>NC_055702.1:29740122-30350228 GCF_017639745.1 Melanotaenia boesemani
TTTCTACTGGAGGAACACTGCAGTTGTCACAATCTGCCAGAGGAATTCATCGGTCCCCATGCTTCAGCTTAATTATCCACATCATGGCAGGGCTTCCCCATCCCCCACACCCAGAAGGAGAACCACGGAGGGTTGGATGGAGACTAATGTATTGCCTTCATGACTCTTAAGACAACATTTAGTCAGATAGTTTCCCTTTGGATCATCACTTCTGTGGAATTCTGCGTCACCGTTCAGTTAAGGCAACTTTCATCTTGTTAGTTTCTACAACTCCATTATTAAAAGCAAAAGCTGAACTCATTTCAGACCCAGAGCTCCGTCCACAGACTGGGAGCTGTAGCTCCCATATTTTCTGTGGCCATCATTAACTTGACTCTTGCCTTAGTGGCATTTATAGACGCAAAGAGAAACAGATCTGGAGTCTGTCAGCAGGAGTTTTCTAGCCTTCTATGGAGGGAGAGAGAAAACTGGATGGATGCAGAGAAGCAGAGATACTGCTGGTAGCAGTCAGAACATCTATGGAAAACATCAGCGAACATTGTTGAAAGGAAAGGAGAACTGCCTCTTTCTGCTGGTCACTACAGAGACATAAATCCTGTTTATCACTGTGCTCCAAGCAAAAGTTTCCAGAAGTTCCTGCTTCAGACTAATTTCTCTGTCTTTTGCACCTGGCATTGGAAGCAAGTACAACCTCAGTTGCACCAAAGCTGGGACTATGTGTGAAACGTAAACAAAGAGCTGCATCTTCAGCCGCGGAGACAGGACGGCCTCAGATTTCCTCTTTGGAAGATGTGCTGCTGGGTTTGAGGAGGCTATTCTCTCCACCGGCCCACCAACGTCAGCGCCCCCCATTCCCACTGTTCACAGTGTCCATGGAGCACTGCTTCCCCTCCTGAGCTGCTGGATATGGTGGACCAGAATCTCCTCAAAGCCATCCAGTCGTTTTCAGAACTCCTCCCACATCTCAGTTCCCGCCTCAGCAACCGCTGTTCGTACTACCAGAGGACTCCTCCAGGAATCCCCAGCACACCCTGACAAGAAGTTTGGATCTGCTAGGCCTGACCAGCATCCAAGCCAACTCACCACCAGGTGGTGATCAGCTGACAGCGCCGCCCCTCTCTCCACCCGAGTGTCCAAGGCATGCTGCCACAAGTCTGAAGACTGTATCTTCTCAGTGATTTCTGGTTTTATGCCTTCCTTGTGACATTTCTGTCCATTATCCTCATCTTTTTTTTTTTTTTTTTAATCTGTGATCATTTCGTCTGTGTTGCAACAATCGACTGGTGACCCTCGTAGCTAAAAGAGTCACTCACAAAAACTGATATAAAATCCTCATACTTCAATATATACATACATACATGTTCCATAAATCACTTATGTGCCTGCTAATAACTACTAAACATTTATTTATTTTTAAATTTTTAACCCTTCAAATGTCCTGTTTAATTATTTAAATTATTTTTATCTACTAAAAAAACATACAAAACATGAAATATTTTCTATAAAATAAATGTTTTTAAATGAAAGGTTGACATTAAAGAATGAATATTTTTGAACTGTAATAACAATGAGATTAAAATATGTAGTTGTAATGGAAGTTAATGGGACACCTTTGACCACAGAGGTCACTAGAGGAAGTAGCTGAGTAAAAATACTAATGACATCAAATAAATTTTGTTGTTTATCTTTGAAAAGACTAATCACACCCAAAGCCCATCCCCCATAATATTTATTTTACTGAAAAAAATTCCTGTTTCCTAAGTTTTTTTAAATTAAAATATTGAAACTGGTATTTAAAGGGTTAACTTTTGTTACAATAATTTAATGTTTGGTGGTTTTGAGTAGATCTGAAGGTATTCACATGATTTATATAAAAGAAAAATACTGATATATGATGATTTTAGAGCAGTTTTTTTTTAGTTTTTTTTTAGTTTTTTGCATGGAATGGAATAATAGAATTAAATCAGTTTTGTTGCTGCTCTTCTACATGTACAAGTGTCTAATCACCACCAAAGCCTCTTCTCTAATACTGATTATATGGAATATATATATATATCCTTTTGGTAATGAATGAGCTAGTTTCCAAATGTTCAAACTGGCAATTAAAGGTTAAAATCCTAAAATTAATTGAATATTTGGTATTTTTGAGAAGGACAGAAGCCGTTTAGATGATCTATGAAAGAAAAATTAGACAAAAATATTGATGTTGGATGATTTTATAGCAGTTTTTCTGCATGGACACTTTTGGCCACCAGGGTCACCAGAGGGTGCTAAATTTAAGGAGCACACAAGGGTTAAAAAACTACTACAACAATTTCCCTCTGAGATAAATATTTTTTATTTCATGCTATTTTGTATCACATGTAAAAAGAAATAAATATTAAAGCAACTTTATCATTGTGTATTTCTGTGGTGTGTTTATAGGATTTTAAATTACTTGGCACCTCCTATATTGTGTAGTTTTGTGTACACCTGCTCAGCATCCTCTATTAGTTCCATTAAAATCAGTCAGTCAATCCAGACTTTATTTATAAAACACTTTCAGCATACCTTAAGGTGACCAAAGTGCTGTACAGGTTCTGGCAGACCTCACAGAAAGAGGGAGGCTGTTCCAGAGTTTAGGGGCTGCAACTGAAAAGGCTCAGTCTCCTCGAGTCACAAGTCCAGTCCTGGCAACCACCAACAGCATTTGGTCCTCAGATCTCAGAGCTCTACAAGGACGATGGGCATGCAGGAGCTCAGAAAGATGAAGCTAATGGCTACTGTCACTATCTGGTCCCATTAATAGGCGGGCAGCTAAATTCTGGACCAGCTGGAGACGGTGGAGGAGAGACTAATCAGTGCCACTAAAAAGGGAGTTGCAGTTGTCCAGTTTATAAAAGACAAAAAGTGTGAATGACCCTCCTCACACAGCAGGTAAGGCTTCACTTTGTTAATAACCCTCAGAGGATAAAAACTAGACTGGACTACTGCACTGACCTGTCTATCAAATTTAAAGTTCAAATCACAACTAACCCCAAGATTTCTGAGAAAAGGATGATTAGATGAGTCCAACAGCACTGTTGCATCCTGTCAGCTTTCCCAGGAACAATGACCTCTGTTTTATTTTCATTAAGCAAAGAAGCTCAGTTCCATGCATGTTTTCACATCCTGTAAACACTTCTGCAAATTCTCTAGACAACTTGCTCCAGCAGGTTTTATAGGTAAATAAATTTGGATGTCATCTGCATAACAATGATTTGACACATTATTTTTTTCAAAGATGGACCCCAGAGGAAGCAAGTGAAAATAAAATATATTCTCTACAGCAGTGGTTTCTAACCTTTGGGCAGAATTAAAAGCATAAAGTCAGATTAGAGGCTTATAAATATTTGGTGGCAGGATGGGAATCAGACCTTCAGCTGTGGAAAGTTCCCCAAACAAAGTCTTTCCTCTTCATGTCAAAGCTGAGTAGAAACCAGCAGATGCAGATAACATTACCACGATGTAAAGATTAGGGATGTCCCGGTGAGATATTTAGGAGCTAACGTTACTAACAATTATTATGAGGAAAAAACAGTTTAAAGACTGTTTGGTTTACTGAGACCACAAAGGAAAATCCATGTCCAGCTTTTCATTACCACTGAAACCTGTCATCACCGTGTCGATCTGCAGTGGAGGTTGGATCAGTGGAAAGTTCACCCGTCACCATGGCGATCTGAGGTGGAGGTTGGATCAGTGGAAAGTTCACCCGTTACCATGGCGATCTGAGGTGGAGGCTGGATCAGTGGAAAGTTCACCCGTCACTGGGAAATAAAATACCGTTCTTGGGATGTCGACTGGAACTTCCAAAGGCACAGAATGAATGTACCATTATTAATTTTTTTGTTTTCTATGTGAACAGCTAGCTGTAGCAGCTGAGCCGATAGCAATACACCTGCTTTGTTTACCTTTTTGCCACCCACGAACTGACATGCAGTCTCGTGATCAGTCTGGAATGGTCTATATCCACATGTAACCCGTCCCCAGTCGTACCTGGGTCCAAGTGAAGGCAAACTATAAAAACATTCTTCAAACTGGTCAGAATTTCTCATCTGCACCTTAGAAAAAATTCCTCCGGTAGACAATAATTTCCATAGGTTCAGCACTAAGGGGTAGACCTATTTCACAGCCAATAAGACATCGAGAGCGATGGAAGAATGGTTTGGGGCAACCGCAACAACACTGATGATGAGGAACATCCCGGGGGCTTACATCATCAGAGCCGGGCCCAGATGACCGCAAAGTAACTATGTAAAGTCCACCTGTAGCATCAGGTCGCGAAGGCGGAAGTGGAAGAGGAAAACTTAAAACGAAGCGCAGAAATCCATGGACACATACAGTAGGTCAAAATGTCAGTGAAACAAAGTGTTTCTCTTCTCAGGCAATGAAGCATGAAACGGGGAAGTTGTCGGACAAAAATTTAAACCAAAAATATTGATAATGGAGTTCTCTGTTTATTTCTTTCAATCAAAGTGGCTTTGACAGATTTGATTAGGCATGTGATGACCTTCATGCTGGGGCCACGTAGGGCCTGAATAGAACCTCCTCCCGCCAGGCTGTTCAAAGCATGCTTTCTGTGTGAACTCACCTACACCAGACATTTTGCAACAGAAAGCCCAAAATTACCATTTAGTCTAGGTTAACACAACCAGCTAAATCAGAATCAGCATACTTTATCAATCCCGGAGGAAACTTGTGCACACAGTCGCTCCATATCAAATAAGAAGGCTGCACGCTTGTTAACGCATGTACACTGTAAAAACCATGTTTGTCTACCATCTCTATCGCTATTTGTTTGTTTACCACGTCTACTGTTATTGTTTGTTTGCTTACCATGTCTTCACAGTTGTGCTTTGGTCATTTCTTTGTCTAATAGCAGCATGTTCTATGCCCTACCAAGGGACTGCAAGTGTTAGTGATCTTACAAAACTGCCCCCCAGACTGAGCAGAACTGGATTAAGAGAGAAAATAGATAGACAAACAAAAAGGATTAAAAAGCAGCGATATGCAGAACACCATCAGGAACTTCCTCTAGAAAAAAAGATGTAATATTCCAAAGAAGGAACGTTGTGTGTAATGTAATAACTGGAAATACTTTATCCCAGAGAAACTGTGAAAATGTTTGCAGGCCTCCACAAATGTGAAGAAAGCCGGAGTAGAATGTAAAACGGGTTGTTAACATGCTTTCTTGTGTCAGTACACTGTGTGTGTGTGTGTGTGTTAGCTTCCTGTTAGCCACCATCTGCCCTCCTACACACACAGAAATAGATTTACACAAATCTTCCCACAGTGTCAACACATACTGTAATTCTAATGCTTTTCCTGTATTTTTAAATAAAGGTAAATACCACAAAAATTACCCAAATAGACACAAATTATTAATTTCTGAAGTAAAATAGCATGAAAATCTTGTGACTTGGAAAATACATAAAATTACTGTTGTTGTTTTTTTAAGGAAATATTTCATTTCACATTAAAAGACTATGATAATACATTTTCAAATTTATCATAATTTAAATAAAATCTAATTTTAAAGAAAATAGTTAAATTGCTAAATTCCAGTTTAATATTGTTAATACTCTTACTGTGAGTGTATATATACTTTTTATTAATGTTATACTATATAAAGTGTTCATGTATACACTTTCTGAAAAACAGAGGTCCGAGACAAGAACATTTCTCTACCTACAGGTACATTTTTTAGAAATGTTCTCTCAAAAGTAGCATATTGGTCTTTAAGTGCACCTTTAGACCATGAAAAAGGGTTCAAAGTGATATAAAGAACAAATGTGTACCATTTCAACTCTAAGGGTACCTACAGCATTAAAAATGTTTGTAGCTCAGATACAATAAATAAATACTATTAGTAGTACTAACAGTACTATAATTATAGTTGATGCATTTAGAGCCCCAAATTTCCCTGAGGGCTCTCCGAAGGGATTAATAAAGTATTTCTATTCTATTCTTATTATTTATTATACCTTAGAATTATTGTATAATAATTATTTATGTGTAAATTTAATAATTCTATAACAATATTTATTTATTTATTATTAGCAACTGGTTTTGATAATCTCAGCACAGAACAGTACACACGCAACGATTCTGTACCACAACTGATCTACAATCTAGTCCACTGAGCCAGAAATCTCACATAATCAAATGTGATTAAACAAAAACGAAGAACCATGGCAACATCCGGAACAACAAAGATGAAGAACCATGCAACAACCAAAAAAAAATGAAGAAGTAGAACCATGGCAACGACTGGAACAACGATGAAAAGAAAACATGGCAAATAACGTAAAAACAAAGAAGAAGAAACATGCCAGCAGCCGGAAAAATGAAGAAGAGAAACCATGGCAACAACTGGAATAACAAAGATGAAGAACCATGCAACAACCAAAAAAAAATGAAGAAGTAGAACCATGGCAACGACTGGAACAACGATGAAAAGAAAACATGGCAAATAACGTAAAAACAAAGAAGAAGAAACATGCCAGCAGCCGGAAAAATGAAGAAGAGAAACCATGGCAACAACTGGAATAACAAAGATGAAGAACCATGGCAACAACCGGGACAAATGAAGAAGAGGTTACCATGGCTACAACTGGAAAACGAAGTAGAGGAACCATGGCAACAACCAGAAAAAATGAAAAAGAAGAAGAACCATGGCAACAACCAGAAAAAAATTAAGAAGAGGAACCATGGCAACGACCGGAACAATGAAGAAGAGAAACCATGGCACATGCGCCGTTAAAAATAGACTCAGCACGAGAATTTAGTGGAGAGCTGCGACAGTGTGCTTCTGATATGCACTGTGATGCACCTAGTGGGAACCAAACCAAAACTAAAACAACTGCGAACAGCAGAGGAGGCCGCGGCGCAGCCGTAACGTGGCTAATATGCACCCGGTGGAAATCAGGGGTTAGAGAAGTTTCTGCCAAAAACAATACTTTGAGGTAAATATGTGACTGTGTGAACCATGAACCGCTAGTTTCTTCCTTCTCAGCTAATCCATAAACAGAACAAGAGAGAAAAGCCGATCAGCTGATCACCGACAACCGTCGCTGCACAACCAGAGACGAGCAGAGATCCTCTAGAGCAGCCATGTTGGTGTTGGATGCAGCTGGACTGCCACAAGTTTAAAAAAGAATGCGGGAAAAGTACAGGTGTGCAACCTTCTCACCGGAAAACAATGACCATGGGTTGCTCCATTAATGCTGTGTTTATTCTCAAGTCCATCCATAGAATCACCCGGCTGAGCTCTTCCATCGCGCATCTGCACATCCTGCCGCCATAACGGAGAAATGACGGATGTCTGGGACTTGACATGCCGCGCATGTGTGAATTACGTTAAAAATATTAACACAATTAATTATATAAATTAGTTACCACCATTAACACATTATATATATATATATATATTTGGTCCATGTTAACCATGTTAAATAATGATACTATTTTCAATGCGCTAGTGGCGGGGCTGGCTGTGGACGGGTGCCTCTCACCTGGTCCAGCAGTGCCAAACTACATATTTCATCACTTTATCCTGTTAGAGACAAAAACTGGAAAAATTTGTGTATTTATTATGTGCTGCACTTTGTAAGTATGGAAAGTGCACTGTAAATAAAATATGATTCTTTCGGATTGAAGAATATTATCTTCAGTGATGATATGTTTCAACAAACATAAAGAATATCTTCATAAAACATGCTGGCCTCTTCCTGAGGAGACATATAAGGCCTTTTCAAGAAGTCTGCACATTTGGAGTTACTGAATCTCCGTTTACGTATCTTTAATATAAAAAACAGACTGTGGATATCAAACAGTGTGATTACATCAGAGACTTCATCCCTGCATGTCAGAACCAGAGCAGCCTTCTGCATCAGATGCAGGATCTGCACAGATACTGTGGTACTCTGAGTGTGCTCCAACCATCCAGTATTATACAGCATCAGGGATTTGGATGCCACACACACACACACACACACACACACACACACACAAACACACACAGCAGGCAATTCAGAGGAGAAGGGTTTAAAAGCTTGGAACAGAGGGAGAGAAAGAGGAAGAGTGGAGGAGGGGAATGTGTAAGTGATGATGTAATCTGAGAAAAGGCAACGGGAAGAGGACAAATGGAGCCGCTTCAGCTGATCAGCTGCTGTCTGCTTCACATGAAAAAATCATTTACAGGGTTTCTAATTATCACTTGTGAGTACTTGTTTAATGACTGAAAACATGTATTTTTAAAATAAAACAAGCCTTCACACACCAAAATAGAAAACAGCATAAAAGCAATACAGTTGAGAAAAATGAAAATGAAGTAAAATTATTTAAAATAAATTAGGATCAAATAAAATTCAGCTACAAGCTAAGCTAAAAGGGTCTTGAGCTTCTTTTTAAAAGCATCAACAGTCTCTGCAGCCCTGATTTTCTCTGGCAGGCTGGTTTACAGATGAGGGCCGTAATAATGGAAAGAGGCCTCAGCGAAGGTTTTGGTCCTCACTCTTGGAACAACTAACAGACTGGTACTAGAGAACCTCAGGGTCTGTGAGGGTTCATAATTTAAAAGCAGGTCTGATAATTAGGAAGGTCCGAGACCATTAAGACATTTATAAACCACTAAAAGAAGCTTAAAATCAATCCTAAAACGCACGGGGAGCCAATGCAGCGATTTTAAAACTGGTGTGATGTGTTCCCGCCCTCTGGTCCTCGTCAGAACTCTGCTGCTGAGTTCTGGAGGAATTGTAGGTTAGAAATCAACTTTTTGGGTAGACCAGAGAGCAGGGCATTACAGTACTCTATTCTACTAGAAATAAAAGCATCAGCACCTCAGTGCTGGAAGATAGAGGAATTAACAACTCTGGTGATGTTTTTAAGATAATAAAATCCAGTTTTTGTGGAATAAAACCCAGCTCAGAGTCGAAAAGAACACCCAGGTTTCTCCCACGCTGAGAAGGATTAAATGTTGTAATTTTGGTAAAATGATCTCTCTCTTGTCTTCAGGACAGATAATTAAAACTTCAGTTTTGTCCTGGTTGAGCCATAAGAAGTTCTCTGCCATCCATGACTTTAAATCTAAAATTCAGTTTGAAAGGATGTTAACTGGCTCCAGGTCATCAGGAGACACAGTGATGTAAAGCGGCGGATCATCAGCATAGCTGTGGAAATTAATGCCGTGTCTCCTGATGACATCCCCAATCGGCAACATGGACAGATTAAAAAGAAGTGAGTCTACAATCAATCCTTGGGGAACCCCACATTTTGTTTCATGGATTACTGAGGAGCAGGTATCCATACTTACTAAAAAATTGTTGATCTGTGAGATAGTAGTAAAACCATTTAAGAACAGTACCTAAGAGGCATACCAGACCTCTGAGTCTGTCTAATAAAATCTGGTGATCTATTTTATCAAAGGCTCCAGTAAAACCTGGACAGAACAGTTCTGAGTCTAAGTTAAGTCTAAGATCATTAACAATCTTTTAAAGGGCGTCTCGGTACTGTGATTTGTCCTAAAACCAGATTGATATTTTTCTAAAATCTTGTGTTTATGCATAAAAACAGCATATTCTGTCATTTTACTTAAAAACGGTGAGGTGGATACAGGTCGGTAGTTATCAAGAATGTTTGGGTCTAAATTCCTCTTCTTCAGAAGGGGCCTCTCTACCCTGTTTATAGGCGGGTGGGAAGACGCTTGTCTGAAGAGGGTAATTTACCATGTTTAAAAGCTCAGGCTCAAAGAAACCATAAAATGTTTTAAAAGTGATGTCGGAATTGGGTCTTGTTACAGCCTCAGGCATGTCAGCCTGGACCTGCTCCTACTCCTTGGCTCCACCTTTGACTTCCAGATAGGAATCCTCCCTCCTTCCATGCGATTGGACTGAGTACTGGTGCAGACAGAGGCTGGATTGGATAACTGCTGCATTCATCGTGGATGGCCATTCAGGACGCTGGCCTGCCTTGATAAGCTGCCAATTGACTGACCTCAAGGCAGCTGTGTGTGATTCCAGCACAGGTCACCACTTTGGGACTAAACTCGAAGGTTCTTGGTATGTGTAGCTTCTGTGTGCTTCTGTGGCCTACCTTGTAGCTCTGTGTTAACTGTAAAGCCTTGGTTTGTATTTATTTTTGCGTAACACCTTTGAGTCCTGGTTTGATACCTTTTGGGTTTACTAATAGAAACCTGCCGTGGCAGTCACACCTAGTTCAGGACACTTTCAGTTAAAATTGTTCATCTTGTTTCGTTGTGTTGATGGTTCTTTATTTATTGTGCCTTGTGGCATCTAGCCTGTGTTCTAAACAGGACTCTTTTGGTGTGGTTTAGGTACTTTTATTTCTGTATTTGTCTTGTGTCGGAGCTGTTTATTTTGTTTATGTACATACAGCTCCCAGTTGTGAATAAACTGGTGTTCTATGTCTCCGAATTGTGTTATATCCCTTTCTCCCCTAAGACTAAAGGGGGGACATAACATAATGGGGCCTTGTCCGGGAGTTTAATCCCTTTTTCTGTGTTATTAGTCTTGTCTGTGCTCATTAGCGTGATTGGTGACGGCTGCTGCACGTCCTGGTGTTGTGTTGCCTACACTGTGTGGGAATTGAGGTGTGTGGTATGGCTCGTTTTGAGCTAGAGGTTCCTTGCAGGACCTACTCTTGATCAGATTAGTTTGTGTCAGAAGGACGGCTTAGCATTACTACTACCATTTTGACATTCCCATGCCGAAACAGTGTGTGAAGAAAGACCTGAGGGCGTTGGTGGTGGTAGGATTAGTGGAGAGAGGTGTTTTGGGCGTGGCTGCTGTTGATGCGATGGGTTGGGTCACCTGTGGTGGTGGGCCCCACTCCCTCTATGGCAGGGGTGCCCAGCTCCGGTCCTCAAGGGTAACAATCCTACAGATTTTTGATATGTCCCTGCTCCAAAACCACCTGACTCAAATTGATGAGTCATTGTGCAAAACTTAATAGGCTGTTGGATCTATTTCATTTGAGTCAGGTATGTTGAAGTAGGAAACATCTGCAGGACAGCGGCCCTCGAGGACCAGCTTTGGTCCTCTACGGCATAGCCAGGACTATGACACCGTTAAAGCAGTGGTGCTAAAAGCATATGAACTGGTCCCAGAAGCCTATAGACAGAAATTTAGCTCAAACAGAAAAGAAATTTCCCATACTTTTGTGGAATTTGCTCGGTAAAGGGCGGTTTATTTGATAAATGGTGTTCATCTTGTGGTGTTAAAACTTTTGATGCTCTTCGTGAATTAATGTTGGTGGAAGAGTTTAAAAGGCAGCTACCAAAAATCCTGGTTGTTCACCTAAACAAACGAGTGACTGAATTATCTACTGCTGCCATTCTTGCTGATGAATACGTGTTGACCCACAACACTGACTGTGTTTCAGCCTGAAAAACCTTCTGATAAGAGAACAGTTTCTGTAATGAAGTCTCAGCCCAAAGGGGACCGGGTCTAAAAGGCAGGTTGTTGGTTTAGTTGGGACCAGCATCTTTGCATCAACCAGGACAAACTCTCCAGTGTTTCCTCAGGTAAAAACAAAGGTTCAGATCCTTTTTGCTGCCTCTTGGCCAGGACTCCCTTGCAAAAGAGGTTTTTAATCTCGGTAAGACTTTCCTAGTTAAATGAAAGTGTTTTGGGGTTGTTGTTTTTTTTGTTATCTGTGACGAGGGTTGAGAAGTAGAGTTTTCTGGACTGTTTTAGTGAATTATTGTAGATTTTGAGTTGTTCCCTCAAATTTTCATGATAGACTGTTACTTTAGTTTTTCTCTGTTTCCTCTATGCGCTCCTGCAGCTTCTTTTTAACTCATTAATTTCCAGGCTCTCCACAGTGTTCTGGATTTAATTCCTGGTGTTTTTGTTTTAAGTGGAGTTGCTGAGTCAATGACTGATTTAGTCTATTGTTAAAATGATCTACAATAAAAGTACATGAAGCAGGTAAAATCTGGACAGGAGTTTGGTTTAAAATGTCAATAAATTGTGCAGCTACTTCAGGAGTAATATATTGTTTCCTCACAGTTCTCACCGGGGCCTCCTGTTGGATAAAACTGTGGTCTGATTCTTCATGCTGACATTACTGTTAACTCAGGTTGAACTCAGATTTCAGACATCCATTGACAATCTGCTGTCCTCATGATGTTTCTGACAATATTCATCTGACACTGGAACACAGCCTAATTCATGATGGCATTATATAATAACTACAACCACAACTCCAAGAAAGTCTCTGTGTAATTTGAATAAAACCATAATCCCATCCAGTCATATTATATTCCTAGTTGTAAACAACACATCAGATGATGAAACTGAGATGTTTCACCATGTGATGGAAAATATGAGCTGATAGTGAATCTGATGGAAAAAGTTGGAACAGGAGCAACAGAAGGCTGGAAAAGTACCTGGTACAAACCAGAAACACCTGGAGGAGCATTTGACAATGACTCAGGTTACCTGGGAACAGGTCAGTAACATGACTGGGTATAAAAGGAGCATTTCAGAGAGGCAGAGTCTCTCAGATGGAAAGATGGACAGAGGTTCACCAATCTGAGACAAACTGGATCTAAAACTGTGGAACAATTTCAGATAAATGTTTCTCAGACTTTGAAGATCCACCATATAGAGTGTACCAACCTTACCATACCATACCAACGATGCCATACCTACCATACCATACCTTTTTTTTAACTTGTCCTGTCCAGCATCATAGTAGCAAAATGATAATCTGGTTTCTGTATCGTGTTGAACAAATTTGCTCTGCCAAGGGGAGGCCTATGGGTAAGGCTCCTCTTGATAATCTGATTCATTTATTTGTTTATTTACTTTGAATCACGGAATCTATGTAATCTTGCTGGACCTGACCGGAGGGGACAGAAAAAGATGGAAAATAGCAAAAAGAGCAAAAGGGAAAGAAGAAAGGAGACAAAAAGATCACAGACAGAAGGAAACGACCCTTCAATCCACACCATCACCAGACAACAAACTGTTACACCTGTACGTGAACACACCAGAAAGTTTCCTACAACTTTTACAGAAAAAAACGGAAACACACACACAAAAAAAACAGAGCTGCTAGTCATTAAGAGTTTTTAAATAATAACAAGAACAAAAAGACATATTAAAATAGCATAACAGTGACCAGATACTAACTCAGGAAAAAAAATAAAAGAAGAATTATCTCTTAATATAAAAACCCACTGGACAACTCAGTGACTGTGTCAGCATGCAGAGGATGAGGAAGAGGAGTGATCAGTGATGAAGAGTGGTGAGTGAGATCATGCAAATGCGACCATGCCTCTACGGAGGTCAGAGGCAGACCAGGGCCAGAGACCCGAGCCCTCAGCAGCAGCACCAGAGCACCAACCCAAGCTACCCCACCATGAAGACGACTCCAGCCCCCACCCAGAGAATGGCGAGCCCCATAACCGGCCCCCACCGCCATCCCCAGCCACCCCCCATCACCTCCCACCCAGATGCGGCCGACCGGGCATCCCCCAGGATCAGCCGCCACCCATCAGCACATTCGCCCTGGTTTCCGGCCGCCAGGGCAACTACCTCCCCCTGGCGCCCCGGGGAAGATGGGTGTGAGGTGTCCCCATTGTCCTCCTCCTCACTCATGACTGTTTGTGGTGAGTGTGCTTTTTGCAAGTAAAACTGAAGGGCAGTGACCATATTGTGCTGGGATCAAGGTCATATTAGTAGTCCAGCCCTCCATGCATTACATGACACGCCCCCCAGAAGTTGTTTGTGTGTTGTGTTTGTGTTTTGTGTTTGTGTTTTGTCTAAGTGTAATTAAAACTGAGAGGCGAGTCGCCACAGGGTGCAGCCAAGGAAGCTACTTGGGTACCATACCATACCATACAATACAATACCATAACAATCATTCCAGCTTTATTTATTAAGCACTTTAAAACAACTTCAGCTAAAACAAAGTTGTTTGCAGAACACTCTGCACATGTTATGTTTTTGTTCCCAACTGAACAATTTTTCTTTTCTGGTCACAACATTGCCCTGATCAGACCAAATAATGGTAGATTTTACTGTATCTCCCACATTAGTCATTACCTCTCAGCAACATTGCAGCCTCTTGTTTCTAAAGGTCCATTTCTGCTCCCTTACGTACGCAATAGGTACGTTAATTTTAAACACCATACGTCGCCGTCTTCAAACTTCCATGCATCTGTTGCGTTGCCATTGTTGTTAAGTCAGTTCCTCCACCAGTGGGCAGTGCTGAGTTCAGAGTTCACTCCCACGAGCGCCATCACCTTCAGACACTGTTTAGCAGTGGTAATGTGTACACAATGTCCTGTAATCAATGCATAAGCATGTTGTACAGACTAACCTGTGTAAGGGAGATTGGTCTTGCATGTGAGAGCATCATTTCTGCTCCTGACACAGGATGCTGGCCCTCATAATGCAGCTGCTTAAGGGTGCACATGACGAACCATCAGTCATCCTGGTAAAATATGCAGCTACGTCAGTGTGGAACTCTCCAGTCTGGAAAGCAGCAGATGATATCTGACAGAAGAACAAAGCTCAGATGTTGAGGTCATCTTTGACCAAACTTTGTTTCTTGGTGTCATACACCTGATCATGTATAAATATACACATCGGTGTTAACATAAAGTATTCCACATACTCCTCCCTGAGCCACCACCTTACCATGGTGGTGGAGTTTGTGCATCCTGACGATCCTAGGATCCTAGGAGCTATGTTGTCAGGGGCTTTATGCCCCTGGTAGGGTCACTGATGGCAAACAGGTCTCTAGGGGAGGGACCAAATAAATTGCGGCTCAACAGACCCTTATTAAGATAGAATATAGAATATAGAATATAGAAATACTTTATTAATCCCTTTGGAGAGTCCTCAGGGAAATTTGGGTACCAGCAGCAATACAACACCAACAGTAATGCAGGACAAGCACAAGACACAATATATACAGGTACAAAGCAAAACAGAGGCAACAAGGTGCAAGAAAAGCAAATAGAATGCAATAAATAACAATAAGATAAGTTAAATAAAACAATATAAACAAGCATTGCACACAGTAGAGGTGGTACAGATTCCCAGTTCACTATTGCACGTCTAAGTTATTGCAACTGTTTGTATGGGTTATTGTGCATGTGTTGTATCAGGCGGACTGCACACCTCCCTCTCCCCCCTCCCTCTCCCCCCTCCTTCTCCCCCTCCTGCCTAATGCAGAGTTGTACAGTTTGATGGCTCGGGGGACAAAGGAGTCTCTGAGCCGGTTGGTCCTACTCTTGGGGAGGAGCAGCCTGTTACTGGTCAGGCTTCTCTGTGCACTGATGACAGTGTGCAGAGGGTGACTGGCATCATTCACAATAGCCAGTAGTTTTTTTAGTGTTCTCCTCTCTGCCACTGTCACCAGGGAGTCCAGCTTCATGCCAACCACAGAGCCCGCCCGCCTGATGAGTTTTTCCAGCCTGTTAGCACACCTTTTTGTCATGTTACCTCCCCAGCAGACAACAGCATAAAAAAGCATGCTAGCCACCACAGACTGATAGAACATCCACAGGAGTTTTCTGCAGATGTTAAAAGATCTCAGTCTTCTCAGGAAGTACAGATGGCTTTGGCCCTTCTTGTACAGGTGATCTGTACAGCATGTCCAGTCCAGCTTGTTATCCAGCCACAACCCGAGGTACCTGTAGTTGTCTACAATCTCCAGCACCGTCCCCTGGGGTGCTCCTGTGCTGCTAATAACAGTGTCAGATGTGGTGTCCTTTAGCCTGACGTACTGCGGTCTGCGGTAGTTACCAATCCAGGACACCAAGCAGGGGTCCACCTGCATCTCCCTCAGTTTGTCCAGAAGCATCAGGGGCTGGATTGTGTTGAAGGCACTTGAAAAATCCAAGAAGAGGATCCTCACTGTGCCCCTCCCCTTATCCAGATGTACTTGGACACGGTGTAGGAGGTAGAGAATAGCATCCTCCACACCCACACCTGCGCGATAGGCAAACTGTAGGGGGTCCTGGGCCTGTTGCACTTGGGGCTTGAGGAGATTGAGGATGATCCATCGTCTTCATCAGCTGGGATGTAAGTGCCACCGGTCTGTAATCGTTCAGCTCACCAGGACGGTTTTTCTTTGGAACTGGAACAATACAGGATGTTTTCCACGGGGTAGGCACTTTCCCCAGCTGTAGACTGTGGTTGAAGACATGCTGGAGTGGTTCCCCCAGTTTAGCAGCACAGGTCCTAAGCAGACGAGGAGGCACTCTGTCAGGGCCTGCTGCTTTCCATGGGTGGAGCTTCCTCAATTCTCCCCTCACCTGTTCTGCTGTTATGTGTGGAGGGTGTTGAGAGGGGGGGAGGGGTAAAGGTTGGCAGGGGGGCTGCACAGGGGATGAAGTCAGGGAGGATGTGTACTGCAGTGGGGGAGGGGGGACCGTGGGCTGGTCAAAGCGGTTAAACAAGATGTTCACCCTGTTTGCTTCTTCCACTGTCCCCCCTGCTGTTATGGCCTTTGATCTGAAGTCTGTGATGGTGTTGACACCATCCCAGACCTCCTTCATACGGCTCTCACTCAGTTTATCCTCCACCTTCCTTCTGTAGGTGTCCCTCGCCACCTTCAGGCATTGTTTCACCTCCCGCTGTGCTAATTGCATTGCCTCCCTGTCATGGTTCATGAAAGCCACCCTCTTCCTGTTGAGGGCAGCTTTGACATCTTTGTTATCCAAGGTTTGTTATTTGGATAACAACGGACAGTCTTATTGGGGGAGACTACATCCAGACAGTGAGTCTGCTCCTCTATGTCCTCACCATGTTGTCTCAGCAGTACATCCCAATCAGTGATGTCAAAACAGTCTCTTAGAGCATCCCCTGCCTCAGGTGACCGATTCCTGATCGAGCGTGTGGTTTTAGACATCCTTTTGACCAGGGAGGTGTACTGTGGCTGTAGGTGAACCAGGTTGTGGTCAGACTTGTTCTGTTGTTCCTTGTGGGACAGTCCACAGCCTGGTAGAAGGAGGCCAAGGTAGAGTCCAGGAAAGCATGATTAAAATCCCCAGATATGACCATAAACGCCTCGGGGTGCTTTGTCTGCAGCCTTGCTGTTACTGTGTGTATCTTCTCACAGGCAGCTGATGCTTCCGCGCTGGGCGGGATGTAAACACAGAGCACGATCACGTGACTAAGCTCCCTCGGCAAGTAATATGGCCGCAGACTAACGGCTAACAGTTCCAAGTCATGGCAACACAGTTCCTTTTTCAATGAGACATGTTCTGGGCAATACCAACGTTTGTTCACATAAATGATGAGCCCCCCACCTCTGCTCTTACCGCAAGCATTAATGTCTCTGTCAGCTCTCACAGCAGTGAAACCCGGTAGATCCACGTTACCATCCGGTATCGCATCAGTGAGCCATGTCTCTGTGAAGATGTATACACTGCACTCGCGATAACTCCGTTGATTGTTCAGTGCCAACAGCTCGTCCATCTTGTTAGGTAGTGAGTTGACGTTCCCCATTAGTACAGAGGGGATCACTGGCTTAAAACGTCGTCGAGCAGCCTTTAGCTTAGATCCTGACTTGCAGCCTCTGTACCTCCTCCTCAGC
The DNA here is from genome assembly GCF_017639745.1 of Melanotaenia boesemani. NCBI lineage: Eukaryota > Metazoa > Chordata > Actinopteri > Atheriniformes > Melanotaeniidae > Melanotaenia > Melanotaenia boesemani. The sequence goes on from NC_055702.1 coordinate 29,757,718, forward strand.
TCTGTGGGTATGTTGTGCTGCATTCCGACATTAGTCTTCCATGCAAAAAGTTCCTCTCTTGAATAAACAAGACGACGTGCAAGTGCCATGCTAGAGTTAAAAAAATATACAATAGGATATATTTATATATAAAAAGGAATAAACGATAAGAAAGAAAGAAAGAAACACTCGGGTGCGTAAGAGACACTGGTAAGGCAGCCGTCTCCTACAGCACCGTTAAAAAAAAATAAATAAATAATGGATCCAGGTTTCCCTTGCTCGGTCGTGGGTCTCCGGTTCTGATCCTAGGCTGCAGAAGCTAGCTCTAGGGACGTGGAATCTCACCAGGGACGGAGCCTGAGCTGGTGTGGGAGGTTGAGCGGTTTTAGCTAGAAATAGTTTGACTCATATTGACGCTTGAGCTCTGGAACCACTGTCCTCGAGAAGGGCTGGACCCTCTTCCATTCTGGAGTTCCTCCAGTGAGACCCCCTTGTACGAGTTGTCTCTGATGAAAATCAGCACCTATTTTCAGTCAGATCATATGGTTTAATTTTTTAAATACAGCTGATTTCTTTCACACAAGCCACCACCAAGCTATTTTTGTTTGGCTTGACAGGATGCTCCTCATCGACTTGTTATGATTGGAGCTCTAATAGATCTATCTGTTCATCAGTTAATGTGGCTGGTAGATTCCTAGAGTTAGTGGTTAATTTGAATGTCCACCAGCCATCTTAGGTGAAATAACCCAGATTATCAGTCCAACTAAATTGATTTAATCAGACATCTTTCTTTAAATAGTTTTTATTGATGATTTTCTTTTCCAGGATCAGGAGTTACTAACCAGCTGTCCACCCACCCATCTGTTGTTCCTGTACATTAGAGCATGAGGATTTCTGCTGGAGATGGGTGTGCAGAAAGAGTGCAGTTTCAGATTCTGACGCTATTCCAGCCTTACATTTATCATTTTTTATCATTGGATCTCCAGAGAGAAAGTTATTACATACTCCCTGTAAGGTGCTATTTTAAAAATCATGCAAGATTTAGGAGTTCACAGAGAGGTGTTAGTGTGGAGCCAGTGGACAAATTAGCAAACAGAACAGGAGTTCATATTATGGAATAATTTATTTTCCTATAAAATAAATAGGAAAATAAATTATATATCCATATACATCTCATATTATCTTATAAGGAGTTGCAGAGGCAGTGTGCACATCACATGCTTTGTTTGCTTATGATTACTGACAGGCAGGTCCGGAATTAAAAAATGTCTCGATGCTCAGCATCGGGGCGGCTGTTTGGGTAACCTGAAACAGAACTCCACCAAGAAACAATTTGTTCTTCTAAGTTGTCAGTAACAGGCAAATGCCAGCAACAGTTAATATATATACAGGTAAATATATGCAAGATACCGATGATACGGCTGGTGACGAGTATAAGATGTAAATCCGAACATAAAATGATGATCAGTGGATGAATTTTTCATGATCCTTTTTATGTAACTGTAATAATGACTCCTGGTACTACTTCCTGTAATAATTATCCCTGGTACTACTTACTGTTATAATTATCCTGGTACTAGTTACTGTTATAATTATTCCTGGTACTACTTAGTGTTATAATTATCCCTGGTACTACTTACTGTAATAATCCCTGATACTACTTACTGTTATAATTATCCCTGGTTCTACTTCCTGTAATAATAATCCCTGGTACTACTTACTGTTATAATTATTCCTGGTACTACTTACTGTTACAATTATCCCTGGTACTACTTCCTGTAATAATAATCCCTGGTTCTACTTCCTGTAATAATAATCCCTGGTACTACTTCCTGTTATAATTATCCCTGGTACTACTTCCTGTTATAATTATCCCTGGTACTACTTCCTGTAATAATAATCCTTAGTACTACTTCCTGTAATAATAATCCCTAGTACTACTTAGTGTTTTAATTGTCCCTGGTACTACTTCCTGTAATAATAATCCTTAGTACTAATTCCTGTAATAATTATTCCTGGTACTACTTAATGTTATAATTATCCCTGGTACTACTTACTGTTATCATTATTCCTGGTACTACTTAGTATTACAATTATCCCTGGTACTACTTCCTGTAATAATAATCCCTGGTTCTACTTCCTGTAATAATAATCCCTGCTACTACTTCCTGTCATAATTATACCTGCTACTACTTACCGTTATAATTATTCCTAGTACTACTTACTGTTACAATTATCCCTGGTACTACTTCCTGTAATAAGGATCCCTTGTACAGGGTTATAATTACCCTGGTACTACTTACTGTTATAATTATCCCTGCTACTACTTACTGTTATAATTACCGCTGGTACTACTTACTGTTATAAATACCCTGGTACTACTTACTGTTATAATTATTGCTGGAACTACTTACTGTTATAATTACCCTGATACTACTTACTGTTATAATTATTGCTGGAACTACTTACTGTTATAATTACCCTGATACTGCTTACTGTTATAATTATTGCTGGAACTACTTACTGTTATAATTACCCTGATACTACTTACTGTTATAATTACCCTGATACTACTTACTGTTATAATTACCCTGGTACTACTTACTGTTATAATTATTTCTGGTACTACTTACTGTTATAATGACCCTGGTACTACTTACTTTTATAATTACCCTGATACTACTTACTGTAATTACCCTTGTACTACTTACTGTTACTGTATTTCTTGTAACAATGAGCTCGGTACTACTTCCTGTAAAATCCCTGGTACTACTTCCTGTAATAATAAACCTGGTACTACTTCCTGTAATAATGATCCCTGGTACTACTTCCTGTAACAATGAGCTCGGTACTAATTCCTGTAACAATGAGTTCGGTACTACTTCCTGTAAAATCCCTGGTACTACTTACTGTAATAATAAACCTGGTACTACTTCCTGTTACAATTATCCCTGGTACTACTTCCTGTAATAATAATCCCTGGTTCTACTTCCTGTTATGATTATCCCTGGTACGACTTCCTGTAATAATTATCCCTGCTACTACTTACTGTTATAATTAACCCTGGTACTACTTACTGTTATAATTATCCCTGGTACTACTTACTGTTATAATTATCCCTGGTACTACTTACTGTTATAATTATCCCTGGTACTACTTACTGTTATAATTACCCTGGTACTACTTACTGTTATAATTATCCTGGTACTACTTACTATTATAATTATTCCAGGTACTACTTACTGTTATAATTATCCTGGTACTACTTACTGTTATAATTATTCCAGGTACTACTTACTGTTATAATTACCCTGGTACTACTTACTGTTATAATTATTCCAGGTACTACTTACTGTTATAATTATCCTGGTACTACTTACTGTTATAATTATTCCAGGTACTACTTACTGTTATAATTACCCTGGTACTACCTACTGTTATAATTATACCTGGCACTACTTCCTGTAATAATAATCCTTAATACTACTTCCTGTAATAATAATCCCTGGTACTACTTACTGTTATCATTATTCCTGGTGCTACTTAGTATTACAATTATCCCTGGTACTACTTCCTGTAATAATAATCCCTGGTTCTTCTTCCTGTAATAATAATCCCTGCTACTACTTCCTGTCATAATAATCCCTGCTACTACTTACCGTTATAATTATTCCTAGTACTACTTACTGTTACAATTATCCCTGGTACTACTTCCTGTAATAATAATCCCTGGTTCTACTTCCTGTAATAATAATCCCTGCTACTACTTCCTGTAATAATTATCCCTGCTACTACTTACTGTTATAATTAACCCTGGTACTACTTACTGTTATAATTAGCCTGGTACTACTTACTGTTATAATTACCCTGGTACTACTTACTGTTATAATTATCCCTGGTACTACTTACTATTATAATTACCCTGGTACTACTTACTGTTATAATTATCCTGGTACTACTTACTATTATAATTATTCCAGGTACTACTTACTGTTATAATTATCCTGGTACTACTTACTGTTATAATTATTCCAGGTACTACTTACTGTTATAATTACCCTGGTACTACTTACTGTTATAATTATTCCAGGTACTACTTACTGTTATAATTATCCTGGTACTACTTACTGTTATAATTATTCCAGGTACTACTTACTGTTATAATTACCCTGGTACTACCTACTGTTATAATTATACCTGGCACTACTTCCTGTAATAATAATCCTTAATACTACTTCCTGTAATAATAATCCCTGGTACTACTTACTGTTATAATTATCCCTGGTACTACTTACTGTAATAATGATCCCTGGTACTACTTACTGTTATAATTATTCCTGGTAATACTTCCTGTAATAAAAATCCCTGGTTGTACTTTCTGTAATTAAAATCCATAGTACTACTTCCTGTAATAGTCCCTGGTAGGACTTCCTGTAATAATGATTCCTGGTAGTACTTCCTGTAATAATGATTCCTGGTACTACTACCTGTAATAATGACCATAGTACGACATCCCTTAACAAAGATCCCTGTTACTACGTCCTTTAATAATGATGATTGGTACTATTTCCTGTAATAGTGCTCTCATTACAACATCCTGTAATTACGATCTTATTACTACTTCTCATAATAATGATCCTTAGTACTACTTCCTGTAATAATAAACCTGGTACTACTTCCTGTAACAATGATCCCTGGTACTTCTTACTGTAATAATAAACCTGGTACTACTTCCTGTAATAATAATAATCCCTGGTACTACTTACTGTTTTAATTATCCCTGGTACTACTTACTGTTATAATTATTCCTGGTAATACTTACTGTAATATTGATCCCTGGTACTCCTTCCTGTAATAATAATCCCTGGTACTACTTACTGTTATAATTATCCCTGGTAATACTTACTGTAATAATGATCCCTGGTACTACTTACTGTTATAATTATTCCTGATAATACTTCCTGTAATAAAAATCCCTGGCTGTACTTCCTGTAATAATGATTCCTGGTACTACTACCTGTAATAATGACCATAGCACGACATCCCTTAATTAAGATCCCTGTTACTACGTCCTTTAATAATGATGATTGGTACTATTTCCTGTAATAGTGCTCTCATTACAACATCCTGTAATTACGATCTTATTACTACTTCTCATAATAATGATCCTTAGTACTACTTCCTGTAATAATAAACCTGGTACTACTTCCTGTAACAATGATCCCTGGTACTTCTTACTGTAATAATAAACCTGGTACTACTTCCTATAAAAATAATAATCCCTGGTACTACTTACTGTTATAATTATCCCTGGTACTACTTACTGTTATAATTACCCTGATACTACTCACTGTTATAATTATTCCTGGTACTACTTACTGTTATAATGACCCTGGTACTACTTACTGTTATAATTATTCCTGGTACTACTTAATGTACTTCTTGTAACAATTAGCTCTGTACTACTTCCTGTAAAATCCCTGGTACTACTTCCTGTAATAATAAACCTGGTACTACTTCCTGTAATAATGATCCCTTGTACTACTTCCTGTAACAATGAGCTCGGTACTACTTCCTATAACAATGAGTTCGGTACTACTTCCTGTAACAATGAGTTTGGTACTACTTCCTGTAACAATGAGCTCGGTACTACTTCCTGTAAAATCCCTGGTACTACTTCCTGTAATAATGAGCTCGGTACTACTTCCTGTAAAATCCCTGGTACTACTTCCTGTATTAATAAACCTGGTACTACTTCCTGTAATAATGAGCTCGGTACTACTTCCTATCAGAACTTCACTCTATCCTCGCTGGACTGTTATATCTGCTGTTGACTGAAACATAAATTTACTGCTCAGCTTTGAAATGAGTACAAGTGGTGCAAAAAATCAGATTTTTTAAGCAGAAATATGTGTTTTAAACACCTGTTTTTTCTCCCGACTTTGTTGTCGACTTTGTTGTACCTGCCTCTCACCTGTTAAAATGCTGGGATAGGCTCCAGTTTACCCGCGCCCCGTAATGGACTAAGTGGTACAAACAATGAATAATGAATAGTTTTATACTGGTTACTCCTGGACTACTGATGGAGGTCTTCTCAGAAGAGCTAAAGATTGATGATGGTGACAATAAAACCACAACCCTTTGGTCTATTAACCTGTAAGGTCACAAGCTTAAGAATTATTTTCATTTCAGGGTTGGGTGGAGATATTTTCTCAGGCTAAAATATCCAAAATATTTGAATAAATAATAAATACCCTTCAGGACCAACTCAGGTGTAAGTGAGTCAGACCAGTTATCTTTCACTCTCAGCCTGAGCTGCTGTTCTTTTTACCATATTTGGGACACTTCACATGCAGTTTGACTTTACAGAGTTTTCTGCAGTCAGCCTCTGGGACCAGAGCAAAATCCAGCACTGCAGCAGAAACCTGTAGGTGTGTGTTGGTTCCATGCCATAGGTGTTTCTTCCAGAAATAGCCTGTCCTTGCAGCCAAAACACACATCAGCCATGATGTATGAGTTGTTGCACAGAGCCCATTACTCACGTCACTGAATGCACTGCTTTCCTTTTCTATCACACACACACCTGCAGAACTTGTAGTATGTAGGTTGCTGCAACAAGCGTGCCCAGAAAAAATATCCTACTTTTCCCTGTAGTTAGAAGTAGCACAACAAAAAGTTCACTGGTTCGACTGAACAGGGCACCACTGCAGATGCTCCATGTACAAAACATAAAACAGTCAAACCTGCTTTCCTTTAAGAACCTGACTGACTCTGTTGTCTTCAAAAAATGATTTACAGCCGTTTCTGCATGAACTAACAGGTGAAATATAGACCTCACACTACAGGTAAATATCCTGGCAGAAAGATATTTTACCGTTAGCTGTATCGACTCTGCTACAGGACAATTCTCTACTTCCACAGTAAAGTTCAGTTCCATTCTCAGAATGACACCACACTGAACATGAGAATAACTGAACCAAATTAAATGATTCGCTTCAGCTGGTTGAAGTATGTTAATAAAGTTCAGTTTCTTTCCAGCCTCATTTCTACCCACAATGCAACCATGTTAGTGGCGGTGGGTTTCTCTCTTTAACATTCTACAAGAGCAGAAGATTCCAACAACGTGGTCCAAATGTAAACATAACAGCAAAACTTCTTAGGCTAAGAATTCCTGCTGAATGTGCGTTTCCCATGAGCCTTTGCGGTCTTTGTACCTTGGTTCTGTGGATCTGGAGAAACGTTTCATTAGGAAACTTCTGTTAAAGTTAACTGCAGAACTTTGAGAGTAGAAACTGGTCTCAGATGAGTCCGGATAGTTTGAGTTTTCTGCTCCGTTATGTGGGAAGCTCCAGAAATTCCTCCTCCACCACCACGTGGATGTATAGCGACCTACCCAACAGTAGGTTGTGTGTCTAAGATGGTGGTCAGCAGGACTTCAGCCCCACAAGGCTGCACTCACCATTTCTCTTCACTTTTTCAACAACACTGATCTTTATTGTCAAAGCTCCATTAAAGAGGTTCAGAAAGGAAGCAGACCAGGACTCAAACCCTGAACGGCCTCATTGAAAAGCTTTATGTATATTGCATATATTGTTGTGGTGCATGCCTCCAGCCCATTTTCTCTGGGCTGAAAATATGACTTCGCCTACCTTGTTCACCCAAGAGATGTATGTGTTACTCTCGCTTCAAGGAGGACCATTAGACAAAAGACAAGCAGATTTTCTTCCCTAGAACCGGAGGTGGCAGATGATACTCTGGTTAGCATGCTAAGTGAAGTGCTAAAAAATAATAAATAAATAAAAAATTTAATAATTTAAAAAAATTTAATTAAAAAAGCATGCTAAGTAAAGGTCTTCATGTACTGCCCACAGCAGCAGAGTCTGTATCTTGACATGTTTCATCTTCATCTGTAGTCTTCCTCAGAATGATCACATGATGTTAACTGTGACATGTCTTATCAAGCTTTAAAACGTTACTGTGTGTGGAGGCCTCCCATCCAGTCCTGTCTTCCCATCCAGTCCTGTCCTCCCATCCAGTCCTGTCCTCCCATCCAGTCCTGTCCTTCCATCCAGTCCTGTCCTCCCATCCAGTCCTTTCCTTCCATCCAGTCCTGTCCTCCCATCGAGTCCTGTCCTCCCATCCAGTCCTGTCCTCCCATCCAGTCCTGTCCTTCCATCCAGTCCTGTCCTCCCATCGAGTCCTGTCCTCCCATCCAGTCCTGTCCTTCCATCCAGTCCTGTCCTCCCATCCAGTCCTGTCCTCCCATCCAGTCATGTCCTTCCATCCAGTCCTGTCCTCCCATCCAGTCCTGTCCTCCCATCCAGTCCTGTCCTTCCATCGAGTCCTGTCCTCCCATCCAGTCCTGTCCTTCCATCCAGTCCTGTCCTTCCATCCAGTCCTCTCCTTCCATCCAGTCCTGTCCTCCCATCCAGTCCTGTCCTCCCATCCAGTCATGTCCTTCCATCCAGTCCTGTCCTTCCATCCAGTCCTGTCCTCCCATCCAGTCCTGTCCTTCCATCCAGTCCTGTCCTCCCATCGAGTCCTGTCCTTCCATCCAGTCCTGTCCTCCCATCCAGTCCTGTCCTTCCATCCAGTCCTGTCCTCCCATCCAGTCATGTCCTTCCATCCAGTCTTGTCCTCCCATCCAGTCATGTCCTTCCATCCAGTCCTGTCCCCCCATCCAGTCCTGTCCTCCCATCCAGTCATGTCCTTCCATCCAGTCCTGTCCTCCCATCGAGTCCTGTCCTCCCTTCAAGTCCTGTCCTTCCATCCAGTCCTGTCCCCCCATCCAGTCCTGTCCTCCCTTCCAGTCCTGTCCTTCCATCCAGTCCTGTCCTCCCATCCAGTCCTGTCCCCCCATCCAGTCCTGTCCTCCCATCCAGTCCTGTCCTGTCCTTCCATCCAGTCCTGTCCTCCCATCCAGTCCTGTCCTCCCATCGAGTCCTGTCCTCCCTTCCAGTCCTGTCCTTCCATCCAGTCCTGTCCTCCCATCCAGTCCTGTCCCCCCATCCAGTCCTGTCCTCCCATCCAGTCCTGTCCTTCCATCTAGTCCTGTCCTCCCATCCAGTCCTGTCCTCCCATCCAGTCATGTCCTTCCATCCAGTCCTGTCCTCCCATCCAGTCCTGTCCTCCCATCCAGTCCTGTCCTTCCATCGAGTCCTGTCCTCCCATCGAGTCCTGTCCTCCCTTCCAGTCCTGTCCTTCCATCCAGTCCTGTCCTCCCATCCAGTCCTGTCCTTCCATCCAGTCCTGTCCTCCCATCCAGTCCTGTCCTCCCATCCAGTCCTGTCCCCCCATCCAGTCCTGTCCTCCCATCCAGTCCTGTCCTGTCCTTCCATCCAGTCCTGTCCTCCCATCCAGTCCTGTCCTCCCATCCAGTCCTGTCCTCCCTTCCAGTCCTGTCCTTCCATCCAGTCCTGTCCTCCCATCCAGTCCTGTCCCCCCATCCAGTCCTGTCCTTCCATCCAGTCCTGTCCTCCCATCCAGTCCTGTCCTCCCTTCCAGTCCTGTCCTCCCATCGAGTCCTGTCCTCCCCTCTATTCCTGTCCTCCCTTCCAGTCCTGTCCTCCCCTCTATTCCTCTCCTCCCTTCCAGTCCTGTCCTTCCATCCAGTCCTGTCCTCCCATCCAGTCCTGTCCTTCCATCCAGTTCTATCCCCCCATCCAGTCCTGTCCTCCCATCCAGTCATGTCCTTCCATCCAGTCCTGTCCTCCCATCCAGTCCTGTCCTCCCATCGAGTCCTGTCCTCCCTTCCAGTCCTGTCCTTCCATCCAGTCCTGTCCCCCCATCCAGTCCTGTCCTCCCATTGAGTCCTGTCCTCCCTTCCAGTCCTGTCCTTCCATCCAGTCCTGTCCTCCCATCCAGTCCTGTCCCCCCATCCAGTCCTGTCCTCCCATCCAGTCCTGTCCTGTCCTTCCATCCAGTCCTGTCCTCCCATCCAGTCCTGTCCTGTCCTTCCATCCAGTCCTGTCCTCCCATCCAGTCCTGTCCTTTCCTTCCATCCAGTCCTGTCCTTCCATCCAGTCCTGTCCTCCCATCCAGTCCTGTCCCCCCATCCAGTCCTGTCCTTCCATCCAGTCCTGTCCTCCCATCCAGTCCTGTCCTCCCTTCCAGTCCTGTCCTCCCATCGAGTCCTGTCCTCCCTTCCAGTCCTGTCCTCCCCTCTATTCCTGTCCTCCCATTCAGTCCTGTCCTCCCTTCCAGTCCTGTCCTCCCATCGAGTCCTGTCCTCCCTTCCAGTCCTGTCCTCCCCTCTATTCCTGTCCTCCCTTCCAGTCCTGATAGTCTGTCTGTCTCATTACAGCCTGAACGACTGAGTCTGAATTAGCCGACTGCCTGCTCAACGAGCTCGGCACCAGACATGATCAGTGGTAGTTTGCCAGATGTTAGGCTATGTGGTCGCTACAAATGTGGGTATGTTTGGCTTTTTCTTCCGTGAAGTTTTCACCACGTTTTCATAAACCACATCGCACAGCGTTCTCTAGTCGTCTATCTTTTCTGTCGCAGATTGTAATAATTTGTAAAATCTTTGTTTTTTTCTTTATTCCAAGCAGCATTATTCTAAGCAGTCTATTACACAGTTAGCCTCGGCTTTTATCAGTTGCAGCCTGGAAAAGAGAGATTAAGAAACCAGAAGCTACACCAGGCAGCTCAGGGAAGCAGCTCTCTGCTGGCCTGGATGAAGCCATCAAGCAGCAAGGAGGATGAGGAGAAAGATGATGAAGGAGAAAGGTCAGAGCCAAGACCAGGGTCATGTTAACTGTTTAAAGCCTTTTAATAGTTAATAATGAATAATAATTCCTTACATTTCTGTAGCACTTTCCTGGACACTCAAAGCGCTTTACAGTGATTGGGGGACCTCAGGTTTTTAAAAATGAGCTCTTCCACTAATTTTACTGAAGCCTGTAAAAGTGTCCACTATGTGGTTTGGCAGCCACATCTGGTACAAGCTTTATTATCCCAGTACTTTATTCTGTAGCCCCACAAATAGAAGTTGTTTCCATGTTAGGCCTTACAGAATTTACAGCTACCTTGTATTTATTGTATTTATTGTAGGCTAATAATGAAATGTTGACCATCATAAATAAACAATTAGAATTTGTCTGCAGAACACAGCTAGTGGTGAAGCCTTGAAGTCAGACTATGGTGGTTGCAGACTGCTTAAAGTCTTCGTGGTGTAATGCATTGACTTTTGTCACTAAGCAGTTTTACTTAAACATGCATCACTCTATTCTGTCTACTGTCCCACAGTAGACCATCTACCAGCATGGAGGATGAGGAAGATAGGAAGAGCAGTGTCACATCAGGTTCATGTACAGTAACATGTTTTAATACATTTGCAAGTACATAAAAGCCTGCAATTTTTTTTTTGTCACACTATAAATGAGCAAAGGTGGCGGTTCCACACGCTCTACAAAGTGCCCTTTTTTTTTTAAACTAAGCACCTGCCCCTCAAAATGTCTGTGCACGCCGCTGAGGTTCTATAAAACAAAGCCGCTACTGCAGTTTTAAAGCTTTGTACAGAGTTGTTTGTCCATTCAGAGACACCGTAGTAAAACCGGTGTTTCAGAGATTAGACAACATGTTCTCCACACAAAAACAGAGTTCAGCTGTAAGAATGATGAAGCTGATGAGGAAGGATCTATAATGAACGTCGGTGGTGTCATGTGACTAAAGTTCCTTCTCATCCCTGCATTTAAAAGTAGTTACCCAGGCAGCTGCTGCAGTGCAGTACAGAGACCGGTGGTCTGAAACCACGTCCACACCAACTTCCTGCTGTGTTCAGGGACATCAGTTCATCCCACGTCAACACCAACTTCCTGCTGCGTTCAGGGACATCAGTTCATCCCACGTCAACACCAACTTCCTGCTGTGTTCAGGGACATCAGTTCATCCCACGTCAACACCAACTTCCTGCTGCGTTCAGGGACATCAGTTCATCCCACGTCAACACCAACTTCCTGCTGTGTTCAGGGACATCAGTTCATCCCACGTCAACACCAACTTCCTGCTGTGTTCAGGGACATCAGTTCATCCCACGTCAACACCAACTTCCTGCTGTGTTCAGGGACATCAGTTCATCCCACGTCAACACCAACTTCCTGCAACTATTTACACACCATCACTGACTTTCAGGAAACTGGAATCATCATGTAGGTGGAAATAAAAACAAGATTCATGAATTATCTCTTCTAATTTATGTGGAATTCAGTTTGTTCCACGACCTCATGCAGCAAACTCAGATTTATCAGCTTAATTTAACTTATACTAACGCACATCGTTGCTGTTCATTAAACTCAAGTTAAACTTGGTTTCGTTGAGGCAGCGAGTAGCAGATTGTGTTAGTAAAGGTAACTAGTTAGATTTTAGGTAGCTCCCCTTCATGCTGCTGACAGCAGGCTGCTCAGCACATAGACCGGCCCTGACTGCCTGCTACTGGAACACTGTGAGTTGTGGGTGGGGTCTTAGTGGACTGGGCTTGTTATGATGGTGGAGCATTGACCTGTAACCAGAACAGCAGCCTTTAACACCACCTGCCAGTGTTCCCAGTAGTCTGTCGCTATCCAAGTGGGATTCTGTGTAAGCTTTGGTCTGCAGGCTCATCGTGGTGCAGCGGAGCTGCTGTGATTCAGCACATACAACCCAAACTGTTCCACCTTCTTCCGGAGATTTCCCAGCATTTTCCTCCCTCTGCTTTCCAGATGATGCTACTGGACATCCCAAAAACCTGAGGACCTGAGCAGCTCAGAGATCATCTGAAACCAGACCTCCAGCCCATCTTCCTTCCCTTCATCATCATTTTACATAATCTGTAGTGTATGTGCGCAGCGCTTCCCATTAAAAGGAAAGCAGAAAACACACAGGTGCAGTGAGTTCACGTGACCATTCACGCGTGACATTTGTAAAACAACAGCTCCTCTCGCGCAGCCCACCAGCTGACTTCACCTGAACCAGAACCCGGAGCTGGTTTCAAGTCAGAGGCTAAACCCCGACGGAGCAGCTGCAACAGCTTCAGTACCGCACTGCACCCCGCATCCACCACGCACAAAGCGCGAGCCAGGACACGTAGTTTGACTGCCGTTAAAACTCCTCTTCATCACACACTCACTGCAACACCTTTTCCTCCTCATCCTCCTCCTCCAGCCTCTCTGGTCAGCACATTTCCACCCCTCTCCTACACTCCACCCCTCTGCCAGCTGGGCTGCGGACCCCCAGAGCACCGGCTTGTGGAGGAACTGTCATTCTAATGCGGTAAACTCTGCCCACAACGCGCGCGCACACACACGCATATCCGCAGTAAACATCCAGCAGACATGAGGAGGAAAGGAGCATGACTTACAGTCCGCAGGAACTGGATCTCATCCTCGCCCTCTCCTCCATCGGCCATGGCTGTCTTCGTCACAGAGCGGCACGCGCCGTGGGTTCCCGTGGACTACCGGCGGAGAGTGCGTGTCTCTCTGTGTGTCAGTGTGTGCGTTTGTCCGGCTGAAAAAGCGACAACCACAGCGCAGTGGAGCTGCTGTCTCATTGGACGATGCGCACGCGTCGGGGGAGGAGCTGCAAAGGTGGAGGCAGAGAACGCGCGTGTGCGACTCAGCGGTAGGTTTGCTCCCTCTCTCGGCTTGTCGCAGTGTTGACAGGTCCTGAGTTATCACCCAGTTGTTGTTGTTTACTCTGCGATGATTCTAAGCAGACTAAACAAAAACAACATATCCTATGGTACTATGTCCTGTAGTACTGTCCTGTACTAATCTGTCCTGTAGTACTGTCCTGTACTAATCTGTCCTGTAGTACTGTCCCGTTGTACTCTGTCCTGTTGCACTGACCTGTAGTACTCTCTCCTGTAGTACTGTTCTGTACTACTCTGTCCTATAGTACTATGCTGTAGTACTCTCCTATAGTACTCTGTCCTGTAGTACTGTCCTGTAGTACTACTGTGCTGTAGCACTCTGTCCTGTTGTACTCTGTCTTCAAGTACTCTGTCCTGTAGTAATCTGTCCTGTAGGACTGTCCTGTAGCACTCTGTCCCATCGTACTGACCTGTAGTACTCTCTCCTGTACTACTGTTATGTACTACTCTGTCCTATAGTACTATGCTGTAGTACTCTCCTATAGTACTCTGTCTTGTAGTACTGTTCTGTAGTACTACCGTCCTGTAGTACTCTGTCCTGTAGTACTGTCATGTACTAAACTGTCCTGTAGTACTGACTATAGCACTCTGTCCTGTAGTACTGTCTATAGTACTCTGTCCTGTAGGACTCTGTCTTGTAGTACTGTCTTGTAGTGCTCTGTCCTGTAGTACTGTGTCCTGTAGTACTGTCCTGTAATACTGTCCTGTAGTTCTTTGTCCTGTACTACTGTGTCCTGTAGTACTGTCTTGTAGTATTCTCTCCTGTAGTACTGTCGTGTAGTACTACTCTACTGTAGTACTGTCCTGTAGTACTACTGTACTGTAGTGCTCTGTCCTGTAGTACTATCCTGCAGTAGTCTGTCTTGTAGTTCTAGCCTTTAGTACTCTGTCCTGTAGTACTGTCCTGTTGTACTCTGGCCTTTAGTACTGTCCTGTAGTACTCTGTCCTGTACTACTGTCCCGTAGTGCTCTGTCCTGTAGTACTGTCCTGCAGTACTCCTTCTTGTAGTACTATCCTGTAGTACTCTGTCATGTTATACTGTCCCATTGTACTCTGTCCTGTAGTAATCTGTCCTGTAGGTCTGTCCTGTAGCACTCTGTCCCGTTGTACTGACCTGTAGTACTCTCTCCTGTACTACTGTTATGTACTACTCTGTCCTGTAGTACTATCCTGTATTACTCTCCTATAGTACTCTGTCTTGTAGTACTTTTCTGTAGTACTACTCTCCTGTAGTACTCTGTCCTGTAGTACTGTCATGTACTAATCTGTCCTGTAGTACTGACTATAGCACTCTGTCCTGTAGTACTGTCTATAGTACTCTGTCTTGTAGTACTGTCCTGTAGTACTACTGTCCTGTAGTAGTCTGTCTTGTAGTACGTTCCTGTAGTTCTCTGTCCTGTAGTACTGTGTCCTGTAGTACTGTCCTGTAGTATTCTATCCTGTAATGCTCTGTCCTATACTACTGCCCCGTAGTGCTCTGTCCTGTAGTACTGTCCTGTAGTACTACTCTCCTGTAGTACTGTCCTGTAATACTACTGTACTGTAGTGCTCTGTCCTGTACTACTGTCCCGTAGTGCTCTGTCCTGTAGTACTGCCCTTTGTTTTTTTTTTTCAACCTTTATTTAACCAGATAAAAAACCCATTGAGATCATGATCTCTTTCACAAGGGTGACCTGGCCAAGAGGTCTGCAGCACGTCATAAACAGACAAAACACTATGAGAACCAAAACAAAAACAAAACAAAATTAAAACATACAATATCACCAAAGCAATAGCATTTTCAATATAGAGTGCGTGTACAATCCAAGCAATTCAACAACAGACAGCGAATTAAGATTTATAACACAGGCACTGTCCAATAGTCTCACTCTGTCTGTCCTTTAATATAGAGAGGAAAGCTCCAAGAGGAATAATTTCAAGAAGTTTCAGTTTGGACTGTAGAGTGTTCCATGCTGTGGGGGCAGCAAAGCTAAATGCTCTTTTTCCAAATTCAGACCTTACACGTGGAACAGATAAAACAAGTGTAGAACAAGATCGCAAGGCATAGCAGCTGCTTGTTTTCTGCAGTAAAGTGCACAAATAAGGAGGACTCAAGCTTAAGAGAGCCTTATAAATTAGGGTCAGCCAGTGTGCATACCTATGGGCACTCAGAGAAGGCAAGATTGATTTTGCATATAGTTCACAGTGATGGGTGAGATAACTGCAGCCTGTGACAAATCTCAGTGCCACATGAAATACAGTGTCCAAGGACTGGAGACATTTGGACGAAGCATTCAAATAAAGCATGTCCCCATAGTCGATAATGGGCAAGAAGGTCGCTGTCACTAATTTCTTTCTGACCCTGAGAGAGAAGCAGGTTCTATTTCTGAAAAGGAAACCAAGCTTCGCCCTAAGTTTAGAGACCAGATTATTTATATGAGTTTTAAAAGAGAGCTGTTGATCTATGATAAAACCCAAGTACTTGTAATGTGAGACCTGCTCTATAGGTTTTCCATTTGATGTTGTGATATTTGGAATATTCTGCGGTAGCATCTTTGAATGATGGAAGATCATGAGCTTGGTTTTGTCTGTATTTAAAACCAATTTAAGATCATATAAACGAGACTGGACAATGTTAAAAGCAGATTGTAAAAACTCAAAAGCCTGAGTGAGAGAGGTAGAACAGCAATAAATAATGGTATCGTCTGCATAAAAATAGTTCTAGCCTTTAGTACTCTGTCCTGTAATGCTCTGTCCTGTACTACTGTCCCGTAGTGCTCTGTCCTGTAGTACTGTCCTGCCGTACTCTGTCTTGTAGTACTGTCTTGTAGTATATTGTCCTGTAATACTCTGTCCTGTAGTACTGTCCTTTAGTGCTCTGTCCGGTAGTACTCTGTCCTGTAGTACTGACCTGTAATACTGTCCTGTAGTACTCCGTCCTGTAGTAGTCTGTCCTGTAATACTGTCCTGTAGTACTCCGTCCTGTAGTAGTCTGTCCTGTAATACTGTCCTGTAGTTCTCTGTCCATTAGTATTTTGTCCTGTAGTAGTCTGTCCTGTAATACTGTCCTGTAGTTCTCTGTCCTGTAGTACTGTCGTGTAGTACTACTGTCCTGTAGTACTGTCCTATAATACTACTGTCCTGTAGGACTCTGTCCTGTAGTACTGTCCTGTTGTACTCTGTCTTTTAGTACTGTCCTAAAGGGCTCTGTCCTGGAGTACTGTCCTGTAGTACTATGCCCTGTAGTACTGTCCTGTACTACTCTGTCCTGTAGCACTCTGTTCTGTGGTACTCTGTCCTGTAGTACTCTATTCTTTATTACTATCCTGTTGTACTGTCCTGCAGTACTCTGTCTTGTAGTACTGTCTTGTAGTACTCTGTCCTGTAATGCTCTGTCCTGTACTACTGTCCCGTAGTGCTCTGTCCTGTAGTATTGTCGTGTAGTACTACTCTCCTGTAGTACTGTCCTGTAGTACTACTGTACTGTAGTGCTCTGTCCTGTAGTACTATTCTGCAGTAGTCTGTCTTGTAGTTCTAGCCTTTAGTACTCTGTCCTGCAGTACTGTCCTGTAGTACTCTGCCCTTTAGGACTGTCCTGTAGTACTCTGTCCCGCAGTACTGTCCTTTAGTACTGTCCTGTAGTACTCTGTCCTGTAGTACTGTCCTGTAGTGCTCTGTCCTTTAGTACTGTCCTGTAGTAGTCTGTCCTGTAATACTGTCCTGTAGTTCTCTGTCCATTAGTATTTTGTCCTGTAGTAGTCTGTCCTGTAATACTGTCCTGTAGTTCTCTGTCCTGTAGTACTGTCCTGTAGTACTATGCCCTGTAGTACTGTTCTGTACCACTCTGTCCTGTAGCACTCCGTCCTGTGGTACTCTGTCCTGTGATACTCTATTCTTTATTACTGTCCTGTAGTACTCTGTCCTGTCATACTCTGTCATGTAGTACTGTCCTGTAGTACTTTGTCCTGTAGTGTTCTGTCCTGTAGTACTGTCCTGTAGTACTCTGTCCTTTAGGACTGTCCTGTAATACTGTCCTGTAGTTCTCTGTCCTGTTGTACTGTGTCCTGTAGTACTGTCTTGTAGTATTCTGTCCTGTAATTCTCTGTCCTATACTACTGCCCCGTAGTGCTCTGTCCTGTAGTACTGTCGTGTAGTACTACTCTCCTGTAGTACTGTCCTGTAGTACTACTGTACTGTAGTGCTCTGTCCTGTAGTACTATCCTGCAGTAGTCTGTCTTGTAGTTCTAGCCTTTAGTACTCTGTCCTGTAGTACTGTCCTGTTGTATTGTCCTGTAGTACTCTGTCCTGTAGTACTCTGCCCTTTAGGACTGTCCTGTAGTACTCTGTCCTGCAGTACTGTGCTGTTGTACTCTGTCCTGTCGTACTCTGTCATTTAATATTTTGTCCTGTAGTACTGTCCTGTAATACTCTGTCCTGTAGTTATTTGTCTTGTAGTACTCTGTCCTGTATTACTATTGTACAAAACTATGTTATTCATGGGCTGGATTTGGCCTGCGGGCCTTGAATTTAGCACCTGATCCAGCCCAATTTCTTTCATCTGTCTTTTTTATGTACAGCACCGCTTGCTCATTTTACATCCATCTGCCACATGGAACAATAAATTCCCAAATTCTTCCATCTTACCGCTGGGCATCTTTATTTTAGTTTGCGTCCCCTTTCACTAGCTGAGCCAGGGTCTGGGAGACTAACAGCGAAACGCCTTCAAGGACTGCACAGTAACTGGCCGCAGGAAATCCAAGACCACCTTTACCTTAGACGGGCGTGGAACAGCCCCATCCTTGGTGATGCAATGTCCCAGGAAGTCAGTGGTGGTCAATCCAAACTGGCCCTTAGCTGGGTTGACGATCAGTCCATGCTCGCAGAGATACTCAAAAAGCATTCTCAGGTGGGACAGATGTTTGGTAGTGGAAGTATTAGACCAAAATGTCATTCAGGTACACAAAAAGTAAAGGCAGGTCATGCAGAATAGAGTCCATGAGGCGTTGAAACGACTGGGCAGCGTTCTTAAAGTGCAAATGAAACATGCAGTTTTTGGAAGTGAAATTGCTCAAATATACATGAAAAACATCCAGCCAAAAATGTGTTTTAAAAATAACCACAGATATGACCAATTTAATTCCATCATTTTACCTAGCTAGTGAGTCAGCAAGTTGCACTACACCTGACAAGCTGTAATACATTTAAGAAGAGGGAGATGTGGACCCGGTGCTGGTCTTGGGGATGGTTAGCAGCACTGCCTGGTGTAGGTGTGGCTGCTGATAGTGGAGTCTATCTGCTGACAGGAGACTGACCTGGAGCATGTCTTGCATGGTGAATCATGTATGTTCTCACATTTGGATTACTGTGCCGTGAGGTAGACGTGTTGGAGGTGGCCATGGTGACGTCTCCACTTGGTTAGCTTGCTTGTTAGTCCAGCAAGCTAACGCTAGTAATAGCCGGTGGTTTAATGTAAAATAAAATGTCAGACAATGCTTCCATTTGCAGTTATCTGACTAAATATTAAAGTTTATTTTGCTCCCTGCGTATGCTACTAGCTAATTATTAGCTAAACATTAACGTTAGCTAACAATGACATCAAAACCCAATTTCAGGGATTGTTATTCTATAAATTAACCCTCTAAAAAGCAAAAAGCTATTAAAACTGTGTCTGTGTGTAATATGTTCAAGATGCTGATGTAGACATTAACCCCCTGGTTTACGTTTTTCTATCTTTTTCTCTCTTACTTATATGTATACCAGCCAGTGCAGTAAGTACAATAAGTGTCCTTTTAAAACACACATATTTAAGTTGTTTATTTCCTGCAGTCAAAGCTTTTTATTTTATCATATAATCAACTGTGCTTTTGTAAGTGCTCTATATGGAATAAAGTTTTTTAACCTTGTATTAGCTTGTTGCACAACTGCAAACTAGTTGATGAACTTAATCATTTGAGACAGCATGACATCATTTTTTTAGTTGATATGTATGAATACATGTGGTGATACTCAATCTAACCAATACATTTATCAGTCTCTTTAGGTTGACTAGATACAGACAGTTTACTCTTTGGGCCAGGCGGCATTTGGGGAGCATCCCTATTCCAGCGTGTCGTCCTCTCCATCAGGATATCATGGAGTTAAGTATGCTTATGATGATTTGTAAATATATGTATGATGAGTAAATATTGCATGCAAGTGTTTTTTATTAAATATGTTTCACTGTAATACTTCACAGCACCAGTATTTTTAAGGTCAAATGAAATGAGCTCTACACATGATATTAATACTAAGACAAAAAAGTAGAATAATGAACAGAAGTAAAAAGGAAAGTAGAAAAAAGGAAGAGGAGACAAAGATCCAGCAGACAGAAGCAACGAGCTTCATTCCAACCTAACAGCAGACAAGCAGCTGCTACACCTGTACAGAGAATTTCCTACAGCTTTTACAGGTAAACTAAGCAGACAATCATCAGGAGTTCCTAAAAATAACCAAGAAAACAACAACATGTATCACAACAACAACCAAAGAACCAGAAACACACACACCTGAACCAAAGCATCTCTTCATGTATAAACACACTGGACACCTCAGTGCTGAGTCAGCATGCAGAGGATGAGGAATGAGGAGAATCAGCGATGAAGAGTGTGATCCTGCAGATGTGGCCACGCCTCCACGGAGGCTAGAGGCAGACTAGGGCGGCCCAGAGACCCGGGACATCAGCAGCAATCCTGGAGCACCAACCCAAGCCCCCCCATCACGAAGACCACCCCGGACTCACCCAGAGGGTGGCAGAGGAAGGTCCGACACCAAACAGAGCAATGATGGATGAATTGGGCTTGCTGGGTGTTTTATTCTAGTTACTGAAAAAGTAACTAGTTATGTCATTCAAAATATAACTCTGTTACTTTGCTGATTACTTAAACCAACAAGTTTTACTTTTGTAAAAGAACATTCTCCCATTAATATCGTTAGTAATGTAATGCGTTAGAGTATACGTTACTGACAAAAGTAACTGTGTTACAGTAACACATTACTAGTACCACATTACTCAGGCCTTAACGAATCCAGCACCATCCTGGATCTTATGGAGTTTTTGCAGCAAAAAAAGGAGACAACTTAATAACTTGATGTGTGCGCTAATGTCACGCTGAGTTAAACTGCCAATGGAATGAGAGGAACGCTGCTTTGCTAACCAATCAGAAGCTGAGCAGGGCTTTGGAAAAGGTGTGGAAGGGATCCAGCTGCAGATCAGATCTACGCTACCAGCTCTTTAGTTACGATGGAGCAGAGACGGTGATGAAAGTGTAGTTGGAAACATCAGTACCTCAGCGTTGTTGCTGGGTGGAGGGTCGGCTTGTGCAGCCTGGTTATCACCTGGTATTTATGCCACATTTATGCCAGATGTGTGCTCTCTGTCTGCTGGTGGGAGTGGCTCACCTGCGGGAGTATGCATACCTGTCTGTTTATCAGGACGGAGGAGAAATGTGAGCGTCTGAAATGACGTCATTTAAATGAGGTAAATAACATCAGGCCGTTTAGTTTTTCAGCTCATGAGGGTGGACAAGGAAATTTTCAGAGACGCAGCCTGATGCTGGTGAAATTAACTTCTGATCTATGATGCACAAAACGCTGAATCCACTGCTTCCTAGGGACCACTTAGACCAGAGGTCTGCAGCCTTTCCAATCCAAAGAGCCATTTTCCCCTCAACCCTGCTAAATAAAACTCCCTTAGAGACACAGATGTTACGAGAAAAAAAGACAACTAAGAATTTCTGATAAATATCTACTATAGGACATTTGTCATTTTTGAAGAACCCCATTTTTATCCCTCTTTCTAGGTTTTACAATAATAAAAAAAAAAACTTTTGCAAAAAGAGGATAGACAGACTTTCTTCTAAGGGACATAGATATTTGTGGAAAATTATGAAAATAATATTAAAAAAGCCCAGTTTCCAACCAAGACAAGAAAAATAGATAAAAAATATTACAAAAATTACAGCACAGTATGTTCATACGTACATCTTCAAGTTAAATAGCGATGGCTCTTATTCATTGTGACAGGGTGTGTAGTAATTAGTATAATTACTGAGCGGACATAAATACTGCAGGGACACTCGTGTACGGCATCACCATGAATGCGCTAGCACTGCTGGAAGATTATGCCAATGGCAGGATCAGGATGGAGAGTTTTAAGAGCGCATGAAGATTTCCTGGCCCATGATGATAACTAGCTAAAATACAGATTTATTTGCCTAGAGCAGCTTTTTGATCTATATGCTGAAATGGGCCCAATGTTAGATCCTTCGACCCGCCGGAACCGTGCAGTCCTGGTGCAACTGCAGCTGTTGACTATGTTTGGGTTTCCTTCTGTTGCACACTTGAACACAAAGTGACTCCCAAGCTGTCACAGTCTGTCCTGCCAATCCTCCATGAGCATTCCCCTGATTCTCCACACCTGTGCCTGATCCTCTCACTCCAATCGAGCCCAACTTGTCACACCTGTCTCCCATTGACTCACCAGCCCTTATCTACTCCAGCACCACTGCCACTCCCTGTTGGACCTTATCCTACGCACATGAAGGACTCACTCCCTCTCAGTTCCTGGCTTCCCTTACCCCCCGTCACCTCCTCCGTTGTCGTTATCAGTAAGATCCTTCTTCTGTGTTCTTGGTGATAAAGTATTGTTAACCTGTCTTTGTCTCTGAGGAGTTCATGTGTTACACAAGCGTGTGTGAGTGTGAAAACTTGCCTTTTATTTCTGCAACACAAAAACACCAGCACATTAGTATGCGGCTGTATGCTGCAGGCTACTGGGGCTTACTGAAGGACATTTCCGTGTTTTTCAGCCTCAAGGACCCCTAAGCTACTAAGGTGCCTGTGTGAATTTACTCTCTTTTAAATAACGTCCCAGAAAGTTACAGTTTTTGATAAGTGTACGTATTGTATACTAGATCTGAATTAACAAATAATCAAATTTAACACAATTGCAAGATGAACAAAACAAATCAATCCATCCATCCATTTTCTGCTGCTTATCCGGAGTCGGGTTGCGGGGGCAGCTGCCTAAGCAGGGAAACCCAGACTTCCCTCTCCCCGGCCACATTCACCAGCTCATCTGGAGGGATCCCAAGGTGTTCCCAGGCCAGCCGAGAGATGTAGTACGTCCAGCGTGTCCTGGGTCTTCCCCGGGGCCTCTTTCCGGTGGGACGTGCCCGGAACACCTCACCAGGGAGGCGTCCAGGAGGCATCCTAACCAGATGCCCGTGCCACCTCATCTGGCTCCTCTCGATGTGGAGGAGCAGCGGCTCTACTCTGAGCCGAGCTTCTCTCCCTATCTCTAAGAGAGAGCCCGGCCACCCTGCGGAGAAAACTCATTTTGACCGCTTGTATTCGTGATCTGGTTCTTTTGGTCACTACCCACAGCTCATGACCATAGGTGAGGGTAGGAATGTAGATCGACCGGTAAATTGAGAGCTTTGCCTTTTGGCTCAGCTCTTCACCACGAGAGACCGATGCAGAGTCCGCATCACTGCAGACGCCGCACCGATTCGCCTGTCGATCTCCCACTCCATCCTTCCCTCACTCATGAACAAGACCCCGAGATACGTGAACTCCTCCACTTGGGGCAGGACCCTATTGCAGACCTGGAGAGTGCACTCCACCCTTTTCCGGCTGAGGACCATGGTCTCGGACTTGGAGGTGCTGATTCTCATCCCAGCCGCTTCACACTCGGTTGCGAATCGCTCCAGTGAGAGCTGAAGATCACGGCCTGACGAAGCCAACAGAACCACATCATCCGCAAAGAGCAGAGACCCAATCCTGAGGTCACTGAAACGGATCCCCTCAACACCTCGGCTGCACCTAGAAATTCTGTCCATAAAAGAATCGGTGACAGAGGGCAGCCTTGGCGGAGTCCAACCCGCACTGGAAACGATTCTGATTTACTGCCGGCAATGTGGACCAAGCTCTGACACCACTCGTACAGGGACCGGACAGCTCGTACAAGCGGGTCCAGCACTCCATACTCCCGGAGTATCCCCCACAGGAGTCCCCGGGGAACACGGTCGAATGCCTTCTTCAAGTCCACAAAGCACATGTAGACTTTTGGGCAAACTCCCATGCCCCCTCAAAGACCCCGAAGAGGGTGTAGGGCTGGTCCACTGTTCCACGACCGGGACGAAAACCACACTGCTCCTCCTCAATCCGAGGTTCGACTATTCGACGGACCCTCCTCTCAAGCACCCCTGAATAGACCTTACTGGGGAGGCTGAGGAGTGTGATCCCCCTGTAGTTGGAGCACACCCTCCAACACTGAGTCCCCCGCCTCACCCGGGACATGGTTGAAGCTCTGCCGGAGATGGGAGTTGAAACTCTTTCTGACAGGGGACTCTGTCAGACGTTCCCAGCAGACCCTCACAACAAGCTTGGGTCTGCCAGGCCTGACCAGCATCCTCTCCCACCACCTGAGCCAACTCACCACCAGGTGGTGATCAGTTGACAGCTCTGCTCCTCTCTTCGCCCGAGTGTCCAGGAGATGCGGCCGCAAGTTCAATCATCATACAACGTCGATCATCGAACTGCGGCCTAGAGTGTCCTGGTGCCAAGTGCACATGTGGACACTCTTATGTCTGAACAAGGTGTTCGTTATGGACAGTCCATGATGAGCACAGAAGTCCAACAGCAAAGCACCACTTGGATTTAGATTAGGGGGGCCATTCCTCCCAATCACGCCCCTCCAAGTCTCGCTGTCATTGCCCATGTGAGCATTGAAGTCCCCCAGCAGAACGAGGGAGTCCCCGGAAGGAGTGCTCTCCAACACCCCCTCTGAGGACTCCAAAAAGGGTGGGTACTCTGAACTGCTATTTGGTGCATAAGCCCAAACAACAGTCAAGACCCGTCCCCCCACCCAAAGGCGGAGGGAGGCTATGCTTTCGTCCACCGGGGTAAACCCCAACGTACAGGCGCCAAGTCGGGGGGCAATGTGCATGCCCACACCTGCTCAGCGCCTCTCACCGGGAGCAACTCCTGAATGGAAGAGGGTCCAGCCCCTCTCAAGAACAGTGGTTCCAGAGCCCAAGTCGTGCGTCGAGGTGAGTCCAACTATATCTAGCCGGAACAGCTCAACCTCGTGCACCAGATCTGGCTCCTTCCCCGCCAGAGAGGTGACATTCCACACCCCTAGAGCTATCTTTTGCAGCCAAGGATCAGACGACCAGGGTCCCCTCCTCCGGCAGCCGACCCCTATGGCCCCTCCTGCAGGTGGTGAGCCCACGTGAGGAGAGGCCCATGTCACCCTTTCGGGCTGAGCCCGACCGGGCCCCATGGGCAAAGGCCTGGCCACCAAGCGCTTGCCTCCGTGCCCCACCTCCAGGCCTGGCTCCAGAGGGGGGCCCCGGTGACGCACGTCCGAGCAAGGGAAACCTTGGTCCTTGCTTTCTTATTAAATAAACTAATTAAATTAAACACATTTTTAGAAAGGGGTGGCGTAAATGCCAAATGTTCACAGTCCACTACTCATCTCAATGTGACCAGCATTCCTGTGGGTCTCCCACACTTCACAGTTGATGTTGATGGCATTAATACCGTCACGGCATCAACATTCTATACATCCATAACTTCATCACTTTCTACAATAGACCACATATTTTCAAACTGATACACCCAAATCGAACAGGTTCTCATCTCCTCGCATTGAACTCACCCTCCACTCCTGCAAAGCTCTCTGATTGATGGTTCAGCTGGAACACAGTCAGCCCCTTCTCTCTTACACATCATATACCAATGCACATCACCAGTAGACATTAGAAGCATCTCTATCCATATCCATACACTTCTACTGTCACACGTCTCGTTCCCATACATATACCTCCTGGTACAGAACCCACATCGACAATTTCACAACCGAACTTTCCTGCAACATTCAACATAGCTCTTTTAAATGTCAGATCAAACAAATCTTTTATTATTAATGATCTGATTTTAGATAACATTGACTGTCTCTTTTTAACTTAAACTCGTCACTGTTTGTAGCTTTTATTTTGTATCAGGGGACGTAAAAAAGACGGTGGAACAGCTTTGAATTCTAAACAAATAATAATAATCATATTACAGTTTTTCTCTATTGCCAAAACACAAAACCCAGTACTCTAAACCAAATGACCAGTTGCCTAAACACATTTAGTAAAACTCCCCCCCTTTTGCCACAACCACAAACACAATTCACCTGTAGACACTGTTCACAAAACCCATCCCCTTTTTCTCAAAACTCAAAAAAAAATTTGCCGTGCTAAAACACATTTTGCATATAACTCTGCTCCAATATGCATTGTGAAGCTCATGTGATGCAAAATGCTACCCACAATCAGCAAAACTTGAACACAATGAACATACCTGGTGTCAATCAGTAAACACAACAACTCATAATTGAAAACACCTATTGCAAATGATGTGACCACACCTATATAAGTCAGTGCAGTTTGCTGAAAGTTCAAAAACAAAAATGGATGATGAAGACAGAAGAAGAGGAGTTTGTGTCAGAGGAGGGAGAGGAGTTTGTGTCAGAGGAGGGAGAGGAGTTTGTGTCAGAGGAGGGAGAGGAGTTTGTGTCAGAGGAGGCAGAGGAGAGGGCCGAGGAGGGAGAGGAGCAGGTCAAGGAGGGAGAGGAGAAGGAGGGCAAGCAAGACAACGCATTTTCATTACAGATGAAATGAGAGCAACAGTCATTGACCACGTCATTGTCCACGGCATGACAATGACCGAAGCGGGACAACGAGTCCAACCAAACCTCAGCAGATTCTCAGTGGGCACCATTATTCGGGCCTTCAGAGAACACAACAGGTACTGTATGTAGTAGTTTTTTAGTCACTACACTAGATATTCACAGTATACAGTAGTATAGTGGAGTGCACCTACATACAGACAAGTGCAATCATGGTTACAGTAAAAGTGTGTACTGCAAGGACCATTTCTGACCAAATGTTTGTTTCTCTAGAGTTGAAAGATTGCCATTTGCAGGTGGGAGGGCTTCCAGATTCACACCAGCCCAAGAGGTCCTCATTGTGGATATGGTTCGGGAGAACAATGTGATCAGACTACGGGAGATACGGGAGAGGATCATTGGTGACAATTTGAACTTTCCGACCATTGACAATGTCAGCCTGACAACCATAGACAGAGTCCTCAAGCGCCAGAGAGTAAGAATGAAGCAGGCCTATAGGGTACCCTTTGAGCGCAACTCTGGAAGAATAAAACACCTCCGTCACCAGTATGTGCAAGTAAGTACAGTACAATCCATGGCCTACAGTACTTTACATACAATACTATACTGTCGTACTGTAATGTGCTCTATTGACTGTCTTTCTGAACACCTGAAAACGCTATTTGTTTCCACAGAGGATGTTCCAGTTGGAGTCCATGGCCAGACCCCATGAATTTATATTTGTGGATGAGGCTGGCTTCAACCTCACAAAAAGGAGGAGGAGAGGCCGTAACATCATAGGACAGAGAGCTATCGTTGATGTGCCCGGCCAACGTGGAGGAAACATCACTCTCTGCGCTGCCATGAGTTCTAGAGGGCTTCTCCACCGGCATGCTGAACTTGGTGCCTACAACACTGAGCGTCTCCTCACCTTCCTAGGAGAGCTCAGAGATGTTTTGCATGACAATGACCACCTGAATGCTCGGCCAGCAGATCACCACGACCAGCAGATTCCTGGACCAGCTGATCTTCCCATATACGTCATCCTCTGGGACAATGTTAGCTCCCATCGCAGCATCCAGGTCAGAGAGTGGTTTAACATCAATCAGCAATTCATTAATGTGTGTCTGCCACCCTACTCTCCGTTCCTAAACCCAATAGAGGAGTTCTTCTCAGCATGGCGGTGGAAGGTCTATGACCGCCAACCTTACACTAGAGAGAACCTTCTCAGGGCTATGGACCTGGCCTGTGATGATGTGGCTGTGGAGGCGTTCCAAGACTGGGTGCGGCATGCCAGGGCATTCTTCCCACGTTGTTTGGCTATGGACAATATTGCCTGTGACGTTGATGAGGTCCTGTGGCCCGACCCAGCCCGACGACGTGATGCCTCTCCATGATTTCGGTGTCAACATACAACATACTGTGTCAATTTTCAACGTACTGTAATAAAAGAAATCGCACCCTGAACATTGTGTTCTCAATTGTTACTGTACAGTATCTATTGTGTGTAATGGATCCTCCATGGAGTTTAGTACTCATTTTTGCATTAAGTTGTGATATTACTGCATTTTCTGCATTATGTAACTATTCCCATGAAATGCACAAATCTATAGAAAATGCCCAAAACATATTTGAGAATAAATAAGGGTTGCTCAAATGCATCCTGGCAGTTGTGAAACTGTAAAAAGAACAGTCTCACACTGTGAAAATTGTGCTTTCAATTTTTTTGGTAATGTGGTTAATGATGCTCAGTAGTGTTTACATTTTTGCAGGCCTTGAGTGGTATTTTGGTGTCAGAGTTTGCTTTTGAGCATATGAGCAACTGTTTTGGTGTGATGGGTTGGTTTTGAAAAGAAACTGTGAGGTTTAGTGTACGTAGCTTTAGAAAAGTGTTTTGTGTTTAGAGTTTTCTGAAAAGTGAGGGCAGTATCGTGAAATGTGTTTAAGCAATAGAGAAAAACTGTAACTACTTAGTCAACATTTAAGCATCATTCCTTCATTTCTAACATCCTGCTGGTTTTATCCAGCACAATTTATAAACCACCAAACCCTCC
This sequence comes from Melanotaenia boesemani, assembly GCF_017639745.1. Taxonomy (NCBI): domain Eukaryota; kingdom Metazoa; phylum Chordata; class Actinopteri; order Atheriniformes; family Melanotaeniidae; genus Melanotaenia; species Melanotaenia boesemani. The sequence goes on from NC_055702.1 coordinate 29,786,058, forward strand.
TGCCTGCTTTATTAAAGAGTTTTCCGAGTTTTTATCAACTGTAGACATTAAACAGATTTTAATACCTTGTGATTTTAACCTTCACACTGATAACAGCCTTCATGTTCAATGGTGTGTCCCTGGACCTGGTCCTAACCTATGGCCTATCCACTGGTGTGTTTGTTTGTTTGTTTATTTGGTTTCTTTTTTTAATGTTTGGTAAAAGACAGGGACTTTTTAGCCAACTTTGCACTTTGGTTAGGGCATTTGTAAGAGTGTGTGAAGATTACATCTGCATACATCACTAAACCCTGAGTTCTGGGCAAACATTGGGAAGGTCGTTCTTATAAAGAGAGAATAATAAAGGTCCCAGGATAGAGCCCTGCAGGACACCAACATTACAACTGAGGTTGGGGGATTTGACACTGCACTTTACTACACTAACACTTTATGTTCTATTAAATATAACTCAAAGCAAGACAGGGCATCCATAAAAACGTTAAGTTTAGTCAGAAGAACCTCATGATTAACTACCTCAAATGTCTTCTTAAGATCAAAAAACACAGCTACAACACAAGGATTCTTATCTAATAAACACTTAATCTTCTCAATACAAAAGCAGGTAGCTGTTTGTGTAGAAAAGTTGTCCCAGAAACCAAACTATACTATACGACTACAGGATCCTTAGCCAGGACATTATTCACTGCAGTGTCCTGTTTATGGTGCTTGCCCAATAATTTATTTTTTTTCTCCATTCTCATTTGCTTTTTTAATGTTGGAAATAAAGAAGTTTGACTTGGCTTTTCTTACACTCTTATTACCCATATGTGTAAATTTTAATCAGTCAGTATATAATCCAGATGTTAAATATTGCTTAAGTAGCACATCCCTAGATTTTCGTAGATTTTGGCAGTTCTGATCCAGCCATGGCAGGTTTGTTCCCTTTTTGGCTTATGGCTCTCCTTACTAGCAACTGATGACACCAACTCTTTGAGTTTATTATATAGAGTCACAGTTTGTATATACATTAGAGGATGATAACATTTCATCCCAGGCTACCATTTGTAGGGCTTTGCTAAGGTTCAGTGTCTGACTCTTCGGTACAACATTAGACTTGGCATCATATAAAGCAGAAGCACTATGAAAACCTGTATGCCTCTCTTTGATAGCTTTCTGAAGAAAATACTGTAATGGTCTGATAGCCCAATCTAATGAAATGTCATGGCAATTCTATCAAGCTTACTGGAGAACAAAAGACCTATTTTTCTCTGAGATTTGTTTGTTAATCTAGTTGGCTTTTCATAAAACTGACGTTTTAACACCCACATTTTTCCTGGTGAGATGGTTCAACATCCTCATTTTTCCTGCGTTAATAAAAAACAAAAAAACTTTTGATGTAGTATTGCACAAACATTCCAGTCGTTTTCTGTCAGCTGTGCAGCGCATAGCGGCAGCCTCCTCCTCCGCCTCCTGCTGTGAATCATGACAGCTATCGTGATCAGCTGATCAGCTTTTCTCTCCTGTTGCGTTTGTTTATGGTTCAGCTGAGGAGGAAACTAGTGGTTCATGGTTCACACAGTCACATATTTACCCCAAAGTATTGGATGCACTAGCTAAAGTAGGTTGAATTTATCAGTCTCATGTCAACCAGATCCATGTCGCTGTCACATGCAGCTTTGAAATAAAAAGTGTTGACAGCAGCGTGTTTCACTTAGATATTGTTTTCCTTCATTTCCTATAACTTGTCAGTATTAATGAGGTTTGCTAGTGACAGAGCTGTAAAATCTACTAGTCATCAAACACATCTATGCAGACAGGTCAGGGTCAGATATCTGGTGAGGGTAAAACAGCAAAAGGAAGCAAGGAGACGTCTCCTCTAGATCGTTGCTGCTGTGCAGATGTTGGAGACTCAGGTCTGATCATTTAGGGGCTGAATGTGGAGAGAGACACTATGAACAGGTTCTGAGATACAACCAGAGCAGGACCTTCTCTAACACAGTAGCTGCTGGTGGTAGACCGGGTTTATACTTCAGCTATGCAGGGACGGGTCTAGAAAAGTTCTGATGGGGGGCCAGGAGCCCTGACCAGGAAGAGGAGGGCACAAAGGAGATACATTTCATAAGGTCCTGATTTTATGTAATATTGAACAGATTATTACAACCAAAGTGATCATCTGATGTCAAACAGGGAAGAAAAACACAAGTGAGCTTTGACTCGTTCTGTTCATACGATACAGTAAAAACGGGCAGATTTCAGGCGTAGTCACGAATGGTGATTAATCATGATTAATTTGTAAGCTGTGATAAATCCAACATTAAAAATTTTAATCATTTGACCGCCCTAGTGTGTGATATATACATACACACACACACACACACACATATATATATATATATATATATATATATATATACTACCGTTCAAAAGTTTGGGGTCACTTCTTTATTGAATCCCATGGCAAAGTGACCACAAACTTTTGAACAGTAGTGTATATATATATATATATAAATATATATATATATATATATAGATATGTGTGTGTGTGTACATGTATGTATTTATATTAGGTCTGGGCACGTTAACACAACGATAATTTAACGCTGTTAATTTTCTTAGTCGCGCATTGTTTGCTGGCTTTGATGACAGAAACATGGCGTCCATGTCTTCCTTCCCTGCTGCAGCGGTGATGATGTAATCAGGAGAGAGCGGCTTTATTAACATGAAGACACGTTTTCTGTCTGGAACTTAAGAAAGAAGAAGAACTGATGTTTCTCTTTGTCTAAACCTGCAGATGGTAGAACATCGTGATTTTTGGACGGGAAACTTTATTTATTATTATTATTTTTTTAATAAATGCGATTTTAATTTAGGCAGGACAACAAAGGTAAAACATGTTTTCTGACTTTTACAAACATGCAGCATAAATCGGGTCTTCTTCTGCCTCTGGTTCGGTGAATCTTGGTCATATTAAGATGAAACTTCCAGCTGTGGAATCTGTGAGATGTGAGCTTTCAGTAGAGGAGCCGTTTGTTCGTGTTCATGGGGAAACATCATCTGTGTTTACATGTTTTTCAGACTTTGTGTACCTGGTCTTTTAATTATTATTGTCTTAACTGTATTTGGTGGTGATAGAAATGGTTTTACTGAGCTGGTAGCTGAGATTCTGGACTTTCTGTGGATACCACACATGTTTATAGTTACACCTAGACCTGACGCTACACCCGCACCGCGACACATGACTCTTGCAATCTGTTATTTATTTTTTTTTATCAATGTTATCTGGCGGGCCAGATTTTATCAGCAGTGGGTCAGTTGTGGCCCACGGGCATCAGTTATTTATCACTGTTTTAAAACATTCCTGGATCCAGACAGTGATCCGGATCTCCTCCAAAATCTAATCACTTTATTCAACCCTTTATTCAATTTCTGACATTTTCTGAGAGTTAAATAAAAAATCTGTCCATACTTTTGTGGTTTCTGTTGCTTAGAGACAGAGACAGAAAGACAGACAGAGAGAGAGACAGACGCCACCGAATACATGACATTCAACTGTCAATCATTATGAAAGTAAAATCCAAACCAGTTTACCAATTAGAAACAGATCAGGACTGGGCGTTTGGACCAGAGATAAAAGGACCAATGAATCCATTTACTGGTCCTAAAATGGCTGAAAGCTTAAAAACCCCAAATAAAAACACTGTGAACCTTCTCTGAAAGACTGAGTTACAACACTGAGACATTGTACATTATCAGAGGTTATTCAGCAGCAACAAATGGTGGAATGGTTGGACTGGAAAGCTACTTTTCTGCTCTCATCTCCCAGTTTAACACTAGGCCTCCCTGTCATAACCAAGGATAGGAGCCAGCCATCTCTCCACCTCCTCCACCTTCATTTTCTTCCTCCTCGCGTAGTCTAGCACCTGCAAATGAGAAGAACAAAGAGAAAACACATTCAGCTTGCTCTGATTTTGCCTGGATGAAACTTTCTCTTCCCGGCTTTTAAACAGGATCTTTATTAAGTATGTTTAAATTAAATCCTTAAAAATACATCACTTCTTTACACAAAAATATCCGTATTCCCTCAGGTTGAAAACTATACTCATTACTTTATTTACAAAACAGCATTTAGAAATACACAGCCTGGAAAAGTTAGTCTGTTCCAGAAGGGTCAGATTGTTGGCATTGGGCAGAGAAAACATCTCAGGAGAAGCAGAAACTTCTAGAACTGGTTCAAAACTGTCCAACCATCATTAAAACTGGAAAGATGTTGGGAACCATCGTCTTCCAGGAAGAAAAGTGGTCAGAAAAACATCCTGAATGATGGTGATCAGTGATTTGACGTTTGGTGGAACCAGATGGAAGAAAAACAGCAGTAGAACTCAGGACCATGTTTAATAGTGAAAGTTAGAACATTTCCACATGAACAATGAAGGAACTCAAGGGACTGAACAGCTGTGGAGCCAGAAGAAAACCACTAACCAGTGGGGCTTCAGGTTTCTAGGGAGCATAAAGACTGGACTCTGGAGCCATGGAAGAAGGTCATGTGGTCTGATGAGTCCAGGTCTACCCTGGTCCAGAGTGATGGAGCATCAGGGTAAGAAGAGAGGAGGATGAAGGGATGCAGCATCATGTCTAGTGCTGCTGTACAAGCCCGTGGGGCAGTCTATGATCTGGGGTTGCTGCAGTTGGTCAGGTCTAGGTTCAGGTCTGGGTTCAGCAACATTATGCGACCAAAGAATGAGGTCAGCTGATACCTGAATATCCTGAATGAACAGGTTATTCCATCTTCCCTCATGGCACAATGCCAGGATTAATGGGGGTCAGACTGTGAAAGAGTGGTTCAGGGAACAAGAGACATCATGTTCACAACATGGATTGGCCACCACAGGGTCCAGACCTGAACCCCATGGAGGATCTTTAGGATGTGCTGGAGGTAGGACTCTCCCACCATCACTACAAGATCTTGGTTACGTTGCAGAAGTTTATCGACGTGATGCCACGGACAATACTGCTAGACTCAAAGATAGAGGAGGTCCAACCATGTGCTAGAGGGACTTTTCTCTGGACAGGCTGTGTATACTGAGTTCTGCTAATCCCAGTCTACACCTTAAAGTGGTATGAAGAAAAGTATTACTTTATAATGCTTTTGGTGATGGACGTTGGATTTTATTGTGGCTTTCTTCTTCATTTTAACAGTAATGAAGCTGAATCAGCATCAGAGAAATGTGACTGGCTTCTGAATGTCAGCAGGTCAAAAACAGTAATTTCATGGATGTCACATACACAAAGAGCTCTTGTCAACAAATGGAAACTTTATGAGAGGAGTGAAGAGGGGCAGCTCTATCTGAGATATGGACCTGTTCCTTGGTGATCTTTCCCACGGCAAAGTAGGAGGCCTGAGGGTTGGAGAAGTAAAGTCCAGACACTGAGGCAGCAGGCGTCATGGCCAGGGACTCTGTCAGACTGATACCTGCACACACACAACACAGAATTATTAACCATAAAACAACAGCACATATTCAGGAGAAGACAAGCTGGGCTGGTTGTGGTGGCGGGCTTGAAGTGGCAGTTAGCTGACAACAAATGTCCTATAGTAGATATTTATCAATAATTCTAAGTTGTCTTTTTCTAAAAGTCTGGTAACATCTGCGTCTCTAAAAGAGTTTTATTTAGCTGGCTGAGGGAAAAATGGCTCTTTGGATTGGAAAGGCTGCAGACCCCTGCACTAAACACATAAACAGGTTTAGCAGCAGTTTTCTCTTTAAACAGCTACAGTTAAAATATTTTTTCATATATAAAATCACATATTTGGGCTATTCTACCAAATTTGTGCAAATTGTTGTCCCACATAAAAAAAACTATTTAACAAAACAATTAAAAATTCAGACCTTCAACATTTACTAAGATTATGGTATTATCTAGTTAAACACAAGACTGTAACTCGATAATAATTAAGCCAAATATATAGAAAATCATCATTTATGCTACCTTCCTAGGTACTTTCTATTGGGAAGTAGTTGTCCCAATCTCTAAGCCCTAAATTTCAACTCATGAAAATAATACTTAAAAGAATTTTGTAATTTTTTCCAATGGTGTATTTTAAAACATATGTTTGGTTTATTTTAAACAGAATGTAAAATATTTAGATTAATTTTGAAATTGTTTTAAAATGACAAAAGCATGCTTTAAAAAAATGGTGTCCCACAATTTTATGTCACAACCGTAACACGAGTCATTTTGCTTCATGGGTGGAGCCTAGTGTTAGTCAGACACCTGAAATTCTGACCAGGAAGTCACACTGCGTCCCTGTCCCTCATGGTGCATGGTGAGTGATTACCTCTCATCATTTTTAAGTAAATGTGTTCCAAAGTCTGAATATCAGTATGTTACATTAATAACAGTCACAACCGTACACATATTATCTGCAAATAAGTACACTTTTGGGGGCTCAAACCAAAAAATTTATTTTTGTTGTGTGTACAACTGTTCAAAACATCTGTTGCTAGCCATTTACTTGTTGGCATGCTTGAGTTATGCTAGGAATTAGCTAAAAATGTCACAACCGTAACAAACTGTAACGTTACGGTTGTGACATAATCATTACGGTAGTGACAACTTGTAATGTTCCACATAATTAAGGCAATGTTTGATCATTATTATTACAATATACTCTTGAAACATAATAATATTAAAGATATATTTGATTTGTAAAACACATTTCATTCTTAAAAGTGCTAAATAATGTTTAATACGATAAACATGATGATAATGCTGACTTATGTTTCACGTTATACAGCTAAGCTGGGAGAAAGCGAGCAGTAATGCCAAAAGAACATAAAAAGAGTGGAGCAGAGAGGGTGAGAGAATACAGAAAAAGATTGAGGGAAGACCCAGAGAAGCACGAAGAATATTTAAAGAAGGGAAGAGAACGAAACAAGAAACGAAAGGAAGAAGGAAAGGTGAAATCTATCAGTGATTTATCTGACAGGGAGCAAAGGAAGGTCAGACGATCATGGCGAAAAAGACAAAAACATCACAGGGTATTGGTGAAAAGTCAAAGAGAGATGAAGAGATTGTGCACAACTTCCACGCCACCTCCCACACCCTCTGCCACGCCTTCTGCCATGTCTTCACCCACACCTCCCCAACTTCCACACGTTTCTAGTGAGATTGTTACTCCACGCACTTCCTATGAGATTCATAAGAGACGTTCTGTAATGCGTGCCCACAGAAAAATAAAGACCCTTGAGCTGAAGATTAAAGAACTTGAACTGAAAAAAGAAAAATATAGAAAACGGTGCTATAGATTGTGTATGAATCCAGAGAAGTCAAAATGTTCCCCAAGATCAAAAACTCAGAAGGAAGTAAGGAAGCACAGAGTTCCTGTGCATATCAGAAAGACCCTTCTTTTTCATAACACTAGGCAGCTCCCACAGAGTGATCAACAAGACTGCAGACAACCCACATCTAAAGTTCATCTATATGAAAACTGCCCAACACAAAACCTTAAACCTAGTCAAGACATAGTCATATTTGTTTTAGTTGTTTTACTGTCATGTTGCAGTAGATGCGCTACGAGGTTGAAGTAATGTAAAATAAATGACTCTTCAATAGTAAATAACCTCGTTTTATTGATTAGAAACATTTGTGTTTGTAAAATTCACATTAAAAAGCTGGTTATGAGTTAAAATTAAGCAATAATGTTGAGGGGAAATAATGCAACCTTGCAAACATAATACTGTGGTCATGACCAAAACAGTGCTGTCACTACCGTAACAGTGCTGTCACTACCGTAACAGTGCTGTCACTACCGTAACGCTGAATGTTTTGTAAAATAAAATAACTGAGTCATTAAATAACATTTTAACTGCTGGTTAAATGTAAATTCAATTTAACAACTAATTTACTCTGAGATCTCTATGATCAGTGTAATTTATTTTACAAAAAAGATTGCATTTAAATTTTAATTAAGTCTTAGAAAATAAACTTCAAAATTTGTTTAAAAAATTGTTTTAATTTATTTAATTGTAAAACCCTTCATGAAAAATTTCTAAAAATATTTTTTAGAGGATGTATGGACACACAATATTAACAGATTAATATAATGATTTTTATTGCAGTGTGTTTCTATGTTACGGTAGTGACACCTTTCAGGAGTGGAAAAACATTTCAAGAACAGACAGACATTAATATATGAAATTTGACTGCACCTTTACTAGATATGTACCATAGAAATGTGGTGCAATATATGTATGGACGAGGTTTTTGGAAAAAAACATCTTTTTGAAATATGTTTTCCAACTCTGGACTTTGCACGAATTCTGTAGAATGGCCCATTTATGAGAAAGAAGGATGAAATGTTCAGGATTTACTAACTAAAAGGTAAAAAGTCAGCAGGATGAATTTAAAGCTGTGAAGCTGCTTCCTTCTAAACACAGAAGGAACAATATGTGATGAATATCAGCATCAGGTGAACAGACAGAAAGCAGGATGAGAATCTCACAGCTTCTAGATGGTGAGGAGAGAGAAATATTCACAATATGCACAATAACTTCCATCCATGCACCTTCACTGCTTCATTATGGATATAAATTCTCTAAACTTTCATTCTTAGCTTGACTGTTTAGCTTCACCTCTGCACCTGCAGCCTCCGCTACCGGGAGTTAAGGGTTAACATCTGGTTTCCGGGTGTAGCATCAGGTCTGTAGATGTAACTATAAACATGTGTGGTATCCACAGAAAGTCCAGAATCTCAGCTACCAGCTCAGTAAAACCATTTCTATCACCAACACACACAGTTAAGACAGCAATAATTAAAAGACCAGGTACACAAAGTCTGAAAAACATGTAAACACAGATGATGTTTCCCCATGAACACGAACAAACGGCTCCTCTACTGAAAGCTCACATCTCACAGATTCCACAGCTGGAAGTTTCATCTTAATATGACCAAGATTCACCGAACCAGAGGCAGAAGAAGACCCGAATTATGCTTTATGCCTGTAAAACATAGTTAGAAAATGTCTCACCTTTGCTGTCTGGCCTTAAAACGTCTATCCACCAGGATAAAACCGTATTTACTAAAAAATAGCCGACGCTCTCCGATCATTCGCCGGGATGCTAACTGCGCCACCCTGGCTAGTTTGCCAAGGGCAGGTAACTCTGCCTGCAAAAGCAGCCACGCGACCGCCACCTTTGGTCTTCTGAACATACACTCTCTCAACAATAAGGGCCTTTTAATAAGAGATCTTATTGTAGATCATAATCTTGACTTTTTATGCCTGACAGAGACTTGGCAGCTGCCTGATGATTTTATTTCTCTAAATGAGTCCGTCCCGCCGGGCTTTGTTTACGTCTGCCTGCCTCGTGCTTCTGGACGCGGTGGAGGTCTTGCATTGCTCCATCGTGAGAGCTGGAAAGTTGTGCCGATTCCTGCTGCTCCGGTCTTCTCCTCCTTTGAGTATTCTGCATCACTGCTGCCCGGTCCCTCTCCCACAGTCGTTACCACCGTCTACCGTCCTCCAAAATATAACAAGGATTTTTTGAATGATTTCTCCCTCCTCCTCACCCATCTTTCTTCCCTCTCCCACAACTTGATCATTCTAGGTGACTTCAATATTCATTTAGACAATGACAGTGCTCCTCTTTCCAGGGACTTCTCGTCCTGCCTGGACAGCTTTGGTCTTCATCAATACATTAATTTTCCAACCCACTGTAAAAAACATATTTTGGATTTAGTCTGCTGCTCTGGTATCGCCCCTACTGGTTGTAAATCTCATTCTGTTGCTTTTTCTGATCACCAGCTCGTCACTTTTAACATCAAGGTGCAGCTGTCTAAAATTATACTCCCTCGCATCATCTCCTTTCGTAATATAAAGGACATAAACATCGAAACTTTCACATCTGATATCAATAATTTTCCCAGTGTATCTTCCTGTTGCTCACCTGATGACCTGGTTTCTTTTTATGACAAAAGTCTTCACACTCTCCTGGACATCCATGCTCCTCTGCGATCTAGATCAGTCTCCTTCACCCGCTCAGCACCCTGGTTTACTCCTGCCCTACGTCAACTGAAATCCCGCGGCCGTCAGCTGGAACGCCTTGCCAACAAAACTGGACTCACTATTCATAATAATATGTACAAGGACCACATCACTGTGTACAAGGCCGCTCTCTACTCAGCCAAATCTGCATACTACTCCAATTTAATCCATTCAAACAGTCATAACTCTAAAACCCTCTTCTCTCTTCTCACTTCCATCACTAAACCTCCTGATTCTCTTCCCCACCATATGCAATCTCACGATTTCTGCAACAAACTCATGTCTTTTTTCATTTCCAAAATCACAGATATCCATACACACCTCACTTCAACTGGAGCTGCAGTCGCTGGAGGTGACCCCACTACCTCCTTCCCATCTCTTACAACCACTTTTTCTAGTTTTGACCTTCCCTCAGTCCAAACCATCTCTGACATTATCCATAAATCCAAACCTTCCACATGTCACCTTGATCCACTTCCCTCCATCCTGGTTAAATCCTGCTGCTCCTCACTTGCGCCTCTCATTACCAAAATCATCCACTCTTCATTGAGTTCTGGTTTGGTCCCTTCTTCACTCAAATCTGCCTCAGTCACGCCCATTCTGAAGAAACCTGGCCTGGACCCAACCAACTTCATCAACCTTCGTCCCATATCCAATCTCCCCTTCATTTCCAAAATTTTAGAAAAATCTGTTGCCTTTCAACTTCATAATCATCTGCTGTCCAACAATATTTATGAGCAGTTTCAATCTGGCTTCCGTCCCCTCCACAGCACCGAGACTGCACTTATCAAAATTTCTGATGACCTACTCATGGCTTCCGACTCTGGACTGCTTTCCATCCTCATTCTCCTGGACCTCACAGCAGCCTTTGATACCATTTCTCACGCTACTCTTCTAAGTCGACTCTCATTTCTTGGCATCACTCACACCCCAATAGCCTGGTTTACTTCATATCTCTCTGATCGAACACAGTTCATACAACTCAAATCTCATAAATCTAGTTCCTATCCCGTTTCCGCTGGAGTGCCCCAAGGTTCTGTACTGGGCCCCCTCCTTTTTATCATCTACATACTCCCACTCGGCCACATCCTTCGTAAATATAATATCAATTTCCACTGCTACGCGGACGACACCCAGCTCTACCTCTCAACTCAACCATCTGCCTCGCTCCCGCCAACCGCCCTCACCCTCTGTCTTGAAGAAATCCAGTCTTGGTTCTCATCCAACTTTCTAAAACTAAACAGCTCTAAAACGGAAGTCCTCTTGGTAGGCACACCTCACACCCTATCCAAAGCCAATAAATGTTTCATTACTCTTGATAACTCAACTGTCCTCCCCTCCCCTCAGGTTAAGAGCTTGGGTGTCGTCCTCGACAGCACATTGTCCTTCCAGTCTCACATTAATAACATCACCCGGTCCGCCTATTTCCACCTACGTAATATTTCTCGTCTCCGTCCTTCCCTCACTTCCCAAACTACTGCCATTCTTGTTCACAGCCTGATCACATCCCGCATTGACTACTGCAATTCACTTCTTTTTGGCCTCCCCAATAAGTCCCTCCAGAAGCTGCAGCTCCTCCAAAACTCTGCCGCACGTGTTATCACTCGGACCCCCATTGCTCATCATATCACTCCCATCTTGCAACAACTCCACTGGCTCCCCATCAAACAAAGGATCATCTACAAAATACTGATCATCACTTTTAAGGCACTCCATAACATGGCTCCATCTTACATCTCTGATCTCCTTCATCCACACACCCCTTCCCGCACACTGCGTTCCTCCCATACCCATCAGCTTTCCGTTCCCCCGGCACGTCTGGCAACAATGGGGAGCAGGGCGTTTAGTCGCTCGGCTCCTCATCTCTGGAATTCCCTCCCTCCTGATCTCCGTACAGTGGACTCCTTCCTTCTCTTCAAATCCAGACTCAAAACTCATCTGTTCAGACAGTCTTATCCCCCCTAAGTCCATATACATCTTTCCACAGTGTTTCCTTCCTCTATCACTTATTCTGTTTTGTGCTTTTAATGTTTTGTTTACTTTTAGTGTCTTACGTTTGTACAGTGTCCTTGGGTGCTTTGATAAGGCGCTTTTTTTAAAATAAAATGTATTATTATTATTATTATTATTAAAAAAAAAAAAAAGAAAAAAAAAAAAGACTACTTTTTTCATTGTTTTTTGGGAGCAGTTTCACAAAATTGACAATGTTCTGCCAAACTGCATGGGTTTAGACAGGCAAAGAGAAATGTGGGTTTTTCTTCTTTCTTAAGTTTCAGACGCACTGCTGCAGCAGGACCAGACATGGAGGAAGAGGCCTGGATGCAGCCTCTGTATGAGGTTTCTCTGGTTGAGAGCCAGTAGCAAAAAGTTTGAAAGTTTGGTGGAAAATAACAACTATGTTAATGAACGATAAAAAAATTAACAGCGTTATTAATTAATGCATTAACATGATAAAGTATTAACATCCTCAGCCCTAATAAATATAGATAATTTTAATCTGCCATTCAGTTGGTCAGAACAAAATTTAGTCCCAGGCCAAATGTACTTGCCGAGCCCAGCACTAAACACTCTAAACACTAAATCACACAGAGCTCTCATACTGGCCAAGTCACTATCAGTATTAACACCTGTAGTTTTAAAACTTCCTGTAGCGTACAACACTTCCTATAGTATATAAAACTTCCTGTAGCATATAACACTGCCTGTAGCATATAACACTTCCTGTAGCATATAACACTGCCTGTAGCATATTACACTAACTGTAGCATATAACACTGCCTGTAGCATATTACACTAACTGTAGCATATAACACTGCCTGTAGCATATAACACTAACTGTAGCATATAACACTGCCTGTAGCATATTACACTGCCTGTAGCATATAACACTGCCTGTAGTATATTACACTGCCTGTAGCATATAACCCTAACTGTAGCATATAACACCGCCTGTAGCATATAACACTAACTGTAGCATATAACACTGCCTGTAGCATATTACACTAACTGTAGCATATTACACTAACTGTAGCATATAACACTGCCTGTAGCATATAACACTAACTGTAGCATATAACACTGCCTGTAGCATATAACACTAACTGTAGCATATAACACCGCCTGTAGCATATAACACTAACTGTAGCATATAACACTGCCTGTAGCATATTACACTAACTGTAGCATATTACACTAACTGTAGCATATAACACTGCCTGTAGCATATAACACTGCCTGTAGCATATAACACTGCCTGTAGCATATAACACTAACTGTAGCATATAACACTGCCTGTAGCATATAACACTAACTGTAGCATATAACACTGCCTGTAGCATATTACACTAACTGTAGCATATAACACTGCCTGTAGCATATTACACTAACTGTAGCATATAACACTGCCTGTAGCATATTACACTAACTGTAGCATATAACACTGCCTGTAGAATATAACACTAACTGTAGCATATAACACTGCCTGCAGCATATAACACTAACTGTAGCATATAACACTGCCTGTAGCATATTACACTAACTGTAGCATATAACACTGCCTGTAGCATATTACACTAACAGTAGCGTACAACACTGCCTGTAGCATATTACACTAACTGTAGCATACAACACTGCCTGTAGCATATAACACTAACTGTAGCATATAACACTGCCTGTAGTATATAAAACTTCCTGTAGCATATTACACTGCCTGTAGCATATTACACTAACTGTAGCATATAACACTGCCTGTAGCATATTACAGTAACTGTAGCGTACAACACTGCCTGTAGCATATTACACTGCCTGTAGCATACAACACTGCCTGTAGCATATAACACTAACTGTAGCATATAACACTGCCTGTAGAATATAAAACTTCCTGTAGCATATTACACTGCCTGTAGCATATTACACTAACTGTAGCATATAACACTGCCTGTAGCATATTACACTAACTGTAGCGTACAACACTGCCTGTAGCATATTACACTAACTGTAGCATATAACACTGCCTGTAGCATATAACACTAACTGTAGCATATAACACTGCCTGTAGTATATAAAACTTCCTGTAGCATATTACACTGCCTGTAGCATATAACACTAACTGTAGCATATAACACTGCCTGTAGCATATTACACTAACTGTAGCATATAACACTGCCTGTAGCATATAACACTAACTGTAGCATATAACACTGCCTGTAGCATATAACACTAACTGTAGCATATAACACTGCCTGTAGTATATAAAACTTCCTGTAGCATATTACACTGCCTGTAGCATATTACACTAACTGTAGCATATAACACTGCCTGTAGCATATAACACTAACTGTAGCATATAACACTGCCTGTAGCATATAACACTGCCTGTAGCATATAACACTGCCTGTAGCATATTACACTAACTGTAGCATATAACACTAACTGTAGCATATAACACTGCCTGTACCATATTACACTAACTGTAGCATATTACACTAACTGTAGCATATAACACTGCCTGTAGCATATTACACTAACTGTAGCATATAACACTGCCTGTAGCATATTACACTAACTGTAGCATATAACACTGCCTGTAGATAATTACACTAACTGTAGCATATTACACTAACTGTAGCATATAACACTGCCTGTAGCATATAACACTAACTGTAGCATATAACACTGCCTGTAGCATATAACACTGCCTGTAGCATATAACACTGCCTGTAGTATATTACACTGCCTGTAGCATATAACACTAACTGTAGCATATAACACCGCCTGTAGCATATAATACTAACTGTAGCATATAACACTGCCTGTAGCATATTACACTAACTGTAGCATATTACACTAACTGTAGCATATAACACTGCCTGTAGCATATAACACTGCCTGTAGCATATAACACTGCCTGTAGCATATAACACTAACTGTAGCATATAACACTGCCTGTAGTATATAAAACTTCCTGTAGCATATTACACTGCCTGTAGTATATAAAACTTCCTGTAGCATATAACACTGCCTGTAGTATATAAAACTTCCTGTAGCATATTACACTGCCTGTAGTATATAAAACTTCCTGTAGCATATAACACTGCCTATAGCATATAACACTGCCGGTAGCATATTACACTAACTGTAGCATATAACACTGCCTGTAGCATATTACACTAACTGTAGCATATAACACTGCCTGTAGCATATAACACTGCCTGTAGTATATAAAACTTCCTGTAGCATATAACACTGCCTGTAGCATATTACACTAACTGTAGCATATTACACTGCCTGTAGCATATTACACTAACTGTAGCATATAACACTGCCTGTAGCATATTACACTAACTGTAGCATATAACACTGCCTGTAGCATATTACACTAACTGTAGCATATAACACTGCCTGTAGCATATTACACTAACTGTAGCATATAACACTGCCTGTAGCATATTACACTAACTGTAGCATATAACACTGCCTGTAGCATATTACACTAACTGTAGCATATAACACTGCCTGTAGTATATTACACTAACTGTAGCATATAACACTGCCTGTAGCATATTACACTAACTGTAGCATATAACACTGCCTGTAGCATATTACACTAACTGTAGCATATAACACTGCCTGTAGAATATAACACTAACTGTAGCATATAACACTGCCTGCAGCATATAACACTAACTGTAGCATATAAAACTTCCTGTAGCATATTACACTAACTGTAGCATATAACACTGCCTGTAGCATATTACACTAACAGTAGCGTACAACACTGCCTGTAGCATATTACACTAACTGTAGCATACAACACTGCCTGTAGCATATAACACTAACTGTAGCATATAACACAGCCTGTAGTATATAAAACTTCCTGTAGCATATTACACTGCCTGTAGCATATTACACTAACTGTAGCATATAACACTGCCTGTAGCATATTACAGTAACTGTAGCGTACAACACTGCCTGTAGCATATTACACTGCCTGTAGCATACAACACTGCCTGTAGCATATAACACTAACTGTAGCATATAACACTGCCTGTAGAATATAAAACTTCCTGTAGCATATTACACTGCCTGTAGCATATTACACTAACTGTAGCATATAACACTGCCTGTAGCATATTACACTAACTGTAGCGTACAACACTGCCTGTAGCATATTACACTAACTGTAGCATACAACACTGCCTGTAGCATATAACACTAACTGTAGCATATAACACTGCCTGTAGTATATAAAACTTCCTGTAGCATATTACACTGCCTGTAGCATATAACACTAACTGTAGCATATAACACTGCCTGTAGCATATTACACTAACTGTAGCATATAACACTGCCTGTAGCATATAACACTAACTGTAGCATATAACACTGCCTGTAGCATATAACACTAACTGTAGCATATAACACTGCCTGTAGTATATAAAACTTCCTGTAGCATATTACACTGCCTGTAGCATATTACACTAACTGTAGCATATAACACTGCCTGTAGCATATAACACTAACTGTAGCATATAACACTGCCTGTAGCATATAACACTGCCTGTAGCATATAACACTGCCTGTAGCATATTACACTAACTGTAGCATATAACACTAACTGTAGCATATAACACTGCCTGTACCATATTACACTAACTGTAGCATATTACACTAACTGCAGCATATAACACTGCCTGTAGCATATTACACTAACTGTAGCATATAACACTGCCTGTAGCATATTACACTAACTGTAGCATATAACACTGCCTGTAGATAATTACACTAACTGTAGCATATTACACTAACTGTAGCATATAACACTGCCTGTAGCATATAACACTAACTGTAGCATATAACACTGCCTGTAGCATATAACACTGCCTGTAGCATATAACACTGCCTGTAGTATATTACACTGCCTGTAGCATATAACACTAACTGTAGCATATAACACCGCCTGTAGCATATAATACTAACTGTAGCATATAACACTGCCTGTAGCATATTACACTAACTGTAGCATATTACACTAACTGTAGCATATAACACTGCCTGTAGCATATAACACTGCCTGTAGCATATAACACTGCCTGTAGCATATAACACTAACTGTAGCATATAACACTGCCTGTAGTATATAAAACTTCCTGTAGCATATTACACTGCCTGTAGTATATAAAACTTCCTGTAGCATATAACACTGCCTGTAGTATATAAAACTTCCTGTAGCATATTACACTGCCTGTAGTATATAAAACTTCCTGTAGCATATAACACTGCCTATAGCATATAACACTGCCGGTAGCATATTACACTAACTGTAGCATATAACACTGCCTGTAGCATATTACACTAACTGTAGCATATAACACTGCCTGTAGCATATAACACTGCCTGTAGTATATAAAACTTCCTGTAGCATATTACACTAACTGTAGCATATTACACTAACTGTAGCATATAACACTGCCTGTAGCATATAACACTAACTGTAGCATATAACACTGCCTGTAGCATATAACACTAACTGTAGCATATAACACCGCCTGTAGCATATAACACTAACTGTAGCATATAACACTGCCTGTAGCATATTACACTAACTGTAGCATATTACACTAACTGTAGCATATAACACTGCCTGTAGCATATAACACTGCCTGTAGCATATAACACTGCCTGTAGCATATAACACTAACTGTAGCATATAACACTGCCTGTAGCATATAACACTAACTGTAGCATATAACATTGCCTGTAGCATATTACACTAACTGTAGCATATAACACTGCCTGTAGCATATTACACTAACTGTAGCATATAACACTGCCTGTAGCATATTACACTAACTGTAGCATATAACACTGCCTGTAGAATATAACACTAACTGTAGCATATAACACTGCCTGCAGCATATAACACTAACTGTAGCATATAACACTGCCTGTAGCATATTACACTAACTGTAGCATATAACACTGCCTGTAGCATATTACACTAACAGTAGCGTACAACACTGCCTGTAGCATATTACACTAACTGTAGCATACAACACTGCCTGTAGCATATAACACTAACTGTAGCATATAACACAGCCTGTAGTATATAAAACTTCCTGTAGCATATTACACTGCCTGTAGCATATTACACTAACTGTAGCATATAACACTGCCTGTAGCATATTACAGTAACTGTAGCGTACAACACTGCCTGTAGCATATTACACTGCCTGTAGCATATAACACTGCCTGTAGCATATAACACTAACTGTAGCATATAACACTGCCTGTAGAATATAAAACTTCCTGTAGCATATTACACTGCCTGTAGCATATTACACTAACTGTAGCATATAACACTGCCTGTAGCATATTACACTAACTGTAGCGTACAACACTGCCTGTAGCATATTACACTAACTGTAGCATACAACACTGCCTGTAGCATATAACACTAACTGTAGCATATAACACTGCCTGTAGTATATAAAACTTCCTGTAGCATATTACACTGCCTGTAGCATATAACACTAACTGTAGCATATAACACTGCCTGTAGCATATTACACTAACTGTAGCATATAACACTGCCTGTAGCATATAACACTAACTGTAGCATATAACACTGCCTGTAGCATATAACACTAACTGTAGCATATAACACTGCCTGTAGTATATAAAACTTCCTGTAGCATATTACACTGCCTGTAGCATATTACACTAACTGTAGCATATAACACTGCCTGTAGCATATAACACTAACTGTAGCATATAACACTGCCTGTAGCATATAACACTGCCTGTAGCATATAACACTGCCTGTAGCATATTACACTAACTGTAGCATATAACACTAACTGTAGCATATAACACTGCCTGTAGCATATTACACTAACTGTAGCATATTACACTAACTGTAGCATATAACACTGCCTGTAGCATATTACACTAACTGTAGCATATAACACTGCCTGTAGCATATTACACTAACTGTAGCATATAACACTGCCTGTAGAATATTACACTAACTGTAGCATATTACACTAACTGTAGCATATAACACTGCCTGTAGCATATAACACTAACTGTAGCATATAACACTGCCTGTAGCATATAACACTGCCTGTAGCATATAACACTGCCTGTAGTATATTACACTGCCTGTAGCATATAACACTAACTGTAGCATATAACACCGCCTGTAGCATATTACACTAACTGTAGCATATAACACTGCCTGTAGCATATTACACTAACTGTAGCATATTACACTAACTGTAGCATATAACACTGCCTGTAGCATATAACACTGCCTGTAGCATATAACACTGCCTGTAGCATATAACACTAACTGTAGCATATAACACTGCCTGTAGTATATAAAACTTCCTGTAGCATATTACACTGCCTGTAGTATATAAAACTTCCTGTAGCATATAACACTGCCTGTAGTATATAAAACTTCCTGTAGCATATTACACTGCCTGTAGTATATAAAACTTCCTGTAGCATATAACACTGCCTATAGCATATAACACTGCCGGTAGCATATTACACTAACTGTAGCATATAACACTGCCTGTAGCATATTACACTAACTGTAGCATATAACACTGCCTGTAGCATATAACACTGCCTGTAGTATATAAAACTTCCTGTAGCATATAACACTGCCTGTAGCATATTACACTAACTGTAGCATATAACACTGCCTGTAGCATATTACACTAACTGTAGCATATTACACTGCCTGTAGCATATTACACTAACTGTAGCATATAACACTGCCTGTAGCATATTACACTAACTGTAGCATATAACACTGCCTGTAGCATATTACACTAACTGTAGCATATAACACTGCCTGTAGCATATTACACTAACTGTAGCATATAACACTGCCTGTAGCATATTACACTAACTGTAGCATATAACACTGCCTGTAGCATATTACACTAACTGTAGCATATAACACTGCCTGTAGTATATTACACTAACTGTAGCATATAACACTGCCTGTAGCATATTACACTAACTGTAGCATATAACACTGCCTGTAGCATATTACACTAACTGTAGCATATAACACTGCCTGTAGAATATAACACTAACTGTAGCATATAACACTGCCTGCAGCATATAACACTAACTGTAGCATATAAAACTTCCTGTAGCATATTACACTAACTGTAGCATATAACACTGCCTGTAGCATATTACACTAACAGTAGCATATAACACTGCCTGTAGCATATTACACTAACTGTAGCATATAACACTGCCTGTAGCATATTACACTAACTGTAGCATATAACACTGCCTGTAGCATATTACACTAACTGTAGCATATTACACTGCCTGTAGCATATTACACTAACTGTAGCATATAACACTGCCTGTAGCATATTACACTAACTGTAGCATATAACACTGCCTGTAGCATATTACACTAACTGTAGCATATAACACTGCCTGTAGCATATTACACTAACTGTAGCATATAACACTGCCTGTAGCATATTACACTAACTGTAGCATATAACACTGCCTGTAGCATATTACACTAACTGTAGCATATAACACTGCCTGTAGTATATTACACTAACTGTAGCATATAACACTGCCTGTAGCATATTACACTAACTGTAGCATATAACACTGCCTGTAGCATATTACACTAACTGTAGCATATAACACTGCCTGTAGAATATAACACTAACTGTAGCATATAACACTGCCTGCAGCATATAACACTAACTGTAGCATATAAAACTTCCTGTAGCATATTACACTAACTGTAGCATATAACACTGCCTGTAGCATATTACACTAACAGTAGCGTACAACACTGCCTGTAGCATATTACACTAACTGTAGCATACAACACTGCCTGTAGCATATAACACTAACTGTAGCATATAACACAGCCTGTAGTATATAAAACTTCCTGTAGCATATTACACTGCCTGTAGCATATTACACTAACTGTAGCATATAACACTGCCTGTAGCATATTACAGTAACTGTAGCGTACAACACTGCCTGTAGCATATTACACTGCCTGTAGCATATAACACTGCCTGTAGCATATAACACTAACTGTAGCATATAACACCGCCTGTAGCATATAACACTAACTGTAGCATATAACACTGCCTGTAGCATATTACACTAACTGTAGCATATTACACTAACTGTAGCATATAACACTGCCTGTAGCATATAACACTGCCTGTAGCATATAACACTGCCTGTAGCATATAACACTAACTGTAGCATATAACACTGCCTGTAGCATATAACACTAACTGTAGCATATAACATTGCCTGTAGCATATTACACTAACTGTAGCATATAACACTGCCTGTAGCATATTACACTAACTGTAGCATATAACACTGCCTGTAGCATATTACACTAACTGTAGCATATAACACTGCCTGTAGAATATAACACTAACTGTAGCATATAACACTGCCTGCAGCATATAACACTAACTGTAGCATATAACACTGCCTGTAGCATATTACACTAACTGTAGCATATAACACTGCCTGTAGCATATTACACTAACAGTAGCGTACAACACTGCCTGTAGCATATTACACTAACTGTAGCATACAACACTGCCTGTAGCATATAACACTAACTGTAGCATATAACACAGCCTGTAGTATATAAAACTTCCTGTAGCATATTACACTGCCTGTAGCATATTACACTAACTGTAGCATATAACACTGCCTGTAGCATATTACAGTAACTGTAGCGTACAACACTGCCTGTAGCATATTACACTGCCTGTAGCATACAACACTGCCTGTAGCATATAACACTAACTGTAGCATATAACACTGCCTGTAGAATATAAAACTTCCTGTAGCATATTACACTGCCTGTAGCATATTACACTAACTGTAGCATATAACACTGCCTGTAGCATATTACACTAACTGTAGCGTACAACACTGCCTGTAGCATATTACACTAACTGTAGCATACAACACTGCCTGTAGCATATAACACTAACTGTAGCATATAACACTGCCTGTAGTATATAAAACTTCCTGTAGCATATAACACTGCCTGTAGCATATAACACTAACTGTAGCATATAACACTGCCTGTAGCATATTACACTAACTGTAGCATATAACACTGCCTGTAGCATATAACACTAACTGTAGCATATAACACTGCCTGTAGCATATAACACTAACTGTAGCATATAACACTGCCTGTAGTATATAAAACTTCCTGTAGCATATTACACTGCCTGTAGCATATTACACTAACTGTAGCATATAACACTGCCTGTAGCATATAACACTAACTGTAGCATATAACACTGCCTGTAGCATATAACACTGCCTGTAGCATATAACACTGCCTGTAGCATATTACACTAACTGTAGCATATAACACTAACTGTAGCATATAACACTGCCTGTAGCATATTACACTAACTGTAGCATATTACACTAACTGTAGCATATAACACTGCCTGTAGCATATTACACTAACTGTAGCATATAACACTGCCTGTAGCATATTACACTAACTGTAGCATATAACACTGCCTGTAGATAATTACACTAACTGTAGCATATTACACTAACTGTAGCATATAACACTGCCTGTAGCATATAACACTAACTGTAGCATATAACACTGCCTGTAGCATATAACACTGCCTGTAGCATATAACACTGCCTGTAGTATATTACACTGCCTGTAGCATATAACACTAACTGTAGCATATAACACCGCCTGTAGCATATAACACTAACTGTAGCATATAACACTGCCTGTAGCATATTACACTAACTGTAGCATATTACACTAACTGTAGCATATAACACTGCCTGTAGCATATAACACTGCCTGTAGCATATAACACTGCCTGTAGCATATTACACTAACTGTAGCATATAACACTGCCTGTAGCATATAAAACTTCCTGTAGCATATTACACTGCCTGTAGTATATAAAACTTCCTGTAGCATATAACACTGCCTGTAGTATATAAAACTTCCTGTAGCATATTACACTGCCTGTAGTATATAAAACTTCCTGTAGCATATAACACTGCCTATAGCATATAACACTGCCTGTAGCATATTACACTAACTGTAGCATATAACACTGCCTGTAGCATATTACACTAACTGTAGCATATAACACTGCCTGTAGCATATAACACTGCCTGTAGTATATAAAACTTCCTGTAGCATATAACACTGCCTGTAGCATATTACACTAACTGTAGCATATAACACTGCCTGTAGCATATTACACTAACTGTAGCATATTACACTGCCTGTAGCATATTACACTAACTGTAGCATATAACACTGCCTGTAGCATATTACACTAACTGTAGCATATAACACTGCCTGTAGCATATTACACTAACTGTAGCATATAACACTGCCTGTAGCATATTACACTAACTGTAGCATATAACACTGCCTGTAGCATATTACACTAACTGTAGCATATAACACTGCCTGTAGCATATTACACTAACTGTAGCATATAACACTGCCTGTAGTATATTACACTAACTGTAGCATATAACACTGCCTGTAGCATATTACACTAACTGTAGCATATAACACTGCCTGTAGCATATTACACTAACTGTAGCATATAACACTGCCTGTAGAATATAACACTAACTGTAGCATATAACACTGCCTGCAGCATATAACACTAACTGTAGCATATAAAACTTCCTGTAGCATATTACACTAACTGTAGCATATAACACTGCCTGTAGCATATTACACTAACAGTAGCGTACAACACTGCCTGTAGCATATTACACTAACTGTAGCATACAACACTGCCTGTAGCATATAACACTAACTGTAGCATATAACACAGCCTGTAGTATATAAAACTTCCTGTAGCATATTACACTGCCTGTAGCATATTACACTAACTGTAGCATATAACACTGCCTGTAGCATATTACAGTAACTGTAGCGTACAACACTGCCTGTAGCATATTACACTGCCTGTAGCATACAACACTGCCTGTAGCATATAACACTAACTGTAGCATATAACACTGCCTGTAGAATATAAAACTTCCTGTAGCATATTACACTGGCTGTAGCATATTACACTAACTGTAGCATATAACACTGCCTGTAGCATATTACACTAACTGTAGCGTACAACACTGCCTGTAGCATATTACACTAACTGTAGCATACAACACTGCCTGTAGCATATAACACTAACTGTAGCATATAACACTGCCTGTAGTATATAAAACTTCCTGTAGCATATTACACTGCCTGTAGCATATAACACTAACTGTAGCATATAACACTGCCTGTAGCATATTACACTAACTGTAGCATATAACACTGCCTGTAGCATATAACACTAACTGTAGCATATAACACTGCCTGTAGCATATAACACTAACTGTAGCATATAACACTGCCTGTAGCATATTACACTAACTGTAGCATATAACACTAACTGTAGCATATAACACTGCCTGTACCATATTACACTAACTGTAGCATATTACACTAACTGTAGCATATAACACTGCCTGTAGCATATTACACTAACTGTAGCATATAACACTGCCTGTAGCATATTACACTAACTGTAGCATATAACACTGCCTGTAGATAATTACACTAACTGTAGCATATTACACTAACTGTAGCATATAACACTGCCTGTAGCATATAACACTAACTGTAGCATATAACACTGCCTGTAGCATATAACACTGCCTGTAGCATATAACACTGCCTGTAGTATATTACACTGCCTGTAGCATATAACACTAACTGTAGCATATAACACCGCCTGTAGCATATAATACTAACTGTAGCATATAACACTGCCTGTAGCATATTACACTAACTGTAGCATATTACACTAACTGTAGCATATAACACTGCCTGTAGCATATAACACTGCCTGTAGCATATAACACTGCCTGTAGCATATAACACTAACTGTAGCATATAACACTGCCTGTAGTATATAAAACTTCCTGTAGCATATTACACTGCCTGTAGTATATAAAACTTCCTGTAGCATATAACACTGCCTGTAGTATATAAAACTTCCTGTAGCATATTACACTGCCTGTAGTATATAAAACTTCCTGTAGCATATAACACTGCCTATAGCATATAACACTGCCGGTAGCATATTACACTAACTGTAGCATATAACACTGCCTGTAGCATATTACACTAACTGTAGCATATAACACTGCCTGTAGCATATAACACTGCCTGTAGTATATAAAACTTCCTGTAGCATATAACACTGCCTGTAGCATATTACACTAACTGTAGCATATAACACTGCCTGTAGCATATTACACTAACTGTAGCATATTACACTGCCTGTAGCATATTACACTAACTGTAGCATATAACACTGCCTGTAGCATATTACACTAACTGTAGCATATAACACTGCCTGTAGCATATTACACTAACTGTAGCATATAACACTGCCTGTAGCATATTACACTAACTGTAGCATATAACACTGCCTGTAGCATATTACACTAACTGTAGCATATAACACTGCCTGTAGCATATTACACTAACTGTAGCATATAACACTGCCTGTAGTATATTACACTAACTGTAGCATATAACACTGCCTGTAGCATATTACACTAACTGTAGCATATAACACTGCCTGTAGCATATTACACTAACTGTAGCATATAACACTGCCTGTAGCATATAACACTGCCTGTAGCATATTACACTAACTGTAGCGTACAACACTTCCTGTAGTATATAAAACTTCCTGTAGCATATAACACTGCCTGTAGCATATTACACTAACTGTAGCATATAACACTGCCTGTAGCATATAACACTGCCTGTAGCATATTACACTAACTGTAGAATATAACACTGCCTGTAGCATATTACACTAACTGTAGCATACAACACTTCCTGTAGTATATAAAACTTCCTGTAGCATATAAAACTTCCTGTAGCGTATAACACTTCCTGTAGCATATAACACTGCCTGTAGGATATAACACTGCCTGTAGCATATTACACTAACTGTAGCGTACAACACTTCCTGTAGTATATAAAACTTCCTGTAGCATATAACACTGCCTGTAGCATATTACACTAACTGTAGCATATAACACTGCCTGTAGCATATAACACTGCCTGTAGCATATTACACTAACTGTAGCATATAACACTGCCTGTAGCATATACCACTGCCTGTAGCATATAACACTGCCTGTAGCATATTACACTGCCTGTAGCATATTACACTAACTGTAGCATATAACACTGCCTGTAGCATATTACACTAACTGTAGCATATTACACTGCCTGTAGCATATTACACTAACTGTAGCATATAACACTGCCTGTAGCATATTACACTAACTGTAGCATATAACACTGCCTGTAGCATATTACACTAACTGTAGCATATAACACTGCCTGTAGTATGTTACACTAACTGTAGCATATAACACTGCCTGTAGCATATTACACTAACTGTAGCATATAACACTGCCTGTAGCATATTACACTAACTGTAGCATATAACACTGCCTGTAGCATATTACACTAACTGTAGCATATACCACTGCCTGTAGTATATTATATATTACACTAACTGTAGCATATAACACTGCCTGTAGCATATAACACTGCCTGTAGCATATAACACTGCCTGTAGCATATTACACTAACTGTAGCATATAACACTGCCTGTAGCATATTACACTAACTGTAGCATATAACACTGCCTGTAGCATATTACACTAACTGTAGCATATAACACTGCCTGTAGCATATTACACTAACTGTAGCATATAACACTGCCTGTAGCATATAACACTGCCTGTAGTATATAAAACTTCCTGTAGCATATAACACTGCCTGTAGGATATAACACTGCCTGTAGCATATTACACTAACTGTACCATATAACACTGCCTGTAGTTTATAAAACTTCCTATACAATATAACACTGCCTGTAGTATATAAAACTTCCTGTAGCATATTACACTGCCTGTAGCATATTACACTAACTGTAGCATATAACACATCCTGTAGTATATATAACTTCCTGTAGCATATAACACTGCCTGTAGCATATGACACTGCCTGTAGCATATTACACTAACTGTAGCATATAACACTGCCTGTAGCATATTACACTAACTGTAGCATATAACACTTCCTGTAGTATATAAAACTTCCTGTAGCATATAACACTGCCTGCAGCATATAACACTGCCTGTAGCATATTATACTAACTGTAGCATATAACACTGCCTGTAGAATATAAAACTTCCTGTAGCATATAACACTGCCTGTAGCATATAACACTGCCTGTAGCATATTACACTAACTGTAGCATATAACACTGCCTATAGCATATTACACTAACTGTAGCATATTACACTAACTGTAGCATATAACACTGCCTGTAGCATATTACACTAACTGTAGCATATAACACTGCCTGTAGCATATTACACTAACTGTAGCATATAACACTGCCTGTAGCATATTACACTAACTGTAGCATATAACACTGCCTGTAGCATATTACACTAACTGTAGCATATAACACTGCCTGTAGCATATTACACTAACTGTAGCATATAACACTGCCTGTAGCATATAACACTGCCTGTAGTATATAAACCTTCCTGTAGCATATAACACTGCCTGTAGGATATAACACTGCCTGTAGCATATTACACTAACTGTACCATATAACACTGCCTGTAGTTTATAAAACTTCCTATAGCATATAACACTGCCTGTAGTATATAAAACTTCCTGTAGCATATTACACTGCCTGTAGCATATTACACTAACTGTAGCATATAACACATCCTGTAGTATATATAACTTCCTGTAGCATATAACACTGCCTGTAGCATATGACACTGCCTGTAGCATATTACACTAACTGTAGCATATAACACTGCCTGTAGCATATTACACTAACTGTAGCATATAACACTTCCTGTAGTATATAAAACTTCCTGTAGCATATAACACTGCCTGCAGCATATAACACTGCCTGTAGAATATAAAACTTCCTGTAGCATATACCACTGCCTGTAGCATATAACACTGCCTGTAGCATATTACACTAACTGTAGCATATAACACTGCCTGTACCATATTACACTAACTGTAGCATATAACACTGCCTGTAGCATATTACACTAACTGTAGCATATAACACTGCCTGTAGCATATTACACTAACTGTAGCATATAACACTGCCTGTAGCATATTACACTAACTGTAGCATATAACACTGCCTGTAGCATATTACACTAACTGTAGCATATAACACTGCCTGTAGCATATAACACTGCCTGTAGTATATAAAACTTCCTGTAGCATATAACACTGCCTGTAGGATATTACACTAACTGTAGCATATAACACTGCCTGTACCATATTACACTAACTGTAGCATATAACACTGCCTGTAGCATATTACACTAACTGTAGCATATAACACTGCCTGTAGCATATAACACTGCCTGTAGTATATAAAACTTCCTGTAGCATATAACACTGCCTGTAGGATATAACACTGCCTGTAGCATATTACACTAACTGTACCATATAACACTGCCTGTAGTTTATAAAACTTCCTATAGCATATAACACTGCCTGTAGTATATAAAACTTCCTGTAGCATATTACATTGCCTGTAGCATATTACACTAACTGTAGCATATAACACATCCTGTAGTATATATAACTTCCTGTAGCATATAACACTGCCTGTAGTATATAAAACTTCCTGTAGCATATTACACTGCCTGTAGTATATAAAACTTCCTGTAGCATATAACACTGCCTGTAGCATATAACACTGCCTGTAGTATATAAAACTTCCTGTAGCATATAACACTGCCTGTAGGATATTACACTAACTGTAGCATATAACACTGCCTGTACCATATTACACTAACTGTAGCATATAACACTGCCTGTAGCATATTACACTAACTGTAGCATATAACACTGCCTGTAGCATATAACACTGCCTGTAGCATATAACACTGCCTGTAGCATATTACACTAACTGTAGCATATAACACTGCCTGTAGCATATTACACTAACTGTAGCATATAACACTTCCTGTAGTATATAAAACTTCCTGTAGCATATAACACTGCCTGTAGCATATTACACTAACTGTAGCATATTACACTGCCTGTAGCATATTATACTAACTGTAGCATATAACACTTCCTGTAGTATATAAAACTTCCTGTAGCATATAACACTTCCTGTAGCATAGTACACTAACTGTAGCATATAACACTGCCTATAGCATATTACACTAACTGTAGCATATTACACTAACTGTAGCATATAACACTGCCTGTAGCATATTACACTAACTGTAGCATATAACACTGCCTGTAGCATATTACACTAACTGTAGCATATAACACTGCCTGTAGCATATTACACTAACTGTAGCATATAACACTGCCTGTAGCATATTACACTAACTGTAGCATATTACACTAACTGTAGCATATAACACTGCCTGTAGCATATAACACTGCCTGTAGCATATTACACTAACTGTAGCATATAACACTGCCTGTAGCATATAAAACTTCCTGTAGCATATTACACTGCCTGTAGCATATAAAACTTCCTGTAGCATATAACACTGCCTGTAGCATATAAAACTTTCTGTAGTGTATAACACTTCCTGTAGCATATAAAACTTCCTGTAGTGTCTAACACTTCCTGTCGTGTATAACACTTCCTGTAGCATATAACACTTCCTGTAGCATATAACACTTCCTGTAGCGGAAAAGACTTCCTGTGGCATATATAGTGTATAACACTACAGGAAGTGTTATATAACGCTATTTATTGTACATGCTGTTTTTGTGTCTTTGTTTTTTTTCTGTCTGTTGTTTGATGTCTCTTTGACTTTGTGTTTGAGCTGCTGCAACAGTAAAATTTCCCCAACGTGGGATCAATAAAGAATCTTATCTAAACTTACTATGGAAGAGAAATTTTCCCTCCAACAAGAAGTTAATAATTATTAAGTTATTAATGTTAATAAAATGTATTAATACTGAATATTAAAATTTTATATAAATATTGAGGCTATACCACTATTCAACATGTGGACATTAGCTGGTCAAAGATTCCTGGAGCTGGTTCCAGAGGTTGTAGTAAAGAAATAGCTAGGTGGTTCTCAATCAGGTCCTCGTCCTCGCATGAGGAACACAACTCTGTCCCTCTGTCTTTCAGCTCATCTTCAGCTCTTCTTCTGTGGTGGTGCGTTTCTTTTAGAAAGTTATTTCATCCAGAAATAGATAAAAAAAAAAAAAGAGAAGGAAAACCCTTCAAACAGGAGGATCCCTGCAGAAACATGGAAATACAGTAAAACGTCCTGTAACATTAATTCTACTATATAGACCAAGCAGAAAATTTTAACTACGTCAACTTTAACTAAGTCAAACAGCTCTGACCAGTCATCAGAAATACTGTCTAAGGCGGTCCAGAGGTTAGTTTTTCTTGTGTAGTTTTAGTT
Source organism: Melanotaenia boesemani (assembly GCF_017639745.1). Classification (NCBI taxonomy): domain Eukaryota; kingdom Metazoa; phylum Chordata; class Actinopteri; order Atheriniformes; family Melanotaeniidae; genus Melanotaenia; species Melanotaenia boesemani. The sequence continues at coordinate 29,816,669 of NC_055702.1, forward strand.
TATTTCAATGGAACCATTCATAGGTATGGATTATGCTCATCTCCATCCACTGTCCCATAGCAGAAAAAATGAGACAAGAAGCAGCATAAAAGCCAGCAGATGTGTGCACAGCATGAGTCTCCTCCAGCAAACTCCATGACACTGTCCTGCAGGTACAAGGAGGAACGAGGAGCTTTCTTACCAGTCTTCTCCTGGACACCAGCGAGGCTCCACATGGTGATCTTCTCTGTGTGGTCAGGCTGGCTGGGATAGCCGGCTGCAGGTCTGATGCCTTTATACCGAACTCTGTGGAGGTCGGAGGCCTGCAGGGCCTCATTGGCACTGTAGCCCCACAACTCCTTCCTCACACGAGCATGAAGCTCCTCAGCAAATGCCTGCATAACAGAAAGGAGGCAGCATGAAAAAAATATTCCCTCCCTTTGACATTATACCGGCTGTGCTACTCTGAAACCTGGAATGTTGGTTTACTTTAGTGTTTATATAATTTTTTCAATACGGCTGATGCTTCGGAGGTGGAAAACAGCTTACATTTTCACCCCCACAGTCAATGAAAAGAAAAGTCCCAACTCTTCCTGGGAGTGTGCCTTAGCACAGGAAAAGTATTTTCCTTTTTTAAGAGTAAAACTGCTGCTGGTACGTTAGGTGAGGTGGTTTCTACAGATGGCCAGCAGACTCTCAGACTGGGTCGGACCAGCTTTCAAATGACACTGGAATAACTGGGGAAGATCCCAAACCGGACAGATCTCTCCTACTGGAACAGTGTTGGTGTCTGATGTTGTTCATCACAGAGGTAAATCCAGCAGGAAACTTAAAGCTCAAGCACTCACTCCACCACCTGAAGTCTCGCTGCATAATAGATATGATATGTTGACTCCTAATAAAATGAATGATGATGAATGTAATGCAAGGATCTATAAAAACTTGAGAAATATCCCTAAAACTCAGCCCAGGGCTAACCAGACCAGGAGGAGAGGCCAAAATTAACAGGAGGACTAGAGAAGCTATCGGGGCCTCCACACTAAGAGAATAAGGCTCAGTTCTGGTTGGGGACTCTATAACAGCATGGGAGGATGGCAGAGACGGAAAATCAAACTTTTCCTGATCCATCAATCAGGGAACTGATCTTTAGACTTAAAACTGCTTCAATCACCCCCATTCTGAAAAAATCTGGGTTGGATCCCAATGACTTCAAAAACCTCCGTCCTATCTCCAATCTGTCCTTTCTGTCTAAGATCCTGGAAAAAACAGTCACTTCTCAACTTCATTCCCATTTATCCAATAATAATCTCTACGAGCCTTTTCAATCTGGTTTTCGCCCCCGTCACAGCACCGAAACAGCCCTTATTAAAATTACCAATGACCTTCTCCTCGCAGCTGACTCTGGTTTTCTCTCCATTCTCATCCTCCTTGACTTAAGTGCTGCTTTTGACACCATATCCCATCCATACTCCTCAGTAGACTCTCCTCACTTGGTGTCACCTCTACTCCCCTTCTCTGGTTCCAGTCTTATCTCAATGGCCACACTCAGTTCATCAAACTCAAATCTTTCACTTCCGATCCCTCCCCAGTCTCCACTGGTGTGCCCCAAGGTTCTGTCCTGGGGCCTCTTCTATTCACCACCTATCTCCTCCCCCTTGGTCTCATCTTCCGTAAATTCAGTATCTATTTCCACTGTTACGCGGATGACACCCAGCTCTACCTGTCCTGTAAACCAAATTCCACGCTCCCACCTACCTTCCTCTCTGCCTGTCTCCTGGAAATAAAATCCTGGTTCACCGCCAACTTCTTAAAACTGAACAGTAATAAAACTGAAATTCTCCTTATTGGCACCAAATCCACCTTTTCCAAAGTTAATAGTTTCTCCCTCACCATCAACAGTGCCTCAGTTTCCCCTCAGGTCAAGAGTCTGGGTGTCATCCTCGACAGCACCTTATCATTCACCTCACACATCAATAACATCACCCGCTCAGCTTATTTCCATCTGCGCAATATCAACCGTCTTCTCCCCTCCCTCACCCCCCACACCACCTCTATCCTGGTGCACAGCCTTGTCACCTCCTGCCTGGATTACTGCAACTCTCTCCTCTTTGGCCTCCCACAAAAATCCCTTTAGAAACTCAAATAGTTCAGAACTCTGCTGCCCGCGTCATCACCCGAACTCCTTCCTTTCATCACATCACTCCCATCCTGCAAGAACTTCACTGGCTTCCCTTTAAGTACAGGATAGAATACAAGATCCTCCTCCATACATACAAATCCATATATAAACTCTCACCCCCTTACCTCTCAGACCTTCTCCATATAGTCACCCCTTCCAGATGTCTTCGCTCCTCCTCTTCTATCCATCTCTCTGTCCCTCCTGCCCGTCTCAGTACCATGGGGAGCAGAGCTTTTAGTCGCTCTGCTCCCCAGCTCTGGGACGCACTTCCTCCTAACCTCCGCAATACCGACTCTCTCCTCATCTTCATTTCCAAACTCAAAACTCATCTTTTCAGAACAGCATACTGTCTGTAACATTATTTTCAATCACATCCTCGCCACTCTGCCTTTTATGTTTAGGTTTTTAGATAGATTGCATATGTGTGCCTTTCCTGTACTCTTAATGTTTTATTATTTGTTTGTACAGCGTCCTTGGGTGCCCTGAAAGGTGCTTTAAATAAAATGTATTATTATTATTATTATTAGACCATTCTGTCTTCACATCCAGATGGTATGAAGATTATTGTCCACACAGGGTCTTTTGATATTCTGAGGAGGAAAACTGGCTCCGAGATCCTGAAGAAAGACTTTTCTCTGCTGTTGGAGAGACTGTGTCAGTTTGGAGCTCCAGGTCCACATCTCAGGACCCGTTCCTACTGCGGGTAAAGGAGCTTCTCAGGAGACTTCTTGTTCTGAACACAAGGTTATCAAACTCATGTATTGCCCAGGCGATAAAGTTCATTGATAACTTCAATATCTTTTGGAACTGCAGGATCGTCTCAGACCTGATGGACTGCATCCAGGTCTAACTGGATCCAGATTACCTGCTGCACACCTGCGTCATGCTGTTGGGACGACAAACCCAAACATGATGTACAGATAAGAGTGAAGGACACAGCAGAGAGGCGATCAACTCCCAGCTCTCCCCCCTCACCAGACCCTTTTCTCCACATCACCCGAGGTCTTCAAAGGATGTCTCTATCCCGGACCGGACCCCAGCGACCACCATCTACCAAGAAATACAGGGCTCCCCCTCCTCCTCTTAGATCATCTGTCCTGGCAGAGCAGGGCACGGGACGATGTGCAGGAGGTTCACAGAGCAGCAGAATTCACAACAAAGATAACATGCCATGATGCGTTCAGGATCCTGCTGAGGTTTCACTACTACTGACAGCTGTTCTGAGATCTGGACTCAGTAGGATTCCTGTGTTAGTAAAATAAGGAATCGAACTTGTGAGGTGAATGGATGTAATCTGTTAACTGGACCATGTATACTCAGAATACAGCAGAGACCAGAGGAAACATAAAGCTGCTGGACTTAATATCTAATCTCTGTCCACCAAGTCGCTGTTAGTTCATGACTTCGTTTCTCCAGTTTGGATTTTCTCTTCTGACAGAAACATGGTGAACAGAAAACACAAGTTCTGCAGTTTTTTTTTCCCCTCTATAACTTGTCCTGTCCAGCATCATAACAGCAGAATGATAATCTGGTTGCTGTATTGTGCCGAACAAATTTGCTTTGCCAAGAGGAGGCTTATGTGTATAAGGCTCTTCTTGCTAATCTGATTTTTTTATTTACTTTGAATAATGGAATCTATGTAATCTTGCTGGACCTAAGAATAAGAACAGGAGGGAAGACAGCAAAAAGAAACAAAAGGGAAAGAAGAAAGAGGAAAGGGAAGAAAAAACATCACAGACAGAAGGAAACGACCCTTCAATCCACACCATCACCAGACAACAAACTGTTACACCTGTACAAGAACACACCAGAAAATTTCCTGTGGCTTTTACTGAAAAAAACAGCTGCTAGTCATTAAGATTTTTTAAATAATAACCAAATCAAAAAGACATATCACAACAACAACCAGACACTAACTCGCAGAAAAAGATGAAGTTCTGCGAAGAAGAGCCCCAGCCAGAGCCCCCCCCCCAGCGGTCTTGGGGCACAGGCCCCAATGGGCCAAGATGGGCAGCCGCCGGCCCCTCCTGGGACCAGCCATCCAGGGTGGCCAGAGCGCAGGGTCCAGGGCCCCAGGAGCCCCACAGCGCTCTGCTGTAGACTCCTCCCTAACCACTTTGCTTTGCGAACACCTCTCAGTGACGGATGGACGGACAGATAGATGAACATTTCAAAAAACTGTTCAGTTTTTTGTAGAGAGTTCTGGATACAGTACCTCAGCCAGACGGTCAGCCAGAGCCTTGATCATGATGCTGCTGTAGTCGTCTCCCTGGGTCTGGAACTGCTGACTCAGCTCCTCGGCTCCAAACACACCCACAGCAAACACACCGATGTAATCTGCTATGCCGCTCTCTACGGGGGCCACGAAGTCTGAGATGCAGAGGTAGGGCTCTGAACTGGAGCGGTCCTTCTCCGCCTGCAGCACACACAGCATGTCATCCTCCTCGTGGAGACCATGCAGCCGGGCGGCCACGACAACAGACGGATCTGCAGTTTCTCACCTGCTGCCGTAGGCCGTGAAGCGTGGCGGTGGGCTTTGTGTCTTTGCCCACTTTCACATCGTGTCTGTAGACATAGATGTCGTCCCCGTCACTCTGAGCCGGCCAGAAGCCCACCAGGCCCCTCCCAGTCAGACTGCCGTTAGTCATCACTTGCGTCAGCATCAACTGGGCGTCATCGAAGACTCTGCGAGCCTCCAAACCTGCATGTTCACATAAAGGATAGTTACATGAAAGCCCTGCGATGGACAGGTCTAGGCAGATCCCCCTTTCTAAAACCTGGTGGATGGATGGATAAGTAGGGCTTAAAATAAAAGACTTTATCCAGTGATGCTGGAGTAACATGACTTTCAGGTCTGAACGCACTGCTGTGCTGCAGAGATATGTCCAGAAAAAACTAAAATCTTTGAGAGATTTGGTGCAGATGGACGCCACACATGATCTAAGGCAGGTCCGTACCAACAGCAGCGTCATTGAAGATCTTGGGGTATCCTCTGTTGGGGTATTTTCCTCTGAGCTGCCACACGTCAAAGAAAGGCTTCCAGTCAATGAAGTCCACCAGACGGTTCAGGTCGTAGCACTCAAACACACGAGTTCCCAGGAACTGAGGACGCACTGAGACAAAAAGGAAACAGTAAGGAAAACAGTGAGATTTCTTCTGTAACCTAAAGGACAGATTATATGACAGATTAACATGTCAGTCTGCCTTGGTTCAGGACTCACCAGGTCCAGGAACAGAGAACCAGTCTATACATAAGTATTTCTGCCTTGCCTCAGACAAAGACAGATACCGACGATCCTGTAATCAACACAAGAAAAACTCTTTTTAATTATCTTCAAACTCAGGATGACCTACAATCAAGGAAACACCCAGGCCAAGAAGTGACCAAAGGGAGGAGGAATTAATACAAATGACAAGATTTCCCACACATGAAAACTGTCGGTATACACAAGCTTGCAATCTTATATCCAACCAACAGTCTCTTTGTTTAGAGAGTGATATGCACTGTCTGGCCATGTCCACCTGGATTTAACTAAGCTAACAAGCTGGAGCCTCCTATTGGATAATTCCTGCATTGATGATGTTTCAGCTGCAACAAGTTATTTAACCCCAACAAACACGTGGAAAGACACATCTGTGGTCGAGGAAAAGTTAGTCTGTTCCAGAAGGGTCAGATTGTTGGCATTGGGCAGAGAAAACATCTCAGGAGAAGCAGAAACTTCTAGAACTGGTTCAAAACTGGACTCTGGAGCCCTGGAAGAAGGTCACGTGGTCTGATGAGTCCAGATCTACCCTGGTCCAGAGTGATGGAGCATCAGGATAAAAAGAGAGAAGGATAAAGGGAAGCAACATCATGCCCAGTAATGCTGTACAAGCCCGTGGGGCAGTCTATGGTCTGGGGTTGCTGCAGTTGGTCAGGTCTAGGTTCAGGTCTAGATTCAGCAACATTATATGTCCAAAGAATGAGGTCAGCTGAAAAGAGGTTCAGAGAACAGGAGACATCATGTTCACACATGGATCGGCCACCACTGAGTCCAGACCTGAACCCCATGGAGGATCTTTAGGATGTGCTGGAGGTAGGAATCTCCCACCATCACTACAAGAGCTTGGTTACGTTGCAGAAGTTTATCGAAGTGATGCCGCGGACAATACTGCTAGACTCAAAGATAGAGGAGGTCCAACCATGTGCTAGAGGGTTTGACCTTTGATTTTGGTAGCAACTTTTTTTTTTTTTGTGCGTGGTAGGAAAGAGCAGAATGTGGAAGAAATTAATCATGCCTTTGATTTATTACTTAAAACATTCTAAAACTGGTTATTTGACACTCATGTTACATTTTATTAGTGAGGCTTTCAGATCACATGGTATCTTTCACACCCAGATTTAGCAGATTTAACTTTAAAACTCTTAAGACCACCCAGTAATAATTTACACACTGTGACAATTAGCTTCATCTTCATATCAGGAAAACACAGTTAACATGAGAAGACTATAATTCAGTAAAATAGTCTGGTGGGCTGGTGGGGAATGGAGCGGTGTGGGTGCAGACAGTCATTGGGGTGTATTTAAAGTGAGTGCAGCAGGCGGCGCTCAAACACACACTTTCTGAGCTGCCATGTTACATACACACCTGTAAGCTGACCTGCTGTTCTTCAGTCACCTGCTGGGACAGTTTTAAAGCTTGAAGAAGCATCTGAAATGGTTCAGTTCAGTCTTATTTCTTTATAGTAAGTTCTTGAAAAGAAGAACTTGGATTTATTTTATATTGCAGGGTGGGGGGTTGTTCAGCGAACAGGTAGGATTATCTCCTGAAACACAACTGGGGCTTGGGTATAACCAATTAACAAAATACATATTTTGCCATCAGAGGGCTGTGTATCTGCATAGAAGTGAATTGCAAATAACTACTTTCTACTGCCTGGTTAGAGAAGCTGCTTGGATCTGTATTTCAGAACCTGTTCATAATTCCCCTTTACCTTTTAGGTAAACCACTGGTTTAGAGAAGACCTCCCCTTGTTTCATCTTCCTGTTTCACTCTCAGTAGAAACCTGAACCTGATCAATCTGGCTGTTTTATAACCAGCAGAGTTTCCAGCTGTGGCTCTAGCAAACCTCAGCTAATAATGAAAATAATAGAAAAATAAATTCAAATAACAGGCTGTCTGATTAAAACGGGCCATCCTGCTAGTTTCCTCTTCCTCAGCACGAGCTGATTGATCGGCAGAAGAACTGATTAGCTGATCACCGACAGTCATGATTCAAGAAGTAACATAATGGGGAGGGGGTGGAGAGGAGGACAGGAGGATGAAGAGGAAGGAGGAGAGGAGGCTGCAGCGCAGAGGCAGAACAACTGGAGCAGCAACAACTGAACAGAGTAGGCGTCAGACCCTCTCACCGTGAATCATGCGGGCGTCGGACCCTCTCACCATGAACATTGTAGTTCATGGTTCAAAACTACATGGTTCATGTAGTTTTGATCCCTCTTGAACGCCCCAGTTACTAAGAACTTCAGTGTGGTCAGCACCTGTATCTCTCACCATGAACTGTGCGGGCGTCGGACCCCTCACCGTGAACATTGTAGGCGTCAGACCCTCTCACCGTGAACATTGTAGGCGTCGGACCCTCTCACCGTGAACGGTGCGGGAGTCGGACCCTCTCACCATGAACTGTGTGGGCATCGGACCCCCTCACCATGAACACTGTAGGCATCGGACCCCTCACCATGAACTGTGCGGGCGTCGGACCCCCTCACCATGAACATTGTAGGTGTCGGACCCTCTCACCGTGAACGGTGCAGGCGTCGGACCCTCTGACTTTGAACATTGTAGGCGTCGGACCCTCTCACCGTGAACATTGTAGGCGTTGGACCCTCTCACCGTGAACATTGTAGGCGTCGGACCCTCTCACCATGAAAGGTGCAGGAGTCGGACCCTCTCACCGTAAACTGTGCGGATGTCTGACCCTCTCACCGTGAACATTGTAGGCATCAGACCCCCTCACCGTGAACATTGTAGGCGTCGGACCCCCTCACCGTGAACATTGTAGGCGTAGGACCCTCTCACCGTGAACATTGTAGGCGTCGGACCCTTTCACCGTGAACATTGTAGGCGTCGGACCCTCTCACCGTGAACATTGTAGGCGTTGGACCCTCACACCATGAACATTGTAGTCGTCGGAACCCCTCACTGTGAACATAGTAGGCGTCGGACCCTCTCACCGTGAACATTGTAGGCGTCGGACCCCTCACCATGAACTGTGCGGGCGTCGGACCCCCTCACCATGAACATTGTAGGCGTCGGACCCTCTCACCGTGAACATTGTAGGAGTCTGACCCTCTCACCGTGAACATTGTAGGCTTCGGACCCTCTCACCGTGAACATTGTAGGAGTCTGACCCTCTCATCGTGATCATTGTAGGCGTCGGACCCTCTCACCGTTAACGGTGCTGGAGTCGGACCCTCTCACCGTGAACTGTGCGGGCGTCAGACCCTCTCACCGTGAACATTGTAGGCGTCGGACCCCCTCACTGTGAACATGGTAGGCGTTGGACCCTCTCACCGTTAACATTGTAGGCGTCGGACCCTCTCACCGTGAACATTGTAGGCGTTGGTCCCTCTCACCGTGAACATTGTAGGCGTTTGACCCTCTCACAATAAACGGTGCGGGCGTCAGATCCTCTCACCGTTAACATTGTAGGCGTCGGACCCTCTCACCTTGAACATTGAAGGCGTCAGACCCTCTCACCGTGAACATTGTAGGCGTCCGACCCTCTCACCGTGAACATTAGAGGCGTCGGACCCCCTCACAGTGAACATTGTAGGCGTCGGACCCCCTCACCGTGAACATTGTAGGCGTCCGACCCTCTCACCGTAAACATTGTAGGCGTCCGACCCTCTCACCATGAACATTGTAGGCGTCAGACCCTCTCACCGTGAACATTGTAGGCGTCGGACCCCCTCACCGTTAACATTTTAGGCGTCGGACCCTCTCACCGTGAACATTGTAGGCGTCAGACCCTCTCACCGTGAACATTGTAGGCGTCGGACCCCCTCACCGTGAACATTGTAGGCGTCGGACCCTCTCACCGTGAACGGTGCGGGAGTCGGACCCTCTCACCGTGAACTGTGCGGGCGTTGGACCCTCTCACCGTGAACATTGTAGGCGTCGGACCCCCTCACTGTGAACATTGTAGGCGTCGGACCCCCTCACCGTGAACATTGTAGGCGTCCGACCCTCTCACCATGAACATTGTAGGCGTCAGACCCTCTCACCGTGAACATTGTAGGCGTCTGACCCCCTCACTGTGAACATGGTAGGCGTCGGACCCTCTCACCGTGAACTGTGCGGGCGTCGGACCCTCTCACCATGAATTGTGCGGGAGTCGGACCCTCTCACCATGAACTGTGCGGGCGTCGGACCCTCTCACTATGAACGGTGTGGGAGTCGGACCATCTCACTGTGAACATTGTAGGCGTCGGACCCTCTCACAATGAACAGTGTAGGCGTAGTTTTGATCCCTCTTGAACGCCCCAGTTGCTAAGAACTTCAGTGTGGTCAGCACCTGTATGGGCCCAGGCAGTGCATAGCTCCATACTGTGTTGCACTCCAAAGCTGCAGCTCTGTAGACAGTTCCGGGAGGTCGGGAACCTAAAGCGGCTGATGACTCGTTTGTCATTACGTCCAGCAAATCCTCTGTCTGAGAACACACGCTCTCTTTGTATTGCACCGTTTCAGCTGCTAACACTGCTAATGCTGCTAACGCAGCTGATGGTTTTAAGTGTTTCTGCACCACATGTGCAGCTTTTATAGCCACTCATGTAACTGCAGACACGTGGGGGTGTTAATTGCTCATCACTATTACTTGTTCATGTGTCCCCAATTTGCACATCCTTCAGTCTGAGGACTGTTTTCACACTTATTTAAATAGTTCTCCGACATCGCCTCTAGGTGTTGCCAAAACATCAAGTTGTAGAAACGTGAGACGCTGCACATCTCCACCGTCATTTCACTCTGATACATCTGAACTTTGATGAAGAGATCTGTTGGCAGATTTACTTCAAATCAATATTGTCTCCCCCACGGTGCAAACTACTTGTATAAACAGAAATGTTCTTTAATCACAGTACAAGAAATCCACTATTTATATCAACTTAAATAAACCTTGAAGAAAAAGGCGACCACTAGCAAATAGAATTATAAACAGTGATAAACCATCGTTACACAGCTCATCTTCATCCTGAGAGCTCTAAACATTTTGAAAAATAAAATCTGAAAAATTATTTTAAATAGTTTGTAATGTTACAGCAAAGATTCATCATTATTTCCATCATTTTCTCACTTTAACTGCAACCCTTGTTAAAATTATTATAGTACTTGGTCTTGCAGGAATCCGCATCAAACAAAAACACTTTTATTTTAGTCTGACAATATTATGTGAAGGTTAGATCAACACTTCAGTTTGTGGAATTATGACTTTGGTTAGATTTTAATCAATTATGTAGGTCAAGTGGCTCAGGCAGTAGAGCGGGTCGTCCAATAACCATCACGGTTCGATTCCCACTCCCACAGTCATCTGTCGTTGTGTCCTTGGACAAGACACTTCACCCTCCTTGCTTCCAGTGTCGGCATCGCTGGAGAATGAATGTGGATGAATTTTCGGTGATGGTCAGAGTTTGCTTTGCTACACACAGTTTGATAAATGAGGCCCCTGATGTGGTCAACCGTCTTCTCTGTGCCAAATATCCTCTGCTTCAGGACTTCTTTGTGCAGAGGAGGAGCAGGCCAATCAGCTGTCAGTGTGTGAGCATGATGCACAGATTGATCCACGTTGAGCGGTTGCAAGTCACCAATAAAGAGATCAAGTCACACCTCTGAGAACTAAAGCAGGGATGTGGCTCCATGTTGGTCAACATCTAAATGCTCCCACTGGCCCAGATCATAGAAACAAACCGAAGAACGGATCATAATTATGCTGTCGACACGCAGTTCTTTATTGCTGTCTCACCGGGGACTCTGCTCCCAGACAAAGCTTCAATTCCTGTCTTGGCAAATCAATATGTGGATGTTCCAGATTTTTTAAATTATTGTGTTTGGAACCAAAGAAAAGCATCCAAAGATAAATTTCCAGCTTCAGTCAGGAATGTTAAAAGCAGCTGATCAATGTGACTCAGCAGGATTTGTGTGCGAGTCCTGTAGGGGGGTAAGTGTTGGACTACAGGGGGCTACTGCTGATGTAAAGCACCTGCAGTTGTCTTGTACATAAAATGTAATAAACAAACCTGGCTTGGCTCTTCTTTTAAAATCTTTCCTTTCAAAGTGAGAAAGAAACCCAGCTTTTTAATAACCAGCTGATAAATGATAAATGTGAGCTTCAGTTCATTTAATTTCTACCAAGCAATGGTCTCCACCATCATGTTACTCAGCTGTGGCAAGAAAACAAGACAAAAACAGGGCAGAAGATGATGTTAAACATGGAGGAAGAAAAGAGGAAAATACAACCAAGAGTCCAGACAGACTGAGCTCCAATGTGGAAGAATAAAATTTAAATACTTATTAAGTATTTTAGCTGATGAATTTTTACCACACTGTGACAGAGTATATATCATATATTAGTATAAAAAATGACTTACTCGTAAAGATAGAGAATTCCCACAAAGTGAGATGTCCCAGGCTGCTGACATTCAGCCTTTTCTCTTCATATTTATCTGCATGTATAATATTTGGTATACCTACGCTTAGGTCGCCCGGTCTGAATGCTGCAGCTAAAGGAATTATGGGCAGGAATTCGTTAAAAGAAAAGATTGAAAGTGGTGTGTGCAGATGTATTCAGAACATTTTTGCCTCCTACAGGGACTTCCACAGGGGACTGTCCACTAGCACCTGATGAGTTTCTCCATTTTAACAGACCCAGACAGGTGAGAGGAAGGAAAGTATTCCAGATGAACCAGTGGATTGTGCTACAGTTTCCTAAAGTTCCCATCAGCTTCGTTCTTGGAGCTTACATCTACGTTTACTCTCATTGTCCAAAAGAATGGTAGGAAAGATGACAGAAGTGAGTCTTTTTTTTTAAACCACTGAGAAACATTTCTTGGTTTTTCCTTTGAGTGAAAGGACTGAATTTCCCTACAACTGCTGAATATTGTCTGCATTCAGACTGAAGAAAGGATCAATACACGGATGGAAGAGCTAAACAGTGACTTTATAAAACCCATCTCACCTTCAGGGAGTCATAGTGATCCTGTCTGATCTCATCATACTCCTCCTTCAGGTCCTCCAGATACTCCTCCCTCATGGCCTCATCCAGCAGCTGTGAGCACTGAAACATCCAAGAAAATAAGATTACATCTTTCCAATCTATATCTTGTAGCTCTACGTCTGCCACACAATAAAGATATATATAGATATAGAGTAAAGTATAAGACCCTGTAAAAAGGTTTTATTGATCAGATTTCTTACCACCACCACGGTCCTGGAGGCATCGAGGACATGGACTACAGGACAGCTGTAACGTGGTGCAATCTTTACGGCCGTGTGTGTCCTACCAAATACAGAACACAATGATTATTCCAGGTGGCTGAAAGTTGGAGGGAATTTTCCTTATATTTAACCCCCTTGTCTGCGATAAACTGCTAACATAAGGACTCTTGAGCAGGATTGGCTGGTTAAAGGAAGGAATGGAAAAACAACCAAAGCAAGCGGGGGGGGGGGGGGGGGTATTTATTACTGATAAATATGGTTTTATCTAATTAATGCTGAGAAATTCTATTTTTTCCTGACAAAAATCAGATTGTAAACCAGCTAATTTGGACTTCCTGTAGACCTGTAGGTGTACACTGACTTCTGAGAGTGAGATCTTGGTTTACAGGTATCCGTCTGTCTCTGTGTGACATTACTTTGAAGTAGTGGCTCCACCAATCAATAGCGGTGTTGTCATTCCAAGCCTCTCCATCTCTTTAGCCACGTATATCATTTCATCCAGAGACGGGGTGATCAGACCCGACAGACCGACAATATCTGCAAGAACACATCAAAGAAGATTTTTAGCAGGTACAATCAGTTGGACCAGACGGACAGACTGGTCGTTTTATTTAGCGTCCAAACTGAAATGAAGACAAAGATAAGTCTTTAGATACAGGACTCTGAGTTTTCATGCCGACATGATAAGATGGATTCACCTGTGACTAATAACTTGGTTGGAACTGGGGTTGTACTTGGACAAAAGTAAAAGAATTGAAAAATGAACCAAAATAGATTTAACCCAGCTGTTCCCAAACTGGGGAGCCCAGCCCCTAGGGGCCCAGCGTTATGACAGTGGGGCCCAGCTAGGCTAAATAAAACTTATTTCTTTTGTACTACTAGTAAAATATGGGCAAATTTGTAAAAGTACCAGTGTGCAAACATGATGAATCAACAACAGATATTTCAACAACCCCCAAAAAAAGAAGAAACGAAGAAGAATAACATGACTAGGTAAGAAGCTTGACCAGGTAACGTACAATGGTGGGCAATGAACAGAGACCACAGAGTATCAGCATCTGACTGTATAAAGACAAACTAGTTACAGCTAGTTACCACTTGGGACCTCTCATCCTGAATATGAAGAAAATCCTATTTCTATAATATATAATAATAAGGCTATAATAATAAAGTATTCAGCTGTTGTAAATAACATAGTTGGTGGACTAACTCATCATCCGTCTTCTCAAATGCTGGACGTACCTCCTGTAAAATAGCTAGCTCTGTTTCCCAGCCTAAAAATCCTCCCTTTATAGTGGAGACAATGATGAAACCATAGCAGCGACATAAGGATTGAAGCATAACTAATGAAGTAGCAGCCAATAAACTAAACATACAGACGGCTAATTCTAAATGTCACCCATTCCTAGAACTATTTCACTCATTCCTAGGATTACGTCACTCATTCTGAGGATAACTTTACTCATTCCTAGGATTACGTCACTCATTCCGAGGATTACTTTACTCATTCCTAGGATTACGTCACTAATTCCGAGGATTACTTTACTCATTCCTAGCATTATATCACTCATTCCTAGGATTATTTTACACATTTCTAGGATTATGTCACTCATTCCTAGGACTATTTCACTCATTCCTAGGATTACGTGACTCATTCCTAGGATTATTTTACACATTTCTAGGACTATGTCACTCATTCCTAGGACTATTTCATTCATTCATAGGACTACTTTACTCATTACTAGGACTATATCACTCATTCCTAGGATTACTTTACTCATTCCTAGGATTAATTTACTCATTCTAGGACTACTTTACTCATTCTAGGCCTACTTTACTCATTACTAGGACTATTTTACTCATTCCTAGGATTACGTGACTCATTCCTAGGATTACTTTACTCATTTCTAGGATTACATCACTCATTCCTAGGACTATTTCACTCATTCATAGGACTACTTTACTCATTCCTAGGATTATGTGACTCATTCCTAGGATTAATTTACTCATTCCTTGGATTACTTTACTCGTTCCTAGGACTACTTTACTCATTACTAGGATTACTTTACTCATTCCTAGGATTACGTGACTCATTCCCAGGATTACTTCACTCATTTCTAGGATTACATCACTTATTCCTAGGACTATTTTAATCATTACTAGGATTACTTAACTCATTCCTAGGATTACGTGACTCATTCCTAGGATTACTTAACTCATTCCTAGGCTAACGTGACTCATTCCTAGGATTATTTTACTCATTTCTAGGATTATGTCACTCATTCCTAGGACTATTTCACTCATTCCTAGGATTACGTTACTCATTCCCAGAATTACTTTACTCATTCCTATGATTATATCACTCATTCCTAGGACTATTTCACTCATTCCTAGTATTACTTTACTCATTCCCAGAATTACTTTACTCATTCCTATGATTACTTTACTCATTCCTATGATTACTTTACTCATTCTAGGATTACTTTACTCGTTCCTTGGATTACTTTACTCTTTCCTAGGACTACTTTACTCATTCATAGGACTACTTTACTCATTCCTAGGATTATGTGACTCATTCCTAGGATTACTTTACTCATTTCTAGGATTACATCACTCATTCCTAGGACTATTTTACTCATTACTAGGATTACTTAACTCATTCCTAGGATTACGTGACTCATTCCTAGGATTACTTTACTCATTTCTAGCATTACTTTACTAATTCCTAGGGCTATTTCACTCAGTCTAGGACTACTTTACTCATTCCTAGGATTACGTGACTCATTCCCAGGATTACTTTACTCATTCCTAGGATTACTTTACTAATTCCTAGGACTATTTAACTCATTCCTAGGATCACGTGACTCATTCCTAGTATTACTTCACTCATTCCTAGGACTACTTTACTCATTCCTAGGATTACGTGACTCATTCCTAGGATTACTTTCCTTATTACTAGGATTACTTTACTCATTCCTAGTATTACTTTACCTATTCCTATGATTACTTTACTCATTCCTATGATTAACCTTTCTATGATTACTTTACTTATTTCTATGATTACTTTACTCATTCTAGGACTACTTTACTCATTCTAGGATTACTTTACTCATTACTAGGATTACTTTACTCATTCCTAGGATTACTTTACTTATTCTAGGATTACTTTACTAATTCCTATGATTACTTTACTCATGCTATGACTACTTTACTCAGTTCTTTTCAGGTCTTTTTCAGGTCTACAGATGGCGATCCCCTCATTCAGGTCTACAGAGGGCAGTCCTCCTTTTCGGATATACAGATGTTGGTCCTGTATGTATGTATGTACCATTCTGTATGTACTATGCTGTATGTACCATGCTGGATGTACTATGCTGGATATTCCATCCTGTATGTATCATGCTGTACGTACCACGCTGTATGCACCATGCTGCACATACTATGCTGCACATACTATGCTAGATGTACCATGCTGTATGTGCCAGGCTGTACGTACTATGCTAGCTGTACCATGCTGTATGTACTATGCTGGCTGTACCATGCTGTTTGTACCATGCTGGATGTACCATGCTGTACATACTATGCTAGCTGTACCATGCTGTATGTGCTATGCTGGCTGTACCATGCTGGATGTACCATGCTGTACATACTATGCTGGATGTACCATGCCGTACGTACTATGCTGTACGTACTATGCTGTATGTACCATGCTGTATGTACCATGCTGGCCAGAGCTTGTTTTCGTCTGCCTTAAGTCTCTCAGTGGTTTCACTGGCAACTTTCTAATCACCCGAATGTAGGTCAGTTTCCCCCCAGCTAAGCAGACAGCTTCTCCCATTTGGTACCAACCCCGTTCAAGAGCTCCGGAACCGCTAACAGCTTACCATTCTGGGCTAGGATCCAGTTTACAGTTAAGCTCCTGCAACGCTATAGTCTGATTGCACTTAGCTCGGCACAGTACACCTGCACAAAAGTCCGGCAGCTTGCCAGTGGCTGCCGACAGTGCCCAAATTTTGTGATATACCAGGAAACCTCCCGCTTCAAACAGCAGAAACCCAGTTATAATGAAATCAAATGTGTAGATGTCCTCAAGATCCTTAACAGAAAGAAGCGACAGACACATGACCTTCCACACCCCCCAGGAATCATCACGTATCCAGCCGCGAACGTTCTGCCAGTACAAGCTGGCTCCCCTATGCCCGTCTACAGTTTGCCCATTACTACTTTCACAAATTTTTCCATGTTTTGCTAGCAGTGCAAAAGTTCTAAGAATTACTTAGCCTTTGTCATGTTCTGTGGTGTGAGGCTCAGTTTTTCCGGCCGCCCTGAATGCCTCATCTCCGCCAGCTCTTGATTAGGGCTGATGCGCTCCACCTGTCCCAAGCACTATATATACAGCTCTGTGACATCCCTCCAGTGCCAGATCATCTTGGTTCTTCCCTGCACGTATCCAGCCTGTATTATCCTGCCTGCCTGCCCGCCTGACGTTGATCTGACTTTGGACCTGGATTCTGATTCCTGCTCCCCGTCTGGTACTCTGCTTTGGTTGTTTATTTGGATTACTTGGCTTTCTGACCACTGGCTTGTCTAACAGGATTGGATTTCGGATCACGGACTGATTTATCTGCCCCCAACAGGATCATTCAAACCCTGCCTCTGCGGTCCCCTCATTCAGGCGCTCCCGCCAGCAACCTGTATTCCTCCACTAACTTCTCCTCTGTTCAGCAGCTTTCCTCCCGCAGTCTTCCTCCCGGCGGCCCTTCTCCAGTCACTGGATTCAACACTCTGCGCCCCGTTGGATTCCCACTGCTGGTACGTGAACTCTCAATCCCTCTCAGAGTTCTCATCAGCTGCCTGCCTCCTAACTTCCATCTTGTGTGTCCACAGACCTCTGAGCGGAGAAAGACCGGATTGCACAATCTCATTATTCCACTCTGTACAATAAAGATCTTATACCTATCCCTGGGAAACTGAGTATCTTTTGAGTCCAATCATCTGAAACATGACAGCCTTGCCCAGATGCTTGAAAATGGCTTAGTGTTCTGAATCATTTGACCAGGTCATAGAGTGCCATCTGCTGGCTGTGGCCCACTGATGCATCAGAAAGAAAGCACTGACATGACTTCCTCACTGCACATTGGTCATCCCTGTCTCATCTATTAATAATTGTTCATTAAAGGATACGTTTTCTACCATTAGTGAATAGTTATTTTCTGAGGTTCATATAAATGGTAAAGAGGGGTTATTATGTAAGATTAGTTAAGGTAACAGAATTGTGGTGTAACTTAAGTAAACCAGTCTATAATGACAGTAGTAGTCTGTACAGCAGGAACGTATTCTGACGGGTGCTTGTGCATCAGGGATAGTGATCGTGTTAGTGATTTTATACAGTTGTAGTAAAATTGTTGACTGTTTTATGTGTCTTATATATAATAGAAATTGCACATGCGTGTTATCGTCTACCTCATGTTTTTTTTTTTTTTTTTTGCATAGCTGATCGTTGTTGAATGTGGCACAACAGTTTATAGCACACTGCACATTTATGTACAGATTATTTATTCAGAGTATTTTATATTATCTTTATCTTCTATCTAGTTTTCTTTAGTAGTTTATTTTTTATTTTAGAATGTTTTATGGCATTCAGTGTGGATGGCAAAGTAAGATTTTCATTGCTCAGGGAAACTTGTTTCCTTATTGTGCAAATGACAATAAACACTTTGGATCTTGAAATGTATTATGAGAAAAATGCTTTGGCAACTTTGTGATGTGTCATGAATTTTTATTTAAAAAGGTATTTTCTCAGTAATGTAAGGCTTCAGTCTGCTCCTCTTCTCCAGCTTTGGAGAGGTTGCACCTGAACGAAACACAAGGACAAAATTGTAATTAACCAACTTTAAAATCATTAAACTCTCTGCTGACGGTGATCAGAAACCAGCTCGGTGTCTAAGGTCCTGCAGGTTGTGGTTTAACTGCAGCTGTAGACTGAGACATTTCCTCCGATGTTGCTGGATGAAGTTTATGATTAACTTTAAAAACTGCTTTTTGTAAGACTATTGAAAACATCTATATAAAGAAAGGGAAATAAAGCCTACCTGTAATGTTGAAGGCACCGCCCGCTCCGTCCTCCTCTAACACTCCGAGCTCCTTCAGCAGTTACCATGGTAACGGCATCTCTCTCAGACATTTGTTTCCCAAAATCTTTAAAAGCTAAATGTGATCCAATATAAAGCTGATGTGATGCCTCCCCTAAATTTGTTGTCAAAATGTATTGTTGCACAGTCGCTACAGAATCTCCTCCTCTCAACAACCCGCGATCTCCTCAGCGTTTAGAATCTCTCATTGAGAGATTGACAAGCCCCGCCCCTTCGAAGATCCCGCGTGCTGCTCGATACGCGCTGATGACGTAACGAGGCCTCGGTTGGTCTATCACGAGACTTTTGGCATGCTGAATCAATGCTCAGAGACAATGCTTGCAACACTTCCGTGTCACATGCTCGACACGTGATCGAGCAGATCGACTTGAGCATAACGTCCCCGACTGTATGAGATGGAAAACATTTTTTAAGAGTTTTAAAGTTTGCACTAAGAAGACAGAAAATGAAATACTGGATGTTATTAGTTGTATTTGTGTGGCTGGCCAATCCACTGGTCTGTCCCTGTTTTTATTTATGTTTTTATTTGACAGCTGATTGGCCGACAGTGAACATCCGAAGGTCAGTCTGAATCTGGATGTCCTGACCCAGATCAGTGGATCTGTTCTGTTGATTAGTTAATGATCATAGCCATAACTATGTTAGTATTTCTATGTTAGTGGAACACCGTCCATGGCCTGTCAGAAATATTCTGTCCCATGTATCCAGATTTATGATCCTATGTTTTAAATCTGTTTTTTGTTCTGTTTATGATCATATGTCAAGTCATATGATCAAATCAAAAACTGTCAGTGGTTTTATAAACAAATCTTCAGGTATTTCTGGGACCAGTCTGACTGCTGGAACATCTGAATTGGATTAAGTGGTGGTGACCCAGGCATTATTCTGCTTCTTCTCTTCAT
Organism: Melanotaenia boesemani; assembly: GCF_017639745.1. Taxonomy (NCBI): domain Eukaryota; kingdom Metazoa; phylum Chordata; class Actinopteri; order Atheriniformes; family Melanotaeniidae; genus Melanotaenia; species Melanotaenia boesemani. Next base: position 29,836,353 of record NC_055702.1, read on the forward strand.
GAACTTATGACATCCTGACTACATGAAAATAAATAATTAAATAAAAGCTTCATCTGAGCTGTCTGCAGCTGTAGTTCAGCAGTGGTTAAGAAGTGATCAGTTCATCAGAAAGGAATGTTTTCATTTTGGACTATTTTAGTGTCAGTGAAATGTTTTTTCCTGTTTATCTACTGTAATATCATCATGATGCTGCTTAAAAATTACAGAAAGGTTATTTAAAATATATTAATCATGAAGAAAACCAGATTGTTCACATACCAGCTTTCTGAGCGATGGCCTCTCTGAGGATCTGATCACAGGGAACCATCACACCCAGATCAATCACCCTGCAGGAGATGAAACAGGCAACAAACATCATGTCAGGTTTTTAATGATTAAATTAAGCAGCTATAAGGAACATCAGCTTTACCTAAAGTTGTTACACCCCAGCACCACCCCCACAATGTTCTTGCCGATATCATGGACATCTCCCTTCACTGTAGCCAGAACAATGGTTGCCTGATAGGGACTCTGCAGACAGAAGATGAAGTCAGTGCTGATAGAATCCCAAAATTCCTCAGTTTCTGGAGGATGGACAGTAAATTCACAGTAAAAAGACTTTCTCTGCTACAGATTAACTTAAAACCTCTGAAACATCACAACTGTGAGGGCTAAAAAAAAGTCGTAGGAATGAGTAAAGTCCTCCTAGGAATGACTAGAGGAATCCTTGGAACAAGTAAACTAGGAATAAATAAAGTAATCCTGGGAGTCAGTTAAGTAGTCCTAGGAAGGACAAAAGTGTTCAAAGGAATGAACAAAGCAGTCCTAGGAATGAGTAAAGTTATCGTAGGAATGAGTAACATAATCCTTGGAATCCTAGGACCTCATACTGCCTTCTGTACAGGGGGTCGGTGAGGAGGTTAAGTATCCACCTCATGAACAAGTGTGCTGCATATTTAACGGATGTGGTGGAGCCTCTAACTAATGACCACAAACATTAGACCCCGCTGTTTATGAAAATGTGGAATGGAATTTTTCCTTCTAGTTTTTGTATTGAAGAATTATGATTCTTCATGTGATACATCACGTCACTCTGATGTGAAAATAAGCTATTTTTAGAGAAAATGTGTAAACAGACCATCTCCTCGGGGGTTTCTGATGAGGCCATCATTTTCTCCCTCTCCTCCTCCATGAAAGGAATCAGATAACCCACTGCCTTCTTCATAACCCGAGCTGACTTGATGACCTGTAGATGAAGGATGGGGGAGTTTGACATTTCTTTTTTTTTTATTTTACCAACAATCTCTTTAATTGTCTTCACCGATAAATAACAAAAAATAAAATAAACAAAGCACAAACAAATCCATATCTCAGCTATCCATCTGTCAACTCTTCTCATATCCATCCATGTTAAAGCTATTACTCTTCTTCCTAATAATATAGTTATATTTATAAATATTTATAGATTCTATGCAATCCCCATATGTTTTGGGTACAAACCCCATATAAACTGTGGAACTAAAGGTATACCAACTTGTAAAACGTCATGAATACATTGTTTCACTTCTTGCCAGAATTTCCAGATTTCAGTGCTTTGCCAAACACAGTGGAAGAGTAACCCTTTATCTTTCATACCTTCTGTACAGACATCCAGTGTGGCTGTAGTAGAACAGTTAAGGTTTTCTGGAGTTTTTCACATCAACCAGTTATCTTGCAGTAATTTTAGTCAAGCATTAGTGGCTGTAGGTCCCCAGGGAGGCTGTAGGTCCCCAGGACGGTAATTCTTGGTAGTGATGACCAATCACCTCTTGGCGTGTAACCAAGTATTGACCATGAATTGAGCCCATTCACCAACCGCCTCTCAAGGAATGTTCTAAAGTCCTCCTCTGAATAAGAGGACTTCACTCATTCCTAGCTAGCGGAGTCGGACTTGGAGCAAAAATACTGTAGATTTTTTTTCCACAGCATCGCTAAATTTTATATTGACTTTTATGAGGTGGGTATGTTTAACTCGCTATTTTGTTTGTATCTATACACTTTATATATCAGTTGTTAGGGTGGCTGTCTGTTGATAGTTATTTCATTATATCAAGGCTAGTAACAACGAGGCTACTACCTTGCCCAACCCCACTACTTGGGTTAACCCTGCTAACCTGTGTAAATCGCGTCTAACCTGTATAAGTCCATGCTAACCTGTGAGAGTTCCTGCTAACCTTTATAAATCCCTGCTCACCTGTGGAAGTCCCTGCGCACGTGCGTAAATCCCTGCTAACCTATGTAAATAACTACTAAAATGTGGAAGTCCCTGCTAACCTGTGAAAGTCCCTGCTAACCTGTGTAAATCCCTGCTAACCTGTGGAAGTCCCTACAAACCTGTGGAAGTTCCTGCTAACCTGTGTAAATCCCTGCTAACCTTTGGAAGTCCCTACAAACCTGTGGAAGTTCCTGCTAACCTGTGTAAATCCCTGCTAACCTTTGGAAGTCCCTACAAACCTGTGGAAGTCCATGCTAACCTGTCTAAGTTCCTGCTAACCTGTGGAAGTCCCTACTAACCTGTGGAAGTTCCTGCTAACCTGTGTAAATCCCTGCTAACCTGTGGAAGTCCCTGCAAACCTGTGGAAGTTCTTGCTAACCTGTGGATGTCCCTACTAACCTGTGGATGTCCCTACTAACCTGTGAAAGTCCCTACTAACCTGTGGAAGTACCTACTAACCTGTGGAAGTTCCTGCTAACCTGTGGAAGTCCCTGCTAACCTGTGTAAATCCCTGCTAATCTGTGTAAATCACTACTAACCTCTGAAAGTCCCTACAAACCTTTGGAAGTCCATGCTAACCTGTCTAAGTTCCTGCTAACCTGTGGAAGTTCATGCTAACCTGTGTAAGTCCCTGCTAACCTGTGTAAATCCCTGCTAATCTGTGTAAATCACTACTAACCTCTGAAAGTCCCTACAAACCTGTGGAAGTTCCTGCTAACCTGTGGAAATCCCTGCTAACCTTTGGAAGTCCCTACAAAGCTGTGGAAGTTCATGCTAACCTGTGTAAGTCCCTGCTAACCTCTGGAAGTCCATGCTAACCTGTGTAAGTTCCTGCTAACCTGTGGAAGTCCCTACTAACCTGTGGAAGTTCCTACTTACCTGTGGAAGTTCCTGCTAACCTGTGGAAGTCCTTGCTAACCTGTGTAAATCCCTGCTAACCTGTGTAAATCCCTGCTAACTTGTGTAAATCTCGACTAACCTATGGAAGTCCCTACTAACCTGTGGAAGTTCCTGCTACCCTGTGGAAGTCCCTACTAACCTGTCGAAGTCCCTGCCAACCTTTGGAAGTTCCTGCTAACCTGTGAAAGTCCCTGCTAACCTGTGGAAGTCCCTGCTAACCCGTGGTAGTCCCTGCCAACCTGTGTAAATCCCTGCTAACCTGTGGAAGTCCCTGCAAACCTGTGTAAATTGCTGCTAACCTGTGGACGTCAATACTAACCTGTGGAAGTCCCTGCTAACTTGTGGAAGTCCCTGCTAACCTGTGGAAGTCGATGCTAACCTGTGTAAAGCCCTGCTAACCTGTGTAAATCACTGCTAACCTATGGAAGTACCTGCTAACCCGTGGTAGTCCATGCTAACCTGTGTAAATCCCTGCTAACCTGTGGAAGTCCCTGCTAACCTGTGTAAATTGCCGCTAACCTGTGGACATCAATACTAACCTGTGGAAGTCCCTGCTAACTTTTGGAAGTCCCTGCTAACTTTTGGAAGTCCCTGCTAACCCGTGGAAGTCAATGCTAACCTGTTTAAAGCCCCGCTAACCTGTGGAAATCCATGCTAACCTGTGTAAATCACTGCTAACCTGTGGAAGTACCTGCTAACGTGTGTAAATCCCTGCTAACCTTTGTAAATCACTACTAAAATGTGGAAGTCTCTGCTAACCTGTGGGAGTCCCTGCTAACCTATGTAAATCACTACTAACCTGTGGAAGTCCCTGCTAACCTGTGTAAATCACTACTAAACTGTGTAAGTCCCTGCTAACCTGTGGAAGTCCCTGCTGACCTGTGTAAATCACTACTAACCTGTGAAAATCCCTGCTAAGCTGTGCAAATCACTACTAACCTGTGGAAGTCCCTACTAACCTGTGTAAATCCCTGCTAACATATGTAAATCACTACTAACCTGTGGAAGTCCCTGCTGACCTGTGTAAATCACTACTAACCTGTGGAAGTCCATGCTAACCTGTGTAAATCCCTGCTAACATGTGTAAATCACTGCTAACCTGTGAAAGTCCCTGCTAACCTGTGTAAATCCCTGCTAACCTTTGGAAGTCCTTACTAACCTGTGGAAGTTCCTGCTACCCTGTGGAAGTCCCTACTAACCTGTGTAAGTTCCTGCTAACCTGTGAAAGTCCCTGCTAGCCAGTGGAAGTCCCTGCTAACCTGTGGAAATCCCTGCTAACCTGTGTAAATCTCGACTAACCTGTGGAAGTCCATGCTAACCTGTGTAAATCCCTGCTAACCTGTGTAAATCCATGCTAACCTGTGTAAATCCATGCTAACCTGTGTAAATCCCTGCTAACCTGTGTAAATCCCTACTAACCTGTGTAAATCCCTGCTAACTTGTGTAAATCCATGCTAACCTGTGGAAGTCCCTGCTAACCTGTGTAAGTTGCTGCTAACCTGTGGAAGTCCCTGACATTATTTCCATATGCAGGTCCTCTCTCCACACCTCCAGTCTCTATAAAGATGTCTCAGTACACGCCTCTACCACACATATAAATACCTCAGAAAGTGAACTCCTTCCTATACAAATTTGCTTTCTATGGTGGACCTTGAGGGGATACATGATTGGTCTTGTGTTTTGATAAAGTTTCTCAGCTGTAAATATTTGGAGAATTGATTACAAGATTTGTCAAATACATCATTAATTTCTCCAAATGTCATCAACACGTTGCGGGGTGGGGAGGTTCCCGGTTTCCCTCACCCCGTTTCTAGCCCAAGCTTTAACCCCCATCTGATTTCCCTGGAATGAAAAAAACATTTCTTTATATTGTACTGTAGAGTGATGGAGAGGACTTTTCTCCTTAATGCTTTTTAACTTAAAAACAACACACCAATCAAAGTAAACAGGGAGAGGTAGACTAAATAAAATTCCTCTAACGCTGTCCAAGAAGGAGCGTCTTCTCTGTCAAATGTTGTTTTTGTTTTTAGCTGTGCTGCCCAATAACACCAAACAGAATTAGGACATCTTAGTCCCCCTCTATCATGAGGCAAATACAACACAGATAACCGAATCCATCTATTATTCTATAAAATCTAACAACCAATTCTTTAAGTTGAGTGGATAGGTCACTTGGGGGAGGAAGGTGAAGATTTTGAAACAGAGATAATAATTTAGGTAATACATTAATCTAAAGGACATTTATTTTCCCAATTAGTGACGTTGGTATGTATCCATCTACTCGGGGATTTTTAAATTTCTTGCATTAATGGTTCACATAATGGTTTGCTACGATATATCTGATTGGTGGGATGATTTGAATGGTCAAGTTTTATTGTTTTATCTACAATAAAATAAGTTATTTCAGGGGGATTTTTGTTTCTGAGCTTTTCATAAAGCTCCTTGAAAGCTGGTGGATCCACCTTGTGTTCCTTCTCATTGACTTGAAAGGGAAGAGATCAGTGGTTCCTCCTGTAACGGTTTTATATGCCATGCTGGTACCAGGTTCCTCACCCGGACCGTAGAACGTCTGTTTCAGTCGTAGTAAGCTTTTGCTGCTGATCATTATATTGTCTCCTAAACGCAAGGAACGTTTGATAAGTTTCTTGATGACCGGTTTGCAGTACTCCTCTAATTTCTAATCATTTTACTTATATGTTCCTTTGGGACTCGCCACCTGTCCTGTTCCTGCCTCTTCTTCTAATTGCTGGGATAGCCTCCAGCTTCCCCGCGACCCTCACTGGACTAAGCGGTAAAGCAGATGGATGGATGTTTCTTTGGCTTAAGAACCAGTAATACTAATTATCTGTCCCCTAATAAAAGCTGTAAATGTATCCCATCTCATATGTCTTCAGGTTTCTATTGTGTTTGATTTGTTCCTCAAGCAGGGAAACGAGGCCAATAGCAGCCATGTTGCTTTGAATCCCCACTTAGGAATCTCACTTATCAATGTGGAATCATAAGAAATGAAAGCATTTGGTGGAAGGTCTGACAGGAGTACAGGGTCCTAAAAGACCTTTTTTATTTTCTATCTCAGTACTGCTGAAACCAAAAACCATCTATATGTGACTATAACTGGTGTGTACTGGAGTAACATTAATATTGTTTAGCGTGGGGATTATCTTTCCTCCAAATATTAATTAGATTAATTTCTTTCATACAGTAATGAATTACACACCTACTTCTCAAGTCTGATTGATCCATACCGGAGCTTTTGTCCTTCTGTGGATCCAAAGTACAATTAAAGTCACCGGCCATAATGCATGTGCCAGACAAAGGAGCAATAGTTATGTAGCCAGGTGGTAAATTATTAATGCAATTTTTCACTTGGGCATAGGATACGCACTTAGAGGTCTTTATAAATGGCTATAGCCTTATTTTATTGCGTGATGTTTGCGGTTTGTTTTCTGCTGTAAATATTGGAATATATATCCTGTGACACGGCCACTAGATAGCTGTGTCATGGGAGCTTAAATCTTTCCACAACGCTTTGCCAGGGGTGGGTGGGTGGATGGATGGATGGATAAATAGATAGATAGATACCTGTGGCAGGAACATCTTCCCATCACCAAACAGATCTCCCACCACCTTCATGCCATTCATCAGGGGGCCCTCGATGATCTGTAGGGGTCGTCTGTAGCGGTCGACCTTAGCTCGGCACTCCTCCACATCTTCCACCACATATCTGTCTATTCCCTGCCAATAACAAGACAACATGGAGCAAAGCTACAAGACCTGTATGTTTGTATGAAGCTTTAAAAAGCACAGGAATCAGTCTGTAAGGAAAGATGTTGTTCTGATCCCACCGTCCGGTGTCAGCAGCTCAGAGATGGAGAGGCAGCTTCGTCCTGAACCACAACTCTCAGCTCAACTCATCCAGACGGAGCGGGTGTACAGTAGGGAAAACATCCCTGATATCTTTCCAGGAATGTTGGAGGGAAGCCTGAACAGAATGGGTTCCTGACGATGAGCAACCCACAGTTTACATGGTTTCCTGTGAACATCTTTCCTCATCTCTCTCCTTTCTACTCTGTACCGTCCAGTAGTTAACGTTCCCATTAAAGCTTAGATTGACGGTAACGTCCAATCAGGAGCAGCCAAAGATCAACCGGTGAGCAGAAAGTTCTATGTGTGTGTGAAAAGAAGAAAAATAATGCTCCTCTATGGCTGGAATAAAGCCAAGAAGACGTTTCTGATGCACGGTGGCGCCACAAAGCAGCTGAGCTGGAGTTGGTTTAGTGAGGATAGCAGGTAAATAGTAGCAGGAATAACTGGAAATGAGGAAAAAGTGGAAACATGGAAATAGTTTCTGTTGTGTGTTTGTTTTAATTTAATATTTCAGACTCACAATTTGGTCCATATAAGAAGTAAAAGAAAAGAGATATAAAGCAAACACAGAAAATAGAGGCTCTGGGACTCCAGTGAACCAGAGAGAGAGCCGATATCCAAAAAGGAGAAAACATGGAACAGCGGTGAACCTTCCCAAGAGTGCCCGGCCAACCAAAATTACCCCAGGAGCTCAGTGACGACTCATCCAAGAGGTCACAAAAGACCCCACAGCAACAGATGCGGGCCTCACCAGCCTCAGTGAAGGTCAGTGTTCATGACACAACCATGAGAAAGAGACTGGGCCAAAATGGCCTGCAGGGCAGAGTTCCAAGACAAAAACCGCTGCTGAGCAGAAACAACATTAAGGATCATATACATGAGCCCCAAGACTTCATTTTTTTTTTTTTTTTGTTTGTTTAGGATTTTTGGGCTCTAGTGGCCTTTACCAGCATGGGTCAGATGGGTCAGAGAAAGGGGAATGACCTGCAGCTAAGGGCTCCAGACCGGGACTGGACCAAGGAGCTGTAGCCTCTGTACATGGGGGCTGCAACATTGCGGCGTCTTGGTGGAAGAAGGTTTATCGTTGAGCTTCTCAGTCTCCGGACGACTCCTGAAATGTAGATAACCCACGTCACAGTGGCATCAAACGAGTCCAGAACGCAGAGTTTTAAGGTTGGAAAGTTACGTAATGCGTCTTTAAACTGTTAAAGTGATCTCCAGCTCTCACTGGTTGATTTTTGGCTGCTCCTGATTGGACATTACCATCAATCTAAGCTCTCTGATTGGTGGAAAGTCTGACAGGTAGTGGCTTCATCATCATGTCCAGGTCTAAATAGAGATCTCTTAGCAACATAGTAGTGATAGTGATGTTTTCATGATGAAATGTGATAAATAATGCTGTTATCATGGATCATTGTGGATTTACCAGATAGAGTCTCTGAATAAAACTACATTTAGTGGCTGGATTGTAAACCTCCTGTACGGGATAGAAATGTCTGGAAAACTTTCGTAGATCATCTAAAGGGTAGCTATCCATCACATTTACCCCACAGAGCTGCACACTACCACTCCAGAGACACTGATGATGATACTCTATGGAGAACACAAGTGATGCCACCCCGACTTTCTCCGCACTGGTGTGCACAGATAAAGGCTTGGTGGTGCTGAAGCACTTACCCTTGCCGGAGACCCGGGTTCACATCCCAGCCGGGGCAATTACCAACACCTAGTTTGGGTCCTTAGGCAAGACCCTTTGTGCTACTGCCTACCTCATATGATGAGAGACAAGGGAACACGAGACATACCGGCTCAGACGTCGCCCGGTCAAACAAGGTCTGCGTCAGGTGCTGGGGAACCAGAGCACCCTGGCGAGAAGTGGGCTACTGGAACAAGACGGAAATGGACGAGCTGTGTTGGAATGCTACTACTCCAGTAACCCTGGTCAGAGGTTACATGCACAGAATGTGGAAAATATGGAATCTTCAAAACCCACAATCAACACTCACTGCCAAACAACTAGTAGCTCAATGTTCAAACATCTGCAGATGGCAACTGCTATCACAGCTTGAAATTGACGAGGTACAACACAAATGCTACGGCAAGGGGGGAGCCAGGACGTCAGGTCAGGGGGGAGTTAACAACAACTCTCCCATCCAGAGATTGGGTACGAAGCCCCAATAAGCACAATCACGCTGAGCGAGGCAGCGACTGACCTAAGAGATAAGATCATGGCAAAAATGATCAGGCAACCCCAACACCAATTACAGAGGCTGAGTGAAGTACCATCGGAAAATCTCCTGGAAGATGTGAATGCAGCTCTGAGAACGATTTCTACAATGACCATCACTGAAACCAATGAGCTGATCTACACCTCAGCAGCAGTGATCCTTGAGGTGCTTGGCTATCAACCAAAGAGCAACCATAAAGATACATGTCCACCATGGAAGAGGAGGTTGGAGGCTAAAATCAAGGCAGCTCGGAGAGAAGTGAGCCTCATGTCAGTAAAGTGAAGCTCATGTCAGGCATCATAGCGGCTAAGATAAGTGATCACATGGATAAATACATAGGCACAGCACAGAAGGGCATTGGTAAAAATACCAGAGGAGATGCTGGTAGATAGAACAGTCGCTCAGGACTGTAGAACCAGGAATACCAATCTGTGCATTGCAATCTGTGGATTGATTACAAGAAAGCCTATTACTCAATGCCACACACATCAACAGGACTCTAAGAGCCTTCATTGCAAACTCAGTGCAGCAGTGGAAGACCACCCTTGAGGCCAACTGCAAGCCAATTGCACAAGTGTCCATCAAATGTGGCATATACCAAGAGATGCCCTGTCCCCTGTGGTGTTCTGCATAGGTCTGAACCCCCTCAGCCAAATAATCACCAAGACTCAGGAATGGGTCCACCATCAGCCACACCTCCTCTACATGGATGACATCAAGCTGTACGCCAAGAGCGAGCGAGACATTGACTCACTGATTCACACAACCAGGATCTACAGCAATGACATCGGAATGTCATTCGGACTTGAGAAGTGTGGGAGGATGGAGACAAAGAGAGGGAAGGTAGTCCATACAGAAGGGGTCTCACTCCCAGACAGCAGAATAGCAGACATTGAGGACAGCTACAAGTACCTTGGAATCCCACAAGCAAATGGCAACCTCGAACAGGCCACAAGAAAAGCAGCCACAGCAAAATACCTCCAACGAGTAAGGCAAGTCCTAAGGAGTCAGCTCAATGGCAAGAACAAGGTCCGGGCAATTAACAGCTATGCCCTGCCGGTCATCAGATACCCTGCGGGAATAATAAGCTGGCCAAAGGAAGAGATTCAGACCACAGATGCGAAAACATCTCCTGACCATGCATGGAGGGTTCCACCCCAAATCCAGCACCCTGAGACTGTACACTAAGCACAAGGAAGGAGGCAGAGGACTAGTGAGGGTCAGAACCACTATCCAGGATGAGACATCCAACATCCTTGAATACATCAGGAAGATGGCCTCAACGGACGAAGAGCTCGGTGAATGTCTCAGGCAGTGGAAAACAGATCAAGTGGCGATGGAGAAACCATCATGGGTGGAAAAGCCCATCCACTGGATGTACCACCGACAGATAACTGAAGTGGCTGATATAGAGAAATTCTACCAATGGCTAGAAAGGAAAGACAGCACAGAGGCACTGATCATAGCTGCACAGGAGCAGGCCTTGAGCACCAGAGCAATAGAGGCCCAGATCTACCATACAAGACAAGACCCCAGGTGTAGACTGTGCAAAGAGGCCCCTGAGACAATCCAGCACATAACTGCAGGGTGTAAGATGCTGGCAGGGAAAGCCTACAAGGAGCGTCATAACCAAGTGGCTGGTATAGTGTACAGGAACATCTGTGCGGAGTACAGACTGGAAGCCCCAAGCTCAAGGTGGGAAACACCTCCGAAGGTGGTAGAGAATAACCGAGCTAAGATCCTGTGGGACTTCCAGATCCAGACCGACAAAATGGTAATGGCAAACCAGCCGGACATTGTGGTGATGGACAAACAGCAGAGGAAAGCCGTTGTGGTTGACATCGCAATACCAAGCGATTGTAACATCAGGAAAAAGGAACATGAGAAACTGGAGAAATACCAAGGCCTGAAAGAAGAACTTGAGAAGGCCTGGAAAGTGAAGGCAACAGTGGTGCCTGTGGTCATTGGAGCACTCGGGGCAGTAACCCCCAAACTGGAAGAGTGGCTACAACAGATCCCAGGAAAAACCTCAGACATCTCGGTCCAGAAGAGTGCAGTCCTAGGAACAGCCTAGATACTGCAGAACCCTCAAGCTCCCAGGCCTCTGGTAGAGGACCCGAGCTTGGATGGATGAGAGACCGCCCACGGAGGGCGAGGGGACAATTTATATATATATACTGTGTATATATACATGTGTATGTGACCCACTCTGTTGACACGATCACACACCCCTTACACACACATGCACGTACGCCCGTTTCGTTCCTGTTGTTTCTTTGGCAACGTGATCACGCAAAGTGGGCGCCAACGAGGTATATTGTAAGCATGTGCATTGCAGCAGCTGGACAGTCCACGAAGTTACCTCCCACAGCTCTACCTGCCACTATTCAGGTAAATTTGAGGCACCTTTTGCTCCTAAACTCAGCCTGATATTTGTCCCTGTTGTAAAGTAGCCTGTCTCATTACAGCCTGAACGACTGAGTCTGAATTAGCCGACTGCCTGCTCAACGAGCTCGGCACCAGCCATGATCAGTGGTAGTTTGCCAGATGTTAGGCTATGTGGTCGCTACACCACTTTTGGCTTTTTCTTCCGTGAAGTTTTCACCACGTTTTCATAAACCACATCGCACAGCGTTCTCTAGTCGTCTATCTTTTCTGTCGCAGATTGTAATAATTTGTAAAATCTTTGTTTTTTTCTTTATTCCAAGCAGCATTATTCTAAGCAGTCTATTACACAGTTAGCCTCGGCTTTTATCAGTTGCAGCCTGGAAAAGAGAGATTAAGAAACCAGAAGCTACACCAGGCAGCTCAGGGAAGCAGCTCTCTGCTGGCCTGGATGAAGCCATCAAGCAGCAAGGAGGATGAGGAGAAAGATGATGAAGGAGAAAGGTCAGAGCCAAGACCAGGGTCATGTTAACTGTTTAAAGCCTTTTAATAGTTAATAATGAATAATAATTCCTTACATTTCTGTAGCACTTTCCTGGACACTCAAAGCGCTTTACAGTGATTGGGGGACCTCAGGTTTTTAAAAATGAGCTCTTCCACTAATTTTACTGAAGCCTGTAAAAGTGTCCACTATGTGGTTTGGCAGCCACATCTGGTACAAGCTTTATTATCCCAGTACTTTATTCTGTAGCCCCACAAATAGAAGTTGTTTCCATGTTAGGCCTTACAGAATTTACAGCTACCTTGTATTTATTGTATTTATTGTAGGCTAATAATGAAATGTTGACCATCATAAATAAACAATTAGAATTTGTCTGCAGAACACAGCTAGTGGTGAAGCCTTGAAGTCAGACTATGGTGGTTGCAGACTGCTTAAAGTCTTCGTGGTGTAATGCATTGACTTTTGTCACTAAGCAGTTTTACTTAAACATGCATCACTCTATTCTGTCTACTGTCCCACAGTAGACCATCTACCAGCATGGAGGATGAGGAAGATAGGAAGAGCAGTGTCACATCAGGTTCATGTACAGTAACATGTTTCAATACATTTGCAAGTACATAAAAGCCTGCAATTTTTTTTTTGTCACACTATAAATGAGCAAAGGTGGCGGTTCCACACGCTCTACAAAGTGCCCTTTTTTTTTTAAACTAAGCACCTGCCCCTCAAAATGTCTGTGCACGCCGCTGTTTTTCCGCCATGTTGGGGGAACCCGGTATCCATCAGCTCAGATAGAAGCGAGTCGGGGGTACGATGTAGAAACACTATCTGCTGAAGAATAAATGTATGCACCACCATACTCATCATTTCTAGCTTTATTATTGATCTGAAATCAGATCTATTATATGTTCATCTGTCTGGATTCATTTCTGATCAGTGAATATATTCTGGGATTTATAAAAGGAAAAGACAGACGTCTGAATATACTGGACTCATTCATTTAATACATCTGGATCTGATCTACTCTGATACCAGTGAAACCAGTAGGCAGTCCTGGGACTCGTGTTAACCAGAGAAGAGCAAGCAACCCAACCTGGTGGTAGAAAGAGATGTAACTGTACCTGGAGTTTCATCCAGATGTAAACCCTGCAGCAGGAAGCCTTTCTACCTGAATCCACAGGTGTACCACCTCACCTGTTCTCTCACCATCCGTTCATCTAGCTGACACCTTGAAAATGCAGCCATCGGTGTCCTCCGTTCTCTGGGGCACATCTACATATCTCTGGGACACCTCCTCCGTTCCCAGGGACATGTCCTCCGTTCTCTGGGACGTGTCCACCGTTCTCTGGGGCACATCCGCTGTTCTCTGGGACGTGTCCGCAGGTCTCTGGGACGTGTCCTCCATTCCCAGGGACGTGTCCGCCGTTCCCAGGGACACGTCTGCCGTTCTCTGGGACATGTCCACCGGTCTCTGGGACGTGCCTCCCTCCAGGATGGAGACGAAAGATGAAAACCTGCTGCTTCACTCCCTGTTTGCAGCTGCTACTGCAGCCGAGGACACGACTCAGAGAAAAGATGGACAGAAACTCTGAATAAGATGGAGATTAAAAATGGAGGGCTGCTGCTGGACCATGTGAACAGACCAGTTCATCCAACTTGGTGAAAACTCCCACAGTTCTGCCTAATTGTTTAAAGCAGGTTTTGTCCTCCACTAAATGGACTCAATTCTGACACCCATTTCTCTTTGTTTTTGAAAAGTAATTATTTAGTTCTTCACTGGTCTGTAGGGGATGGTGGTTGATTGAAAAGCCGTTGAGATGTTCAAGGACAGCAGGTCTACTTTACCTTAATGAGAGCATATTCCAGTCTCTCCTCTACACTGGCTTCTCTCCACTCGTCTGTCTGAGCCACCTTCTTCCCTCCTTTTACCACCTTCTGTTAACAAGAAAGAAACTTCTGTTAACCAGACAAACAACTGCTCAGTTTACCTGTATCTACCTGTCCTTACCTGTGTCCACCTGTGTCTCCCTCTGCCGACCTGTGTTTACCTTTACCTACCTGTACCTGTGTACATACCTGTGTGAACCTGTGGCGTAACTGTGTGTGTATCTGTGTGAGTACCTGTGGTGTTAATGTGTGAGAACCTGTGGTGTAAATGTGTGTGTACCTGTGGTGTAAATGTGTGCACCTGTGTGCGTACCTGTGGTGTAAATGTGTGTGCACCTGTGTGCGTACCTGTGGTGTAAATGTGTGTGTACCTGTGGTGTAAATGTGTGCGTACCTGTGGTGTAAATGTGTGCACCTGTGTGCGTACCTGTGGTGTAAATGTGTGTGCACCTGTGTGCGTACCTGTGGTGTAAATGTGTGTGTACCTGTGGTGTAAATGTGTGTGTACCTGTGTGTGTACCTGTGGTGTCAATGTATGTTTACCTGTGGTGTAAATGTGTGTGTACCTGTGGTGTAAATGTGTGCACCTGTGTGCGTACCTGTGGTGTAAATGTCTGTGTACCTGTGGTGTAAATGTGTGCACCTGTGTGCGTACCTGTGGTGTAAATGTGTGTGTACCTGTGGTGTAAATGTGTGTGTACCTGTGTGCGTACCTGTGGTGTCAATGTGTGTTTACCTGTGGTGTAAATGTGTGTGTACCTATGGTGTAAATGTGTGAGAACCTGTGGTGTAAATGTGTGTGTACCTGTGGTGTAAATGTGTGTGTACCTGTGTGCGTACCTGTGGTGTCAATGTGTGTTTACCTGTGGTGTAAATGTGTGTGTACCTATGGTGTAAATGTGTGAGAACCTGTGGTGTAAATGTGTGTGTACCTGTGGTGTAAATGTGTGCACCTGTGTGCGTACCTGTGGTGTAAATGTGTGTTTACCTGTGGTGTAAATGTGTGCGTACCTGTGCGTAGACCAGAAGCTTGTCAGTAGCATCTGCATCTCTGTTCCAAATGAGGTTTTCACACATCAACAACAGCTCCTTATCAATGTCGTCATACACTGGCAGGTTTCCAGCATTCACAATCCCCATATCCATTCCATCCTGGTGGAATAAAAACAAAGACGCTCCTGTTTCTGGTACTATCCAAGTAGAGGAAGTACTTTCACAGCCTTAGCCAACGCTGCTAGAAACATGTACTCTGGACATGTATACCTATTACCCAACATAACTACATCACATTTATTTATAGGTTTTCTGGATCTAAAAGAAGAAAACAGAATATCTGTGGCACAGAGACAAGCAGCTGTTCTCTGTTCATTTCATCAGGTCCACCAACTCTACTTCCTGTTACCTCTAAAATATAACCAGCCAATCACACAGCAGCATGTAGTCATGTAGATGGGGTGAAGATGACTTACTGAAATTAAAAACTGAGCACCACAATGAGGAAGAAAGGGGTTTTAAGAGACTTTGAACGTGGCATGGTTGTTGGTCTGAGTGTTTACTGGGATTTCCACTCACAACCATCTCCAGGGTTTCCAGAGAATGGTCTGAAGAAGAGAAAACATCCAGAGCAGCAGTTGTCTGAACCAGGACGCAGCAGAAGACACACCGGGTGTCTCCTGCCAGCTAAGCACAGGAAACTGAGGCTACAATTCACACACACTCACCAACACTGGACAATAGAAGATGGAGAAACGTTGCTGGTCTGATGAGTCTCCATTTCAGCTCCACATTCAGATGCTCGGCTCAGAATCTGCTGGAAACATCATGAAAACATGGATCCATCCTGCCTTGGATCAACGCTTCAGGCTGCTGCTGGTGTCATGGTGGGGGGAGATTTTCTTGGCCCAGTTTGGGCCCCTTAGTACCAACGTGGCCTGGTTTAACCAGCACAGCCTACCTGAGTATTGTTGCTGACCATGTCCATCCCTTTATGACCACAGTGGAGCATCTTCTGATGCTACTTCAAGCAGGATAATGCACCATGTCACAAAGCTCAGATCATCTACTAGAAGATGAAAAAGACGACCCGGTACTAGAAGGTGGTCCTAATGAAGAGGACGACCCGGTACTAGAAGGTGGTCCTGATGAAGAAAACGACCCGGTACTAGAAGGCGGTCCCGATGAAGAGGACGAACCGGTACTAGAAGGCGGTCCTGATGAAGAGGACGACCCGGTACTAGAAGGTGGACCCGATGAAGAGGACGACCCGGTACTAGAAGGCGGACCTGATGAAGAGGACGACCTGGTACTAGAAGGTGGACCCGATGAAGAGGACGACCCGGTACTAGAAGGCGGTCCTGATGAAGAGGACGACCCGGTACTAGAAGGTGGACCCGATGAGGAGGACGACCCGGTACTAGAAGGCGGTCCTGATGAAGAGGACGACCCGGTACTAGAAGGCGGTCCTGATGAAGAGGACGACCCGGTACTAGAAGGTGGACCCGATGAAGAGGACGACCCGGTACTAGAAGGTGGACCAGATGAAGAGGACGACCTGGTACTAGAAGGCGGTCCTGATGAAGAGGACGACCGGGTACTAGAAGGTGGACCCGATGAAGAGGACGACCCGGTACTAGAAGGCGGTCCCGATGAAGAGGGCGATCCGGTACTAGAAGGCGGACCAGATGAAGAGGACGATCCGGTACTAGAAGGTGGTCCTGATGAAGAGGACGATCCGGTACTAGAAGGTGGACCCGATGAAGAGGACGACCCGGTACTAGAAAGCGGTCCCGATGAAGAGGACGATCCGGTACTAGAAGGCGGACCCGATGAAGAGGACGACCGGGTACTAGAAGGTGGTCCTGATGAAGAGGACGACCTGGTACTAGAAGGCGGTCCTGATGAAGAGGACGATCCGGTACTGGAAGGCGGTCCCGATGAAGAGGACGATCCGGTACTAGAAGGCGGACCCGATGAAGTGAAAGTGGGCTGTAAAGCAGTTTGCATGGCTTGCTGGCTACCAGTAACATACGTAGTATAGCTAAGATTAACAGGAAGTGGAAGTTGGTTGATCAGCTGATGTGTGGTTGTTGTGTCCCCTTTAATAGATCAGCTGATCTATTGACCCCTTAAACCCTAGGCTTTTTGGAGGTGTAGTTCGGCTGAACAGACCTACCCAAATTAAATCAACAATAACTCTGTAATTATCAGGTCAGTATACATAACCCTGGTCTCAATGGATAGGTGAGACCCTATGGAATATAAATCCAGTGTCAGAAACATTGTGAATGTTAATACACCTGTGCAAATTGTCATAAATCATAGGTAAAAAAAATATCCTCGCCTAATTGTTTTTTTTTTTACACAGAAACATCATTCTGTGCTTAAATATACCACTGCATGGATTCAGCAACTCCTTGACTACAACTGTACAAAGTTTCATGAGAACAGAACAAAGCTCATAGTTTTTATGCAGGTTTTAGTGTGGATAGAACCAGGCGGACTCTCCATTTGGCCACTTGGATACACAAACTGTGCCAACTTGTGCTGTGTCTGTATTTCCTCCAGAACTTTCAACACGGTGTATTTAGTTCTTTGTAATTTCTTGGACATGTTCATGGCTTTTATCCTTCGTTCTAAATGGATAAAAAGTTATAATGAAGAAAAGAAATGAACGCTGTTCGATATTCGCTCTTTCCGGTGCGCCCACAGGCGTAACTGTAGCAAAATGGCAATGATGCTCCTTTGTTTACGCCATAGTATTTATACTTGACAGATAAAGTCTCGTTCAAGTGTAAGATATCGTTGGAACGCTTGTGAGATGTAGAATTCGACCAAACTTTATTTACACTGCCAACACCCACAACAAGACAACAAAATGGCTGTGAATGGGAGCATATGACATGTTAGCGCATGACGCAGTTTCACCATTATGGATTACTACGCTGTGAGTTTTGGTCAAAGAACAGTGTGGATAGACTGAAAATTACCACAAAAAGGTAAGAAAATAAAATATGTGGCTGTTTGTGAGAATATCTTTGGGATTTGATGCTGTATTTGGTGATAAACATGCTGTCTGATAAGGCTTGCTGTGATGTGACGTGAGGTGCTTGGCGAATATCTTTTTATGCTTTGTATCATATGAAAGTGCAGCTTTTCTAGTTTCATTTGATACCCAATATGTTTGGGTGGAGTGAATGGATCACGCGTTGTGTTGCATTTTGTTTCGGGTGTTACTGGTTATGGTGGCGCTGTTGTTTGTGGCATACGTATTTTAAAGTTGTTATTAAACAAATACTTTGTTGACCAAATGCACTTGGAGAGTTGATTTAGTGGCATTAGGTATTCTTCTTTAAGACACATTATAAATAAAATATCCTAACATCACTAAAGTAACTTGACACACATGAACTTGTGTTTACAGCTGTTGGACCCACCGGTGGGTCCGTCGGGCTTAAGGGGTTAAAGGGTATATTTCATGCAAAATTCACTTTCTGAAGTGCTTAGAAGTATCTCTTATGTCGTTCTAAGTGACTAACAGACCAAAAACTCCTACAATAATCAACCCTGGGATGTAATCAGGTTGTATCTAACTTCGAAATTCAGCTTTTAAAATGGAAGATGTAAATTCTCCTCAATAATGACATCCAACCTAGGAAGTAAACTCCTCTCGCTGGTCTTCAACCCGCCCACCAGCAGCCCTTGCCGCAACAATCAAGTAAAGGAAACAACTTTAATGAATATAAAATCTCTGCTCTTGATTTAATGGAGATAACAGAGGTCAACAGTAAACGGGCCATGTGCTTATACAGATACTGGTTTAAATGAAAAAAGGGGAACTGATAGAGCCACACACAACTGATTTTAATAGCAGGCTCAGTCATTTCAACTGGACTTAAACTTTTTGAATTTTTAATTCCAGTTGAAATGCCTGCTATTACAACTTGTGCACTCCTGGATGATGGAGAATTTTACACTATATATTAAAATGAAAGGTTGGCTTTATTAGCATCCTTCATGTTTATAACTTGTGTTTTCCCTTCAGTGACGACACCAGAACCAGCTGTGGAATCAACCAGCATCAGCCTACACCCTCCGCCCGGCCTACACCCTCTACCACACCCAGTGTAGAACACTGCTACTGCATATGCACGTGAAATTTATGCTGCTGATATAATGGCAGTAATAAGAGCAAAGCACAAACACATCATGTAGCATCTTACTGATGTCTGGTTTGAATGAGGAAAAAAGGAATTGATACAGCCACACAGAATTATAATGAAAGGTAAACCATCCGTCATGTTTATAACTTGTTTTTATTCTAAAAGGTTTATCCATTCAGCAACTACCAGAACCAGCATCAACCATCATCAGCAGCACCAGCTGCCAGCAGCCTCTGACACCCTGGACCTGGTAAAAAAAAAAACATCCTGCTGCATTGTACATGCATCTTGTTGAGTGTCACCATATTGTAATTCTAAGTATTTTAATATAGTTGCTTTGTGTTAAGTATCTGTCTCCATCCTCTGTTTTCTCCAGGAAACAGAAAAAGGGCCTTCTGGCTCTGGCTGCTGTGCAGGACCAGCTGTTAGATGCTGAACAGCAGAGGCAAAGCGATGCAGCTTCAACATGCTGCAGGTCCTCCAGGAACAGAGCGAGCAGCTGGACAGACAGAGCTGAAGCCAGCAGAGATCTGTGATGGAGGGTCTCTGGGTGGACTGGACAGGATGGCAGGAAAAGCCAAAGTGATAAGATCATCATATACACACATATAAATAGTTATTTTCCACGGCTGTATTCACTATAAAAAATAAATGACTTTGTCAAGAGTCTGACGTTTTCAGTTTTTGTCAGATGTGGTTTGGCCACATCTATAAAATATTAGCTAAAAATATTTAGTTATTAACCAATAATAGCTATGAAATATTAAATAATCCATCTTTGCTCGCTACGTTATATCTTAGGATGAAGTTCATCGTGTTTAACGAAGGTCGGCTTCATAAAAAAGTCCACACCTGTAAACATCTCACCACCTTTCTACGCGTTAACCCTCACATGCTGCTAATTCTGTGTGACTATATCCTCATAATTCCTCTGAACCATAAGTCCGTCACCAGCAACCCTCTAGTGACGGATTCCTCCTCCACCTTCTACTGATGATTCCATGATGCACACAAAGCAGGTGATGAGATCTTTATTCTGAACACATGATGCATTTTCTATGGAAGATTTTCTCTTTAAATGTGTACATCATGTATACATGTGTGTTCTGTCTGTCCAAATTCCACAACATGATGTTTATTTTGAAAAGGTGTGTTGTGATTGGTTGGAAGGCAGGAGGTAAAGCATCCAGGCTGCAGCATCCAGCTCCTTCAGTATCTGCAGCAGGTGGTTGTAGTGGAGCATCTGGCTGTGGATAAGGGTTGTCTTCAACATGGCTCTCAGAGGTTGTGAAGCACACAGCATGGGAGCACCAAGAACTTCAATCTCTCAAGGATGCAGTTAATGCACCTTTGGAGGTATTGCCATCTTCCTTTTAGTCTGCCAAAGCATCTTCAATCACAAGCCTCGCTTTGCGTGCTCTGAGGCTGAATGTTTCTTGTTGGTGTGTGAGGGCACCGTTGCCTGGGAAGGGCTTCATAAGCCAGCTCATCAGCGGATAGGCAGCATCTCCGATGACGTAGTAGCCAACATCCTGTCCACCAATGTTCCTGCACTGCTTCCCTCTGTAATGTGTAATCTATGCTGCTATGCCTCTCTACAGCAAAATATTTTTAACTGGTGATTTTAACCTGCACATTAACAGCTCTGATGCTCTTGCAGAGGAGTTTTTACATCTTTTAAATGATCTAAGAACAACACATCATACAGCCTGATCACAGCAGAGACCACACCTTGGACCTGGTCCTAACCTGTGGTCTTGTCCACTGGTGTGTCCCCTGTTGTTGACCTGGCTGTGTCAGATCACATCACCAGGTTTATCCAGCAGGAGGCTCCGGTGAGAACTGTGAGGAAGCGATATGTTACTCCTGAAGAGGCTGCACATTTAAAACCGGCTTCATGTGATTTTATTGTAGATCATTTTAACGGGAAACTGAAGTCAATCATCAATGCTGAAGCTCCAGACCTGGTCCTTCTCCTCCTACTGGATCCAGACCAGATCAGCTCCAGGTTCAGACTCGGTCCTTCTCCTCCTACTGGATCCAGACCAGATCAGCTCCAGGTTCAAATTTGGTACTTTTCCCTCATATTGGATCCAGACCAGATCCGCTCCAGGTTCAGACTCGGTCCTTCTCCTACTGGATCCAGACCAGATCAGCTCCAGCTTCAGACTCGGTCCTTCTCCTCCTACTGGATCCAGACCAGATCAGCTCCAGGTTCAGACTCGGTCCTTCTCCTCCTACTGGATCCAGACCAGATCAGCTCCAGGTTCAAATTTGGTACTTTTCCCTCATATTGGATCCAGACCAGATCCGCTCCAGGTTCAGACTCGGTCCTTCTCCTACTGGATCCAGACCAGATCAGCTCCAGCTTCAGACTCGGTCCTTCTCCTCCTACTGGATCCAGACCAGATCAGCTCCAGGTTCAGACCTGGTCCTTTTGCTCCCTGGTCTGGGAGCTGGTGAAGTCTTTGTGGAACCTTTCTAAACAGGAACTAGTAAGGGACAGGGAACTCCTCCATCATCCATCCTACCTGTGGTCTCTGTCAGACTTTCTTAGGCTCTTTTGACCATTTCCACTAACACTCCTGTGGAATGGAAGTGAGAACACACATGTGCGTTATTGGCATATTTGAGTCATGAATGAGTCATGAATTAAATTTTACATGTCATTCATGTTATCGCTGTAATACGCCAGTTAACTAAAACCAGTAATATTGCTGCACATGCATCGTTAATGTGATCACACGTCCTCATGTAGACGTCTCAGAGCTAGAAAAAGAGACAACTTGTCTGAGTAAAAGTGGAGGTCTGTTCACCCTGTAACCCAGTGATCCCCAGCTCTGGTCATCAAGGACCATTATCCTGCAGGTATGACATGTTTCCCTGCTGCAACACACCTGGTTCAAACTAAAGGGATGTCTGGCGAGCTCTGAACAAGTCTGCTATTGAGTCATTCATTTGATTCAGGTGTGTTGAAGCAGGGAAATTCTGGAAAGTCTGCAGGACGTGGGCATGGAGGACCGGAGCAGGGGATCCCTGTTATAACCCAGAATCAGATATGGTTACATCACGTTAGCATAGCGTTTCCCTTCCACACTGCTTCTCATTATAAACTCTCAGCTGGTGTCACGTCTCAGGTCCTTTAACGTTGCTCAAACAGTTCTGGTTTCTGCAGCTAGCTAACAGCTATGTGCTAAACAACATATTCAAAAAACATGTTTAGCTTTACTGGTAATAGCTTCAAAGGAGGATTAGCTGCATGAAATCTTCACCACTGATCCTCAACACTGGAACACTGCCGGGTTGTTTGCTCAGCCCCGCCCTCTTCACCTGCTTCACACAGGACTGCTCTGCCATCCACCCCACCAACATGGTGGTGAGGTTTGCAGCCGACCCTCCCCACCCGGGCAACGCACTGCTTTTAGCACCTCCATCAGGAAAGGGGGGCATTAAAACCACCACAGACAGACTCAGAGACAGTTCTTCCCCAACAGCCCCCTGTAGTTCATCACTACACCCCCCTACAGCACACACACACACACACACACACACACAGACCTCCATCCTTGCTGTAGGATGAACTTCATCCAACCTGTAAATATTACTGTCTGCTGGGAATTCTGGAAATATAAATGTGTTCTGATATCTTTTAAATATGCTCAACTTTATTTTTACTTATTTATGTGCCTGTTATATTTCTACTTATTTATGAGTGCTACGCAGAAAGACTCCTCAAAATTTCATTATGCTGCATAATGACAATAAAGATGTTGAATCTTGAATGAAGCTACGGTATATTGTATTAAACTGTACAAAAAGGAGATGTTTGGTAGCTTAAAACAAACATAGCATACAGGCTAAGCTACAACCGAAGCAATGCTGCAGGTGTTATATCAGAACTAGAGCCAAACACAGTAAATGTCAGACCAACCTTTCACCAGCGTCCTGTTGAACTTCATGCTCAAGCTTCTTCAGGGCCAGCTTCTTGCTCGGGGTCTAACTTCAGTTCCTGAAGGTCTGGATTTTTCATCGATTACGCTACAATTAGTTGTTTCACCGCGGAAGCGCTAAGCTGTGTCAGTTACCTCAGCAAAGGAAGATGGAGTGGAGTGATGGGCGGAGCCAGCAGCTGCTCGGCTCCTCCTCCCCCCTCTCTGAGAGGAGCTGCTTTAGCATGAGGAGAGAGAAGCTGCTGAACTCAAACTAAACACCGAGCTGACCAAAGCTGGGCACCGAGATTTCACTGAGATCAGAGAATTGTTTCAGATCGGGAAGAATATTTATATTTGGGCTAATGTTGACCAGTAAACACAAGCTGAACAGACGGGCAGCAGATGGTTCCCACACTGCTGTAGCAGGTACGATGTGTCAGTGTGTAGCCATAATTACCTTGATAGCATGATAGAGAAATGCACCGTGCATGGCTTCTCTGATGGCCTCCATACCTCTGAAGGAGAAGGACAGGTTGGACAAACCTCCACTCACCCTGGCTCTCGGTAACGTATCCTAAAAACAGGACAGGAAAATAAACAAAGGTACTCCAGCTAAACAGAAAAGTTAAGGGTTTATGGACAAAGTTTATTCTTCAACTTCAAGTAACTTCATCATTAGTACACAATAGTTAGTCTAGTACAAAATCTGTCCAGTGAGTCCCGTTCAAACAGGAACCAGATCATTTTCCTTATTTTTTCTGTCTTCTGTCTGAAATGATTAGAATTAAAAATACTTTATTATTCCCAGAGAGACATTTCTGCATTGCAGTGCTTCTTAAAACAATTATACAGTGAGAGAAATAGGAGATAGAAAATGAAGAAATAAGAATCCGAGTGAAAATGGATTAAGGTGCTTAAATTAAATAAAAAATATCAAATAAAATTAAATCAAATAATAAATTAAGAACAGATTATAAAAAAGAAAAAATACAACAAATACATTAACAAATAGATCTTTACAGTATTTTACAGCAATTTACAACAGGTCATGGCTCGGTCTTCTAGTTCAGAGCAGAGTCTGATGTCCACAGAAGGAAGGACGTCCTGCTGAGGCTGTCCAGCATGTTGTGGACAGGGTGGGAAGCGCTGTCCACAATAATTCTTAGTTTGGGCAGCATCCTGCTCTTTGACACCACCCTCAGAGAGTCCAGCCCCGCTCCAACAACATGACCAGCCTTACGGATCATTTATTGAGCCTGTGGGTGTCCACCACCTTCAGTCTGCTGCCCAGCACACAACAGCATAAAGAAGGAGCAGCAGGTAAGAGACGCTGATGCTGTAGGTGACGTAGGTCCAGTGAGACAGCAGATTCAGACCAGGTGCTCAAACACTCATTGAGTTGTATTCACGCCAGTCAATCAAAATATTCCTGAAAGTTGGAAAATAGTGTCTTTAAGTTCCACTCTGGAGCACAGTGGGAGGATTTGGTAATATAGTGAGTTAATGGGATTTTCTACCTGGCCTGTTAAGCAGGCCAGGTGGGGTTATAACCCCTGGGAGAGTTTGGTCCACAATCGGATGGCTGGACCTAGGTTCTCTTCTCCTGGGCATGTGTGGTTGCAGTGGACATTAGATGGCGAGCCAACCATTGGAGTCTGGACGGACGGATGGAACAGATCCCAACTGGTTCCAGTTAACAACACCAGGTTTAAAACTTACCTCTTCTTTCACCACATCCCTTTTGCGGTAGGAGTTGAGGATAGCTTTCCTTTCTCTGGATTTGGTCTGAACTGAACTGATCTGCCTTGTCTGGAGCAGAACTGAACTTTAATTTACTGATAAGTATTATTTTGTTCCAACATTGATTATTGTGTGTAATTAAGTTGAACGTGATTCTGGAAGATGTATTTGTTTATCTTGTACAGTGTTAAGCTGACTTAAAGGTGTCCACTTATCATTGTGATTTGAAGTTATGGGGTTATTGTGTTCAACTTTTTAGAAGTATTGCATTTTCTTTATTGCTCAGCTGAGAAAACAGAAGCTCTCTAGAGCAGTGTTTTAACTGAACAAAGTCTAAACTCAGTTATAGCCTAACCTCACTTTAAAGACCAGTCTAATAGAATAACTTGTAATTAGAACAATATGGTTGATCAAGAAAATGGGCTGACCTTACTGGTTATTAAACAAAGGTGTTACAGGTACTGACCTCACCACAGTGTGAATGTTATTCATGTCTTATGATGTGTATTGTATAATGTGCTTTCTAAAAGTTGGTGGCTTTTATAACTAAGTCTCGACTCTGGTCTTGATTTGATGCACAACCACTCCTTCGGAGCCTGGTACTGGTCCAGTGGCAGAGATTAGTGAGTACAACAACATAGGTGATACACCTAGGAATAAGAAAAGTAATCCTGGGAATGAGTAAAGTAGTAATAGGGATGAGTGAAGTAATCGTAGGAATGAGTAAAGTACAGTAGTCAGATAAAAAAGTAATCCTAGGAATAAATGAAGTAATCCTAGGAAAAAGTAAAGTAGTCCTAGGAATGACTGAAGTAATAATAGGAATGAGTAAATAGTCTATTCTATTATATTCTATACAGTAATTTATCAGACGCTTTTATCCAAAGCGACTTACATTTGAGAGTAAGAACAACACAAGCAAGAATTCAAACAAGATGGGACGTCATAATTAAGTAGTAGTCAGACTGCTGGAGTCCAGGTGGACCAGGTGCTGTCATGTAGTGCTAGAGGCAGTGCACATAATTTTTTTTAAGTTTTTTTCCTTTTTTTGTAGTTTTTGTAAGTCATTTTGTTTAAATACAAGATCACGATTTCATCAAACAATATCATCTTGGGCATAAGTGCAGCAGCTTCTTCAGTACTTGGTTGAACCAAAGAGCTGGACAAATCTTTCTACCTCATTCTGAGTAGAAGAGTTAAGCTAAGTGTAGAAAAGCTCCTTAAACAACTGAGTCTTTAGCTTGCTTTTAAAAGTGGATAAGGACTCTGCGGATCGGACGGAGTTTGGTAGATGGTTCCACCACCGGGGAACAACAGAGGAGAAGAGTCTAGCTACTGATGTGAAGCCACCTTGTGGTGGGAGCACTAGGCGTCTTTCACTGGCAGAACGTAACTGTGGAGAGGGAGTGTAGCTCTGGATTAAGGAGTGGAGGTAGACCGGAGCCGTTTGGGTTATTGTTTTGTAAGCCAGAAGCAGAGCTTTGAATCTGATGCGCTGCAACTGGAAGCCAGTGAAGAGCGATTAGCAGCGGAGTGACATGAGCTCTTTTGGGCTGGTTGAAGACCAGACGTGCTGCTGGATCATCTGCAGAGGTTTAACTGAGCATGCAGGCAGGCCAGCCAGTAAGGAGTTGCAGTAGTCAATGCATGAAATGACCAGAGCCTGGACCAGGAGCTGGGTCGTGTGTTCAGTCAGGTAGGGTCTGATCCTCCTGATGTTGTAGAGAGCAAGTTGGCAAGATCGAGCAACCGAGGCAACATGGTCCTTAAAGGTCAGCTGGTTGTCTACCATGACACCAAGATTCCTGGTAGAAGACGTAGGCACAAGCGTGATGGAGTCAAGCTGCACGCTTATCTGTGGGGGTAAAGAAGGATTGGCTAGAAAGACAATAAGCTCAGTCTTGGACAGATTTAGCTGAAGGTGGCGATCCTTCATCCATGCGGAGATATCAACAACATGCTGATATTCACATTGAGACGGTTGTGTCGTCAGGTGGGAAAGAAAGGAAAAGCTGAGTGTCATCTGCATAGCAGTGGTAAGAGAAACCATGAGAGCTAATGATGCACCGAGTGAGGAGGTGTATAGTGAAAAGAGAAGAGGGCCGAGCACCGAGCCCTGAGGCACCCCTGTTGTCAGCCCATGTGATCTGGACACGCCCCCTCGCCAAGATACTTTGAATGATCTCCCTGTGAGGTAGGACGTAAACCACGAGAGGACAGATCCTGAGATGCCAAGCTCCAAGAGTGTGGAGAACAGTATATGATGGTTGACCGTGTCAAAGACAGCAGACAGGTCCAGCAGTATAAGGACTGAGGATTGACCAGCGGATCTGACAACCCGTAGGGAATCAGTAACTGACAGGAGAGCAGTTTCAGTAGAGCGACCTTGCCTATAGCCAGACTGATATGGATCTAACAGATTGTTGTCTTGGAGGAACTGTGAAACCTGACTGAAGACGGCACGCTCTAGTAGTTTAGACATGAATGGAAGCAGTGAGACCGGCCGGTAGTTTCCAACCTGGGCTGGGTTGAGTGTGGGTTTCTTCAGCAGCAGGTAACCCGAGCTTGCTTGAAGGCAGAGGGAAAGACACCGGATTTAAGAGAGGAGGTGATAATATGGGTTACTGCAGGTTTGATTGTAGGTAAAATGCTCTGCAGGATGTCAGAGGGAACAGGATCAAGAGGACAGGTTGTGGGTTTTGAGTTGACTAGAAGTTTAGAGACTTGGTCCTCATTTAGAGAACAGAAGGAGCGGAGTGAGGCACCAGTAGCTGGTTTGGTAAGGCTGAGTTGGTCAGGCTCAGTGAATTGGTTACTGATGGTAGCAACCTTTTCAGTGAAGTAGGAAGCAAACATTTCTGCAATCAGCACAGTGGGAGGCTGAGCAGGTGGTGGAGATAGAAGAGAGTTAAACACCATGAACATGTCGTGCGTAGGGAGCATTGCGGATCTTGTTCTGATAAAAGGCTATCTTGGCCGCCTTTAGGCTGGATGTGAAAGTTTCAGGTTTTTGCTGGTACTCAGACAAGTCAGTGTGTTCTTTTGATTTGTGCCACTTTCTTTCTGCTGCCCTGAGTCCGGCTCTGTGATCCCTCAGAACCTCGGCGAGCCATGGACAGGGAGGGTTTTGTCTGGCTGGTTTTGACACCAGAGGACAGAGTTTGTCCAGAGAGGAGGTGAGAGAGGAGCAGAGTGTTTCTGTAGCCTCATTAACAGACAGTAAGGAGAAGTCTGAGTGGGAAGGGAGGGTAGAGTAAACCTCATCAGACAGCTGTGTAGGTCTGAGGGATCTCAAGTTTCTGCGGTAGGACACCATTTTTGGAGCCGCTTGAGTGACATGAGGAAGGAAGACAGAGAATTTAACCAGGAAGTGGTCTGAGAGATGTAGCGGAGTGACGGACAGGTCAGCTGTGGAGTAGTTTCTGGTCAGCACCAAGTCAAGAGTTTTACCAGCTTTGTGTGTTGGAGGAGTCTGAACCAGTTTGAGATTGAAAGAGTAGATGAGAGCCAGAAAGTCAGTTGCTGTGGTTTGTCCATGTCTCCCATGACAATTAGTGGTGTGCCATCATCAGTAATATCAGAGAGAATCATGTCTATTTCAGAGACAAACTCATTTATACTGCCACCCGGAGGCGGTAAATGACCAGAATGTATGCAGTGATGGGTGTAGAGACCTTTACTGCATGACACTCAGGTGATGAGCAGGTGGCCATAGGACAGAGAGAAGTAAAGTTCCACTTTTTAGAAATAAGAAAGCCCGTTCCACCTCCTTGTCCAGCTGAGCAAGGTGGTTGGGTAAATTCTGAATTGACAGAAAGGGCAGCTGGGGTAGCTGTGTTTTCTGGACGGATCCAGGTTTCAGTCAGGGCTAGGACCTGAATGTCAGAGAGATTTATCAATGAACTGATGAATTCTGTTTTGTTCACCGCAGACTGACAGTTCCAGAGACCGAAGGTAACAGAGGATGTGGCAGACGTACATGTCATTGGAAAGGACAGGTTTTGCGGATTGGGGTGTCTATGGGATTAGTAAAGCAATCCTAGGAATGAGTAAAGTAATAGTAGAAATGAGAAAAGTACTCCAAGGGATGAGTAAAGTAGTCCTAGGAATGAATGAAGTAAACCAAGAAATCAGTAAAGGAGTCCTAAGAATGAGTGAAAGAGCCCTAAGAATGAAGGTAGTCCTAAGAATGAGTAAAGTAATCCTGGGAATGAATGAGGTGGTCCTAAAAATGTGTGAAGTAATCCTAGGAATGAGTAAAGTAGACCTGGGAATGAGTAAAGTAGTCCTAGGAATAAGAAAAGTAACACTAGGAATTAATAAAGTAATTATAGGAATGAGTGAAGTAATTCTAAGAATAACTAAACTATTCCTAGGATTGAATAAAGTAGTCCTATTAATGAAAAAAGCAATCCTGGAAAAAAGTGTAGTAATCCTAGGAATGAGTAAACTAATTATAGGAATGAGTAAAGTAGTACTAGGAATGAATTAACCCTAGTAACGAGTAAAGTAATTCTACGGATAAGTAAAGTTGTCCTAGGAATGAGTTAAATAGTACTAGGAATTAATGTAGTCCAAGGAATGAGAAAATTAGTCCTAGTAATGAGTAAAGTAGTCCTAGTAATAAGTGAAGTAACACTCGAAATGAATAAAGTAGTCCTAGGAATGAGTGAAGTAATCCTAGGAATAACTGAAGTAATCATAGGGATAAATAAATTAGTCCTAGGAATGAAGGTAGTCCTATAAAATGAGTAACTTAGTCCTAAGAATGTGTGAAGTAAGCCTAGTAATGAGTAAAGTAGTCCAACATCTAAATAAAGTAATCCTAGGAATGACAAAAAGCAATCCTAGGAATGAATAAAGTAATCCTAAGAATGAGTAAAGTAATCCCAGGAAAGACTAATGTAATACTAGGAGTGAGTAAAGTAGACCTAGGTTTTAAAGTAATCCTAGGAATAAGTAAAGTAATACTAGGGATGAATAAAGTAGTCCTAGTAATGAATGTAGTCCTAGGAATGAGTAAAGCAATCCTGGGAATGAGTGAAGTAATCATAGTTATTAGTGAAGTAGTCATAAGAATGAGCAACGTAATCCTAGGAATGAATAAAGTAATCCTACAAAGGGGCAAAGCAGTCCTAGCAATGTGTTAAGTAATCCTAGAAATTATTAAAGTAGCCCTAGGAATGAGTGAAGTAATCCTAGAAATAACTAAAGTAATCATAGGGATAATGAAAGTAGTCCTAAGAATGAGGAAAATAGTCCTAGGAATAAGTGAAGTAACACTAGGAATGAATAAAGTAATCATAGGAATGAGTTAAGTAATTCTAGGAATAACTAAAGTATTCCTAGGATTGAATAAAGTAGTCCTATTAATGACAAGAGTAATCCCAGTAATGAGTGAAGTAATACGAAGTATAAATAAATCAGTCCCAGGAATGAGTACAGTAATGCTAGGAATGAGTAAAGTAATATCTGAAGAGGAACTGTGCTGCAATAGAAGGTAAAAGTGAACCTGAGCAGGTTTCCAGGTGTTTAATAAAAGTGTTACGCAGGTAAATATCTCAGAAAGCCATTGGCCAATGATGACGATGATGATGGACGCCTCTACCAATGGTCAAAGTCCCAGGGATAGCCCCACATTCACCTTAGAACCACCATGAGGATCCAGAAACAAGTGAAAACCAAGATAGTCTATAGCTGCATTTCCATTACAATTTTTCGCAAAATAAAAGCGATATTTCAAACATTTCGATAAAGTGAAATTGCGATTTGCAGGTGTTTCCATTGAATGGTGTTTAGCGCATTAGCCGTTATTCTCGTAAAACCTCGACCAACGAGACTCCACTTTGAGGACAATAGAAATTTCAAAATCTTTGTAAAACTCTGCATTTTGCCTTTCTTTGCTATCAGGGATGGCGATTATATTTTATTTTCTTTCATTATTTTTAAAAGATATCCATCTCCTCCTGCGTCTACTCATACTGCGCCATCTTTATTTGAAATGAACTGGTCACGTGACCCGCTACGCCATGTCCGATGAAGCGTAAATACAAGAAAAATGTTTCCATTAATTACGCTTTTGTGATATACTTCTATATCGACACGTCTGAAAAACCACCTCATGAAAGCATAAAAACTTTCTAGTGATTTTGAGAGTTTTTTCGAAATGTAGGTGTTTCCATGACCAGTTTTTTATTGTGATACTTAGCTTTTGCGCAATTTTAGGGGTAATGGAAATGCACCATATTATAGGAAGCCTTCACTATAAAACCTCCATCTCCATGGAAACCAGCAGGTTCATGATTCATGTCAATCTAAGGCAGAGACACAGCAGTTTTTAGAGATGGAATCAAACTTTTCACCACAAACAGCAACAGTAAGACCTGGTTTCTGGTTCTGGCTGCTAGCTCCAGAGTTTCTGTCCACCGTGGTGAGACAGAAACTCTGGAACCAGCAGAGTCTCTGCTTTCAAGGAGTCCTGGTTTGTGAGGAGAAATTAGCAGAAGCTCTAAAATAGACAGATGTTCTCATGGTTTCTACATTCACACAGAACTGCTGGGGTTTGAACTGTGTTTGGTTTGGATGCTGATGCTTGGTGGAGTCTTTTAGCTCAGTTTCTCCCGTCATGTTGCTATGCTATATGTTAGCATGCTGCTTCATGCTGCTAACATCTGCTGGACTCTAGGATTTCATGCTAACTCCTGTACAGGGGAGGTTTGTGATGAAGAGCTGGTTTCTTACCTTGATCAGCTTGGTGGCCCTGATGAAGTTCACAGCGTATTCGTTGTGTTCCTCCATGCCTGTACCAATGGTCAGGATGTTGGGGTCAAAGATGATGTCATTGGGATCAAAGCCCACCTTGTTGACCAACAGCCAGTACGCCCGAGTGCAGATCTCCACCTTCCGCTGTGTATCTGTGGCCTAGAGATGACGGCACACCCGACATTAAATCTGTGAGAGTTTGGTTGTGATCACAGGTGTGTTTAAGACCATCCTCTCACCTGTCCTTCCTCATCGAAGGCCATGACCACCACAGCAGCTCCATAACGCTTCACAGTAGCAGCTCTGAGCAGGAACTCCTCTTCTCCTTCTTTTAGACTGATGCTGTTGACGATGCACTTCCCCTGACAACATTTCAGCCCGGCCTCAATCACAGAGAAGTTAGAGGAGTCGATGCACAGAGGAACCTGAGTGGGTCAGAAGATGTTCTGTTCGTTTACAGGAAAACTTGAATGAAATGTCAGCAACAGAACTCCATCAGGAAAGAATGAAGATCAGCTGCTTTCTGAACACTTTAATATCAGATTTTAGATGAGACATTACAATTTCTCTACACACTAAGGATGTCACAATTACTTGATTCACAGCTAATCTCATTATGAAAAACCCCGACTAATTAATGCTAAAGAGTTGGGATGCATGATGTTGGATCTATTATGGAGATACTTTAAAAGTCATTTGGCAGATACTGATGGACTTTTCTTCCCAGCTCCTGTTATTTTATTGGTGAAATGGCCAACATGTTTTCATGGGAAATTCTGGCAGAGGAAGTTTTTTTCCCTCCAAACTAATGGATTAAATCCTCCTGGAGGGATGAAACAATGAGGCAGGTGTGATGGTGGAGGACAGGTGAGACAAACAGG
This sequence comes from Melanotaenia boesemani, assembly GCF_017639745.1. Taxonomy (NCBI): domain Eukaryota; kingdom Metazoa; phylum Chordata; class Actinopteri; order Atheriniformes; family Melanotaeniidae; genus Melanotaenia; species Melanotaenia boesemani. The sequence continues at coordinate 29,868,826 of NC_055702.1, forward strand.
AACTCTGCAGGACCTTGTGGCTACATGTGGCAACCACCAGGAGAATCATGAGGAATCTCTGGTGTCACCCACAGGACAACCAGTTGTTTAGAGCTCCTCAAATCCAGTGTTAGCTAAAACAATGCTAACGTCAAGTTAAGCAAAAGCTATAAAGTTCAACAGACATCAGTGCACAAGAGATTTGTTTTTTTAAACAATATCTTTATTGCTTTTTCACAACAGGCAAAGGCAAGAAGAAAAAAAAGGGAACAAGAAAAAATAACAGAACAAGAACAGAAACAAACACAATGTGACTAAAACAATAACAATAATAACAAAATAACAATATTGAAAAGTCAAATTGACAATTGAGAGGGTGTTAAAACCAAGAACTCAGGCAGTGAGATGTAAGTGTAGTGTTTGATATCACTACTCAAGTGTATGATTCTCTTGGTATGTCTGTCAATTGAGGCCTTTCTTCATAGTCTGTGCATTTGCAGAACCAATGTAATCCAAGAAAGTGGTCCAAGTGTTGTAAAACAGTGAAGGTTTGTCTTTAGCACATTAAGTCACTGCTTCCAGAGGGATACGTTCCATTATACTTTGTGTCCACTGTGAGAGTTTAGGAAGTTTGTCAGCAATCCACTGAAGCAGAACGGACCTTCTGGCACTAAGCAAGAGCACATCAAGCAGTCTTAACGAATGAGGTGGAAGATTCAGACTGGAGTGTAATCCGAGGATACAAGACATAGGAGATCGAGATCGTTGCCAAATATTGCAGAGTTCTCTTCGCATACATTTCTTCAGAAGCTTCTAAAAAGGGGACAGTCAAAAATACGATTGTATGTACCATCAGAGATCTTGCATTTGTTACAAAGTTTGGAAAATGTAGGGTTAAATTTATTCTATAACACTGGTGTAATCTGGAGCCTGTGTATAATTTTGAACTGTAATTCTTTAACTTAATGAGTGGATAAACAGCCAGAGGAACTCAGCCATACAGCTCCCCACTCACCATCTGCAATCACTACACCTAGGTCAGCTTCCCAGAGTAATTTAAGATGCCCTGCACCCCCTCCTGGACAGAGCATTATAAAACCTGGAGGTCAATTTTCCGGGCTTGGGATCCTGCAAAAACCTGGCCTCTGAGGAGATCAAACTATGAATCTGCAGATACCTGAATAGATGTGAGGAGGGGAGGTCGTGTTGCTCCATTAGCTTGTTAAAAGATTTTATAATACCATCCGCCACAAGATCCCCTATAGTACAAATACCTTTATACAAATGCACAGTTGTTGAGACCAAGGGGATAAATCAGGATTTAAATGAATAGGGGAGAGGAGAGAGTGAATCCTCTCGAGACTGTATATTGTTAACAGATCTCCAAACCTTCAATGTATTTTGGAGAAGAAAATTGCCCCTTTCTTTGTCTGATACTTATTTCTTAGAAACATATATTACATATAGTGGGGGTCATTTCTAAAACATTCCCAAAGATGGTGACAGAGGCAAGCTAGCTGGTAATATTTAATATTTGGCAACGATAGCCCTCCTTCTCCCAGGGGAAGTTGCAATTTTTGTAATCTTAATCTGGCCCGTTTATTCTTCCACAAAAAGAAAGATAATGAGCTATTTATATTGGAAAGTGACTTTCTAGTCAAAAGAACAGGAACCATTTGGAAGACAAAGTAAACGAGGAAGTATGTTCATCTTAAAAAGGTTCACTCTACCTATAAGAGATAATAGGAGACAAGTCCAGTGGGCCAGGTTCTCTTTAATTTTATGGATCAAAGGTAAAAATGGCCTTATAAAGGCCAGAAAGGGACAGATAGATGATCCCAGATGGTGACCATAGAAAAGAGTCAGCGCTGGACGTGGAGATATTAGGTGTCAGAGGTATAACCTCTGACTTCGAATAATTAATGTTGTAGCCCGAAAACTGTGCAAAAGTTTTTATAATCTAAACACTTCTAGCAATAGATGCCTCAGGACCACTTAGAAAGAGCAAGCCATCACCAGCATAAAAGGAAACTGTATGGTTTGGGGGGGGGCTATATTGATGCCTGCCACCAGAGGGTCACTCCGCATTGCCCCCACCAAGGCTTTAACGGCAAGTGCAAACAGAAGAGGCGAGACTGGACTGTACCCCAAAAATTCAACTGATAGCCCCATTTAAAGAGGAGATATTGTTAAAATCGAAGTATAAAAGAAGGGGCGAGACTTCACCACGAGAAATCTTACTTTCAGGTGGATAAGAAGTACATTTTCTACGCTCGACGGTCAAAGGCTAACTAGCACCTAGCAAGAGCCGACTTAAAAAATGGCTGATTTGGAGTTAATCTTGCAAGAATTGAAAGGATTTCGACAAGAAAACAAAGAACAGTTGGGGGAAATAAAAGGCGAAATATCAAAGATCAATGCAAGAATGGAAGAAGTGGAAAGTCGTATAGAAAAAGCCGTAGAGAGGAGACAGACTACAGAGGAACCAACAGCGGAGACGCTAAAGCTATGCGTGAAGCTAGACGAGAAGCTAACGGACTTGGAGAGTCGCTACAAACTCGAAAATATAAGGATATACGGGGTACGTGAGGGTGCTGAGAAGGACTGTACAACTATGGCCGCCTTTGTGGACAAGCTGCTCCGAGAGGGTCTGGAGCTGTCTGAGGACGTGCCGGACTTGCACATTGAGAGAGCGCATCGCTCACCAGGCCCTCAGCCACCGGCGGGAGCGCCTCCGCGCTCCATATTGATGAAGTTTTTAGGTTTTACAACCAAAGAGATGACGCTCCGGAGGGCCTGGCAGAAGAAGGGGTTTAAGTGGAAGGACAATCATATAAACCTGGATCATGATTACCCACCACGTATTATAGGTAAACGGAGGGAATACGCCAAAATTCGCAAGGTTTTGAAAGAGAATCAAGTTCAGTTCCAGACCCTGTTCCCTGCCAGGCTTCATGTGAGACATGAGGACGGGACTCAGGTATACGACTCAGCAGCAGATGCTGCAGAAGACCTCACGAAGAGAGGCTAAGCGGTCAAGACGATGAAAACACCGGAATCACTTATGGAGCGGATTAAACAGCTGACGTGGACGAGACCGGACCAACGCGTAAGGAGGAATGCACCAGAACCAAGCCGCGACGCGACATACAAAGAGAAGCTTCGCGCTTTCAGGAGACCTTCTCCAGGCACAAATGTGGAGTGATGTTCGGGTCCGGAGTTCTCCATGTTGTATTTACCCATCGTGAATCACTACAACCACATTGGTGACTGTTGAGTGGGTGAGTAGACTGTGGATTAGGTTAAGGGGTTCAGTTGGGACAACCTTCATGACACTGTGTTAGCCAGTAAGGACCCCCTCTACCTCACACAGGAGAGGGGTCTTTGCCTTATAGCGCCTCTCAGGGTCTATCTATCGTTCAGACTCCCACATAGGGAGTCACATGCTGTATTTTTTTGTTTTGTTTTTGTTCAGTCTCATTTTGTTGGATTTTTCCATGTTTTATATGAGTGTTACATACAAGCTGTTCATCCTCTGCTGTTCTGTGAAGAGAAGGGGAAGAGTACCATGTTAATTAGAGCTGTTAACCTCACTGGTAGGCTGCAGGTAGGAGGTGCTGCAGGTAGGTGACGCTGGTGGCAGGTAAGTGTTGTGGGTGACGTAGTTCCGGGGAGACGGCAGATTCAAACTAGGCATGCCCAAACATTTATACTTTCATTCAGTTGTATTTTGTGCCAGCCTAATCAAAATATTCTTTAAAGTAGGAAAATAGTGTCTTTAAAAGGTACACTCTGGAGCACAGCAGGGAGGATTTGGCCAGCCTGACAGATTTTATAGATCGTTGATACGACAGAATAGTCATGGGGAAACCAAACAACACGTCCACCCCCTCCACCTCATCTAAATCCAAGAGACAGCGAAATGAGGATTCACCTGGAGCTACACCACCGGGGAACGACTCAACGGATGTTCTGATCTCTATAGATAAGAAACTCAGTAGTTTTGATGCATGTTTGAGCCTGGTAGAAATTCTCCACAAAGAGTTCCAGGCGCTACGTGAATCATTAGAATTCAGCCAGAAGCAGGTGGAAACTCTGGCTGTAGAAAATGCTGGTCTCAGAAAGTCGGTAAAATCCCTCACCGAGGGCTTGACCCGTCTCTCGGAGGAAAATAAGAAGATGAAGGAAACGGTGATCGATCTGCAGGCGCGGAGCATGAGAGAGAACCTGGTATTTGCAGGGATTCCAGAGCAGATGGAGGAGGACCCTGAGACCACGGTGAAAAACTTAATCAAAACCCACCTGAAGCTCCCGGAGGAAACGGTGAAAAACATCTCCTTTCACAGAGTCCATCGGCTCGGCGGGAGGAAACCCGGGTCCAGCAGACCAAGACCTATTGTAGCGAAGTTCGTCAGCTTCAAACAGAAGGAGCAGGTGAAGAACCAGGGCCACGAACTGAAGGGAACCAACTTTGGAGTAAACGACCAATATCCGAGAGAGATTCTGGACCGACGGAGAGTCCTGTTTCCCATCAGGAGGAAATTTATCGCTGAAGGCTCTCGCCCTGTCATCGCGGTGGATAAATTATTTATTAATGGACAGCTGTACCGCGACCCGGACATCACTCCGTGGCTCTACTGACTTGGTATGTGCTTTAATTTTCCTGTTTTCTCACTAGATCATGTTATATCCATAAAACTGCCATAAAAGATAATTTAGTTAACAGTAAATCCACTGCTCGTCTCCACTACACTGCTCTCAGCACAGATGAGTTTTTTAAATTACTTTTAATTAATAACACTTTATCATTATATTATATACACATCAGCCCTTTTTATGATTCACAGGATCACACACAGAACAGCACAAGCGCACACACATCCCTGTCACAACCAGCTGGCATACACACATGCACGCGGAGAAGCAGTGGGATGCACGCACACACGCTTCAGTAATATGCATATAGCCTCATTTCTGTGGTTGGTTCATGAACGAACTCACATTTGTCACTTGGAATGTGCGTGGAGCTGGCACAAGGGAAAAGGTTAAATTTTGACATAGATAATACAATCATAGATCCAGAAGGCAGATTTATAATAGTTACATTATCTATTAAAAATGTTAAGTTATGTATCGCAAATATATCAGGTCCAAATGTAGATGATCCTCCTTCTTTCACTCCCTCTTCGCCTCACTCTATGGTCACTCAGATAACACATTAATTATAGGAGGTGATTTTAACATTATACTGGACAAACATAGTACCACAGGAGCTCATCGAGTCTGGAAATCCTCAGAAACTGTAAAACAGTACATGAAGGATTTTGGTCTCTGTGATGCTTGGCGCTCTCACCATCCCACACTAAGAGAATACACCTTCTTCTCTTCAGTTCACCATTCCTATTCTAGATTAGATTATTTCTTAACTAGCAGCTCGCTGATGAATGACATGTCAGAAATCAAGATCCATCCTATTAGCATTAGTGATCACGCACCAGTATCATTCACTCTGAGAAGTAAGAGCAATAAACCAGCAACTAGAAACTGGAGATTTAATACGTCATTACTTAAAGATCCTGAGTTTATCAGCTACTTTAAAAGAGAATGGTCCTTATATCTAGAAAATAACGACTTGCCAGAAACTTCAGCGTGTGTTCTTTGGGAAGCAGGAAAAGCAGTAATGAGAGGGAAAATTATTTCCTTTTCTTCTCATAAGAAAAAGAAGGAAACTTTGAGAATTTCAGAGTTAGAACTCAGAATTAAATCCTTAGAGGACGCTTACCATGTCTCCCCAGAAGAACACACACTAAATGCTATAAGGAAAGCTAAACTTGAACTTAATGACATAATAGATAAAAAGACGCAATTCTTGGTGCAAAGACTTCGCTTGGAGAACTTTGAGCATGGCAACAAATCTGGAAGGTTCCTGGCTAATCAGTTAAAAACAAACAAGGAGAAAACAACCATCTCCTCTGTCAGAGATCCAGAAGGAAACATCAGCCACGACCCTGACAAGATAAATAACACTTTCAAAGAATTCTATAAAACATTATATACATCACAACTAACTACAACAGATGACAATATTGATAAATTTCTTAGTAACATCAATCTTCCAAAAATAAAACATGAAAATAAAATGGTCTTGGATTCCCCCCTTTCAGTCGGCGAACTCCATGAAGCTCTCCAGCATATGCCCAACAATAAAGCTCCAGGTCCAGATGGTTACCCAGCAGAATTCTACAAAGAATTCTGGACAATGCTGGCACCCACTTTCTACAATATGATATTAGAAATAAGGGAAAAACAAAAAATACCTTCAAATATGAACCTAGTCAATATTACTCTACTATTAAAACCAGGTAAAGACCCGACACTTCCATCCAGTTATCGTCCAATTTCATTAATAAATGTAGATCTCAAAATAATTAGCAAACCTTTGGCCAGAAGAATAGAAAAAATAACCCCTCTAATAATATATCCTGACCAAACAGGCTTTATTAAAGGTAGACATTCCTCTACTAACATGCGTAGATTAATTAACATCATAGATTATTCTACTCTACATAACCTGGAATCCACAGTAATTTCTTTAGACGCAGAAAAAGCATTTGACTGAGTAAACTGGAAATTTTTATTTGCAACGTTAAACAAATTTGGGTTTGGGTCATCTTTCATAGATTGGATAAAAATATTATATAACAACCCAAATGCATGTGTGAAGACCAATGATCAAACTTCTCCAAGCTTCTGTTTGCAGAGAGGAACCAGACAGGGCTGCCAGCTTTCTCCATCACTCTTTGCTATTTTTATTGAACCCCTAGCTGCTGCCATAAGACAAAATAAAGAGATTAAAGGAATCCATGCTAAAAATATAGAACACAAGATAAGTCTTTATGCTGATGACGTATTACTTTTCCTCCAGAACCCACCGACGTCTCTCCCCCAGACAATCACACTTATTAACACATTCTCATCAATATCTGACTACTCTATTAACTGGTCTAAGACTATTGTTATGCCCATCAACTGTGACCTACAAAACATACCCAATACTACAATACAGTCTGGAAACATTAGATATCTAGGCATAAACATTTCCCCCAGGCTATCAGAACTAACAAAGCTAAATTATGTCCAGCTACTTAAAGCAATAGAGGATGATCTCTCATGGTGGAGGCGCTTACCCATATCACTCATGGGGAGGGTTGCCACAGTTAAAATGATGGTTCTATCTAAAGTAAACTACCTGTTTTCAATGATACCCACTAAACCATCCTCCAGCTGGTTTAAGTCACTGGACTCACATATATCTAAATTTTTATGGAAAAATATGCCATCACGTATCAGTCTAAAAACTTTACAACAGACTAAAGATAGAGGCGGCTTGGAGCTACCCGACTTTAATCATGTTTTCTTAGCTAACAAGCTGCAGTATATCTCCAAATGGCTTAAACCTAGCAGTCTGGATGAATCATGGTTAGATGTAGAGCAAGCATTGTGTGAGGATGTGTTTATCTCTGACCTGCCATTCATCAGCTCAACCATCAAAACACATAAGTGTTTTAAAAGCATCAATATCAGTTCCTCCTTAGTGGCTTGGTGGGATTTTCTAAAAATAACCAAATCCTCACTTTTTCCATGTAAGTTTACACCCCTCTGGAACAACCCTGACATCCTGCAAAACAAAAAGCTTATCAATTTTACTCAATGGAAAAATAAAGGAATAAAACAGTTAGAACATATAATAGAAAATGGAAACTCCTTCTCATTTAATATTCTCACTTCACAATATGGAATCAGTAGCAAAAATTTTTTAGAATATCACCAGCTTAAATCTATTATATGTAAAAAATGTACCATTAATCAATTAAACTTACAGCTACCTATTAGGGTGGCAGAATTCATGAATCTCAATGCCCCAAAGCTATTATCAAAAACATATAGACTACTATCTAAACTAGAAGACTCAATCTGTCTTCCAACTTCAAAATGGGAGGGTAACTTATCCAGTAACTTTAATAAATATAATTACACAAATATGTTTAAACACCTTTAAAATGACTAAGAATTCAAATATGCAACTAATACAATTCAAAATTCTGCATAGAACTCATTATACAGGACAAAGGATGTTCAGGATGGGTCTGTCACAATCAAACATCTGCCCACACTGCAATGAAAACACACCTGACAACTATCTCCATGCCTTGTGGTCCTGCACACCTGTCCGCAGGTTCTGGCTTCAGGTATGTGTGGACATGTCAACATGGTTTAAATGTAATATTCCTACAATCCCTGCACTATGTCTACTAGGTGAGTTGGGTGACATTAATATGGTTATTAACTCTGCACACATGATACGCACAGCATTATGCATCGCAAACAAAAAACTATCCTTGTGAACTGGAAAAACAAAAATAATCTGTGTATTCAGCAGTTTAGGAATCTCTTAGTTGACCACATCAGTAGTGAGACAAAGTCTGCCTCCTCAAAGAACTATTTAGCTGAATCTCATTCCCTCTGGTCCCCTGTGCTTAGTTCCATCACTTAGTGTAGGTGGAGGACTGTGGACCGGGATGCTTGTATGTAGTGTGTGTGTCTATACTTTGGATGATGTTTGTGTGGATGTGGGGGTATGTTTGTGTGCGTACATATGCATGTGTTAGGATGAGTGGGGGTGTGTCTGGGGAGTGAGAGTGGGAGGGTTTGATGCTGTGTGAGTGTTTATATTGTGTGGGTGGGGCTGAGAGTGCATATATGAGTTAGGATGAGTGGGAGTGTGCAAGGAAATAGGTGTGTGCATGTGTTTCTGGAGCCATGCGGGGTGGAACGGAGGAGACCATTCAGTAGTCTCCTTGGATGCACCCCGTGGCGACTCGCCTCTCAGTTTTAATTGCACCAAGACACCAAAACACAAGAAACACAACACACAAACAACACCTGGGGGGGGGGGTTGCTTGGGGCTCGCTGTCCTCTGGTCCGCCTGGGGTGTCCCCAAAGGGGCATGGTGGGTGGGTTGGGTGTGGCGTGACTGTGTTGTGGTGAGTGCTTGTGGGTAAGGCACAGGGGAGGCTGTGAGTGTGGGGTTATATGGGGTGCAGATTGGAGTAGGTGGGGAGTGGGCTCGGACATTGGGGTGTGTGCTGGCCTACGCCGGGTGGTTGTCTGGGGGGGCCTGGTCCTCCTAGGCATGTTGCGGGCCCTCTGCCTTTGGGGGGTGGGGCGGCCGCCTCTGGGCTCCTGGGGCTGGTCCTTGGCGAGGCCGGCGGCTGCTGAACTTGGCCCACTGGGACCTGTGCCCCAAGACCGTGGGGGGCTCTTGCTGGGGCTCTCCTCTGCCGCCCTTCGGGTGGGGCTGGAGTCATCTTCGTGGTGGGGTGGCTTGGGTTGGTGCTCCGGGTCTGCTGCTGAGGGCTCGGGCCTCTGGCCCTGGTCTGCCTCTGGCCTCCATGGAGGCGTGGTCGCATTTGCATGATCTCACTCACCACTCTTCATCACTGATCATGCTGACACAGTCACTGAGTTGTCCAGTGGGTTTTAATACTAAGCGACAATTATATTTTTATTATTTTTTTAATTTTTCCTGTGAGTTAGTATCTGGTCGCTGTTATGTCTTTTTGATTTGGTTATTATTTAAAAACTCTTGATGACTAATTTTTTTCTGTGTGTGTGTTTCTGCTTTTGTAAAAGTTGTAGGAAATTTTCTGGTGTGTTCATGTACAGGTGTAACAGTTTGTTGTCTGGTGATGGTGTGGATTGAAGGGTCGTTTCCTTCTGTCTGTGATCTTTTTGTCTCCTTTCTTCTTTCCCTTTTGCTCTTTTTGCTATTTTCCATCTTTTTCTGTCCCCTCCGGTCAGGTCCAGCAAGATTACATAGATTCCGTGATTCAAAGTAAATAAATAAATAAATGAATCAGATTATCAAGAGGAGCCTTACCCATAGGCCTCCCCTTGGCAGAGCAAATTTGTTCAGCACGATACAGAAACCAGATTATCATTTTGCTGCTATGATGCTGGACAGGACAAGTTAAAAAAAAATCTCACTGGTAAACAGCTCTAATAAACAATGTTTAGATGTCAAACAGGCCTATAAAATTTGTCTCACTTAATATAAACGGTATACTCAATCCAATTAAAAGATGGATAATGTTGTCACAATTGAGACGAGATAAAGTCCAGATAGCATTCATTCAAGAATCTCACCTTAGTGATACGGAACATGCTAAACTGAGTAAAATGGGGTATAAAAAAGTGTATTTCTCCTCCCATGGCTTGGGAAGGCGGAGAGGGGTGGTGATTTTGTTGTCCAGTGTGGTGGATTTTGAATACATATCTGAACACAAAGATAAAGAAGGGAGATATATCATGGTAAGAGGTAAAATAGAAGGTGTTCTGGTGAGTCTTCTTAATGTATGCATCCCTCCCGGTAGTGACTGGTCCTTTTACAAACATATACTTGAAACTATGACAGCTAAAGGCCAGGGCATTGTAATTTTGACAGTTCAAATGGGAAACCTGACGCTAAAAATATTAGTAAAAAAATGAACAATTTTATGAAAGTATTAGGAATGGTGGACGTATGTAAAGAAAAAAACCCAACAGCTCGAGACTATACGCATTATTCTGCGGCACACAATGTAAATTCCCGAATTGATTTATTCTTGATGTTTAAAAAGGACATTTTTAGATTGGATGGGTGCGAAATTGGTACTCGTACTTTCTCAGATCATAGTCCCGTTTATCTATCAATTGAACTTAATAGTAGGATCAAATCTACTCTTTAGAGGATAAATAAGAACATTTTAAACGATAAGGAAATCAAAGAAAAACTGAAATCAGAAATCAAATCATATTTGGAATTTAATGACAATGAAGAGGTCTCGCCAGCGGTGCTATGGGACGCTTTAAAAATAATAGCTATCTCCTAGAAAGAAATTAAGAAATTAAAAAAGCAGAAATTGAAAGACTTACAGGACAAGCTTAAGGAGCTACAGAAAGAGCATACAAATTCTCTACAGGAGACAACTAAATTAAAAATAAGAGAAGTGAAGAATGAGATAGACAAAATAAACACACATGAGATACAAAAGAAGCTCCTTTTTACAAAGCAACAGTACTATAATACAGGGGGGAAAGCACTGAAACTTTTGTCATACAGATTAAGAAAACAAGGAGCGGAGAGGACGGTACATAAAATAAAAAATCCACTGACAAATAAAATTGAAACCAGTCCTGAGAAAATACAGAAGAGTTTTGAGGAGTACCACCAAAAACGATATTCTCAACCACAACTATGTGACAAGGACCAAATTGATGCCTTTTTGTCTTCTTTGAATTTACCAAAAGTCACAATCGATCAAAATGAGAAACTAATTTCAAAAATAACTAAAGAGGAATTTTTATCAGCAATTAAAAGATTAAAAAAGGGGAAATCTCCTGGTACTGATGGGTTTAATTCAGAATGGTATAAAAGTACGCAAGATCAACTAGTGCCAACATTATTAACTGGGTACAGGAGACGAGAATAATTCCCTCTTCATGGAGAGAGGCCATAATTTCTACAATTCCTAAGGAGAATAAGGACAAAGTGGAATGTGGAAATTATCGTCCCGTAAGTGTACTGAATATTGATTATAAATTGTTCACCTCTATATTATCTAAGAGATTAGAAACCATCTTGCCAGGACTCATAAATAGAGACCAGACCGGTTTTGTTAGACAAAGGCAGACTCAGGACAACATCAGAAAAACATTACTTATCATGAAGCATGTTCCCCAACACAATTTGGAAACTCTTATAATAAGTTTGGATGCAGAAAAAGCGTCTGATTCAGTTAGATGGACATTTCTATGTAAAGTATTGGCCAAATTTGGTTTTCACTCATCTGTGATTGATATATTTGCCGCACTGTACAACCAACCTACTGCCAGGATTAAAATTAACGGGGATCTGTCCAAATCTTTTACTTTAGAGAGAGGGACGCGACAAGGGTGCTGTGCATCCCCGCTCCTCTTCGCTCTGTTTATGGAACCCTTGAGTCAATGGATAAGGCAGAGAGCGGACATCAAAGGTGTTAAAATGGCATCTGGGGAACAAAAACTGGCTCTTTTTGCAGACGACGTGTTGATATTTTTAACACAACCCACTCAGACACTTCCCAACTTAATGGCTATGCTGGAGGACTATGGGTCACTTTCAGGGTATAAAATTAATATTAATAAAACCCAGGTACTGAAACTTAACTATAACCTGCCAACTGAGATTAAAAACGCATACAAATGGAAATGGGACATAAAATACATAAAATATTTGGGTGTGGCTTTGGCAAAGGACCCATCTAATATGTTTGATGTCAACTATGGGCCTTTAATTTCAAAGATGAAGTCAGACTTACAAAGGTGGAACACTGTCCCCTTCCTGAACCTATATTCCCGGGTGGAATCAATTAGGATGAATATTCTTCCACGTATATCTTTTCCAATGTCTACCAATTCATATACCACAGAAGTACTTTCATGAGTGGGACAGGTTACTGGCCAAATACATCTGGCAAGAGAAAAAGGCAAGCATTAAATACAAAACATTGCAATTGAGGAAAGAAAAAGGGGGAATGGGCCTACCTAATTTTCAGGGATATTACTTTGCTACTCAGCTTAGACCTCTGATCTGTTTATGCACACCAACCTATTCTGCAGGGTGGAAAGATGTAGAGGGCACTACTACTGCAAAAGGTATTCCGATAATGGCTCTATTGGCGGATAAAACATTACAAAGCAGCATTAACATTACAGACGATTTTATGTATGGTGCTCTATTAAAATCCTGGAATCAAACCATTCAAATCTGTAAATTTGGGGAAGTGGGCTACCTATTATTCTTTTATCCCCAAGGGGGCCTTTGTGAGCTTTGAGACGTTACAGAACAAAAATGGATTGGATCAGGAAGACTTCTATAGATATTTGCAGGTTAGGCATTATTTCAATCAAAACCTTAAAGCAACATGGGGAAAAATGTCACTTAGGTTTCTTACAGACGTTTTAACACTCACTAAATCCAGATCACCGAATAATATCATATCTAGGTTGTATAAAGCCATTCAACAATGTAAGCTGGCTGACACAGAATACATTAAGAAGAGATGGGAAGGAGAAGGTACTATGTCTATTTCTAATGAAAGTTGGGAGAATATATGTCAACTACAATGGACCACTACAGGGTCCAACACATGGCGAGAGTTCTGTTGGAAGAATATTGTGAGGTATTTTATTACACCGATGCAGAAACAACATCGAGGTGGTGGAGATTCATGTTGAAGACTCTGTGGGGCTTCTGGGGCTAACCACTTTCATATTTTCTGGGACTGTAAGATTTTAAAACCTTATTGGACACAGATATGTGAACATATAAATAATGTTTTTGGTACCAAAATATCCTGTAGTTGTGAAAATGTATATTTTGGTGATGTAAATGTAACAAATTGGAGAAACACAGATTAAAGGTTATTTGTGGTGTTACTGGCAGCGAGCAAGAAAGCCATCACAAGAAAATGGCTAAAGGCGGAGCCCCCCACCATAGATGAATGGGTCAACATAGTACACAAAATTAACGTTATGGAAAAGTTGTCTTCCTCCCTCAGGATGCAAAAGGACAAATTTGACAGAATCTGGACCAAATAGAGTATGTAAAACCTATAAGGCCGGACTTTGTGTAAAATTGCTATGATTGTGGAAATCTGCTCTTACATATTGGATGATAGGTACTCTTCCCATGTATGTTTTGTTCATACTGTTGAAAATGTTTTAAATAAAATAAAAATTATAAAAAAAAAAAAAAAATATGGCCACTTGATTCTGTCAAAAGCCTTCTTGCTGTCAAGAGAGACTATGACAGCCTTGTCTTTTAAATCAGCACTGCGTTGTACTAGGTTTAGCAGTCTCCTAACATTATTGCAGGAATTACCTCCTAAAATAAAATTAGTTTGGTCCACTAAATAAGGTGTGGACGAGTATACTCTAATCTTCTAGCTAAAGTTTTCGTAATAAGTTTTCTATCCACATCCTGCAGAACAATTGGTCTGTAAGGGGAACAATCTTCTGATGGTCTACCTTTTTTCAGAATCAGTGAAATGTTAGTGTCCATCATAGTAGTTGGGAGATGACCAGATGCAAACGAGTGAAACAACATTTTAAGCAGGGGATTGACTAGCCAGCTCTGGAAAGATTTAAAAAACTCAGCAGCCACGCCATCAGGCACCAGGGCCTTGTTGTTTTGCAGGTCTTCAATAGCTGACTGTTCAACAGCTCTCTCTGGCTCTGAGAAACTTGAGGTAGTTTAATTGCTGATAAAAAGGTTTGTTTGGGACGTTGTTCTTTAGACGACATGACCAGAAACAATGGGGAGTGGTCTGAGAAGACTATACTACCCATTGAGCATGAGACCACTTTATGGAGGATATAATTTGGTGTGAAAAAAAAGTCTATTCTGGAGGAGGATTTGTGGACCTAGAGTAAAAAGAACACTGTTTATCTGTAGGGTGGAGGGTCCTCCAAGTGTCACTAAGACCCAGATCTCTGCAACAGCCCAAAAGGGTCTGACCAGCTTTCAAATTAGATTGTCACCTAGTGTGAGATTTGTCCAGATGAGGATCAGGACAGCAGTTACAATCCCCCGCAATTACTGAAGACTCGACAAGCCAGTCTGAAAACAGAGAGAAAGTCTCAATGTAGAAGTCAGGAGAACACCCTGGAGGGGCATAGGCATTTAAATATGAAACCTTGTCGCCACAGTGTCCCAGAGATCATTACATAGTGCCCAAATGTATCCCTGCTAACCTCCACCTGAGTAAGATGCAAGGTTTTATGAATTAATATTGCAACCCCTCTGCTCCTTGATGTGAAGGAGGAATAAAAGACCTAGCCAACCAATCTCTTTTTAATTTTTGGTGTTCCTCGTTATTTAAGTGTGACTCCTGAATACAAGCTATTTGAATCTTTTCCTTCTTTAAAAAATAAAAAAAATTTCCACTTAATAGGACTCTGGATCCCATGTACATTCCACGAACAAAATTTAATTGTTGCACTATCCACCTTAGCCACACGGATTTTGAGTGGAGAGATGTATAACTGAAACACTCACAGGAACATGTTCCACACCCAAGGTCAACTCCAGATGAGCATTAACAAAACTACAACTGAAGAGAAAATGTGAAGCATACAACTATGAAAAGATGAACAACAAAAATAAAAATGAATTAAAGGAAAAAATAATAATCCTGACAGGCCGATCAGCACACACAAACAGTTCGATATGACAGGTTATCACACAGATTATACTACAAATTTGTAAAATTAAAAAATAATAAAGACGTGACCACAGAATAAGACAAAAAAAGAGAAAAAAACATAAGGTGGTCTGAAATATAAGTCATAGTCACAAACGGAGGCGCCACAATAGTTTGTAGTGTCACATTATCGAGCAGAGATGGGCCAGATCTGTCAAAATAAAAGGAGCGACTCATCACCAAACACAGGGCTGTGGTGGATTATGCGCAGCCGTCAGCTCTAATGACGGGTTCACAAACCCGGACGGCCGGGCTGTAGATGAAAAGGGAAGTCCAGAAAACAAAGAACAGAAGAAGTAAGAGAGTAAATACAAGCCTCTCATTGTTGAATGGAAGCTGCAGCCGTGCGGGAAATAAGAGGCTGTATTGGACATTGGCAGCCCAGAGTTTCTGCTTGATGTTGCTGTAAGCAGCCCTCTGTTTAGCAACATGGTGAAGTCTGGAAAGATGTGCACCTGATGGCCATAGAAGATCATAGCAGCCCTCTCCCTCGTGAGCCGGAGGATCCATTGTTTAACCTGAAAGTGATGCACCTTGACAATCGCCGGGCACAGGGGTCCTCCCGATTTGGGCTTGGCCACTAAAGAACAGTGGGCAGTATCCAATAAGGCTCGGTCCCAGAGTTGTCAATAACCAGCAGCTCGGCAAAAAAGCTGGACATAAATTATGTTATCTGGGACCCCTCTGTGTTTTCTGGAATCCACGGAAGCACGCCGTTGCTTTTGCTCAGTGCTTCATATTTGGCCTCGAGCTCACTGACTCTGGTATATCTTGAAGTGAAGATTCAACATCCATGAGATGAGAGGCATATAAGTCAACGGGGGACTGGAGAGTGGCCATAGAACAAGTCTCGTTTCGAAATGATTTGATTAGCCTGAAGTCCCATCTTCCTCCATGGTGTCATTCATCGCCATGTAGTGTCTGTGGGTTAGCTTTAGCCATCTCCGTGTTCCGTGTCTGGCGGACCTTATCTGCTCGTTCCTGGCGTGTACTGCCTTTCCCAGTCATCTCGTGGACCTTACTGACTGAGTTCAGATCATGTAGAAAAACGAGTAGTTTGTAAATGTATTTAAATAGAACGTGCAGGCGCTGGTCAGGGCGCGTCTACTTCCTATTCATGCTCCAGCTAATAAACTGGATATGTGCTAAATAATTTCAGTATGTTTTCAGGGCTGAACTGTGTTGCTTTTCTGTTTTATCCAGCCCTGTTCTTCTGGAGCTGTGGGACAAAAAGAGTCTAAACTTTAATCCTGCAGGAGTAAAAACATGTGAGTCTTGATTTATTTTGTAAGTCTCCCAAGAATGTGTTATTTTCTCAGGACCACCAGCACCACTTCAATCTAACTGAAGACTTTCATGGCCTAAGCTGACCGGGCGTGTTGGACATCTGTCTCCTATTCTTGGTTTTTACACCCTCAGCAAGATTCAGACAACCAAGTTTACACAAACTCTTCCTTCCTGATGTATTATCACAAGTCTTTAAAAACAGAAGTCACTGCCTTTGTTGTTGATGGCGGTGCTGTGTGGTGGTGATACAAACGTTGTGTTTGTTGGACTTTTCACAAAAACACCTCTCTAAGAACGTGTCCCGCGAGTTCACCAGGACACCTGTCCAGGTGAGCGGTGGCTAACTGCTGAGTCTGGGAAGCTACTTTAAGCTTCCCAGACCCAGCAGATTTATAATGATCAGTCACTCTGCACAGCATCGCTGTGAATAACGTGCACGCTCCTGCCCACAAAGCTTGACCATATCACGAAGTCCAGAAACAAGGACATGGAGACAAAAAAATGTTCACGTAATGACCCGAGAAAACCACAACCAGATGCCGAAGCAACGCTAGCAACGCACCATGCTAGAAACGCAACACGCTAGCAACATACCACGCTAGCAACACAACACACAAGTGACGCACCACGCTAGCGATGCAACATGCTAGCAACGCAACACGCTAGCAATCCAGGACACTAGCAACGTACCAAGCCAGCAAAGTACCACGCTAGCAATCACCACACTAGCAACGCAACACGCTAGCAATCCAGCACACTAGCAACGTACTACGCCAGCAACATACCACGCTACAACGCACCACGCTAGTGACGCACCCCGCTAGCATGGCAACACGCTAGCAACGTACCACGCTAGCAACACAACACACTAGTGACGCACCACGCTAGCGATGCAACATGCTAGTGACCCAATACACTAGCGATTTACCATGCTAGCAACACAACATGCTAGCAACACACCAAGCTAATGCACCGTGCCAGCAAAGCACCACGCTAGCAATGAACCATGCTAGCATTGCACCACGCTAGCAAAGCACCACGCTAGCAATGAACCATGCTAGCAACACACCACGCTAGCAACACAACACACTAGTGACACACCACCTTAACGATGCAACAAGCTAGCAACGTACCACGCTAGCAACACAACACGCTAGTGACGCATCATGGTAGCTATGCAAGACGCAAATGACACAACACGCTAATGACGCACCACGCTAGCGATGCAACATGCTAGCAACGAACCACGCTAGCAATGCAACACGCTATCAACGCAATACACTAGTAACGCACCACACTATCAACGTACCACGCTAGCAACACAACATGCTAGTGACACACCACGCTAGTAATGCAATACACTAGTGACACACCACGCTAGCGATGCACCACACTAGTGACTCACCATGCTAGTGATGCATCACGCTAGCAATGCAACACGCTAGTGATGCACCACGCTAGCGAACAATATAAACACAGCAGCCGTTCTCAACACACAGCATGGCTGATTCAGCAAAGACATGCAAGAATACGTTGTCAGAGGAAGAAAGAAGAAAGAGGGAAAACTTTCACTCTGGAGTGATGTCAGAGGTCAGATAGGGGGTTAAGCTGGATTTATGCTCGTGCGGCGTCTGCGTGCGGTCGGCCACGGCGTAGCTGATGCTGGTGAGTTTGCTCTCCACTCGAGCGTAGAGGGAACGCATCGTTTTGATGTCGTGTTGCTTTAGTTTCTCCTCCTAATCTCAAGGTGGCAGCAGGGGTGGTAATGGCCAGTAAACTCACCAGGTTGGAGTTCTTTTGATGGTTCAGTTCGGTAGGTGTTTTCTGTTTTAAAACAATAACTTCCAGTATGGTTAAGTGTCTTCATGAGCTTGTGGAAGCAAATGAAGAAATAATTCGATCAGCCTAATCAACTTGATCCAAAATGGCGGTTATTACACAAATTCAGCAAGAAGATCCAGAAATCCGGAAACTCGTAATCCCAAATTGACCACTCATAAGGGAGTACTTCCTCGTAACAGTCTGCATAGCAGGGTTGCACGTCAGGTCTGGAAGAGTTGCGCGTCAGGCTGTGCAGCGCCTACAGTGGCAATGCCGCGCAAGTATAAATCCACCTTTAGCCGTCGTTGGGGGGGGTCTGTAGCGCATCTTTAATCTCCAGGGGGAAATTATCATTTTCAAGGACTCATCTCATACTAAAATATTGCACAATATATAATATCAGAAGAACATTAGTAGTTTCTAAACTCCTACCCGTGCGATATCTGGCTCAGAAGCAATAAAGTTGCAGAATCGGGCCATCGCTGTTTCCCCCTCCAACATGCCTTCATCCATGTTTATATCCAGGACCTGGGCTCCCATCTGCACCTGGACTTTGGCGATGGTCAGAGCTTCCTGGAGAGAAAATACAAGATCCCACATGTAATAAAGAGAAGTGTAGAAACAGAGACAGCTCCAGTACCTGTGAAGCTGAGAGAAAACCGTGACCTAGGAGCCAAAACCGGCCCGCCACAGGGTCCAATTTGGCCCGCAGGAAGAATAAGGTAAATATGAAAATAACATAAGATATTAACTGCAATAACTTTTCAATAAAAGGAACTATAATAAAAGTAATATTCTAATAAAAGTAACTGATATATTAATTTATTTAGCCTTTATTTTAAAGGGGAGTCCCTTTGAGATTACATAATCTTTTTTTCAAGGGAGTCCTGACCAAGACAGCAGCAGTCTGTCCAGGTTCCATTACAGACAGGAAGCATTAAACAACCAATCAAATACCAAGATGCTCCAGATGCAATAAAATGTTCATTAAAACCTTCTAACATAGCAGATTTTTATAATGTAATAAAAGTAACTAATACTGCAATAAACATTAGTAAAAGTAACTAATGAAAGTAACTAACACTGAAATAAAAGTAACTAATATTTTTAGTAACTGAAATCTCCTATGTGTCCAGGTGAGGTTTAATATGTTTTATATTCAGAAGTTGCATGATCAGTTAGAAAGAAGTTAACCAGCATCAGTGTCACATGACCTCATTTTATAACCACCTGATCTGGGGGGCATGGTAGAAAACGTTTGGGAACCACTGCATCAGTCTGAGTCTGGGAAATATCTAAAACCTGCTGAACATGATCTGGGGAGCTGGGGTCTGTCTCCATATATAAAAACAACCCGTACACACAGAAACAATCCTATATGGTATTACTACTAACAGTAACGATCGGACACACCTCGTAGTGTCCAGCCATGATCAGTTTGGCAAACCTGCGTGACCCCGCCACATTGCAGCGCTCACCGATGTTTACAAAGTTGGTGTAAGGACCGATTCTGAACGCCTCCAACCCTGAGAAGACAGAAACTTTTTGGTTTTCCTTTTAAAACACATTCATTCAGTGTCAATGTACAATCTGACTGACAGTCCACCTCTTTCTATCTATGATCGGCAAACATTTAAAGCCAAACGCTGCGCTAAAATAGGACCTGGAGAGTGTTAAGAGAGGCTTTAAATACCAGACAGCAGCAAGTAGTCCTGATAAATATCAGCAGCTGGGACCCTGGGATGGCAGGATTTCACCGCTTCACATATGGCTCTGTGTGGGGAGAAAGGGTTGAAGTTCAATCAAAGTAATACCCAGAAAAAAACATTCAGTTTTTAGAAACATGATATGGACCTGATGTGCAGAGGAGTGGTCCCACAGCACCCCCCCACAATGTTCACCAGTCCTTCCACAGCAAACTCCTGGAGACACAACACAGTCCTACATGTAAGCCAGCACAAAACGACCATGCTTATATTCACACACACACACACACACATATCTATATCTATATATACATATATCAAGATATACAATAGATGCATATATCTATATACATTTTATATATATACACTACCATTCAAAAGTTTGGGGTCACTTCCCTATTGAATCCCATGGCAAAGTGACCACAAACTTTTGAACGGTAGTATAAAGAGAGAGGTTAGAGCAGTCAAGTGATAAAACTTTTAATCAGATTTATAACAGCTTACAAATTAATCATGATTAATCACCATTCGTGACTACGCCTGAAATCTGCCTGTTTTTACTGTATCGTATGAACAGAATGAGTCAAAGCTCACTTGTGTTTTTCTTCCCTGTTTGACATCAGATGATCACTTTGGTTGTAATAATCTGTTCAATATTACATAAAATCAGGACCTTATGAAATGTATCTCCTTTGTGCCCTCCTCTTCCTGGTCAGGGCTCCTGGCCCCCCATCAGAACTTTTCTAGACCCGTCCCTGCATAGCTGAAGTATAAACCCGGTCTACCACCAGCAGCTACTGTGTTAGAGAAGGTCCTGCTCTGGTTGTATCTCAGAACCTGTTCATAGTGTCTCTCTCCACATTCAGCCCCTAAATGATCAGACCTGAGTCTCCAACATCTGCACAGCAGCAAAGATCTAGAGGAGACGTCTCCTTGCTTCCTTTAGCTGTTTTACCCTCACCAGATATCTGACCCTGACCTGTCTGCATAGATGTGTTTGATGACTAGTAGATTTTACAGCTCTGTCACTAGCAAACCTCATTAATACTGACAACGGACTCAGCGATCACTGCAGAGCAAATGTGTGACAGCAGGGTAGTTGCTGCGCTTACAGTCAGACATTCTGACGTCTATGAAACCATTCCACTCTCGACGTGGCGCTGACCATGTAGCCGCCACAGCTGGGCCAATGCAGGGGAAGCATGATTCTACCACAGTGCTTCTCAATCCTGGTCCTTGGGGACCACTGGCCTGCATGTTTTGGAGGCGTCCATCTTTAACACAACTGACTCAAATGAATGGCTCGTTAGCAGGCTTGCAAAGAACAAGCAGTTAGTTCTGTTAATCTGAATCAGGTGTACTAGAGCTGGAAAGAACTAAAACATGCAGGGCAGTGGACCAGGATTGAGAACCACTGTTCTACCAGACCAGAGGATTCCAAGAATGTGGTCTAAACAGCAAAGAGCAGAATATGAACTTCTAGCCTAACAGCTAGCTGAATGTGCATTTCCCATGAGCCTTGGAGGTACCTTGGTTCTGTGGATCTGGAGAAAAGTGCCATTAGGAAACTAATGTTCTGTTAAAGTTACCTGCAGAACTTTGAGTAGAAACTGGTCTGAGACAAGTCCAGAACACAGGACATGCTTAGGTCTGAGTTTTTGTTCCCAGGATGAAAGATGAAAAAAAAAGGTAGAACTAATGTAATAGAGATATTAAAGATAACACATTGGATTTATACTGAGGCCTGATCTCACAGGGCTGCAGGCTGAAGACGGAAAAATAAAAAAGGACAAACTTTATTATATTAAAAGTAAAAGCCGGACTTCCGGTGGAGCGGCAAAGATGGAGGCAGCATAAACACTGAGCTCCCCTTCCCCGCGATTTAAAAGTTAACTTTCTTGGCATAGTAAGGTACAAAGTTCAACTACGCAAAACCAGACAAGATAACTATGCCTAAGTGTAAATACAGGAGTACAACTTCTGCTGTTAAGCAGCCTTTAGCAACCGCAATGAGCAAACTCCCGGAGGAGGACGCTAGTAGCAGTCACTCTTGACTCAGAAGCTACACATAGTGCTAATGATGCTAATTTGGAGCTAATCCTCCGCGAATTGAAATGCTCGTGTCGGGAAAACGCCGAGAGCTTTTAAGAACTGAAAGAGGAAGTGAGGAATATTAGTACCAGAATGAGTGAAGTCGAGGCCCGTGTGTGTGACATGGATGAAAGAACGATGTTGGTAGAAGAAGCCACGACGGAGCTAGCTAAACAACAGAGTAAACTGGATGCTAAGCTAATGGATTTGGAGGGGAGATCAAGACGGGAAAATGTACGCATTTACGGGGTGCCAGAGGGCGCAGAAGATGACTTGAAGTCAGTGGATGCGTTTCTGGAGAGTTTGCTGAAAGGGGCTTTGGATACTCTTCAGTCTACTGACTTAAACATTGAAAGAGCACATCGCTCGCTCGGACCGAAAGCACCGCCGAACGCCCCTCCACGTTCTATTGTGGTCAAGTTCTCGAGCTACAAGGTTAAAGAGGAAGTATTGAGGCTGGCCTGGCAGAAACGGGGTCTCTCTTACAAGGAGAAGAGGATAATATTGGATCACGATTATACTCCGGAAGTCCTAAAACGCAGACGTGAGTATACAGAGGTGAAAAAACTGCTACGTGATAAAGAGATCCGTTTCCAAACCCCTTACCCTGCCAAGTTGAGAGTGTTTTTTGAGGGGGAAACCCGCATTCATACCCCAGCAGAAGAAGCCACGAAAGACATGGTGGAGAGGGGTTTTGTTGTGTCAATAGTCCAGACACCCACTACTGCTCTGGACAAAATATCAACTCAATGTGGCAGAGAGTTAAGGCCAGGGATGGCGAGAAGAGGACGGAGGATGCATCAAGAGATAGTTACAAGAAGAGACTTGCTGCCTTTCGGAAAGAGTGAGGTTCTCCCACCGGGCCGTGAGTAAGATTTGTTAAGATTTCTCAACGGAATAATACATTGACCGTAGTTATGTGGAGAAAGTGCCAGGTTAATCCAAAGTCAGGATTTATTCTCACTGCGGACTAGGAGAGCTGTTATCCATGAACGGATAACATCACAGGGGGGGGGGGGGGCCCTATGCCAGAGAGGTGTGGGGACTACCTTCCCAAACCCACCTACCAAAGGGATACACCGAGGGTCACAAGGACGACCCCTGCCTTGGAAGTCACGTTTTTGTTCAAATTATCTGCTTCTGTTGAAGCATCTGTTCTACAAGTTTTGCATGTTGTGGTTTTGTGTTTTGTTGTGGTTACAGTTAATTTGATTTTGGGTAACAACGGGGGTACAGTGGTAAGATTGATGGTCCAAAAGCAAAAGTGTAAATGGAAAGATCTTCGTTACTGAAAGTGGTTTCGTACAATGTAAAGGGTCTCACAAGTCCGATTAAAAGAGCTAAAATTTTAACTAAAATGAGGTGGGACAAAGGTAAAGTTCTTTTTCTGCAGGAGACGCATTTAACAAACCAGGAACACTTGAAACTTAAAAGACAAGGTTATAATCAAGTTTTCTCTTCTTCATATGAGTCAGGGCGTTGGAGGGGAGTGGCAATTTTGGTTTCAACTGATGTTACTTTTGAAAAGATTTCTGAAATAATTGACAAAGAAGGACGGTATATGATGGTCACTGGTAGACTGGGTGGCATTGAGGTTACCTTTTTTAATGTATATGTCCCTCCGGCATCAAACTGGGCGTTTTATAAGCATGTTATTGATCTAATGATAACCAAGGCCCAGGGGTTGTTGATTAGTGGTGGGGATTTCAATCTGAAATTAGATCCTATAAAAGACACTTCCAAGATAGCTTGTAAGTCTACCAGTGCCCACAGTAATCGACTGCAAAAGATGCTGAGAGAATTTGGAATATGTGATGTATGGAGGGAACTGAACTACTCTTTCTACTCTGCGGCTTACAGGACTTATTCTAGGATTGATTATTTTTCCATGTTAAACAAGGACATTGGTAGAGTGAGGTCTTGTAAAATTGGTGTCATGGACATTTCAGATCATAGCCCAGTCTATTTGAATTTGGAGGTGAATAGGGAGAAATTGGTCTCACTATGGAGGCTCAATACAAGTATACTTAGGGGTCACGTGAGGAACGAATTGGAGAAAGAAATACAAACCTATTTGGATGATAATGATAATGAGGAAGTATCTCCAGTGATATTATGGGATGCGTGTAAGGCTGTTCTTAGGGGCAAAATTATAGCCAAATCTGCATTACAGAAAAAACTGAGAAATGAACAACTTAAAGGACTAACACAAGAACCACGAGACCTTGAGAGAAGAAATATAGACAAAATAGATGCAGAGACAATAAACAAAATTAGGGAAACAAGAAGTCAAATTAATGAAATACTCTCAGCAGATATACAAAAAAAATAAATGTTTGTAAAACAGAGATATCAGGAAGTAGGAAACCGTTCAACAAAACAGCTTGCATATAAATTGAGGAAACAACAGGCTGACAGAGATATATACAAGATTAAAGATCCAACCTCTAAACAAATCAAGTATAAAATGGAAGAAATAAGAGGATGTTTTGAGACATATTATCAGAATTTGTATTCTTCTCAGGCTCGGGATAATACTTTCTAGGAAACATTACTAAAATCATTGAAATTACCTAAAGTCTCAGATGAACAGAATAAGAGCTTAACTGCGGAGATAACTAGTGAGGAATTACAGAAGGCAGTAAGATCACTTAAGATGAACAAGGGCCCAGGTACTGACGGGTATTCAGGAGAATGGTACCGAATTTACTTAAAGAAGTTATCTCCGATTCTATTGCGGGCATTCAATTGGGTTTTGAAAAATGGTGTGATCCCTCCCTCTTGGAAGGAAGCTATGATCACAATGATCCCAAAAGAGGGCAAGGATAAATTAGTCTGTCCCAATTTTAGACCGATTAGTCTGCTAAATCAAGATTACAAAATATTTACATCAATATTGGTGAGGAGATTGGAAGTAATTTTGTCTGAAATTGTTCGGTTAGATCAGACGGGGTTTGTAAAAGAGCGGAAGACACGTGATAACATCAGATGTACTCTACATATTATTGACCATATTATTACTCAGAATGAACAAGCTGTGATATTGGGGCTGGATGCACATAAGGCCTTTGATTCGGTAGACTGGGTCTTTTTACAGCAGGTGTTAACTGAATTTAGCTTTAATAACACATTTGTGACAACAATAAAAGCCCTGTATCAGAATTCCACGGCCAGAGTCAAGATCAATGGAGGGCTCTCAGGCCCATTTGACATACAACGAGGTTGCAGGCAGGGATGTCCCATTTCCCCCCTGCTTTTTACATTGTTCATTGAGCCCCTGAGTCAATGGATTAGACAAAATAACAGAATACATGGGATTACTATTAACCAGGAAGAGCACATAATAGCTCTCTTTGCGGACGATGTGCTATTATATGTGCGTCAACCCAGTAACTCACTCCCAGAGATTTTTGAGGTCCTGTCAACATATGGTGCTTTATCAGGATATAAAATTAATTCCAGTAAATCTCAAGTTCTGACTTATAAGTACACACCTGACAGTTTATGTAATGCATTGTTCGAAATTAATTGGGAAGCAGACAATTTAAAATACTTAGGAATCATTATACCAAAAGATATTGATGCCATAGTTGCAGTGAACTACGATCCCCTGATAAAAGCTCTCAAATCAGATATAGCTAGATGGAATATGGTGCCGTTTCTGAGCCTGGCCCAAAGAATTGAAGCAGTGCAGATGAATATATTACCGAGGTTGTTATACTTGTTCCAATCCATACCTGCTGAGCTGCCTGATAGTATGTTTCAGGAACTCGATAAAATTATTTCAAGATTTGTGTGGCAGGGCAAAAAACCCAGGGTTAGATATAAAACACTACAGTTGGCAAAGAATAGAGGAGGGCTCTCGTTGCCTAACATGCAAAGCTACTTTCAGGCAGCCCAGATAAGCCCCCTGATTGACAAATGTGACCCATCATACAGGGCAAGATGGAAGGAAATCGAATGTGCAGAGTCCAGTGAAATTCCTTTACAAGCAGTGATTGGTATTGTTACCCTCAAAAAACCCGTGGACTGACTCGTCAATTAATACCTGGTTCAAGACAGTTAAGGAGTGTAAGGAGCCATACTTACCAATAACTTGGATTGCTTATGACCCGAGATTTAAACCCAATATTATGGATGACAAATTAAACAGTGGGCAGGGCATGGGCTTACAATATATGATGATTTATATGATAAGAAAGGAAATCTCAAAAATTTTGGGGATCTTAAAAATAATTATAGTTTGGATAATAAGGATTTTTACAGGTTTCTCCAAATCAGACACTACTTAGAGAGAACCACAAAACGATGTTTAAAATCCCTTCCAGGAATAATGGGTTTTTTCCTTAAAGCCTACAGAGCTGAACCGAGATCAAAGGTCATTTCTAAGTTATATACTGAAATACAGAGTATGGTGGGCACAGACACAAAATACATAAAGGAAAAATGGGAAAAAGATGGAGGCTTTACGATTCAGTGGGAAGAATGGGAAGAAATATTAGAAAGCAATTCGAAATGCACAGCCTCACTTTCTTGGAGAGAGTTTGTTTGGAAGACTATAATACGCTTTTTCAAGGTACCCTCATAGGGGGCATCTATGGGGAGGGATACCTCTTGCTGGAGACTGTGTGGGGTAAAACAGGCCAGTCATTATCACATATTTTGGGGCTGTCCCAAAATCGCTTCATTTTGGCTTCAACTTAGAAATAGTATAGAAAAAGTAATAGGGGTGCCTCTACCACATGATTTTGAGACTTTGTACCTCGGGAAGAGACCGGCCCAGTTAGTGGCACTTAAGAAAAAATATATGTATAACATACTGCTGGCTGCTGGGAAGAAAACTATAACAAGGAAATGGCTCACTGATAGTGCTCCTACTTCTGAAGATTGGATCAGTGTTGTCCACGATATTTATGTAATGGAGAAACTGACATATGCGGTGAGACTTGAGCAAGACAAGTTTGATAAGTATTGGAAACCCTGGAGATTGTTTGTAGAGCCAATTCGGTCAGATTTTTGCTGAGTGTAAATGACTGTACCTACTGTAACCCTGTTTTATTTGTGACATTCGTTATTAATTTTTTATTTTTTACTTCTCTCTTTTTTGTGCTATATGTCTGATTGCTTGTGATCTGTTCTCTTAGAGTTAATACATGCACAAGTTCCCCCTTTTTTTTTTTTTTCTTTCTTTTTCTTTTTTCTTTCTTTTGTTTTTATACCAAGAAAATATTGGACTGTATAAGCCTTTGTTGAACAGAGGTGTATTTGGCATTGTGTATGTTCCTAATAAAAAATTGAATGAGAAAAAAGTAAAAGCCACAACACAAAAAACCTTGATCCTCATGGTCCTGAGCTTGGTTCTGGGTGTGTGGAGCTGGTTTGAGTGAGTGGAAGCTGGGGATGGGGGGGCATGTCCATGGGTACGTTGATGTGAGGAGGTAAACCTCGTATTCAGTCCTGGTGGAGGTGGGAAGCCAGTGGAGTAGATGGAGAACGGGCTCACATGGCCCTCAGCTGCAGTTCTGGATGTGTTGCAGCCTCTGCAGGCTCTTGCTAGGGATCCCAGGCAGAAGTGAGATGCAACAGTCCAGTCTGGAGGAGATTAAGGCATGGAGCTTGGAAATGTGTGGACATGTGGTCTTTTCTTACAGCGTACTAACCCAAGGCAACTCTGTCTCAGTTCCACGTTGTGGGGCTGAAGTCGGAACTCAGACAGTGATGGAGGTTCTGTTGTTATAGTAACCGTATCCTAGGAGGCTGTGGCTGGTTCATTCAGGCTCATACAGCATAAATCCACTCTGGAAAAGGCTTTGTCTTTTCTCTACAATGAAACCACCAGTAAGCCAGCATCTAGGAGACGGTAAGTCCCACGGCAGAGCGCCTCAAGTGGTCAGGAAAGGTAAAACAAATAAAAGCCGCTGTTCAGGGCTGCGCCATCATCTCACCAGCCCCACCACTACTGAACCTTTTATTAACAGAAGAAAGAGTCACCTTCAGATGGGAGGCTGTTACTTCAGGACTTTCATCATAACCTCCAAATGCATTGGGAAGACCTGAAAGTACACAGAGATGACATCAGAGCTGGCTGTGTGCTGATTGGATGAAAGCAGCTGGGTGTGGACATCGCTGTTACTGTAGTTCATGTGCTGAGTGCTGTTTACCTGCGTTGGGATAACAAATGATGAACGCCGGGCTGCTTTTTCCTATGGCCTCAATGAAGGGCCTCATTTCTGTGGCCCCCAGGGCACAGTTCAGGCCGATGCTTCAGCACAATGAGGGACAAAGAGCTGCGTTACTGCCAAGGCTGGGGTCAGGACTACTTTGCTGCTGCTGAAGGTAACACCAGTTACTCACCACAGAGGCTTAGCATGGGACAGACTCACTACAAACGCTTCTCCAGTCTGACCCGACAGGGTTCGTCCACTCCGGTCCACTATGGTCCCCGAGATCTGCACAGCCGTAGACAACACCCACAAGGATTAGTTCGAAAAACAGGATTAAACGTTTAGTCTCCCAGTAAGACCAGAAGAAACTCCTCCATGATCTATCTCCAGTAGGCTGGATTACTGTACTGGTCTTTAACAGGACTTCCCAGTAAGACCAGTAAACATCTGCAGCTCATCCAGATGCTGCTGGAGTTTTAACCAGGACTAAGAGATCTGAACACATCACACCAGTTTTAACATCTTTACACTACTTGGTCAACTAGTCCAGATGAGAGTCCAGACCAGGGTCCGGACCAGGGTATGGACCAGAGTCCTTACCAGGGTCCAGACCAGGGTCCAGAGTAGACCTGGAGCAGCAGGTAGGTGTTCTGCTGCAGCGGAGATGAAACTTTACATGCAGGTGAAACGTTTCTCTCTGCAGGAAACTGCTGATTTCAGCTGATCTGCTTCCAATCATTTTAATGTAGTTTATAGTTTATGGTTTTACTGTAACTTTTGTTGCTGCCTTTTCCTACTTTTAATGCTTTCTTAGCTCCACCTGTAATGCTGCTCATGTTTTATGTGAAGCAGCTTGAATTGTCCTGAGGGGTATTGCACAAAACCAGAATGAAGAAATCCAGGATAATTAAGCAAGCCCAGCTTGACCTAGCTTGCGCGGCCTATCCTGGCTTAATTGGTTGCACGTTTGCTGAGCCAGGATGAGAAGGTGCGGCTAGGTTAAGCCAGGTGAAGATAGTTGGGATAAGTGTGTGTGCACGGCATACTGAAGCAGACCTCGCGATCGCTCACAGAATCACCGATGGGGAAATGGATAAAAGTCGCGCGTCCTACGTCACGGCCGCTGAACAACAGCTCCTGACGGAGTTCTCTGACGAAGTTAAGGATATTATAAGGAAAAAAGGCAACACCAATGCCATAAGTAAAGAACGCGAGAGAGCCTGGCAGACAATATCCGACCGGCTCAATGCGTAAGTAGTCAAAAACTGTACAATTAATAAACAGTGCTCCACTGGAACTGTCATAATTAGGCTACAATTAAAGGATTACTTTTCAAATCCACTAACTGTTGTATACTTTAAGAGTGACAAGCAGGTGCATGTTACTCAGGAAATGTAGAGTATGATTAGGTGCAAACAATTATCCACAATGTGTCATTTAATCTATTTTCCTCATGTAACGTTTTTATCTATTTTATCTTTCTGTCCTTCATAAAGGACAAACCTGTCTGGCCATAAAAGGACCTGCAGCAAGAAAAAATTAAATATAAGAACATTTTGCAGGCTGGTAAGTGACTCCAAAGTAGATAACCGTGAACAAATGAGGTGAATAGATGAGGTGTCTGCTGACATGTTCAATGTCTGTATGATTGTAGCAGTTAAAAAAAGGCCTATAAACTGGCACAGGGGGCGGCCCACCAAGCCAGGATGTGACTCCAGCAGAGGAACTGGCCTCCATTTAAATAAAGGGAGGCCAGTGATGGAGGGGATCCAGGGAGGGACAATAACTGACTCTGTCCCAGCCACAGAAACTGTCCGCTTCATACAAGGTACACAAAGTACTGCAATTCTACTGCACATAGAACACAATCAAATATAATATAGTGTCTGACTTTGGATAACCTTGCAGTGTCTGGGAACACAATTACACTTTTGGAGCCACCAGAAGATGATCCGGTTAGTACAGTGTCTCGAAATCACAGGCTTGGTATGTTCTGTGAAATCTTAATCCGAGTCCTCTCGCTGCATGTATACGGCAGGGGGAAGGCACATCTGCAGCTGCAGAATGCACGTCTGCAGATGAGGAGACTGTCAGTGGAGTCCAGAAGGCTTGATGTCAGTTTTATGGGATTGGCCTGCTTATTTATTCCATGAAGGATATGAAGTCAGTGATGTGGTGCTAATAGAAAATGTGTAGCAGGACCCGGATGCTGCACAGTCTCCTAAGCGGCCTGGTAACATTGTGAGTATTGGCTAAAGTACATCTACGTTATGCACAAATCCTGCTGTGCTAACTGACATTTCCTTTACAGACTTCACAAACTGTCAGAACGCTTTATTCAGGGCACCTGGAGAGAGAGAGAGAGCTGGCAGATGTTAAAAGCTGACTCAAAAAGAGCAAGCTCCAAGGAATGGAGCTGGATCTTGAGATTAAATGCCGGACACTCAGAAAACTGCTGGAAATCCAGTAACCGAAAATCTGTATCTCTCAATGACATAGTCATCTCCAAAGGCCAGGGGATGTGAGCTGTCCCTGAAGACTCGTTCACGTCTGAATGCTCTTCTGAGGATGCGGGCTTCCTCGTCCAGCACATCCTCCGAAAAAGGGCAAGCCACTATGAAGAGGGAACAGGTGGAGGGGAGTTGGACCTGAATATTCTACTTTGCCCTCGTCACGGATTTCTTTGAATACACCTTTGTAACCTCATCCACTGTGTTTTGTAATCTCAATTAATGCAATAAAACACATATTTATAAAACCTCTGACAGCACTTTGACGAGCAGTCTTCATTAGCATAGCAATATAACACTTGGCCTGAGTAATAATACTACAACTCGAATCCATATAAAAAGGCTGTTGCGATTACGAACAGATTTGGATTAAATGTACAGTGACTGTATTTGTAATATTTTAATACTGGATGATTAAAATGACGCGCCATACTTAGGAAGACCATGGACATGCTGTAAAACACATTAATTCCTCACAGAATTGACGTTGGACATGCAGGTGACTCGCTAGGATTAATCTTAGCCTGAGCAGTTAGCCTGGTCTGGAGCAGGCTAGCTGCAGCGGATAAATCACCACAGTAACTTGGCCGGGTTTAGTTTGAGCTGCTTTCATGCAACCGACTTAGGGCTAAATTCAGCCAGGATAACCAACATATCCCGGCTTAATCCCTTATCTTGGTTTCGTGCAATACCCCTCTGGACATGAAATGTGCTGCAGAAATAAACTGCCTTTTACCTGCACATGCACAACTAACGTGATCACATCTAAGGTGAATCTGCAACTGCAGACAGACATGGCTCTCGGTTTGTATCTGATCAGAATATTGTAAAGACGTACGAATATTGGCTTTCTTTCGTAGCTGTTTTCAAACAGCATGTTGATGGCGAACAGGGCAGCCTGCAGACAGAGAGGAAGAAGATGTCAACATGGAGTAGAGTGGACTCAGATAAACTACGTTAATATGAGAAGTACACCATAAACTGCTGAAGATTCCAGTATTTTATCACTAAATATTTCATAATAAAAGTACATGACACAGTGTATAATACGTATGTGAGTCAGAAGAGAGCTACCTTAGCATTAGCAGTGTCAAAGATGGTTTCTACTAGAAGGACGTCGACTCCTCCATCCAGCAAGCCTCTGATCTGCTCCGAGTACGCCTCCAACAGCCCATCAAACGCTGGTAACAACAACACACCTGGATTCAGCCTTTACATTATCCATGAAGTTAGTAGCAGGTCACACTGAGAACCCAGCTGGATACACATGTATGTACACTACATCTATACACAGCTATATACATACATAAGCACACACACACACATATATATAATATATATATATAATGTCGGAATGCAGCACAACATACCCACAGAGCTGAGGAGGAGGTACAGAGGCTGCAAGTCAGGATCTAAGCTAAAGGCTGCTCGACGACGTTTTAAGCCAGTGATCCCCTCTGTACTAATGGGGAACGTCAACTCACTACCTAACAAGATGGACGAGCTGTTGGCACCGAACAATCAACAGAGTTATCGCGAGTGCAGCTTATACATCTTCACAGAGACATGGCTCACTGATGCGATACCAGACGCTAATGTGGATCTACCGGGTTTCACTGCTGTGAGAGCTGACAGAGACATTAATGCCTGCGGTAAGAGCAGAGGTGGGGGGCTCATCATATATGTGAACAAACGTTGGTATTGCCCAGAACATGTCTCAGTGAAAAAGGAACTGTGTTGCCATGACTTGGAACTGTTAGCCGTTAGTCTGCGGCCATATTACTTGCCGAGGGAGCTTAGTCACGTGATCGTGCTCTGTGTTTACATCCCGCCCAGCGCGGAAGCATCAGCTGCCTGTGAGAAGATACACACAGTAACAGCAAGGCTGCAGACAAAGCACCCCGAGGCGTTTATGGTCATATCTGGGGATTTTAATCATGCTTCCCTGGACTCTACCTTGGCCTCCTTCTACCAGGCTGTAGACTGTCCCACAAGGAACAACAGAGCAATAGACCTGCTGTACTCCAATGTGAAGGATGCCTACAGAGCCACCCCCCTCCCCCCACTTGGAAAGTCTGACCACAACCTGGTTCACCTACAGCCACAGTACACCCCCCTGGTCAAAAGGATGTCTAAAACCACACACTCGATCAGGAAGTGGTCACCTGAGGCAGAGGATGCCCTGAGAGACTGCTTTGACATCACTGATTGGGATGTACTGCTGAGACAACATGGTGAGGACATAGAGGAGCAGACTCACTGTCTGACGGACTACATCAACTTCTCGCTGGACGTAGTCTCCCCCAATAAGACTGTCCGTTGTTATCCAAATAACAAACCTAGGATAACACAAGATGTCAGAGCTGCCCTCAACAGGAAGAGGGTGGCTTTCATGAACCATGACAGGGAGGCAATGCAGTTAGCACAGCGGGAGGTGAAACAATGCCTGAAGGTGGCGAGGGACACCTACAGAAGGTGGAGGATAAACTGAGTGAGAGCCGTATGAAGGAGGTCTGGGGTGGTGTCAACACCATCACAGGCTTCAGATCAAAGGCCATAACAGCGGGGGGGACAGTGGAAGAAGCAAACAGGCTGAACATCTTGTTTAACCGCTTTGACCAGCCCACTGTCCCCCCTCCCCCACTGCAGTACACATCCTCCCTGACTTCATCCCCTGTGCAGCCCCCCTGCCAACCTTTACCCCTCCCCCCATCTCAACACCCTCCACACATAACAGCAGAACAGGTGAGGGGAGAATTGAGGAAGCTCCACCCATGGAAAGCAGCAGGCCCTGACGGAGTGCCTCCTCGTCTGCTTAGGACCTGCTGAACTGGGGGAACCACTCCAGCATGTCTTCAACCACAGCCTACAGCTGGGGAAAGTTCCTACCCTGTGGAAAACATCCTGTATTGTTCCAGTTCCAAAGAAAAACCGTCCTGGTGAGATGAACGATTACAGACCGGTGGTACTTAGATCCCAGCTGATGAAGACGATAGAGCTGCTCATCCTCAATCTCCTCAAGCCCCAAGTGCAACAGGCCCAGGACCCCCTACAGTTTGCCTATCGTGCAGGTGTGGGTGTTGAAGATGCTATTCTCTACCTCCTACACCATGTCCAAGTACATCTGGATAAGGGGAGGGGCACAGTGAGGATTTTTCAAGTGCCTTCAACACAATCCAGCCCCTGATGCTTCTGGACAAACTGAGGGAGATGCAGGTGGACCCCTGCGTGGTGTCCTGGATTGGTAACTACCGCAGACCGCAGTACGTCAGGCTAAAGGACATCACATCTGACACTGTTATTAGCAGCACAGGAGCACCCCAGGGGACGGTGCTGGCCCCCCTCCTCTTCACACTCTACACCTCAGACTTCTGTTACAACTCAAAGCTGTGTCACATCCAGAAGTTTGCAGATGACACATCGTGGGGTGTATCAGGGATGATGGAGAGGACGAGTACAGGAATCTGGTCAGTGACTTTGTGACCTGGAGTCAGATGAACCACCTCCAGCTTAACACCTCAAAGACTAAGGAGCTGGTTATTGACTTCAGGAAGTCCAGCCCACAACCACGTCCAGTGACCATCAGGGACGATAAGGTGGAGATTGTAGACAACTACAGGTACCTCGGGTTGTGGCTGGATAACAAGCTGGACTGGACATGCTGTACAGATCACCTGTACAAGAAGGGCCAAAGCCGTCTGTACTTCCTGCGAAGACTGAGATCTTTTAACATCTGCAGGAAACTCCTGTGGATGTTCTGTCAGTCCGTGGTAGCTAGTACACTTTTTTATGCTGTTGTCTGCTGGGGGGGTAACATGACAAAAAGGTGTGCTAACAGGCTGGAAAAACTCATCAGGCGGGCGGGTCTGTGGTTGGCATGAAGCTGGACTCCCTGGTGACAGTGGCAGAGAGGAGAACACTAAAAAAACTACTGGCTATTGTGAATGATGCCAGTCACCCTCTGCACACTGTCATCAGTGCACAGAGAAGCCTGACCAGTAACAGGCTGCTCCTCCCCAAGAGTAGGACCAACCAGCTCAGAGACTCCTTTGTCCCCCGAGCCATCAAACTGTACAACTCTGCATTAGGCAGGAGGGGGAGAAGGAGGGGGGGGAGGGAGGGGGAGAAGGAGGGGGGAGAGGGAGGTGTGCAGTCTGCCTGATACAACACATGCACAATAACCCATACAAACAGTTGCTATAACTTATACGTGCAATAGTGAACTGGGAATCTGTACCACCTCTACTGTGTGCAATGCTTGTTTTTATTGTTTTATTAACTTATCTTATTGTTATTATTGTTATATCTATTGCATTCTACTTGCCTCTATTTTGCTTTGTACCTGTATATATTCTGTTTTGTGCTTGTCCTGCTTTACTGTATATATATATATATATATATATATATATATTAGTGTTGGGCAACTATTTAAACTTTTTAATCACACTGTAATACACAAAATGTCTCTTTCCTTTAAAAGAAGGCCTACAACTTTATAAAGAAAATACAGTAAATTTTGGTTTACAAACATCAGGGGTCTGCAACCTGCGACTCTGGACCTTCCACAATGTCTCTTTTACTTTCCATCATTTTCCACAAATATCTACGTCCCTTAGAAGAAAGTCTGTTTATCCTCTTTTTATAAAGGTTTTATGTTTTTCTTTATTTTAAAACCTAAAAATGGAAATAAAAATGTGGTTCTTCTTAAATGACAACAAATGTCCTATAGTAGTAGTAGTAGTATAGTAGATATTTATCAATAATTCTAAGTTGTCTTTTTGAAAAGTCTGGTAACATCTGCGTCTCTAAAGTAGTTTTATTTAGCTGGCTGAGGGAAAAATGTCTCTTTGGATTGGAAAGGCTGCAGACCCCTGCACTAAACACATAAACAGGTTTAGCAGCAGTTTTCTCTTTAAACACCAACAGTTAAAATATTTCTTCATATATGTTTATAAAATCAAATATTTACGAGAAAGAAGGATGAAATGTTCAGGATTTACTAACTAAAAGGTAAAAAGTCAGCAGGATGGATTTAAAGCTGTGAAGCTGCTTCCTTCTAAACACAGAAGGAACAATATGTGATGAATATCAGCATCAGGTGAACAGACAGAAAGCAGGATGAGAATCTCACAGCTTCTAGATGGTGAGGAGAGAGAAATATTCACAATATGCACAATAACTTCCATCCATGCAGCTTCAGTGTTTCATTATGGATATAAATTCTCTAAACTTTCATTCTTAGCTTGACTGTTTAGCTTCACCTCTGCACCTGCAGCCTCCGCTACCGGGAGTTAAGGGTTAACATCTGGTTTCCGGGTGTAGCATCAGGTCTGTAGATGTAACTATAAACATGTGTGGTATCCACAGAAAGTCCAGAATCTCAGCTACCAGCTCAGTAAAACCATTTCTATCACCAACAAACACAGTTAAGACAGCAATAATTAAAAGACCAGGTACACAAAGTCTGAAAAACATGTAAACACAGATGATGTTTCCCCATGAACACGAACAAACGGCTCCTCTACTGAAAGCTCACATCTCACAGATTCCACAGCTGGAAGTTTCATCTTAATATGACCAAGATTCACCGAACCAGAGGCAGAAGAAGACCCGATTTATGCTTCACGTTTGTAAAAGTCAGAAAACATGTTTTACCTTTGTTATCCTGCCTAAATTAAAATCGCATTTATTAAAAAAATAATAATAATAAATAAAGTTTCCCGTCCAAAAATCACAATGTTCTACCATCTGCAGGTTTAGACAAAGAGAAACATCAGTTCTTCTTCTTTCTTAAGTTCCAGACAGAAAACGTGTCTTCATGTTAATAAAGCCGCTCTCTCCTGATTACATCATCACCGCTGCAGCAGGGAAGGAAGACATGGACGCCATGTTTCTGTCATCAAAGCCAGCGGCCAGAAAAAAAACAAAAACAACCTTAACGTGCAATTAAAAAAATAACGGTGTTAATAAAACGTTGCGTTAACGTGCCCAGCGCTAGTATAAATATACAGAAAATTGTATGTATGTATGTATGTAGACAGACAGACAGACAGATAGACAGATAGACAGATAGATAGATAGATAGATAGATAGATAGATAGATAGATAGATAGATAGATAGATAGATTTTTCCAGTGTAATGACAGTCAAATTCAGTAAAAAATATGTCTCTAATCTTACTGATGTTCCTGAGGTCTGGTCTCTCCACACTCGGTGACACAGAGAGGGTTTTATTGGTGGGACCCAACGCTCCGGCTACATATCGTTTACTACCTGTTAACACACAAAGGTTACAGCTCCTGTTACACACGGAAAGTCCAGTAAACACTAACTGGCTGTACTGGTGATCAGTCCACCAACCAGACTGCTTGGTGACATCGTCGGCTGCCTTCCTCGCCAGCTCTGCTGATGTCCTGTTGAGACGATATGCCTGCACAACAAACAGTCCGCCACATTATCCATCTATGGTTACCATGGTTACCATGGTACCAGTTTAAAAGCACACATGGGCCGAGGTACTACACTCATACGCTAACATAACTCCAATCTCTCACCACCTTCACATCTTTACAATAAGAATAAGTTCATAATATGTTTCATTATTCTAATTATTAATTATTCTTATTCCTAATTATTTATATGATTTAATGATTTGATATGTTTGAATCAGATTTACTATCAGCTCCCATTTCATATCATATCGCTAGATTCTTGCCAATACACACCCCTAGTTAGCAGTAGTAGCGTTAGCAGTAGTTAGTGTGTGACCTATGGACAGCATGATAGAACACACAGAACACAATGTATGTAGACAGCTGTCATTTTAACAGCTTATCAGTGGTTAATATGTTACAGAGGTCCCTCCACTGGCTATGCCTGCATGGGTGACTGGTGCCTAGACCTGTTTCTGGACTGATGACTGGTACCTGGATCTGTATCTGGGCTGGTATCTGATACCTAGATCTGTATCTGGGCTGTTAACTGGTACCTGGACCTGTATCTGAGCTGGTATCTGGTACCTGGATCTGTATCTGGGCTGGTATCTGATACCTAGATCTGTATCTGGGCTGGTATCTGGTACCTGGATCTGTATCTGGGCTGGTATCTGGTACCTGCATCTGTATCTGGGCTGGTAACTGGTACCTAGACCTGTATCTGGGCTGGTATCTGGTACCTGGATTTGTATCTGGGCTGGTATCTGGTACCTGGACCTGTATCTGGGCTGGTATCTGGTATCTGGACCTGTATCTGGGCTGGTATCTGGTACCTGGATCTGTATCTGGGCTGGTAACTGGTACCTGGACCTGTATCTGGTACCTGGACCTGTATCTGGTACCTGGCCCTGTATCTGGGCTGGTATCTGGTACCTGCACCTGTATCTGGGCTGGTATCTGATACCTGGACCTGTATCTGGGCTGGTATCTGGTACCTGATCAGTATCTGGGCTGGTAACTGGTACCTGGACCTGTATTTGGGCTGGTAACTGGTACCTAGACCTGTATCTGGGCTGGTATCTGGTACCTGGACCTGTACCTGGGCTGGTATCTGGTACCTAGACCTGTATCTGGGCTGGTAACTGGTACCTAGACCTGTATCTGGGCTTGTATCTGGTACCTGGATCTGATCTGGGCTGGTATCTGGTACCTGAACCTGTATCTGGGCTGGTATCTGGTACCTGGACCTGTATCTGGGCTGGTAACTGATACCTGGATCTGTATCTGGGCTGGTAACTGGTACCTGGACCTGTATCGGGGCTGGTAACTGGTACCTGGACCTGTATCGGGGCTGGTATCTGGTATCTGGATCTGTATCTGGGCTGGTAACTGGTACCTGGACCTGTATCTGGGCTGGTATCTGGTTCCTGGACCTGTATCTGGGCTGGTATCTGGTATCTGGATCTGTATCTGGGCTGGTAACTGATACCTGGACCTGTATCTGGTATCTGGACCTGTATCTGGGCTGGTAACTGGTACCTGGACCTGCATAGGTGCTGGTATCTGGTATCTGGATCTGTATCTGGGCTGGTAACTGGTACCTGGACCTGTATCTGGTATCTGGACCTGTATCTGGGCTGGTAACTGGTACCTGGACCTGTACCTGGGCTGGTATCTGGTACCTGGACCTGTATCTGGACTGTGTGCTGCAGTCAGGCAGACCTATCTTACCAGGTGCTGTAGGCCATAATCTGCCTGAGCGATGGAGGTGCTGCTGAACGTGTTGGTCTCC
This sequence comes from Melanotaenia boesemani, assembly GCF_017639745.1. Classification (NCBI taxonomy): domain Eukaryota; kingdom Metazoa; phylum Chordata; class Actinopteri; order Atheriniformes; family Melanotaeniidae; genus Melanotaenia; species Melanotaenia boesemani. Next base: position 29,907,954 of record NC_055702.1, read on the forward strand.
ACGAAGTCGGCACCAGCCTGCAGATACTCCTGGAACCACAGACCAGACTCAGAAACCCGCTAGCTTAGCATGAAGCTAACTGGCTGCACTGGATGAAGTACCTTGTGTATTTTATAAATGATGTCAGGCTGAGTGACACTGAGGAGGTCGTTGTTGCCCTTTAGGGCCAGAGGATGGTCTTTAAACTCGTCTCCTCTGAAATCCTCCTCCAGGAGATTGTGCTGTTGGATCATGGTCCCCATCCCACCGTCCAGGACCATGATCCTTTGCTGCAGCAAGGCTCGCAGCTCCTGCTCCAAAGGACAGCTCCATTCTGGGCAGAAAAACACCACGAAAGCAGTTAAAAACCAAATATGTATGAAAGTTACTAAACTCCCATATCCCAAAGACATCTGAAGAGAAATGCTCCTTTATTTAAAGACTGGGCTGAAGCCAGGAGGAAAACCTGTCCCCGTGCCAGCCCATAATAACCCTGCTGATTTATACAGGGTCGGGGTTCTGCGAGTAAAACGGGACTGGAAGTTGCAAACTGCACCAGTTTGAAAAGTCCTGATGAATCTTCTCTGACCCGGTCTGCTAGACTCGGTCTGCTGGACCCGGTCTGCTGGCAGACTTCAGACCTCTACAGCTGGTGGTTTCTGTAAGGGTGGGGGAGCAGCGGAGGCTTCAGCTGGAAAGAAAGTACAGGTTCTGCCTGGGTCGTGGATAAACGGGTCAAAGTTTAGCCCCGTCAGTCCCCGTCCTGCAGTCTCGTGTCTGTGACCACGTTGCCGTGGAGCAGCTCTTCCTCCTCTTCCTCCTCCTCCTCTCTAACAGCTGTCGGGGTTTACCTGTCTCTGAGGAGGTCTGGTGACAGGCGTTAGTTGGAGACATTTGCTTCTCAAGGCTAGAACTTAATCCCACAGGTCGTCTGAAGCCCACGGGGACAGACTGTCACGCACCGGTAGTATTCCTGGAGCGGTCGGTTTGAGGCGGAAGTCGGATATGGAAATGACGTCACATCCCAGCTGAGCGAGTTATTGGTGACAAAGTCGAAAATTAACTAAATCAACGTGAACGGCTCGAGGAAGCTGTTTGTTTGGCTCGCGCTGGCTCTTTACAGAAGGTTCTTCAGCCTGTCTGTGGACGTCGTCACGGAAGTACGTGACAGTCTGTCCGCCTGGCTTCAGACGACCTGTGGGGTTAAGTTCTAGCCTTGAGAAGCGGATGTCTCCAACTAACTGAACCAGGACTATGCATCAGAGAAACTGTGACGGTTTCTAGATGAAAGAGCGCGCGCATGCTTTTTCTAGATATCTCTGGTTGAAAATATGTTCTGTAACATCTGGGAGCTTTTGGAATATGAACTTGGTCATTTTTTTTAGAAAATACAGCTCTGATTTGGCAAAGAGAAGAAAAGCTGTGGAAACAGAAGTGTTATGTTAGATTTAATGATTACCTCCAGAGGTCAGGCAGGCTGGTGTCTGCTGAAGGACACTCCCTGTCTATCTACCACTGCACCACCCCGTCTATCTACCACCTCACCACCCCGCCTATCTACCACCTCACCACCCCGCCTATCTACCACCTCACCACCCTGTCTATCTACCACCTCACCACCCTGCCTATCTACCACCTCACCACCCTGTCTATTTACCACCTCACCACCCTGTTTATCTACCACCTCACCACCCTGTCTATCTACCACCTCACCACCCTGCCTATCTACCACCTCACCACCCTGTCTATTTACCACCTCACCACCCTGTTTATCTACCACCTCACCACCCCGCCTATCTACCACCTCACCACCCCGCCTATCTACCACCTCACCACCCTGTCTATCTACCACCTCACCACCCTGCCTATCTACCACCTCACCACCCCGTCTATTTACCACCTCACCACCCCGTCTATCTACCACCTCACCACCCTGTTTATCTACCACCTCACCACCCTGTCTATTTACCACCTCACCACCCCGTCTATCTACCACCTCACCACCCCGTCTATCTACCACCTCACCACCCTGTCTATTTACCACCTCACCACCCCGCCTATCTACCACCTCACCACCCTGTCTATCTACCACCTCACCACCCCGCCTATCTACCACCTCACCACCCTGTTTATCTACCACCTCACCACCCTGTTTATCTACCACCTCACCACCCTGTTTATCTAACACCTCACCACCCTGTCTATCTACCACCTCACCACCCCGTCTATCTACCACCTCATCACCCCGCCTATCTACCACCTCACCACCCCGTCTATCTACCACCTCACCACCCTGTTTATCTACCACCTCATCACCCCGCCTATCTACCACCTCACCACCCCGCCTATCTACCACCTCACCACCCTGTTTATCTACCACCTCATCACCCCGCCTATCTACCACCTCACCACCCCGCCTATCTACCACTTCACCACCCTGTTTATCTACCACCTCATCACCCCGCCTATCTACCACCTCATCACCCCGCCTATCTACCACCTCACCACCCTGTCTATCTACCACCTCACCACCCCGTCTATCTACCACCTCATCACCCCGCCTATCTACCACCTCACCACCCCGCCTATCTACCACCTCACCACCCTGTTTATCTACCACCTCACCACCCTGTTTATCTACCACCTCACCACCCTGTTTATCTAACACCTCACCACCCTGTCTATCTACCACCTCACCACCCTGTCTATCTACCACCTCATCACCCCGCCTATCTACCACCTCATCACCCCGCCTATCTACCACCTCATCACCCCGCCTATCTACCACCTCACCACCCTGTCTATTTACCACCTCACCACCCCGTCTATCTACCACCTCACCACCCCGTTTATCTACCACCTCACCACCCTGTCTATTTACCACCTCACCACCCCGTCTATCTACCACCTCACCACCCCGTCTATCTACCACCTCACCACCCTGTCTATTTACCACCTCACCACCCCGCCTATCTACCACCTCACCACCCTGTCTATCTACCACCTCACCACCCTGTTTATCTACCACCTCACCACCCCGCCTATCTACCACCTCACCACCCTGTTTATCTACCACCTCACCACCCTGTTTATCTACCACCTCACCACCCTGTCTATCTACCACCTCACCACCCCGTCTATCTACCACCTCATCACCCCGCCTATCTACCACCTCACCACCCCGTCTATCTACCACCTCACCACCCTGTTTATCTACCACCTCATCACCCCGCCTATCTACCACCTCACCACCCCGCCTATCTACCACCTCACCACCCTGTTTATCTACCACCTCATCACCCCGCCTATCTACCACCTCACCACCCCGCCTATCTACCACCTCACCACCCTGTTTATCTACCACCTCACCACCCTGTTTATCTACCACCTCACCACCCTGTTTATCTACCACCTCACCACCCCGTCTATCTACCACCTCACCACCCCACCCTGTTTATCTACCACCTCACCACCCTGTTTATCTAACACCTCACCACCCTGTCTATCTACCACCTCACCACCCCGTCTATCTACCACCTCATCACCCCGCCTATCTACCACCTCATCACCCCGCCTATCTACCACCTCATCACCCCGCCTATTTACCACCTCACCACCCTGTCTATCTACCACCTCACCACCCCGTCTATCTACCACCTCATCACCCCGCCTATCTACCACCTCATCACCCCGCCTATCTACCACCTCACCACCCTGTCTATCTACCACCTCACCATTCTGTTTATCTACCACCTCACCACCCTGTCTATCTACCACCTCACCACCCCGTCTATCTACCACCTCATCACCCCGCCTATCTACCACCTCATCACCCCGCCTATCTACCACCTCATCACCCCGCCTATCTACCACCTCACCACCCTGTCTATCTACCACCTCACCACCCTGTCTATCTACCACCTCACCACCCCGTCTATCTACCACCTCATCACCCCGCCTATCTACCACCTCATCACCCCGCCTATCTACCACCTCACCACCCTGTCTATCTACCACCTCACCATTCTGTTTATCTACCACCTCACCACCCTGTCTATCTACCACCTCACCACCCCGTCTATCTACCACCTCATCACCCCGCCTATCTACCACCTCATCACCCCGCCTATCTACCACCTCATCACCCCGCCTATCTACCACCTCACCACCCTGTCTATCTACCACCTCACCACCCTGTCTATCTACCACCTCACCATTCTGTTTATCTACCACCTCACCACCCTGTCTATCTACCATCTCATCACCCTGTCTATCTACCACCTCACCACCCTGTTTATCTACCACCTCACCACCCTGTCTATCTACCATCTCATCCCCGTATCTGCCACCTGATCACCTGTTTACCTGCCATCTCATCCCCCTGTCTATCATCTCATGGCTGTCTATCAGTCAGACTGGTCTGCAGCGGGGATCTGGTGGACCTCCAGCAGGCTGGGTGTCTGCTGGAGGTCATACGGGCCTCCAGCGGCGGGCTGGGGGTGTGTGAGGGACTCTGGTGGTCCTCCAGAGGCTGGATGTCAGAGACTCTGTGAATCTGATGAGTTGGGACTTGCAGGTCGGAGGAGATGTAGAAGCACAAAGCTGAAGGTTTATTAGTTTGGTCTCGTTAAAAGAATGGAAATATTTTAATCTGTTTACACGAAACACTTTCTCACACACTTATTTACTTTCTTTATTTAATCTTTTTCTTTCTTTTATGTATGTTACCAGAATGTCTTGTTATTTTCTGTATTTGCTGTTGTTCCTATTTTTGATTGTATTTCCTAGTGAGTCAATAAATAGAAAAAAAGTTTTTCTTGATAATAGAGCACACTTGTTTTTAAAGAGCTCTAATGTGTGCAACTTGTTTTTGTTTGGCACAGCTACCCAGATAGCAAAATGATTTGGCCCGGCTCTGTCCCAGAGCCCACCAAAGATCTGGCCTAGATCCGGGCCGGTACCGTTGTGCTAAAGGACACTGATCCATTTTTCCAAACTGAACTGGAACTGGAACTGAACCAGCTCTGGGCCAGATGTGGATTCTTAAATCATAATTAAGCCCCAGTTGTGGACCAGATCCGATATGGTCCTGGTCCAAGTTTGGGCCAGATCCGGCCCAGATTTGGAAAACAGATCCATACCAGTATCTGACTCAAGTTATACGGATCCAATAGATAGTTCAGTTCTGCATGATAACCCATTAGTCTGAGTCTGGTGTGTTGAAGATGGGAACATCTAAAACCTGCAGGACCGTGGCCCTCAAGGACTGGAAGCCCTGCACTAAGACCATAACAGCTGTAGCTGTAAACATGGTCAGAAATCTGCTTTTTCTAGGTACAGATTTATAATCTTACCCTGAAACAGAAATACTCTACAGGTGATGTCCAGAGAAATGGTTCCGTCTCAGACCTTCTGACATGAACCATTAAACCACAAAAGTTCCAAATATAAATCACAATGGGAGACAATTGACAACTGTACTACAGTTTTTTCTAGTACACCAGGAACAGCTTGTTTTTACAAAAATACCTCAAGATCTGACTGTTTTAAGTTTTCAGATCTTTATTACTACAATCATAACAACAGGACAGGGTTCTATAACACTGATCAGGAGCCTCATTTCTAAAGCTGGTGTAGGTGGCGTAATAATGTCGGTGGCGCCCTGGTTCCCGGGGTGTGCAGCTGCAACATCGGGGTGTGTCCTGGCCTACGCCGGTTGGTTGTCTTGGTTCACCTAGGCATGTTGCGGGCCCTCTGCCATTGGGGGGGGGCTTTGGGCTCCTGAGCCATCATGGAAATGATGTGATGAATATGTATTACAGGCGTCCACCTGACCATTTATAGCCACCGTGTGGGCGGGGCAAGGCATTTCCTGCTTAAGAGTTGATTCTGGTTTATTAACAGAAACAGGTGTAGGGCTTGCATGCACATGCTTTGATAAATCTGAAAGTAGAAGTGCAGCATTTCCTTTTTGCACCGCAGACGCCGCCTGTAGTTCACTTGTACAGTGTACAGTTTGATAAATGAGCCCCTGGTCTTACTGAGAACAAATACCAGTCTAGGTGCTTCCCCCTGAGTTTTCATCCATTCAACACATGATCTACACTTCAGACTTCTGCTCACAGTTTTCTCTTCTTGCTCTTAGATTGTTCCACAGTTTTCAAGTGTAAGAGATTCCGCCAGAGTTCTCATCACTTAGTTACCCATAAAAATCCAGACAAAAAAGATTCAACACATAATGAGCTGGTTTTAAACTACTGGTCTGGATCACTGTTGGAACACCAGGCCTGCCTGTACACCTGCAGGAAAGCTGTCAAGATAAATGCATTCTCAAAGGTTCAGAACACCAAAAGCAGATAATTCTGTCCTATTTTCTAATATTGTCTAACAAGTAAACCAAGGAACTTTAATATCACACATCTGATAAAGTTGGTATTAACTGATTCGCATCCAAAACAGGAAAACATTTAGGGTTTGAAACAATTAGACGTGTGATGGAAGCAGAATGCTGTGGCTCAGCTTGCAGAGGTCTTCTTACCACTACCTGGACACCAGGTGTGTGTGTGTGATGGCCTCTAATACACTAAACTAACATGGACAACCAGTAGGTGCTGACTTCGGCCACGTCGCTCTTGTTGGAAAAATCAAAATGAAAACGTGCCTGTCTGACAGTTAGCCATTAGCTTTCCTGTCCTCACCGTCTTCCTGTGCATAAGTTTGCCATGTTCAACAACCAATCAGAGTGAGCAGTGAGCTCTTTCCCCTACAGCAGCACCCAATGGCCTACTACGTCAAAGACAGATGTTCCCCAGAGTTCCAGATGTGCCCAACCACCCATTGTTAGCTTTGTGTAGAAGAGGTTAAAATGTGCTCTACAAGGATGGAGAATTAACCAATTACATGCAGCAGGTTATTATGCTACATTCTTATAAAATCCATTATTATCTTCGCAACACTAATACAAACCAAACTTAACAAACAAATAATTCTTTATAAATACCCAAACACCTCAGAAAAGAAAAAATAAATCAGATTTGGGAACTAGAAGCAGTCGCCTCCTGATTTCTCTGCAAAAATATTAAGACAGGTTGGAAGGAAAAGGCGAGGAGTGGTCCCAGCTGAAACCCGGCTGCATCCTGACTGAATCCCGGTTGAATCCCGACTGAATCCCAGCTGCATCCCAGCTGAATCACAGTTGAATCCCGACTGCATCCCAGCTGCATCCTGGTTTAATCTTGGCTGCATCCCAGCTGCATCCCGGGTGAATCCCAGCTGTATCCCGGCCGAATCCCAGTTGAATCCTGACTGAATCTCAGCTAAATCCTAGTGGAATCCCAGCTGCATCCCAGCTGAATCCCAGTTTAATCCCAGCTGAATCCTGGCTGAATCCCAACTGCATCCCAGCTTAATCCTGGCTGCATTCTGGCTGTATCCCAGCTTAATCCTGGCTGCACCGCAATTGAAACTGTCATGGCCCACGCTCATCCTCATCCCATACTTCCTGATGACTATATTTGGAGTCACCGCTATTAGGACGGCGCAGCCGGAGGACATCAAGCCATCATTTCATCCACATATAAACACCACACGGACCTCAAGTCATCGCTGGATTATACTACTCATCGTGGTAACCAGTCACCACCGGGCTTTGAACAAAATCACCGTCCGCAATAAATAACCTTCTCTCCCTGATCGACTCTGCATTCGAGGCCCTACTGGATTCCACGGTCTTCACCAAACTCGACCTCCAAAATTCCTATTATCTGGTCCGCGTGAAGGAAGGAGACGAGTGAGACCGCCTTCAAGACCCCCCTAGGCCATTTTGAGTACCTCGTCATGCCCTTCAGCCTAACTAACGCCCCTGCGGTATTCCAAGCCCTCGTCAATGACGTGCTCCGAGACTTTCTCAACCGGTTTGTCTTCGTCTACCTCGATGACATCCTGATATACTCCAAGACCCTGTCCGAACACAAAAAGCACGTCCGCTTGGTTCTCCAGAGACTACTTAAAAACAAGCTGTATGTGAAGGCGGAGAAGTGTCATTTCCATTCAGACACAGTCAGCTTCTTGGGCTACGTTTTCACGAGCGGGCAGATGAAGACGGACCAGGCGAAGGTTCAGGCGGTTCTGGACTGGCCCACACCAGACTCTGTGAAGTCTCTGCAGCTCTTTCCGGGCTTCGCGAACTTCTACTGACGCTTCATGTAGAACTTCAGTCTGGTGGCAGCTCCGCTCACAAAATTGACTTCCCCCAAGATGCCCTTTCACTGGTCGGACAGTGCAGACTCTGCCTTTCGGGAGTTGAAGTTCGCCTCTGCTCCGGTACTCACTTAGCCTGACCCGTCCCGGCAGTTCGTGGTCGAGGTGGATGCTTCCGATACTGGGGCAGGGGCGGTCCTGTCCCAGCAATTGGAACAGTTGGGCCAATTACACCCGTGCGCCTTCTTCTCCTGGCGCCTCTCCCCGGCGGAACGCAACTATGATGTGGGGGAACGCAAGCTGCTGGCCGTGAAGTTGGCGTTGGAAGAATGGCGCCACTGGCTGGAGGGAGCAGCTCAACCTTTCATCGTTTGGACAGATCACCGCAACCTGGAATACATTCAGTCAGCCAAAAGGCTGAATTCTTGTCAGACCTTGGAGAAGGACGTCCGGGAGTTCGTGGCCACCTGTCCGGTTTGCACCCTGGGAAAGACCTCCTCCCAGGCTCCCGCGGGACTCCTAGGTCCGCTCCCCATCCCCTGGAGGCCCTGGTCCCACATAGCGCTGGACTTTGTTACCGGACTCCCTCCATCCCGAGGTAACACAACCATTCTCACCATAATAGACCGGTTCTCCAAAGCCGCTTATTTTGTGGCACTGCCCAAACTGCCCTCTGCTTTGGAGACCTCTGATATCATTTCCGACCATGTTTTCCGCCTTCATGGCATCCCTGCTGACATTGTCTCAGACCAAGGACCCCAGTTCGTGTTTCGGGTCTGGAAGGCATTCTGCACGGAGCTGGGTTTCAGCTCAACCCTGAGTTCAGGGTTCCATCCTCAGACCAACGGTCAAGCAGAACGCCTTAACCAGGAATTGGAATCCGCCCTGCGCTGCATGGCTGCCGATAACCTCTCCGCCTGGAGCAGCCACCTGTGGTGGGTGGAATACGCTCACAATTCTCATGTCTCCTCAGCCACAGGTCTCTCCCCCTTCGAAGCATCCCTGGGTTATCAGCCTCCTCTCTTCCCGGAACAGGAGGCTGAGCTCGCTGTCCCCTCAGTCCAGCGGCATCTGGGTCGGTGTCGCCGGCTGTGGCGGGCAACCAAGGCGGCCCTGGTCCGGGCTGTGGACAAGAATGGGAATGGGAATCTGGAATCCCAGCTGCATCCCGGCTGAATCCAGGCTGAATCCCACCTGAATCCTGGCTGCATCGTGACTGCATTCTGGCTGCACCCAGGCTGAAACCAGACTGCATCCCGGCTGAATCCCAGCTGAATCCCTGGCTGTGTTCCAGTTGCATCCTGACTGCAGGATGATATTAGAAAGCAGCTCCCTTACTTTCTAATGAGCCTGTGTTTATGGTGCACTCATGAATTACATTTCAGAGGAATAATGGGGGGAACAAAGTTGTACAAAGAAAAGCACCTGGAGTTTGGTTTCTTGGTGATTGTGGAGGTCTGAATAACCACAGAGCAACAATCCTTTAGCAGATTGGGTCAGAACCAAAACAAAGTGGATTTAAGAAGAAAATTTGATAAATGAAGAGAGATTTGTCAAGAAGAGATTACATTAATGTAAAAAAACACCGAGCTTCACACCCTATCTCTAAGGGAGAGCCCGGCCACCCTGCGGAGAAAACTCATTTCGGCAGCTTGTATTCGCAATCTTGTTCTTTCGGTCACTACCCACAGCTCGTGACCATAGGTGAAGGTAGGAACGTAGATTGACTGGTAAATCGAGAGCTTTGCATTTTGGCTCAGCTCCTTCTTCACCACGACAGACCGATGCAGAGTCCACATCACTGCAGACGCCGCACCGATCCACCTGTCCATCTCCTGCTCCAATCATGAAGATTAACTTCATATAAAATATAAATAGACTATTAACTATTTACCTTAGGTTTTCAGATTTGTCTTGTCTTTTAATATTCTGACTTCACGACATGGAATCAGCAGCACTAAATTTCTAGAATATCACCAGCTTAAATCTATTATATGTAAAAAATATACCATTAATCAATTAAACTTACAGCTACCCCAAAGCTATTATCAAAAACATATAGACTATTATCTAAGCTAGAAGACTCAATCTGTCTCCCAACTTCCAAATGGGAGGCTGACTCATCCAGTAACTTTAAGTTAGTTCATAAATATAAATCTTAAGTACACTCTTACAAATAAAGGTTCCAAAAGGGTTTTCCATGAAGGACACAGGTTCTACCCAGAACCATTTGTGTCTGAAAATCCTTTTTCATTGAAAGGGTCCATAAAGGGTTCTTCAAGGGTTCTCTGTAAGAGTATGGGTTCCTATAGGAACCCTTTTTTGGGAGAAAGAGTTCTTCAAGCCTTGGTGAAGGTATGGGTGTTAGGAGATCATCACCCTCAAATACTGATGTTTTAAAAAGTATTTTTAATGTATGTGTCTGGAATGCTCTCATCGATTCATTTCACTGATTCTAACAAAGTCTGAAATTTCATGTCTTGTCATAGACTAGTTAAATGTATTTTATTTAGCAAAACAGTGTTCCAGGACTGGCTTTGGAACCCGATCTCCATGATAGACAACTGTGCTGACCAGTCAGGTGAGTTAAATCATGAGGCTGACTTCCGGCACCATTTTTACAGTAGAGCCAATCAGAAGGCACGGTGTAGATGAGACAGGATGCACAGCGAAGCTCGCTCAGGAGGCAGAATTTTAGGGGTTTGCTTCTGCCAGTTAGCCTGCAATTTAGCTGCCCTCTTAGCCCATATTATATTTGAACATAAAGTTTTTAGTATTGATTAATTATGATTTTGTTTCATATAAAAAGTGTCTCATTAATAAAGCAAAGCAAAGAAAACTGAACATGTTATGGTTCTGTCAGAGGGGGCGGGGCTACTTTCAAAACTTAACATAGCTGGACCACAAAGGCTCATGGGAGATGCAGATTCAGCTGAAATTGAACCTTTTTTTATTGCTGTGCTATACACTTGAGTTCTGTGCTCTAATTTTTGTGCTGTGTTAACAATTAAACAATGTTATAAAGTTCTGCCCTGTTTGAATTTTAAAGTTGGTACCATGAGTGAAACGGACAGTACAGGAAAAGAAACCACCACCAGCGCCCTTGTTCTGTTGAAGAAATGGGACAAATGGCTCTTTGAAAGGAGTTGGGTATTGACAAGCCATTCCTTTCAAAGAGTCATTCAAAAGACTGGCTTGTTCTAACAATATCTTACAAAAGTTCTCAATATGTAAGAATGACCAACAATCAAAATATGTACCTATAAAAATCTACTCTTTAAGATCAAACAATTATAGGATAAATATAGATAAAAAAGGATAAGCCTGAGCAGTCAGTGCAAATTCTAGTAAATATTTTGGATAGAACTCACAGTATTTGTTTCCAAACAAAACTCTCTGCCCATAGATGCTTCACATGAATGGAGAGTGTTGGACATCAGACCTCTATGATGTCACATGTTATTTATTTTATTTTCATTTTACTCACCTGTACTACTTCTTATTTTCTTATTTATTCATTTATTTATTCATTCAGTCATTTTTAGCTGGGGGGGTTGGGCTTGGCATGTGTGTGTATAAGTGTGTGTGTGTGACTGTGTGAAAGATTTCATTGAGTGTTTTTATTCTTGTGTTTTTAATCATGTGAATAACTTTTTGTTGCCTTATGGCATGAAAAGCGCTTTATAAATAAAGTTTTATTTGATTTGATTTGATTTGATGAAGGCGGTGTCAAATATATGTATATAAAAAGAACGGCTCACAGCTGTGAATCGGTTTCCATTGTTCATTTAAAAGAATCGTTCAAAAGAATCGATTCATTCATGAACGTCACATCTCTGTTCTATTCAGAGTTGTGACCTCCGTTGACTTAGTTGTAAGAGCGGGCACGTGGGTCATGGGGCCTCCAAACAAACCCCGCTGCTAGACTCTACTACAGAACAGAGCAGCGACCGTTTTACTGAGGATGAAAACTAAATGAACACATACACGTTTGGCAATGAATGAATTATGTTCATGTTGATTTAAGTGATGATCAAGTTTAACAATAGATTAAATAAGTGGAACCAGCACAATGATTTCATACATTTTAGAGGGAAATATTCATCTCAACCAACAAGCTAGCATTTATTAAAGGGGTCTGGGGTTCGGAGATCTCTGGCCTGAAATAAAATAATTTAATGCCCATGACCACACTTTTTCAAACTAAACAAAAAAGATGGGAGCCATGTGGTAAAAGAACAATATCTATAACATATAAAGACAAAATACATTTAAACAAAAACTTCTCACATTGAACAGACATAATTATTTTAATGCAGGACGTCTGACAGAATGTATATGCATTTTCTTGACTTATAAGCCTGATATTGCATCGACTTCCCTCTGAAAACGAATGGAACGCAGTCTGATCTGGTGTTTGGAACTATCAGACATCTACAGTAACCCGGAAGTGTCGCGACTCTGAGTATATTGAGGGCTCTGCTCTCACTGGTGGTTGGTGGTTGCTGAATGGCCCGGTCATGGGGGGCGGCCTCTCCTGGCCTGTCTTGCCCTGAGGGACCTCCCAGGGAGCGGGGGTGCCTAATGCCACTAGAGGCTCAACATCCAGAAGGAAGTTTGCTTCCCTCTGGACTTACATCCCCAGACCCCTCTTCTTTCTGCTCTCTCTCTCTCTCTCTCTCTCTCTCTCTCTCTCTCTCTCTCTCTCTCACACACACACACACACACACACACACACACATAGGGACTTGGGAGGTGTGCACGCCATGCGGGGTGGAGCAGAGGGGGCCATTTAGTGGCCTCCTCGGATGCATCCTGTGGCGACTCGCCTCTCAGTGTTAATGATGGAACATCAGTGGCTCAAGTGGTGGAGCAGGTCAACCAATGACCGGAAGGTTGGCGGTTCGATTCCCACTCCTGCAGTCATCTGTCGTTGTGTCCTTGGGCAAGACACTTAACCCTCCTTGCCTCCAGTGTTGGCATCACTGGTGAATGAATGTGGATGAATTTTTGGTGATGGTCGGAGAGGCTGTAGCCATGTTTCCGTCAGCCTGCCCCAGGGCAGCTGTGGCTACACACATTGCCTAGCATCACCAGGTATGAGTGAGGAGTGGATGAATAATGGATACACAATGTAAAGTGCATTAAGTGCCTTGAAAAGCGCTATAAATCTAATCCATTATTATCATTATTAATTGCACTTAGACACCAAAACACAAGAAACACAACAAACAAACAACTTCTGGGGGGCGTGTCATGCAGTGTATGGCGGGCGGGGCCACTAAGGTGTTGTCTGGTGACGGTGTGGATTGAAGGGTCGTTGCTTCTGTCTGTGGTGTTTTTGTCTCCTTTCTTCTTTCCCTTTTGCTTCTTTTTGCTGTCTTCCTTCTTTTTCTGTTGGGTTTTCTGACCTATCAGGTCCAGCAAGATTACATAGATTCCATGATTCAAAGTAAATAAATAAATAAACGAATCACGTGTCCTGACTGTTGTTTGTGCTTATGCACCAAATAGCAATTCAGAGTACCCACCCTTTTTGGAGTCCTTGGAGGGGTGTTGGAGAGCACTCCTTCCAGGGACTCCCTCGTTCTCCTGGGGGACTTCAATGCCCACATGGGAAATGACAGCGAGACCTGGAGGGGCGTGATTGGGAGGAACAGCCCCCCTGATCTGAATCTGAGTGGTGTTTTGTTGTTGGACTTCTGTGCTCATCATGGACTATCCATAACAAACACCTTGTTCAGACGTAGGAGTGTCCACATGTGCATTTGGCACCAGGACACTCTAGGCCGCAGTTCGATGATTGACTTCGTATTGTCGGACTTGCAGCCGCATATCTTGGACAATCAGGTGAAGAGAGGGGCGGAGCTGTCAACTGGTCATCACCTGGTGGTGAGTTGGCTCAGATGGTGGGGGAGGATGCCGGTCAGGCCTGGCAGACTGTGACAAGTGTCGCGACTCTGAGTATATTGAGGGCTCTGCTCTCACTGTCTTTCTCTACCTCCTCTCAGTCCCCCCTAGGCATGTGGGGGGTGTGTGCCTTCTGGGGTCGGTGGCAGTTCATTGGCTGCAGTCCCTGTATGGCCCAGTCGTGGGGGGCGGCCTCGCCTTGCCTGTGTTGCCCTGGGGGACCTCCCGGGGAGTGGGGGTGCCTAATGCCACTAGCGGCTCAACATCCAGAAGGAAGTTTGCTTCCCTCTAGACTTATATCCCCAGACCCCTCTTCTTTCTGCTCTCTCTCCCTCTCTCTCACACACACACTTAGGGGCTTGGGAGGCGTGCATGCCATGCATGGCCTCACTCCCAGCACATTGCGGTCACTGCCCCTCAATTTTAATTTCAAACAACACACACTTCATAAACAGTCAGGAGCAGGGTGGGAGGGGGTAAAGGGGATCTATCACATCCCTGTTCCCCCTGGGTGTGGCTGGGGGCGGGTGGGGGGAGGTGGTTGCCCCAGGGGCCTGGACCTATTTTGACTGCACTGTTGGGCTGCTGGCTCTGGGGGGTGCCCGGTCTGCCGCATTTGTGTGGGGTGGGGGCGTTGCTGTGGGTGGCGGTGTGGACAGTGCTTGGGGCCCGCTGTCCTCTGGTCCGCCTGGGACGTTCCCCACGGGGCATGGTGGGTGAGTTATGTGTGACGTGACTGTGTGATAGTGAGTGCTTGTGAGTACAGTGCAGGGGACGGTGTGAGTGTGAGTTATACTTGGCCCTGCTTTGCTGCTGTACAGATTCTTCCTGCTTTTGCTCTCCCTGCTGCTGCATTTTTCCTTTTTTTTATTTTGATTTGTACACTGATTTTTCCTCTTTTTTTACCTACAAACCCACCCACAGTAGTTTTTTGATACCTATAAGTCGCTGGGACTAAAGAATTTTTACCAGAAACCGCAACATCTTTCATAGCTCTTTTATCTGCAGCGCTCCGTGTGCACGGCCTACACACAGCTGAAGCCTACACATAGCACTCAGCTAAAGCTAAGTAGCTTGGAAAGTAGTGATGGTAAGTTCCACTCTTTTCACTAACCCAGGTCTTTTACTCTCGAACAGTAAGTGAACGAATCTTGAATGAGTCATGTCGTTCATTTTTACAGCAGGTAGCGTTGTAAAAAAGTCCGCGATTCTCAAGCAGTAAATACTGAAGGCAACAAAACTACTGGTAATGCCACAAGCAATTCAAACCATGTGAAAACGTAGGGAAGCAAATACACACTACAATGAAGTGATTTGTGTCCTACATCCTCCCTGCCATTGTTTAACAGTGCAACAGTGACTCGGTAGCTATCACGTGACAAACGAACAAGAGACCGAGCCGAGAGCGAACGTACTGCTGAGCTTGATACAGCTTGAGCTGTGAACGAACGAAGAAAGACCCGTTCAGAGACCGAGTTGCCTGTCACGTGACAGAGAGAAGCACTAGAGAGACCAATCCGAGAGCGAACGTACTGCTCGCCAAACAGCCTGAATGATGAACGAGAACGAGACCGAGAACGAGACCGTGCAGCCCGACTTGCTGTTCGCCACACAGCCTGAGCAGCCTGGCTGTCACGTGACAAAAGAACGAGGACCTGAGGATGGACCTGAGCGAGTCCTGAACGAATCATTTCTGTTTCCTGTCCTGACCTACTGACTGAGTTTATGTAGCTGCCTGCCATGTGGCGAGAGGAGGTATCGCATGAAAATGAACGAATCGCTCACTGAGAGGACCCGTTACTCCCGAGTCATATAAAGGATTAGTTCATACTGAACGAATCGTTCGTGACGACACATCACTATTGGAAAGGTGCTAACGCTAGGCTAACAAGCAGCACGATGCCTTCCATCTCCACAGACAACTACCAAGACCTATTTAAGAAAATAACAGCGATGGAGGCGAAAGTTTGTCGCCTTGAAGTCAATATTGAAGTAAATGGACGGTGTGGAAAAGAAACAACCTTTTCATTGACCCACAACAGCGGAGGTGAGCAAGCTAACAGATGGCTAAAAGGCACAGATAACACTACTAAAAAAGAAGCAGCCTCTATAAATTACAATAAATCATCGGGTAAAAATCCTCCCTGGAACTGTCTTGGTGTAAAGATAAAAAGTAAGTCATGCCTTCTGGAAAAGGGAGGACAACGTATCACAGGCCGATGCAGCGAGCTGAATTCTATGATGAGACCGAATGGTCTCTGCTCCCTACAAAACAAAGGTCCACTTTTACCCCTCTACATGGTAGGAAACAGGACTGGACAACCCAGACTGGGAAAGCTGACAACAAACCTCCAAAGCACCTGAATGTGGAACTACAGAACAGATTTGCTCTGCTTTCAGATGACTCTGGATCTTCACTGAACGGCCATCTATCCCAGGACTGCGAGGTGAGGACTAAAAGCCTGTCAGAAAGGAAAAGGCCCCAGGGAAAACTAAAGGCTGGACCTGAAACTCTCATTCTTGGTGATTCTACTGTAAATGATGTTCAGTGGATGTGTGGAAAGAACACCAAAGTCTGCAGCTTTCCTAAAGATATGATCAGTGACCTGCAGGAGAGAATTCTGGAAGCCGTGGCTGATTACCCAGATGTGAGAAACATGGTTCTACATACAGGATCACATAATGTGTCCAAGCAACAACCTCAGGTTCTGAAGCAGGACTTTACTGGACTGTTAAACACAGCGAGCTCTCTGAAAACAGCTGTTTTCATCAGTGGACCTGGTCCTCCATCACAAGAGGAAAGATTCAGTAGATTACTGCCACTAAATAATTGGCTTATTTTAGCATGTGCTGACAACAAACTGCATTTTATTAATAATTTTTACATCTTTTGGGAACGCAGACATTTTTTTAAGGCAAATGGATTAAATTTGAACAAGTCAGGGGTGAAACTTTTCACCTCCAACCTTTTCCGCTTCCTCCGTCATCCCTCTGTATTCAGTGCCAAGACTGGGATACAAGAGACTTTTTCTCATAAGATAGACCAAACAAAACCCAGAGGAAACCCAGAGGAGGATCTGCATCTGCCCCCACTCTGCCTCGAAAAACAGACATCAGCAAAGACAAGAGGATGGATCTTTATTTGCCCCCAATCCCCTCAACAGCACCAAAAACCAGGACAATGATCCTTCGCCCCACCAAACCCCAAACAGGTCATTGTTGCCCATACCCCCCCATCTGAAATCCACTAAAGAGATGATGGACCAGGTCCATGCCTGACTCAGATCTACCCCCCAGGCCAATATGTTTCTGCTCCCCATAAACCCCCCACCACAGTGACTTTAAAGTTCTGCTGCTGGTCTAGAAAGCTCTGAATGGTTTAGGACCAACATACATCAGAGACCTCTTGACCCAGTATGAACCTACCAGAACCCTCAGGTCATCTGGATCCAGTTTCTTATCAGTTCCCAGAGTCAGAACCAGACATGGAGAAGCTGCATTCAGCTTCTATGTTCCACATGTCTGGAACAAACTCCCAGAAAGCCTCAGATCAGCTGAAACATTCAGTTTTTTTAGATCCAGGTTAAAGACCCACCTGTTCTCTGCTGCATGGACTAGTTTTTATTTACAGTCCAGATCTACATTTGTGAGTGCTGAGGTGTAGTCTGATTACTGAGGTGTATTCTGTTTACTGAGGTGTAGTCCGATTACTAAGGTTTATTCTGTTTACTGAGGTGTAGTCTGATCACTGAGGTGTATTCTGTTTACTGAGGTGTAGTCTGATCACTGAGGTGTATTCTGTTTACTGAGGTGTAGTCTGATCACTGAGGTGTATTCTGTTTACTGAGGTGTAGTCTGATCACTGAGGTGTATTCTGTTTACTGAGGTGTAGTCTGATCACTGAGGTGTATTCTGTTTACTGAGGTGTAGTCTGATCACTGAGGTGTATTCTGTTTA
Organism: Melanotaenia boesemani; assembly: GCF_017639745.1. Classification (NCBI taxonomy): domain Eukaryota; kingdom Metazoa; phylum Chordata; class Actinopteri; order Atheriniformes; family Melanotaeniidae; genus Melanotaenia; species Melanotaenia boesemani. The sequence continues at coordinate 29,925,999 of NC_055702.1, forward strand.
CTGAGGTGTAGTCTGATCACTGAGGTGTATTCTGTTTACTGAGGTGTAGTCTGATCACTGAGGTGTATTCTGTTTACTGAGGTGTAGTCTGATCACTGAGGTGTATTCTGTTTACTGAGGTGTAATCTGATCACTGAGGTTTATTCTGTTTACTGAGGTGTAGTGTGATTACTGAAGTGTAGTCTGATTACTGAGGTGTAGTGTGATTACTGAAGTGTAGTCTGATTACTGAGGTGTAGTGTGATTACTGAGGTGTATTCTGATTACTGAGGTGTAGTCTCTTTACTGAGGTGTATTCTGATTACTGAGGTGTAGTCTGATTACTGAGGTGTATTCTGTTTTAATGAGGTGTAGTCTGATTACTGAGGGGTAGTCTATTTACTGAGGTGTATTCTGATTACTGAGGAGTATTCTGATTATTGAGGTGTAGTCTGTTTACTGAGCTGTAGTCTGATTACTGAGGTGTACTCTGATTACCGAGGTGTAGTCTGATTACTGAGGTGTACTCTGATTACTGAGGTGTATTCTGTTTACTGAGGTGTACTCTGATTACTGAGGTGTAGTGTGATTACTGAAGTGTAGTCTGATTACTGAGGTGTAGTGTGATTTCTGAGGTGTAGTCTGATTACTGAGGTGTAGTGTGATTACTGAGGTGTAGTCTGATTACTGAGGTGTACTCTGATTACTGAGGTGTAGTCTGATTACTGAGGTGTACTCTGATTACTGAGGTGTATTCTGATTACTGAGGTGTATTCTGTTTACTGAGGTGTAGTCTGATTACTGAGGTGTAGTGTGATTACTGAGGTGTATTCTGATTACTGAGGTGTATTCTGTTTACTGAGGTGTACTCTGATTACTGAGGTGTAGTGTGATTACTGAAGTGTAGTCTGATTACTGAGGTGTAGTGTGATTACTGAGGTGTAGTCTGATTACTGAGGTGTACTCTGATTACTGAGGTGTAGTCTGATTACTGAGGTGTAGTCTGATTACTGAGGTGTATTCTGTTTACTGAGGTGTATTCTGTTTACTGAGGTGTAGTCTGATCACTGAGGTGTAGTCTGATTACGGAGGTGTACTCTGATAACTGAGGTGTATTCTGATTACTGAGGTGTAGTCTGTTTACTGAGGTGTACTCTGATTACTGAGGTGTAGTGTGATTACTGAAGTGTAGTCTGATTACTGAGGTGTAGTGTGATTACTGAGGTGTAGTCTGATTACTGAGGTGTATTCTGTTTAATGAGGTGTAGTCTGATTACTGAGGGGTAGTCTGTTTACTGAGGTGTATTCTGATTACTGAGGAGTATTCTGATTATTGAGGTGTAGTCTGTTTACTGAGCTGTAGTCTGATTACTGAGGTGTACTCTGATTACCGAAGTGTAGTCTGATTACTGAGGTGTACTCTGATTACTGAGGTGTATTCTGATTACTGAGGTGTAGTCTGTTAACTGAGGTGTACTCTGATTACTGAGGTGTAGTGTGATTACTGAAGTGTAGTCTGATTACTGAGGTGTAGTGTGATTACTGAGGTGTAGTCTGATTACTGAGGTGTAGTCTGATTACTGAGATGTATTCTGATTACTGCGGTGTAGTGTGATTACTGAGGTGTATTCTGATTACTGAGGTGTAGTGTGATTACTGAGGTGTAGTCTGATTACTGAGGTGTAGTCTGATTACTGAGATGTATTCTGATTACTGCTGTGTAGTGTGAACACTGAGGTGTAGTGTGAACACTGAGGAGTAGTGTGAACACTGAGGTGTAGTCTGATTACTTAGGTGTAGTGTGATTATTGAGGTGTAGTTTGTTTACTGAGGTGTGGCGTGAACTTTTCTCACTCTGCTAGGCCCTGTGTATGTGTCTAGTGAAATCTTGATTAATGTAATTGTATGTCAGTGGAACTCAGAGACTTTTCAGGGTTAAATCCAGTTCCACTGTTTCTCTCACATCTGTGTTTAATCTGTGTCGTCCAGGTGGAAATCTCCTCTATAGTCTAGTTCTCTGTGCAGGGTGGTGGATCAGCAAGCCGGTTTCCTTCATGTAAATGTGTAAATCTTCTACCTTTTTTTGTATTGCAAATAATTGTCACTTTCATGTCCAAGATGTTACAGACATTGAACTGAATAATGAGAATAATGTATTATAAATATATTATAATGTGTTATGAAATTCCTAAATATTGATTTAACATAAATACTTTGTGCATGTGTACATTCATTGCACCTATCTGTTTATTTTCATATGAAGGTCCATGGTTACAGCTCCGCTATCTTTGGCTGTAATTATTCATTATCATTATTCATGAATATTATTCATAAGTATGCATTTTCATAGCCACATCTCTGGCGTTTATAACGAACCAAACCCATTAAAAATCGCTATAAAACTGAGCAAGTTCTGGTTATTTATAAAGTGCATGCACCATTAAATCAATGTTATTAGTGAGCGAGCTGACTGTGGCAAGATGGCCGCCAGAGCGGTCGAGACTCTTTCCTTTATTGTAGATATCTATGCGTCTCTCCCCCAATGAGGCGACGTCTAGGTATATACATGTATATGGTAGTGGCTTATTTAAGTCATCATATGATATCATAGACGCCCTCGCCATCATAAACTTATTCAAGTGATTTATCATGGATGTGTGAATCCTACTTTTGTAACAGGGTCAGTAGAGGGCAGTAAGAAGTGTTGTAGTTGCTTCTACAACCGCATTGAAAGTGCAACTATAGCGAAGAAGAAGATAACTACCGAAGAAGAAGAACCGCTGCGTAACGTCCGTGCTGCTGTTCGGGAAGCAGATACAGTTGATCAGTATCAAGGGAAATGTGGACATTTGGAGGGGCATGGAACAGGTAAAGGTGAGTTATCAGTGATGTAGATCTCTAACACGTAGAAGATATAGAAGTAGAAGATGTAGATGTTGTCAGTGCAGATGGATGTAGCCTCTGTTAGCATGTAGAGGACATCCAGCCGTACTCAGCGTCTAGACGAAAAATAAAATAACCACAAACTCTGTGACAAACTGCTTTTTAGTTGTTTCTATGTTCACATATTGCATGTATTGATTGATTTTAAATAAGATAGTAAAGCATTGGCAGCGCTGCAGCAGACATGCTCTCAGGCTGCTTTAGCATGTTGAACTTTTTATCCTAAAGATTGTAATTAGGGCCCATGGGTCATTCTTGACCTATGGGCCCATTTAGTCATGTTCTGGGTTCCCATGGTGTGATGTTCTGGTTCCCATGGTGTGATGTTCTGGTTCCCATTTAGTCATGTTCTGGTTCCACATGGTGTGATGTTCTGGTTCCCATTTAGTCATGTTCTGGTTCCACATGGTGTGATGTTCTGTTTCCCATTTAGTCATGTTCTGGTTCCACATGGTGTGATGTTCTGGTTCCCATTTAGTCATGTTCTGGTTCCACATGGTGTGATGTTCTGGGTTCTCATGGTGTGATGTTCTAGGTTCTCATGGTGTGATGTTCTGGTTCCCATTTAGTCATGTTCTGGGTTCCCATGGTGTGATGTTCTGGTTCCCATGGTGTGATGTTCTGGGTTCCCATGGTGTGATGTTCTGGGTTCCCATGGTGTGATGTTCTGGTTCCCATGGTGTGATGTTCTGGGTTCCCATGGTGTGATGTTCTGGGTTCCCATGGTGTGATGTTCTGGTTCCCATGGTGTGATGTTCTGGGTTCCCATGGTGTGATGTTCTGGGTTCCCATGGTGTGATGTTCTAGGTTCTCATGGTGTGATGTTCTGGTTCCCATTTAGTCATGTTCTGGTTCCACATGGTGTGATGTTCTGGGTTTTCATGGTGTGATGTTCTGGTTCCACATGGTGTGATGTTCTGGTTCCCATTTAGTCATGTTCTGGGTTCCCATGGTGTGATGTTCTGGGTTCTCATGGTGTGATGTTCTGGTTCCCATGGTGTGATGTTCTGGGTTCTCATGGTGTGATGTTCTGGTTCCCATTTAGTCATGTTCTGGTTCCACATGGTGTGATGTTCTGGTTCCCATGGTGTGATGTTCTGGGTTCCCATGGTGTGATGTTCTGGGTTCTCATGGTGTGATGTTCTGGTTCCCATGGTGTGATGTTCTGGGTTCTCATGGTGTGATGTTCTGGTTCCCATTTAGTCATGTTCTGGTTCCACATGGTGTGATGTTCTGGTTCCCATGGTGTGATGTTCTGGGTTCTCATGGTGTGATGTTCTGGTTCCCATTTAGTCATGTTCTGGTTCCACATGGTGTGATGTTCTGGGTTCTCATGGTGTGATGTTCTGGTTCCCATGGTGTGATGTTCTGGGTTCTCATGGTGTGATGTTCTGGTTCCCATGGTGTGATGTTCTGGGTTCTCATGGTGTGATGTTCTGGTTCCCATGGTGTGATGTTCTGGGTTCTCATGGTGTGTAACAGAAGCTTCATCCCTCTCAGACTGTTCGTCCCCCTCCCCCCAATCTCTTTCTCCTGTGTCATTGAGCGCTGTCCGCCAGTTGTCTATGAGGACTGCTGTCTCTGGAGTTTAGCTGCTTTTTGTTCCACACAAAGCTGTTTATGTCTGTCAGTATATTCTGGGCCTCAGTCTGCTAAGCGGGGCTGTTTTGCTAACAGCTGCTGCTTTTCCTGACAGACAGGCTCAGATCTGTAGACAGTATCAATGGAAAAGTTATTCCAGTATAAGATGACGTATTTTGCTTTTTGTCCACAGACGTCTTCATGGATGTTATAAAGAGGATCTCTGTGCAGCACCTTAGCAGGAGTTAGCTTGTCACAAAGCCTCCCAACCTGCGCTTGCTGCACCCTGCAGGTGTTGGCGTTTCTCCTGTTACTCTGGCTGAGGTGGCAGGTCAGGAAGTGCTACCAGGTGGGTGAGCATAACTTCACTTGCCTACCCTGTCCAGCTTCTTCCAGCCTGAAGTGCAGCTCAACAGACAGACGGAGGGTCCAGCTAAGAAGCTTGGGGAGGAGCATCCAGTCAATCCAGACTTTTCAGGGTGTCATTGACAAACCGCCCAGGTGGCGTTGGCTGGAGGAAGAGCAGAGCATGTGGAGTGACTGTGGTTGCTATGGAGATGCAAGATAACAAGAAGGTCAGTTTGAGTGCAACGCTCAGCATAAATTATAGGTGTATCCCACTTCAGGGTCGAAGTGCAGATTCGTCATCCACATTCGTCATTGTGGTCCGAATCCACCCTTCAAATCCGCACTTCATCCTTCGCGGTGTCTTTCCTACCAGAATTCATTTCGCATGAGATGGTGGCGAATCAGCAACCAATCAGCAACCAATCAGCAATCAAGTACAAAAACAAACAAAAAAAAAGTTTTTTAAATGGTGACATTAAAATTCTGTAATATTTCATATTCGTGGATTTTTAAGGAATTAATAATGACGTGTGGAAAACAACAGAGCCTCAGAGCGTGTTTTTTTTTTTTTTTTTTTACTGTCGGTGTTGCCGGTCAGTTTTAATGTTCACTGAAGTGTCCTGTGAGTAATTTCAGAGGTTTAAGTGATTCAACGTCTTGTGTTGTTGTTGTGGGAAATTCTTGTTGTCTAGGTAGGCTGTCCCATTTCACGAACATTAGGCAGACTCCGAAGTGTGCAGACCCTTAATTGGAACACACTTAATATTTACATACTCCATGTACAGTATTTATGTGTGGAGGCGGGTGGTGGGGTAGATGGGATCTTTAGGATTTAGAATGGCCTTCATGCTGCCTGACAGGGTTAGGTTCAATCATATGAACTGGGGATGTGATACCCCACCATTTAAGTTGATTCAATATCCTTACACAGCCAGTGATACATCAATCATAAAATGAAGTTGATTCATCCCTGTTCACGATACAGTTCCATTCATCCCTGTTAACGATACGATTCCATTCATCTCTGTTAACGATACGATTCCATTCATCCCTGTTCACGATACGATTCCATTCATCCCTGTTAACGATACGATTCCATTCATCTCTGTTAACGATACGATTCCATTCATCCCTGTTCACGATACGATTCCATTCATCCCTGTTAATGATACCATTCCATTCATCCCTGTTAACGATACGATTCCATTCATCCCTGTTAACGATAGGATTCCATTCATCTCTGTTAACGATACGATTCCATTCATCCCTGTTCACGATACGATTCCATTCATCCCTGTTCACGATACGATTCCATTCATCCCTGTTCACGATACAGTTCCATTCATCCCTGTTAACGATACGATTCCATTCATCCCTGTTAACGATACGATTCCATTCATCCCTGTTAACGATACGATTCCATTCATCCCTGTTAACGGTACCATTCCATTCATCCCTGTTAACGGTACCATTCCATTCATCCCTGTTAACGATACCATTCCATTCATCCCTGTTAACGATACGATTCCATTCATCCCTGTTAACGGTACCATTCCATTCATCCCTGTTAACGGTACCATTCCATTCATCCCTGTTAACGATACCATTCCATTCATCCCTGTTAACGATACCATTCCATTCATCCCTGTTAACGATACCATTCCATTCATCCCTGTTAACGATACCATTCCATTCATCCCTGTTAACGATACGATTCCATTCATCCCTGTTAACGATACGATTCCATTCATCCCTGTTAACGGTACCATTCCATTCATCCCTGTTAACGATACCATTCCATTCATCCCTGTTAACGATACCATTCCATTCATCCCTGTTAACGATACCATTCCATTCATCCCTGTTAACGATACCATTCCATTCATCCCTGTTAACGATACCATTCCATTCATCCCTGTTAACGATACCATTCCATTCATCCCTGTTAACGATACCATTCCATTCATCCCTGTTCACGATACCATTCCATTCATCCCTGTTCACAATACGATTCCATTCATCCCTGTTCACGATAGGATTCCATTCATCCCTGTTCACGATACGATTCCATTCATCCCTGTTCACGATACGATTCCATTCATCCCTGTTCACGATACGATTCCATTCATCACTGTTAACGATACGATTCCATTCATCCCTGTTCACGATACGATTCCATTCATCCCTGTTCACGATACGATTCCATTCATCCCTGTTCACGATACGATTCCATTCATCCCTGTTAACGATACGATTCCATTCATCCCTGTTTACGATACGATTCCATTCATCACTGTTCACGATACGATTCCATTCATCCCTGTTCACGATAGGATTCCATTCATCCCTGTTCACGATAGGATTCCATTCATCCCTGTTAACGATAGGATTCCATTCATCCCTGTTAACGATAGGATTCCATTCATCACTGTTCACGATACGATTCCATTCATCCCTGTTAACGGTACGATTCCATTCATCCCTGTTTACGGTACGATTCCATTCATCCCTGTTAACGATAGGATTCCATTCATCCCTGTTAACGATACGATTCCATTCACCACTGTTAACGATAGGATTCCATTCATCCCTGTTAACGATACGATTCCATTCATCACTGTTCACGATACGATTCCATTCATCCCTGTTAACGATACCATTCCATTCATCCCTGTTAACGATACCATTCCATTCATCCCTGTTCACATGAATTATATAAATAAATATTAAAGCTGTCAAAAATAAGGCATTAACTGCGGTAATTTATAAAATTGAGTTACATTTTTTTAATGCTTCCTCATCGCCCACACCTTTCCCGGTGAGAGGGTTGCACAACTTTTCCCGCTGTTCCGTACTAAATTCCTCCTCCCTCTTCTGTTGCTCCGTGACCAGCTGCTGGTGATTAGCTGATTGGCGTTTCTGTCGCTAGCGTCTTTCGTTACATTTGTTTAGTTTTCATCTGAGAAGGAGGGAAACTAGTGGCTCGTGATTCATCTCATATTTACCTCCAAAGTATTGTTATTGGACATGCTAGCAACAGCAAAAATCGATCAGTCTCTTGTCAATCAGGTCCTTGTTGCTTTCAACTTAAGCTGAAAAATTAAAAAAGGTTGATAACAGCCTATCTCTATTATATATTGTTTTTTTTTATTCATCTTACTTTTCATGAGCTTTTCTGGGGGGGTCTGGGCTCTCCCACTCAGAGCCCTCGATATACTCAGAGTTGCGATCTCCGTTGATTTTGTTGTAAGAGCGGTCACGTGGGTCATCGAGCCCCCAATAGTACCAAAAAATCCCGCTGCTAGACTCTACTACGGAACAGACAGCAGCGATCGTTTTACTGAGGATGGAAACCAAATGAACACATACATGTTTGGCAATGAATGAATTATTATGTTAATGTTGATTTAAGTGATGATCAAGTTTAACAATAGATTAAATAAGTGTAACCAGCACAATGATTTCATACATTTTAGAGGGAAATATTCATCTCAACCAACAAGCTAGCATTTATTAAAGACCAGACATGATGCTCCTCATTAGCCTCTATATTTCTTACTGATAACCATCCTTACAATACACTTTAGTAAGGTTAAATGATCAGCTTGTTAGGGCTTACTTTCATCTATTAAAGCCAGCCGTGTGGTAGCATGTAATGTCCCAACAGTACTGGACTTAAAGTCAAAGACACAATGCAGACAACACCAAAGATCCTCTTCAGCGGGACTGTGTCTCTCAGCTGCATTTCAGTGGTTTGTATGTAAATCCAAATCTGCAGCGTCTGTCTTAAGCTGGATTAAAATAAAAAACTTGATCATGCTTAGTTTATGTTCTTCCCTTTTTGTATTTTATTTTAAATGATGCTTCATATATTCTTATTTGAATGTCTTTGTAAAGCCCTTTGAATCACCATGTTGGTGAATTGTGTTGTACAAATAAAGTTGCTTTGCTTTGAATGTAAAAGGAAAAGTCTCATTAACAACTTGGTTTAACTAAAAACTCACCTGACCTACTGGTGGGACTGGCACCGACAGGACAAGAAAACAAGTGAAACCTTAAAAAAACAAACTTTTTATTAACATAAGACATAAGACAGTAAAGTAAATAAACCAGTTTCAGTTTGCATAATGAAATCATAAAAATAAACCTTCTGTCCGTCTGAATAAGGTGGAAGCAGGACCCAAATAGCAGAGGTGAAAACTTAAAAAACAGAGCAAACTTTATTGTTCACAGTTTGAGCAGCCGGGGGGGTAAAAGGACAATATCTATAACATACAAAGACAAAATACATTTAAACAAAAACGTCTCACATTGAACAGACATAATTATTTTAATGCAGGACGTCTGACAGAATGTATATGCATTTTCTTGACTTATAAGCCTGATATTGCATCGACTTCCCTCTGAAAACGAATGGAACGCAGTCTGATCTTGTGTGTGGAACTATCGGACATCTACAGTAACCCGGAAGTGTCGCGACTCTGAGTATATTGAGGGCTCTGCTCTCACTGGTGGTTGGTGGTTGCTGAATGGCCCGGTCATGGGGGGCGGCCTCTCCTGGCCTGTCTTGCCCTGGGGGACCTCCCGGGGAGCGGGGGTGCCTAATGCCACTAGAGGCTTAACATCCAGAAGGAAGTTTGCTTCCCTCAGGACTTACATCCCCAGACCCCTCTTCTTTCTGCTCTCTCTCTCTCTCTCTCTCTCTCTCTCTCTCTCTCTCTCTCTCTCTCTCTCTCTCTCTCTCTCTCTCTCTCTCTCTCTCTCTCTCTCTCTCTCTCTCTCTCTCACACACACACACACACACACACACATAGGGACTTGGGAGGTGTGCACGCCATGCGGGGTGGAGCAGAGGGGGCCATTTAGTGGCCTCCTCGGATGCATCCTGTGGCGACTCGCCTCTCAGTGTTAATGATGGAACATCAGTGGCTCAAGTGGTGGAGCAGGTCAACCAATGACCGGAAGGTTGGCGGTTCGATTCCCACTCCTGCAGTCATCTGTCGTTGTGTCCTTGGGCAAGACACTTAACCCTCCTTGCCTCCAGTGTTGGCATCACTGGTGAATGAATGTGGATGAATTTTTGGTGATGGTCGGAGAGGCTGTAGCCATGTTTCCGTCAGCCTGCCCCAGGGCAGCTGTGGCTACACACATTGCTTAGCATCACCAGGTATGAGTGAGGAGTGGATGAATAATGGATACACAATGTAAAGTGCATTAAGTGCCTTGAAAAGCGCTATAAATCTAATCCATTATTATCATTATTAATTGCACTTAGACACCAAAACACAAGAAACACAACAAACAAACAACTTCTGGGGGGCGTGTCATGCAGTGTATGGCGGGCGGGGCCACTAAGGTGTTGTCTGGTGACGGTGTGGATTGAAGGGTCGTTGCTTCTGTCTGTGGTGTTTTTGTCTCCTTTCTTCTTTCCCTTTTGCTTCTTTTTGCTGTCTTCCTTCTTTTTCTGTTGGGTTTTCTGACCTATCAGGTCCAGCAAGATTACATAGATTCCATGATTCAAAGTAAATAAATAAATAAATGAATCACGTGTCCTGACTGTTGTTTGTGCTTATGCACCAAATAGCAGTTCAGAGTACCCACCCTTTTTGGAGTCCTTGGAGGGGTGTTGGAGAGCACTCCTTCCGGGGACTCCCTCGTTCTCCTGGGGAACTTCAATACACACATGGGAAATGACAGCGAGACCTGGAGGGGCGTGATTGGGAGGAACAGCCCCCCTGATCTGAATCTGAGTGGTGTTTTGTTGTTGGACTTCTGTGCTCATCATGGATTGTCCATAACGAACACCTTGTTCAGACGTAGGAGTGTCCACATGTGCACTTGGCACCAGGACACTCTAGGCCGCAGTTCGATGATCGACTTTGTAATTGTATTGTCGGACTTGCGGCCGCATGTTCTGGACTCTCGGGGTGAAGAGAGGGGCGGAGCTGTCAACTGATCACCACCTGGTGGTGAGTTGGCTCAGATGGTGGGGGAGGATGACGGTCAGGCCTGGCAGACCCAAACGTGTTGTGAAGGTCTGTTGGGAACATCTGGAAGAGTCCCGTCAGAAAGAGTTTCAACTCCCATTTCTGGCTGAGCTTCAAGGTTAGAATAGCTTCAAAAAGTATAAATAGTGTCCTTCTGGCTTAAAACTCAAGACAAACAATGCTTGATCAGTACCAACATTATATAGACGAAAGTCACATCACGTGATCCAATGTTTACTCACTGCAGATGCAGTAGAAACACAGCCTCATCTGTGGCAATACAGACTAGTTTCTTTCCACCAGGTCCTGGTTTGTCTGTTTGTCTCAGACCAGCAGCTATGTTCTGCCCGGTGTGATCTAGAAAAAATGAGTCTGGAGACATTTTGTTTTCACGTTGAAATCCACGTCAATAAAATGTAGCGTGACATTTATATCCGACTCTATGATGCATGCACAGGTCTGCAGTGGTGGCGAAACATTGGACTGTAGCCACGTCCTTCACACCACCCTCATCATCCAGGGCAGGAGAGACTCTCCACTAACATGGAGGCGAGATGGCGGTGATGCCATTTGTCCAAAGTGTTGATGAGTTTCTTAAATCCGGGTTGTTCTCTGTCTTAACTGAGAAAAAAGTTCTGTTTGTGTATAACGTTTATCTCTCTGTGTCTCTGGATTATTTAGTCGCGACTCACAAAAATTGAACATTTTTCTATTTTCTTGTGTCACGTCGCCCCCGTGTGCACGTCTGCGTGCACAAGCGCAACATTTCACATGCATGAATGTCGCCTGTCTCTTGGCTGGAGGAGGGCAACCATTTTCACCTCATCGCGTAAGTTCGATAGAAAATGATGGAGAAGGAGCGACGTCGCCTCCCGTGTGTCCAGCCCATAACTGGCGAAGTATTTGCAACTCGTGCTGAATAAAATTAAAGCGTTGAGGGCTGTGCGAGGAGTCTGCAGCTGTGGGAGGAGTCTGCAGCTGTGGGAGGAGTCTGCAGCAGAGTGCTGAAATTCCTGCTGCGCTCGATTTGCAACTGAAACCAGCACAAGAGGAAACTGCGAAGGACAAAAATAATCTGATCCTTTCATTTTTATGATCGTTGAATCATGTTAAAAATTCGATTAATCGACCAGGTTTCACCTCTAATTTGAGGGTGTTTTTTATTACGCTCATTGTAAGTTCATCTGTGTTTTCATGGTCGTTTTCTGGAACACCAAATCCGACCAGACAGTTATGTCTAGAGTACTGCTCTTGTTCGTCTAGGACGTCCTCCACGTCATCGTATTTTCTCTTTAAACTATCCAGGCTATCAACCGTGTTCTGCAGTTCGTATTTAATGACTCTTTTACCGATTCAGTAATGGAGTCTGTAATAGTCCTCTTGATGGTTTCAATCAGCGAATCCACCAAAAGTTCACTAATTTTAGAGATAAAGTCACAGTCCTGAAATAGTGCATCAATCTGCTTGCTTACTGTGTCTTTGATGACTTCTCCAGGTGTTTGTTGTTGATTCACTTCCCCCGGTGAGACTTAGCTGCACCTTTGACCTGTGGCTGGATGGATAAATGGATGGATGGATAAATGGATGGATAAATAAATGGATGGATGGATAAATAAGTGGTTGGATGGATGGATGGATGGTTGGATGGATAAGTAAATGGATGGATGGATAAATAAATGGATGGATGGGTGGATGGATGAATGAATGGATAAATGGATGGATGGATGGATGAATGGATAAATGGATGGATGGATGAATGGATAAATGGATGGATGGATGAATGAATGGATAAATGGATGGATAAATGGATGGATGGGTGGATGGCATGACAATCTTAATCATCTTTATTAACTTAAAATTAATATTTATGTCATATGAATCCCAAATTTCCCTGAGGACTCTCCAAAGGGATTAATAAAGTATTTCTTTTCTATGAGGACTGCATCTGTTATGCATCATAATGACATGTGGGACTCTTTTCTGTTTTGTATATGAGAAATGATGATGGCATGGATGTGTTGTTGCAGGGGGAGAACAGTGTGTCTCTGGGCCTCTCAACCAGTCAGGCCCTGGAGAAGCTCCGGGACCAGCTCAGCAGTCTGCTGGAGCAGCACCATAGGACTGCACATAGAAGAGCATCACCATCGGTAAACTCAAATAATAACTAAATACTTCATTTCATAGCTTAAATCAATGGTTCCCAAACTGCGGGGGCCAGAGTTATGATATCATCATCCTGCAGCTTCCTCTACATTTCCTCTACATTTAAGGCTGGAAAACTTAGAATCCTCAGAAATACGGAGGATAAAGTGTTTTTTGGTGGATTCTGTTCACATCTATGACGAAGCACCCACATGCCTGAAATCTGCTTCTCTCACAGAGTTAATGCCATATTATAATTTTAACATGGCATGAGTAATAACTTTATCGTCTTAATAAATTAACGTGTTAATTCTGAGATCGATTTCCAGTAACGTGTTCATCTTAACAGCTTGCTTTGTTTTACATTATCAGGTTCTGTAGTATAGGGACACTTTCATGAGTACATGCAAAGTATCCACTGACACTTGATGGGTTGGGGGGCTGCAGAAAAAGTTTGAGAACCACTGCCTGAAATGATCATTTCCTGTTCTGTATTTTAGTTAGATGCCTTGATACAAGCTAAATGTGGAAAGTCACTTTTTACTCGTGCTCTGTTGTAAAAAGTGATAGCCATGCAGTTATTGGTTAAATCTTTAGTGAGGTCACATGGTTGACTTTCTGCTTCCTCCTCCTCGTTTTTCTGTTTTAACAGGAGCAGTGGTTGAATAACTTCCTTTACCATGGCAATCGTCAGTCTTGCCTCCATTGGCCAGGAGGTGCCCTCACTCTACTGGTTGTAGTAGGATTCTTCTGTTGCCATGGTAGCCAGCCTAAGGGCAGGTAGGTGACCTGTTACCTGGTAGGTGATAAGTTAGCTATGAACTTTTTTGCAAGTCCAAGTCAAGCCTCAAGTCAGTTAGTTGTAATGAGTAATCTGCCATCTGATCTGCTTAGAAGATGCTTTATAATAGCGTAGCAAGGCAGACTGCAGGTGGCGTACGAAGGGAAAACAGGATATGCAGCGCGCAAAAACTTCCAGATTTATAAAAGCATGCGTATGTCCCACACCTATTTCCATTTATAAATCAGAATCAACTCTGAAGTTGGTGCACATGAATGCTTTGCCCCGCCCACATGGTGGCTATAAAAGTTCAGGTGGACGCCTGTAATACATATTCATCACATCATTTCCATGATGGCTTGGGAGGAAAACGAGGAAAGAAGAGGATTTCTCTGAAATGTGGGACTGAGATCCTGATGGACCACGTTGGAAAACCAGAACAGGTTTTATCTGGTGGGGACGGCGTGGTCATCACCAGGTCAAAAAGGTGGAGGAGGGCTGCAGGTGGAGATGCTGTCAACACCGTTTCAGAGGGAAGACACAACAGAGAGGAGGATCAGCTCATTTAGTTCTTTGTTTTCATCTAGAAAATAAACATGTACAGATACATCTGAGACTGGTAGCAGTTTATTTAGGGGTAAATAATATTTCTTTCTAGTTCCTGGTGTTCCAGCTGGGTGGGCGGTGCTGCAGTTGTGATTGGAGAGGGTGAGGCCAGAGACTCCACCCAGTACCGCAGCAGCCGTGTCCTCAGAGGAAGTCCTGCAGGTGCAGAGGGACACCATCACCGCTATTAACCAGGTGGACAAGGAGATAAAGGCCTTTTGGACGGAAACTGGGACACCACTAAAAAAAGCTTTGTGGAGAAATAAAAACTCCTGTACATGTTTCCTAAATGTTGCATCACTTCTAGACCTCCAGCCGCCATTCTGGTCCCACTCTGCTGGGTCTTAGAATGAATGAGTCATGGTGGACCCAGACTGACCAGCCTCTACATCCACCTGGTTCTCCTGCAGCTTTAGAGCATCATCAGCAGAGATTCCATCGGGGAAACCGGACGTTGCTACAAACTACATCGTTGTGTTTCCTGTTCTCCCCCAGTGAAGGAAAGTTCATGTGACGTTGGGATGAACCGATGATAACAAGACTGAAGGCTGGCTGTGAGATCCCCGACCTGTCAGCCTGGTCCCTCTGGAAGGTGCCGATTGCCAGAAAACCCATTTAGCACCTGCAGAGGGACTGTCCCGGCCTGGTTTCTGCTGGCACAGGCTGGTTCCTCCTGGCGGGGCCTGGTTCCTTCTGGTGGTCTCTGTAATGCCGGGCCCAAAGCATCACAGAGGTCCAAGACCATCACAGAGGTTCGAGACCATCACAGAGGTCCGAGACCATCACAGAGGTCCGAGACCATCACAGAGGTCCGAGAGCATCTCAAAGGTCCGAGAGCATTCCAGAGTTCCGAGACCATCACAGAGGTCCGAGACCATCACAGAGGTCCTAGAACATCTCAAAGGTCCGAGAGCATTCCAGAGTTCCGAGAGCACAGCAAACCAAAGTCAGAACCAGTTCATGAGCCATGCAGTAAGTCTTGCTGGTGGTTGAAAACCCGCTCAGTCCAGACTCTGCGGTCATATCGTTGTACGTATTTACGCTCTGGGCCTGGTACACGCATAAGAGATTTTTTGATCTGATGAACGTGACGATAAATACTCATTTAACAGCTATGACGGTACTCTGTGAACACGGACTTTTACATCGTTCCTGGTTCTCTAGTCAGCTTGCTCTCTGATTGACTACATTCCGTTCCACTTCACAACCCACACAGTCATGACTCAGGAGTCGTCGGCTTTCCTCGCACACGAAGATTTTTGGTCATAAATATTGAACATGTTCAATACTTCTGATTGTCGGTCGATTTTATAACTTGGAAGTTTTGTTTCACAATGACAGAACATGAGTCAGGACATGAAGTTTATCCAGAGTAGTAAAGATGTTCCAAACTCATCCAAGTTTTTAATGTGAACCAAGATCCATCTGGACCAAGAGAGAACTTTTCTCAACTAATCCATCAGTCTAAACTGATCTACGTCACACCCGATCCACGTCACACCCGATCCACGTCACACCCGATCCAATTCACACCTGATCCACATCACACTTGGTCCACGTCACACCTGATCCACACCACCTGATCCACATCACACTTGATCCACGTCACACCTGATCCACACCACCTGATCCATGTCACACTTGATCTACATCACACCTGATCCACACCACCCGATCCATGTCACACTCGATCTACATCACACCTGATCCACACCACCCGATCCATGTCACACTCGATCTACATCACACCTGATCCACACCACCTGATCCATGTCACACCTGATCCACTTAACACCCGATCCAATTCACACCCTATCCACGTCACACCCGATCTATATCACAACTGATCCACTTCACACGCGATCCACACCACCTGATCCATGTCACACCCGATCTATATCACAACTGATCCACTTCGCACGCGATCCACACCACCTGATCCATGTCACACCCGATCTATATCACAACTGATCCACTTCGCACGTGATCCACATCACACCTGATCCACTTAACACCCGATCCAATTCACACCCTATCCACGTCACACCCGATCTATATCACAACTGATCCACTTCACACGCGATCCACATCACACCTGATCCACTTAACACCCGATCCAATTCACACCCTATCCACGTCACACCCGATCTATATCACAACTGATCCACTTCACACGCGATCCACATCACACCTGATCCACACCACCTGATCCACGTCACACCTGATCCATGTTTTCAGTTACATCTTCTTCTCTTCTTTTCTAACAGGTTCTTACCTGCCTAATAAATTTTGAACATGTTCTGAGTGTTAGCGATGCAGTCAGCTCTAGATGGTAATGTGGTGCTCCTCACCTCTATCAACCACACATCGGTCATCAGGCGACCTCGCGCCTACTGAAGTGTTCTCAGAAAGCTGAAGAGGAACAGGCTGTGAAACATGTAGTAGAAAGTTTTCAAGGTGTCAGAGAAACGGAGCAGATTAGAAAACTGAAGGACCAGATAAGTAGTTTTACTCTGTGGAGACCGGTCCGGGTCTCCTGGAAACGCTGCTGAACCCAGCATAGTGGGAGTGCTGCTACAGTAGTTATCAATGCTGCAGAATCCTTTTCCATGGTGGGATTAGTCAATGCGATTCAGATCTATGCCAGATAATCTTTATTTAAATGTCTGATCATTCTGGCATTTTCTCTTTATTTTTCCCAGTTGTGGTTTAGAGCTGGTAAACGCTGCAGCTCTACTCCTCCTGCTGTTGTTGAACCTGCTGCTGGTGAGGCATCAGGAGAGGCTGAGGAGGACTGAGATGGTCCAGCGCCTCAGAGGCATCGTCACACAACTCAGCGGTGAGTCACAGCAGCTCCCAGCCCTGATAGGTAGATCCAGCATCAACTAAAGGTCTTTCACAAGTGAAATCTGTGTTTTATTTCTGATATTTTTGCTTCAGAAGTGACAGGGTTTGGTGTTAATGACACAAACCTGGAGACTCATAGTTATTTGCTTTTGCACCCTCAAAGCTTCCAGATTGCATGCTAACGGTGATGTATAGACCTGCTGTTTAACTTTACACGTTACTGCAACTTGAGTCAGCATATGTGGGAGTTTGTGAATGAATGTGAGAGCGTGAGTAATGGGTGTGTGTGTGTATGCACACCGTGTGCGTGTGGCTCTCAGTGTGTGTAAATTTATTATATTGTCTGTATTGTTTACTGCCTTTTAATGGTCTGTTTAACACCAGTTGCTTCCAGTGAAACGTTTCCTCTCACTGTGTGCTGTGTATGTGGCTGAAACGACAATAAAGACTACTGCTGCTACTACTGTTGTCTGGTTTCAACTCCTAATGTCCACCATGACTCATCAGATCAGTGAGACGTCTCTCATGTTAGTCCCCTGTTCTGTCCTATGTTTCATCCCAGATTACCTGTCAGGATGTGATGGGGATGTGAGGTGGGCTCCATCTCTTTATCCTGACCTGTACACTCCGTCGTCCCCCTCATGGTCCCTCCACTGGACCTACCGGGACTCTCAGCTGGTTAACCTGCCTGTCAGCCTGCTGGTGGAGGGAGACATCATTGCTCTGAGACCTGGACAGGAGGCATTTGCTTCGCTCAGAGGAATCAAGGTGACCATTACTTAAATTCATGTGTTGGAAATGCATGAGTTTGGGCCTCGAGCACAGAATATCAAGTCTAATGGACAGCAGCACCTCTTTCATCCACCTGCTAGAGATGGAGGTTGAGGAGTACGAGTCGCCTGGCCAACAGGGCGGCAGAGGCTAGAACAGTCTCATGACTTTAGAGGTAAAAGGCTGCTGGGGCACCGAACACAGCCAAAAGAGGATCAGGAGGGATAGCAGTGTTATATACTGTGCTAAGAGAAGATTTCAGATCAGAACGTGGCAAGCCTGGGACAGAACCAAAGCCTATGGGAATGGGCCCATTACATGAGTCAGTCACGTTGGGGTAGATCCGGGACAGACTCGTGTTAGTGTACAGAGCTTTGTGTACAACTTTACACTGCAGGAGCTGTGCCTCGCACAGATTGGAAGGACTGAACCAACCATAAGACTTGTTGCCAATAACTGTCCAGCAGGGTGGTTCCAAGCTTTTGCTCCTAAGAACCGGATCCTGGAGTCTCAGTAATCAAAACGATGGCTGTAAATTCTAGAAATGAGTTGCAAGAGCCAGTAACAATTCAACCTGAGTTTCCAGGGGAATTTAGGGTTCTGATTCTGAATAAAATGCCTTCTCTGAAACAACCAAAACAGGTGGGATTTTGGCAAGTCATTTTCTTTGAAAGCCCAGAAAAGGACATAAAAGTCGCTTGGTGTTCAAGGTCCTTACGTTTAGTCATCCCCTTGTCAAACCAAGTCTCATTGGTGGAATCAGTGCATGAGAGCAGAAATAAGTAAAAGTTTACAATGGGGGTGAGGTCTGAGGCCCCATGGAGACGTTTCCTAATTTGAATCCAGATTCTCACAGAATTAGCTACCACTGGGTTTGAGGTCAAATTGGAGGCAGTCAAAGGAGCTTGGAGCAGATCCGGGGAGGAAGACAGAGTTTAGAGCAGTGCTTTTTAAACTTGGGGTGGGGACCCCAACGGGGGTCGCCAGATGAATCTAAAAATTACGTAGCCTACATTTATTAAATAAATTAAGGATTTTTTACCAGGGCTGTCAAAATTAAATCATTATTGAATATGCAAGGAAATTTTATTTGCATAGCACAACCCAACGACAGGGTGGTCCACAGTGCTTTACAGAACCACAGATGCATAACTTAAAATTAAAACTAAAGAGAAAGGAAAAAGAAAGACCATTAGATAAAAACAGGCCTCACAGCAAGAAGGTCGCTGGTTCGAGCCTCAGCTGGGGTGGGGATTGGGGGTTCGAACCTGGGGGGCGAGACCTTTCCGTGTGGAGTTTCCATGTTCTCCCCGTGTATGCGTGGGTTCTCTCCGGGTTCTCCGGCTTCCTCCCACCGTCTAAAGACATCATGTTAGGTCAACTGGCCTGTCTAATTTCTTCCTAGGAGTGAGTGTGTGTGTGAATGGTGTGTCTCTTTGTGTTGGCCCTGTGATGGACTGGCGACCTGTCCAGGTGCACCTGCCTCTCCCACCTGTTAAATGCTGGGATAGGCTCCACCTTCCCCCGTGACCCTTAATGAATGCAGCGGTTCAGATAATGAATGAATGAAGGAGTTTTCAAACATGATCAAGTTTAAAAATTCCAGCTTAAAAGAAAGAAATGCAGATTTGGGCTTTTTTGGGCATGTAGGTGCCTTGTTACAGCGGTGAACCAAAAGCGACTTCATCCTCTATATTTATGAAGATTCTGACAGTTTCCCAGCCTCACTTTTAGAGGATGCTGCAGGATGACCCATCTGATATCACACAATTAACCACTACGTCATTGCATGGGGTTGCAAACAACAATGCATTTTATGATGGGGGTCGTGGCTTAACAAGTTTGAAAACACTGGTTTAGTGGGTGAAGTTCCATATCCATATAGGTGGTGAGGAAGGCAGGCTCTGTCGTTGGCATGGATCTGGACAGTCGGACGTCTGTGGCAGAGCAACGGGCGCTGACCAGGCTGCTGTCCATCACTGACAATCAGTGTTGCTTTTAGCAGCATCGCACTTTTAGTCTTAGTTTTAGTCTTCAGGACGAAAATGTTTATTAGTTTTAGTCACATTTTAGTCATTTCTAAGTTTGATAGTTTTAGTCCAGTTTTAGTCAAATAAAAAAAAGTATTAGTTTTTAACAAATTAATTTAGGTTAATAATACGTATTAAAAAGTGGAATCTAGGTTGACAGGTTAACAAGTAATTGACAAAACAAGTTAACCTCAATGCTTTTACATAATAACCAGATCCTTTACCAGACTGAAAGCTTTAGCCGAGACTTTCCCATCAACAGCGACGCGATGCTGCCGTGTTACTTACCT
Organism: Melanotaenia boesemani; assembly: GCF_017639745.1. NCBI lineage: Eukaryota > Metazoa > Chordata > Actinopteri > Atheriniformes > Melanotaeniidae > Melanotaenia > Melanotaenia boesemani. The sequence goes on from NC_055702.1 coordinate 29,946,304, forward strand.
GCTGCTGGACAGAAACTTTTATTTCTATATTTCAACATTTTTCATGATACAAACATGTCACACAAGAAAATAGCTGCTCTATAAGTTCAACATATAGCAACACATTGTGAGCTTGTTGTTTGGTTATTTTCATCAATAATTACTAAATTAAAAGGAATGTTTTAGACTTAGAAGGTTTCTATCCAGCAAATACTGGAATCAGTTTCTCCTAAAAAGCAAAGAGCAACAACATCCTGATTTGGTAACTGTGGCTTTATTTCTGAGACTTTTCTGAAGTGTAAAACTCCACCCTGAACACACACATGTCCAAAATATGAGCAAAGGATGAGGAACACATGCTCAACGTGACCTGGTCTGCCAGTAAAATGATGATGGATTATAGTTAAAATATGTCCATATATCGTTTCCTCGCTTCCACCGAAAACCCCTTCATCCACGCTGCCGCCATGATTCCTCTGTGTTAGAGATGTGACGTTCATGAACGAATCGATTCTTTTGAACGACTCTTTTAAATGAACGATGGGAACCGACTTACAGCTGTGAGCCATTCATTTGTGAGCCATTCTTTTTATATACAAATTTTTGACACTGCTGTCATCAAACCAAATCAAATCAAACTTTATTCATAAAGTGCTTTTCATGCCACAGGCAACACAAAGTTCTTTACATGATTAAAAACATTTATGCATATCTCAGTTCGTATCTCATTGTTCAATAAAACAAGCCTTTACATACATCAAAGTAGAATAAGAATAAGAATAAAAACACTCAATGAAATCTTTCACACAGTCACACGCACACACGTTTACACACACACACACACACACACACACACACACACACGCCAAGCCCAACCCCCCTCCCCCCTTTCCAGCTAAAAAAGACTTAATGAATAAATGAACAAATAATTAAATAAGAAGTAGTAAAGTTGAGTCAAATGAAAATAAAATAAATACCATTTGTGACATAATATAAGTCTGATGTCCAACACGCTCCATTCATGTGAAGCATCTATGGGCAGAAAGTTTTGTTTGGAAACAAAAACTGTGAGTTCTGTCCAAAACATTTACTAGAATTTGCACTGACTGCTCAGGTTTATCCTTTTTTATCCATATTTTTCCTATAATTATTTAATCTTGTATAGTAGATTTTATATAGGTACATATTTTGATTTTTTGTCATTCTTACATATTGTGAAATTTTGTAAGATATTGTGAGAACGAGCCAGTCTTTTGAATGGCTCTTTAAAAGGAACGGCTCCTCAAGATGCGGCTCCCTCCAAAGAGCCATAAATCCCATCTCTACTCTGTGTGTTATGGGATGTGTCTAACTGCTGTGTGTGTGTGGTTCAGCCAGCTCAGTGTGTGTGTGAGCGTGAATGAACGTGCACGCGGAGGGAAACATGCATCTTGTAATAAAACCGTTTCTCAGCGCAGCCGCTGCCTTCCTTTCCTTGTGTTTCACCCCGTTAACACGTGTAGAGGAGGGAGTTCACCCCGAAGAGAAAGCTGCTTCAGCCCTGGAGAAGAAGGATCTCCGTGTCTTCCAACCACGGTCAGAAGAGGAAAACAGGAAAGGTTAACGTATGAATGAATGAACTGCTCGTCTGTGTGACGCTGTACGTCAGGTGGTGGGCGTGGCCAAGGTGCCGCAGCATCGCTGACTGACAGATCGCGCTCGCAGTAAGCAGAAATGTCGTGTTTTTAATGTCGGACAATTAGCCCTGGAACATTTTCATCTCGTCTTGTCATGTTTTCGTCATCAGAGAGCCATTTTAACTCGTCACCTTCTCGTTATTGTCATGACAAAAAGGTTCATCAATGAAATAAATTCGTCATCGTTGACGAAAACAACACTGCTGACAATCCAGATCATCCACTGCACAGCGCCCCCTCCAGGCAGAGGAGCAGGACATTAAAATGCAGCTGGTTTTTTCTCAGGACGATGAGCACATAGTGTTGGAACCAGGAGATTTGTTCCCTCCATTCTCTCCACCTCCTTCACCCCGAGCCACGGAGAGGAGAGGACCTCAGAGCCCCCAGCAACACCGGCTCTTCAGAGTGATCCGGACCCCTGTTCTGGACCTGGTCAGGTAAAAAGACGAGGCCATGCCTGGTCCGTGTTTCCTTTTTTTCATAACAAAGGTGTGATTGGCCGACATGTGAGTCCAAGTCATCAGCTCATTACAGAATCACCTGACTCAGCGGTTGCACATGTTCCTGTGCTCATACCTCCCTGAATGTAGTTATGATAGAGCAGGTTTCTGTTCACATCACTGCCTGGAACCCTGAAAACAAATGAATAAATATTATTCTGGGTATTATTCTATTACCAAACAGACCAAACAGAATATCTATGCTGTTATTATACAGATTATCTTCCAGTATTTCTTCTGAAAAGCTTCACTTTTGTTTGTTTTTGTTATCTTTTGCCACCAGGAACAGCTTGGAGTCTGCTCTGTCCCGTCCAATCACAGCGCTGGATAATGAGAGGTTTACTGTCCAGTCCACCATCACTAAACTCATCTGTCCTGTCGTGTTGGTGAGATTTCCCTCCCGTTTTCCTGCTGGATGCCTTTTCTGTAGTGGGGGTATAATGAAGCCCCGTGAATGTGTTGAGTCTTTCTGACCAGTTGCATCGCCAAAAGTGTCGTTACACAAGGCCCCTTTTAACAGCTGATTGGGCGGTACTGCCACCTGCTGGTCACTTGATGTCCAGCAGTCCACCTGGTAATGTGTAAACTACTATTGTTGGAAATTTAAACACAATGATGCAACTGTATTGTAAATCTATAAATATATTAAAATATATGAATAAAGTAATATATTTTTATCTATCCATTCATCCACCCACCCATCCATCCATCGTCCCCCCATCCATCCATCGTCCATCCATCCATCCATCATCCATCCATCCATGTCCAGCTATCAAGAAATTATCCTATCTGCTGATGTCTTCTGCTTCCTTCATGTGCATGTGTTGTAACACAATTACACTGAGCATTTCTTGCATTTTCCGCGGCTTTTTCAACAGCTGAATCACACGAGACAGTTGTGTTATTCAGGGGAAACGGGGCCTCATTTGTCTTTGGTCATGTGATGTTCAGGAACATAATATGGACTTTGCTTCATTTGGACACGCCCCTTTACTCGATGCAGGCTTTGGGGCTTTTGTGTCAGGCGTAACGTCACTACTTCTCTGTCTGCCCATCTCTCCTGTAGGTCGCCTTTCTGTTGGTCAACACGGTCCGGTTCTTTTGTGATGCCCCCAGCCTCACTCCTGGACCCTACAATTTCATTCAGCTTCAGGTAAGAGGATGAAAAATAATAACGAACTGACAGAGACTCTGCTCTGCTCTGTTCACTGCTCACATCTGAACCACACATATATATATATATATATATATATATATATATTTATATATATATATATATATATATATATATATATATATATATATATATATATATATATTTATATTTATATAAATATATATAACAGTGCTGGGCAATGATTAAAAATTTTAATTGCATTTTAATACGTAAAATGTTTCTTTCCTTTAAAAGAAGGCCTACAACTTTATAAAGAAAATACAGTAAATTTTGGTTTACAAACATCAGGGGTCTGCAACCTGCGACTCTGGACCTTCCACAATGTCTCATTTACTTTCCATCATTTTCCACAAATATCTACGTCCCTTAGAAGAAAGTCTGTTTATCCTCTTTTATAAAGGTTTTATGTTTTTCTTTATTTTAAAACCTAAAAATGGAAATAAAAATGTGGTTCTTCTTAAATGACAACAAATGTCCTATAGTAGTAGTAGTAGTATAGTAGATATTTATCAATAATTCTAAGTTGTCTTTTTGAAAAGTCTGGTAACATCTGCGTCTCTAAAGTAGTTTTATTTAGCTGGCTGAGGGAAAAATGTCTCTTTGGATTGGAAAGGCTGCAGACCCCTGCACTAAACACATAAACAGGTTTAGCAGCAATTTTCTCTTTAAACACCAACAGTTAAAATATTTCTTCATATATGTTTATAAAATCAAATATTTACGAGAAAGAAGGATGAAATGTTCAGGATTTACTAACTAAAAGGTAAAAAGTCAGCAGGATGGATTTAAAGCTGTGAAGCTGCTTCCTTCTAAACACAGAAGGAACAATATGTGATGAATATCAGCATCAGGTGAACAGACAGAAAGCAGGATGAGAATCTCACAGCTTCTAGATGGTGAGGAGAGAGAAATATTCACAATATGCACAATAACTTCCATCCATGCACCTTCACTGCTTCATTATCCACATTTCTGGATATAAATTCTCTAAACTTTCATTCTTAGCTTGACTGTTTAGCTTTACCTCTGCACCTGCAGCCTCCGCTACCGGGAGTTAAGGGTTAACATCTCGTTTCCGGGTGTAGCGTCAGGTCTGTAGATGGAACTATAAACATGTGTGGTATCCACAGAAAGTCCAGAATCTCAGCTACCAGCTCAGCAAAACCATTTCTATCACCAACAAACACAGTTAAGACAACAATAATTAAAAGACCAGGTACACAAAGTCTGAAAAACATGTAAACACAGATGATGTTTCCCCATGAACACGAACAAACGGCTCCTCTACTGAAAGCTCACATCTCACAGATTCCACAGCTGGAAGTTTCATCTTAATATGACCAAGATTCACCGAACCAGAGGCAGAAGAAGTTTATCGTTGTCTTTTGGGAGCAGTTTCCCGTCCAAAAATCCTGATGTTCTGTCATCTGCATGAGTTTAGACAAAGATAACATGCATGTTACAGCATGCTGTAACGCAAGACTCGGCAGGATGAAAACAAACGCCCCAAGCTATCAGAGAAAAGTTAAAATAATAATATATATTTATATATATTAAAAAAAGGGGGTCGATATTCCAAACCACAACAACCCGGTCACACTGGATCACAGCGAAGAAGATCTCACCAGCCTGACGGATTTCATTGAAGAAAGCTTCCAGCGGATCGTGATGGGGAAGTCATACGCTACGACGACGAGCTCCAAAACCGGCTCCTAAAGGGTTCGCCCGGAAGATTCCCTTGAAGCAACAAGCCCAGTTTCTCCAACTGGCAGCGATACGACTGATATCCTAATCTCAATCGACGGGAAGCTATCCAGTCTTGATGCCCGGCTCTCCCTGCTGTAAGTTCTTCATCGTGAATTTCAATCTTTAAAAGAAAGTTTGGAATAAAGCCAAAAGCAGGTGGAAGCTGTTGCTACGGAGGACAAGGCCCTCAGAGACTCGGTGGAAAGCCTCACCGAAGGAGTAAGCCGACTATCAGTGGAAAATAAACAAAATGAAAGAGTTAGTCCCAGACCTTCAGGCTCGTATTATGAGATTTAATAAATAATAAATAAATAAATAATTTAGTTATTTCAGGGATCCCTGAGCAGGTGGAGGAAGATACAGAGGCAGCTGTTAAAACATTTATCAGAACCAGCTTGAAACTTCCAGAGGAAAAGGTAAAAGCCATCTCCTTTCATCGAGTTCACCGCATAGGGAAAGAAACCGGAGGGTAGACCCAGGCCGATAGCTAAATTCGTTCTCCATAAAGAAAAAGAGGAGGTGAAGCGTTGCGGCAGACAGCTTCGTGGCACTGACCTTAGCATGAGTGATCAGTTTCCCAGAGAAATCCTGGAGCGTCGCAAGATCTTGTTCCCCATCAGGAGAAAATTCCTGGACGGAGGAGCCCGCGCTGTCATCTCGGTGGACAAGCTTTACGTCAATGGACAGCTACATCGTGGCCATAACACCACTCCCTGCTCTACTGACCTCAGATATGTATCCACACTCAGTGATATAAATGCTAATCAGACTCACTGGACTTAAATCATAGAATTTAATGTTTGTTCACAATAGACAATAATGCTGCCAGTTTCTAAAGTTCACAAATATGGGCTTATTTTTTATGGATTCATTTTCTTTTTTCAGCTTCCTCATGTTTACTCAGCCTGTTATAACTCCAGACAGAGAGGGGTAGCCATTCTGATAAATAGAAAAGTAACATTCACAGAAATCAGCGTCTTTCACTCTTTCTTCACCCACACACAGATAGCACACGAACCACAGGAGGGGATTTTAACATGGTTCTGGGCTCAGCTGGTAGATTTATTAACACTGTAAATCATCGAAACTGGCAATCCACAAACACTGTTAAACAATATATGGAGGATTCTGGACATTGCTATATATGGCGGTCTTATCACCCTAAAATCAGAGAGTACACCTTCTTTTCCTCAGTTCACCATTCATACTCTAGGCTAGATTATTTTCTGGTTAGCAGCTCTTTGGTGAGATTTCAGAGACCCAGATTCACCCCATCACTATCAGCGACCATGCACCAGTTTCCTTTACTTTGAGGAACACGAGAATCACACCATCAGCTAAAAGCTGGAGATTTAATACAGCGTTGCTTAAAGATCCCGACTTTATCAGCTACTTCACAAAAGAATGGGCTATATACTTAGAAAACAATGACAAACCAGGAGTCCCAGCATGTGTTCTGTGGGAAGCAGGGAAGGCGGTAATGCGAGGTAAAATCATCTCTTTTACATCACATAAAAAAAAGAACGAAAACTCAAAAATATTAGAATTAGAAATAAGAATTAAATCATTAGAAGACGCCTACAGTGCTTCACCAGATGAAGCAACGATGACCCAAATAAGGAAGGCTAGACTGGAATTAAATTAAATAATCAACAAGAGAACAGGATTTCTGGTGCAAAGATTCCGCTTGGAGACATTTGAACACAGTAATAAATCTGGAAGATTTTTAGCTAATCAGTTAAAAATAAATAAGGAAAAATCTACCATATCAGCTGTTAAAGATTCAGTAGGTAATATTACGCATGACCCAGATGCAATAAACAACATCTTTAGAGATTTCTGTAAAACTCTGTATACATCACACTTAGATCCATCAGACAATGATATCCATCATTTTCTTAACAATATAGATCTTCCAGGTTTACAGCAGGAACAAGTCACAGCCTTAGATTCCCCCGTCACAGTGGAGGAGCTACATGAAGCCCTTAAACATATGCCCTGTAAAAAAGCCCCAGGTCCGGATGGCTTCCCAGCTGAGTTCTATAAAGAATTCTGGTCTACATTTTTCAAAATGGTGACACAAATAAAGGAAAATGGTTACTTACCCCCAAACATAAACTCTGCCACCATTACTGTACTATTAAAACCAGGTAAAGACCCCACAATACCATCTAGCTACAGACCCATATCACTGATAAATGGTGACCTTAAAATAATCTGCAAAGCATTAGCTGGAAGGTTAGAGAAAGTAACTCCTCTCATTATACACCCTGATCAAACAGGCTTTATAAAGGGCAGATATTCCTCTGTTAACATGCGGAGACTAGTTAATATAACAGATTATTTTACCATCAATAACCTGGAAACAATAATAGTTTCTTTAGAATTTGATCGTATTAACTGGAAATATTTACTTTAAACAGATTCGGCTTTGGACCATCTTTCATTAACTGGATTAAGATCTTATACAGTTCTCCTAATGCGAGTGTCAGAACAAATGAACAAACCTCTCCAAGTTTTAATCTACAAAGGGTACCAGACAAGGTTGTCCACTATCCCCCTCACTTTTTGCTATATTTATTGAACCGTTAGCTGCTGCAGTTAGACAAAATAAAGCTATTAAAGGCATTCAGTCCAAAAGTATATTTCATAAAATAAGCCTTTATGCTGATGACGTTTTACTATTCCTCCAGAACTCACAAACCTCTCTATCTGAAACAATCTCACTAATTAATAAATTCTCATCACTCTCAGATTACTCCATTAACTGGTCTAAGAGTACAGTTCTACCCATCAACTGTAGCTTTCATAATCTACCCAACATCACCTTACAATCAGGTAACATTAGATACCTGGGTGTAAATATTCCCTCCAGGCTCTCAGAACTAACAAAACTTAATTACATCACACCTTCTTAAGACCATAGAAGATGATCTTGCTCGCTGGAAATCTCATTTCACTCATGGGGAGAGCTGCCACTATAAGGGGAAAAGGGTTTTGTTTTTTGTTTTTTTGTTTGTTTTTTTTGAGGGGGGACACATGCGGACATGATCTTGTCCCTGGGGTGCCTAGCCTTAGTGTTGGGTTGATGTGGCCGGCGGTGGTTTTGCCTGGGGTGGTCGGGCCTCATCGGGCTCCTGGGCAGGGCTCTGCTGGGGGGAATGGGTGGCCCTTGGGCCTGTGGGGTGCCTGCCCTCCATGCGGCCGGCACCTGCTGGGCCTGTTCACCGTCGCCCTGTGATGCTGGGTGCCCCTGCCCCGTTGCGCCGGGGACTCCAGTCTGGGGGCCCCGTGCAGCACACGTGCTCATCTCTCCATCTGCTTCTACGAGATGTTGCTGATGTGTGTGTGTTGGTACTTTTCTCTGCAGCTACGTTTGATGACTACTGTACTTTTTCATATCATCATTATCCTATGTTTTTATGTATCATGTAGTACTGTGGTAGTTTATATTGTTTTTTAGGTGTGTTTTAGGCAGCCTAGACAACTGTTATTACACATTTTAATCCTGTACTTTTCTCCGTTTTCTCCCTCTTCCTCTAACTTCCTGTCAGGTTCGGTACTGACATATAAAGACTAAAGAAAATAAGATTACAATAAAAATAATAAAAATATTATTAGCAGCCATTTATATAACATGTCTCCCTTGGTAGAGCAAATCTGTCAAGCAAAATATGGCACACAGACCACCGTTCTGTATGTTAGGATGCTGGACAGCACAGGGTTAAAAAAAAACAAACAAAAAAAGACAAAGATAAATGTTGGTTCTTCTTCTACAGAAAACGTCTCTTCATCTTAATAAAGCCGCTCTCTCCTGATTACATCAGATGCACCGCTGCAGCAGGGAAGAGAGACATGGACGCCATGTTTCTGTGGTCAAAACCAGCGGCCCGCAAAAAAAAAAAATTACGCGCGATTAAAACAATTAACAGCGTTAATTAAGCATCGCGTTAACACGCGATTAACGCTTAAATGTGCCCAGAGCTAGCGTATATACATATATCTATATATATGTGTGTGTGTGTATATATATATACATACACATATAGAGTACATACTGTCAGTCTGTGTAGCAGCACATCATTGCACTGTGGCTTATTTGTTTATTGTCTTTTTAATTGTTGCTTTTGTTTTTTACTGATGGTAAAGGGTTTGCACAACCTCAGATGCATGTACGACTGCATTTCACTGCCATCTTACACATGACAAATGACTTGAAACTACTAACATGTCAGTCTGAATTATATTTAAAGTTGATGGGTGTCCTGCCAATCCTGCCCCTGCTCTTCCCGCTGATGTGGGTGCTGGTTAATGCCTTTGGAGAGGCCAGGGTCCTCGCCGAGTTCAGCCGAGCATCTCCAGCTGGCCTGGTGAGAAACACTTGGTTACTAACAGAGATTTTTATGTTCAGTAAAACGTCATCTGGTTCTTCCAGGTAATTCTGTCCTTAGTCCATTAGTCAGCTATGTCTTTTTGTTAAAAATATAGACCAACACTTTTTCCAGTTTGGATGAAGTTAGAAGATAAATGTTCGTGAAAGAATCTGGGGAAATATAAGCTAAACTAAGACAAGATTGAGTTATAATATCAAGAAAAGTGATGAAATGGCAACTTTAGTAGCGAATGGATCAGTCAGCGTGGGGAGGCTAATGGGCATACCAACATGAACGTGCTAGCATCACCGCCACCCATGCAGATATAAAAGCAGGACACGAAGAAGGAGTTAAATGGTATCTGTGAAACTGGATAACTTAACCAGAAGCTGAACTGAAAAATCCGGAGGCGAGGATGGAGGAAGTGGAGAATCCAGTGACAGAGGCTTCTGCAAACAATGCAGGAACAACGTGTTCAGTCCAACATTTTTGCTCCAGGAAAAACAACCTCAGAACTTTAAGGATGGAGGGCAGCAAATCTTTTGTTCAAAACTGAACTCCTGATTCCAAAATCCACTTGGATCACATAATCCAATCCTGGTCCAGATAAAACCCTCAGTTTGGGTTGTTCAAAACTTTTGAGCAGAATCCAGATAACTTTGATTCAGAAAAAACAGGATTATCCTGATCTCAACAGAGGGCAGGATTACAAGGCGGATTTCATGAAGAAACTGTGGTACAACCTAACGGCTGATCAAATAATATAACTTTTTATTCAGTGCATATGTTTATATTTGTTTTTTACATCTGGCTTGTTTAACCGTTACAGTGATAGAGGTTAACATAGGGACAGGGCCTTTTAGCATAGTAAAATAAAACAATAGAATAAGAATAGCATAAATTAAAAACATGACATCATGTCCCTGCGAAATAAACCCTAAAACAAATCCAATAAGAAACACAAATAAAATATTTAATTTTCCTGTTATTCATTACAGCATAATCAGAAAAGAACCTGTCAAAAAAGAAATGTCTAACGATGCATCGCCCTACACGCCCTACACGCCCCATCCGTCCCTCATTCTGACAACATGCCAGAGGTTGGGCCTCCACGGGGCTCAGGTAGATGGCTTTGTGCCGGTCTCTCTGCCAGATCTCACAAAGCTAGTGGGCTCCATGAAAACTTCTTCTTGCTGTCTAGATATTTTGCCTGCAACCTGTTTAAAGATGTTCTTTGTGTTACGTGCCCCCGTAAACAGACTATTGTAATTTTGTCCTTGGTCCAAGTATAGACCCTTCTCTATTGATCACTTATCAACCAATTTATAAACTACCATTCCTGTCCAAGGTCACGTCGTGGTCCATGCTTTTGTTTCCTGTCGAGATTGGATTACTGTAACTCCTTATTCATGTTCTTAAACAAGGCTTCCTTAGACCATTTACAGATGGTACAAAATGCTGCTACAAAAAGCTCTGACTAGCGCATTGGGCTTTTACTCATGTTACTCCTTTACTGGTCAGTTGCTTTTGCTCCCTGTTTCTCCCAGAGTTCATTTTCAGATTCTAGTACTAATAGGGCCCTAAATGGTCAGGAGCCAGCTTATATCAGGAAACTCTTAGTGGTATCTTCCCAGTAGGTCCCTTAGATCTTGCAACCAGGACTTGCTGGTTGTACCTCGTACGAGGCTAAAAACCAAGAGTGACAAAGCTTTTTTGGCAGTTGCCCCAAGACTCTGGAACGCTCCCCCCTTGGATCTGCGGACTGCCGACTCAGTGTAGCTTTTTAGGCAAGACAAAGGCAAGGCAGTTTATCTGTACAGCACATTTCATGTACAGGACAATTTATTTACATAAAACAAAAGCATTACAGATAATAAGAAATAGTAAAAGGCAGCAGCACAAAGCAAGAATCACAATAAAATCATAAATTACAAAAAAACTATTAAAAGCAAGATGAGTTAAAAAGTTTCCGTGTAGATTTCATGCATAGACATGAGAAAAGAAATGTTTTAACCTGGATTTAAAAATGTCTACATTTGGTGAAAGTTTAATCTCCACTGGCAGTTTGTTCCACTTGTTTGCAGCATAACAGCTAAATGCTGCTTCTCCATGTTTAGTCTGGACTCTGAACTGGACCCTTGTCTGGACTCTGGTCTGGACTCTGGTCTGGACCCTGGTCTGGACACCGGTGTGGACTCTGAACTTGACCCTACTCTGGACTCTGGTCTGGACTCTGGCCTGGACTCTGGTCTGGACTCTGGACTGGACCCTTGTCTAGACATTGGTGTGGACTCTGAACAGGACTCTGGCCTGGACTCTGGTCTGGACTCTGGACTGGACCCTGGTCTGGACACCGGTGTGGACTCTGAACTGGACCCTGGTCTGAACTCTGGTCTGGACCCCGGCCTGGACTCTGGTCTGGACTCTGAACTGGACCCTGGTCTGGACTCTGGCCTGGACTCTGGTCTGGACCCTGGTCTGGACACCGGTGTGGACTCTGAACTTGACCCTACTCTGGACTCTGGTCTGGACTCTGGCCTGGACTCTGGTCTGGACTCTGGACTGGACCCTTGTCTAGACATTGGTGTGGACTCTGAACAGGACTCTGGCCTGGACTCTGGTCTGGACTCTGGACTGGACCCTGGTCTGGACCCCGGCCTGGACTCTGGTCTGGACTCTAAACTGAACCCTGGTCTGGACTCTGGTTTGGACCCCGGTCTGGACTCTGGTCTGGACCCCGGTCTGGACTCTGGTCTGGACTCTGGCCTGGACTGTGGACTGGACTCTGGTCTGGAACCTGGTCTGGACTCTGGACTGGACCCTGGTCTGGACTCTGGCCTGGACTGTGGCCTGGACTAGGTGACCAGAGTCTCTGGATCTAAGAGCTCTGCTAGGTTTAAATTCTCTGAACATATCAGATGGATTCTGGGCCTAAACCGTTCTGAATGTAAACCATCAGAAGGGTTTAAATCTTTTCTGTGACTAACTGGAAACCAGTATAAACTGGAAACCAGTGTAAAGATTTAAAAACTGGTGTGATGTGTTCAGATCTCTTAGTCCTGGTTAAAACTCCAGCAGCATCTGGATGAACTGCAGATGTTTACTGGTCTTACTGGGAAGTCCTGTTAAAGACCAGTACAGTAATCCATCCTACTGGAGATGGATCATGGAGGAGTTTCTACTGGTCTTATTGGGAGACTAAACTTTTAATCCTGTTGATGGTAAAAAGCTTCTTAGTGAAGCTTTGATGTGGCTGCTGAAAATCAGGTCTGAGTCTATCAACACTCCAAGGTTACCAACTTGGTCGGTGATTTTAAGAGCCTGAGTCTCCAGGTGTTTACCAATGCTGACCCTCTTCTCTTTGCTACCAAACAGAATAATCTCAGTTTTGTCTTCATTTAATTGTAGAAAATTCTCCTTCATCCAGGTGTTTATTTGCTCCAGAGTCTGAGACAGTAAGTCTATTGGACTACAGTCATCTGGTGACAGAGACACATAAAGTTGTGTATCATCTGCATAACTTTGATCATTAATGCTATAGTTCTGTAATATTTGACCAAGAGGGAGCAGATACAAGTTGAACAGAAGAGATCCAAGGACTGACCCCTGGGGGACTCCACAAGTCATGGCCACTCGCTCAGATTCATAGCTGCCAATCGGAACTAAATAACCCCGGCCTTCTAAATAGGACCTGAACTAGTTAAGGACCGCTCCAGAAAGTCCAACCCCTGAAAGCCTAAACACAGGATTCTGTGATCTACAGTATCAAACGCAGCACTGAGATCCAGCAGAACCAGGACTGATACTAGACCAGAACCAGGACTGATACTGGACCAGAACCAGGACTGATACTAGACCAGAACCAGGACTGATACAGTACCAGAACCAGGACTGATACTAGACCAGAACCTGGATTGATACTAGACCAGAACCAGGTCTGATACTAGACCAGAACCAGTCATTTAACACTTTGACCAGAGCTGTTTCAGTGCTGTGATGAGGTCAGAAGCAGGACTGAAATTTATCAAGATTTCCACTTTCATTTAAAAAGTCATGAAGCTGGTGAAATACAACTTTTTCAATAATCTTGGAAATAAAAGAGGTTAGAGACGGTCTACAGTTGTTCATTATAGAGGCGTCTAGAGTCCTTTTCTTTAGGAGGCTTAATAGCAGCTATCTTTAGTGACTTGGGAAAAATGCCTGATGCCAGTGAGCTGTTAACTATCAGTAGGAGATCACTTTCTACTGAGGTAAAAACTGTTTTTAAAAAGTCGGATGGGATCATGTCCAGAGTGCATGTTGTTGATTTCAAATGCCAAACTGTTTCTTGTAGGACTTTTAAATTCACCATTTTAAATTGTGACATGACATCAGAATTATTTCTGGGTTTTAGACACAGACTAATTTTCTTGTTTGACTGTGTGGAATTAATATTTTGCCTAATTGTTTTAATTTTTTGGCTAAAAAAGTTTGCAAATTGGTTGCACTTCTCAGTGGAAAGGAGCTCTGGGCTCAGTGAATCATTAGGGAGGTGTGTATGTGAGTGTGGTGTGTGTGTGTGTACAGTAAGTGAGCCTGTGAACTTTCTCCCAGTTTCTTTCTCCAGTCTCTGTCACCTGATGATAGTGGGGCGTCCTTGGGAGCTGATCCAGAAAAAGTCCACTGCCCGAGAGGAGGGAGGGGGGAGGGCGGGAGGACTGAGCATCCATCAACATAACCTTCCAGGAGAACTTGATAACCAGCCATCCAAGGCCAGTACAGGAAGCCGAATCAGATAACAGCATTTGTTTTAGTTTCAGGCCAGAGCTGTTTCGTCTGCCTTGAGTCTTTCAGTGGTCTCGCTGGCTCAGAATTTGTGGGTCAGTTTCCATCCAGCCGAGCCGACAACTTCTCCAAGTTGGTGTCCACCCCGCGTACGAGCTCCGGAACCGCAACCAGCTTGCTGTTCTGAGCTAGAATAGCCTCCAGTTTACGATTAAGCTCCTGCAACACCAAGTCTGATTGTTCATAGCTCGACACATACGGCACAGAAATCCGGCAGCTTGCCAGTGGCTGCCGACAGTGTCCGAATTTTGCGATACACCAGGAAACCGCCGCTTCAAACAGCAGAAACCCACTTATCATGAATCCAAATGTATAGTTGTCCTATACATCCTCAACGTAGGAATGGACAGACACATGACCTTCCACACTCCCCAGGAATCCATCACATATCCAGCCGAAGGAGAGACCAGCTGATCAGATCCATGGTTCTAGATTCTAGATTCAGAACAGAAATGCAGAGAGAGGCTCAGAGATGACAGGACAAGTAGCAAGGCAGAGTGGGGAGGAGGGAGAAGAAAAAGTGCCTGCCTTCGGCAAGAGCCAGAAGAGAAGGAACCCATAATTCCATAATACCAAATAAATAAGATAAAAACGATATATTTAAACAAATAAAGAAATAAAAAAGAGATTAATAGGAGCCTTGTACCCATAAAGCTCCTCTTGGCAAAGCAAATTTGTTCGGAACAACACAGTGGCCAGACCATCATTCTGCTGCCACCATGCTGGACAGGACAAGTTAAAAAATGAATAAATAAAAAATGGTTTTCAGATTGAAATGATCCACGAGTCAACTGACTCTGCACTGGTTGTTGGTAACTATGTGGGGTGATCAGGGAGCGGAAAGTTCTGTGATGATGGGAGGTCCTTTGGACAACAGTCAGGAAAAAGCTTGGAGGGGCAGACCCAGGAGACGCTGGACGGACTACATCTCTCGGCTGGCCTGGGAACGCCTCGGGATACCTCCGGATGAGCTGGTGAATGTGGCCGGGGAGAGGGAAGTCTGGGTTTCCCTGCTTAGGCAGCTGCCCCGCAACCCGACTCCAGATAAGCAGCAGAAAATGGATGGATGGATGGATGGATGGATGGACGGATGGAGGGAGGGATGGATGGATGGATGGATGAACGGATGGATAATGGATGGATGGAAGGAAGGACCATAATCCATCACAGGCCAATGGTTAACATAGAATTTCTCCCGTCCGTATGGGATGATGGTTTTAGACGTTGAAGATCCATATTTATTGTGTTATTGATTATTTAATGTACAAATTTATCTATCTTCCAATGACCTCATGGGTAGTGTGTACTGATTATGTATACACATTGCACTGTCTGTGGTAACCTACAAATATATTGCCCGTAAGGTATAAATAAAGTTTGCTGAATCTGAATGACAAAGGCCTTTGTACACTTAACCAATTATTTAAAGAAACAGACATAAAATCTTGTTTCCAGCTACAGAAACAGCCTAGTAATTTTCTGTAGTGATCTAGTGATCTTCATAAGTACTTCCACATGGGACACTATATCACAACCCATGTAGACAGTAAACCCAATGCAGTGGAAGAGGACTTTTATCAGTACGTTAGAAAAAAAGATTTTCCAAATGTTTAGAATATCTGCAAAAGACATCTGACAGATGCTACATGAAAGGAAAATGGGAAGTGGAACCAAACACTGTTATAGAAGACGATGTTCGGGAAGCATAACAAGTTCTACTTGTTATGATAGACTAAACAGCCAAATGTGGAGGGAGTTCAACCAGGAAGGAACAACCAGATACTTTAATTGGCCTCTAGTTTTTTCTACACTGTCCTGACACATTTCTTTGTGTCCCTTGCCCCTTAATCCAAGATTACTGGAGAAATGTAAAGGCAGTAATAGAAAAGATTTTCTAGAAATCCTTTTCCACCCACTACGATTTCTGTTAAGAGCTGCTCAGCAAACAGAACTAAGTCCAGAACAAATCTGACTGATTAACAGCTAAAAAATGATTAGAACTGGAAAAAGGAGGAGGCACCGACCTTGAAGCAGTGGATCCAGAAACTTGATGAAGATGGACTTGTGGTTACCTTAGAAATGAAATGGACTGCAAACGTCGCCCTATCTTCATTATATTTTATTGATTTATTATTCCTGTACATGTAAAGAAGCATTGTTTATAATGTGCCACCAAGGATTCTCCTTTTCTTGTCAACTTAACAAGAACAAGAAAATGAAAGTTAAAAAAGCTGAGCTGTACCCGTTCAGTACCTGACCCGTTGCAGGACTCTGCCCAGGACTGCACCGTCTGGCTCCCAGTGGAAGATTTCCTCTTTTGGTCATGGCCAATCAGAAAGTCCTGTCTTCTTCTTCCTCCTTCTCTTCTCTTCCTGTTTCATTATTGATCAGTGGTTGTTTTGGGAGAATCACCCCCCAGCGAGCAGTTTTAACTACGCGTCCAGGTGGTTTGGTCTTCTTCAGTTATTGCAGTTTGAACACAAACCAAACGAAAGGAAGTCTCCACCCAATTGAACCGAGTCCCCCAGACTGTGCTGTTGCGAATGCCCCCTTAAGCATGTTGGATGACCTGGTCAGTTTTCGAACCTCATGATGGACCCTATCTAAGGTGGAGTAATTCAGTAATTCAGTAATTGAGAAACAGAAAAACGCCTCTAGATGTGTAGATTTGCCAAACTCAGGTACATACAACTCCAGTTCGCTAAGACCCCATTTATACCAACACAAGTTTAGTTGCATTCCGGCCTCTTGTTTCCATGGTAACGGAGCTTTGGGTGGATAAAACCAAGGCGAGTTGACAACATCCTCCAGAGTGACATTTTTCTGCAACCAAAGGCGAGTCCTGTCAGTGGAAACTGGAACTGAAATCTTTGGGCAGTGATGATGTCTTTTACTCAGATCCTGTCTAACCTGCAAAAAGAACCAACGGTGGACATCTTTTTCATTTATTAGGTCTATTGAAGCAAAACCTGTTTCTAGTAGAATATTTATGCCTCAGTGAAACAGAGCTTACATGCTCCAGATAACCAACAGTTAGCATGCAGCGCTTCTGTTGTGTTTTCTGGTCATATAAGGAAGTGGTTCCCACTGCCCACTAGAGGCCTGGCATGCACACCACATGGTCTCTGGTCCTGTTTGTGTTTTCCCTGCATGGATAGTTTTAATTCCTCTGTTGTGTAAATGCATTCTTTTAAATATGCAAAGGAAATGTTTGCTGTTGAAATGATGTGTGAACAGGAACTACCAGCCAGGACTGTGACATGGAAATGAAACCACAACTCAGTCATTTATAAACCATAAGGTCACAGTCTACTCCCAGGAGCAGATAACCAGATAACTGATGCAGCAACACGGTGTAAAAAGTAGTTCCAGGGTGATGTTCGGCATGGTGGAAGAAGTAGTTTCAGGGTGACGTTCGGCACGGTGTAAAAAGTAGTTCCAGGGTGATGTTCGGCACTGTAAAAAAAGTAGTTCCAGGGTGACGTTCGGCACGGTGTAAAAAGTAGTTCCAGGGTGACGTTCGGCACGGTGTAAAAAGTAGTTCCAGGGTGATGTTCGGCACGGTGTAAAAAAGTAGTTCCAGGGTGATGTTCGGCACGGTGTAAAAAGTAGTTCCAGGGTGACGTTTCGGCACGGTGTAAAAAGTAGTTCCAGGGTGACGTTCGGCACGGTGTAAAAAGTAGTTCCAGGGTGATGTTCGGCACGGTGTAAAAAGTAGTTCCAGGGTGACGTTCGGCACGATGTAAAAAGTAGTTCCAGGGTGGTGTTCAGCATGGTGTAGCAACTCTTCTTCTAACATGTCTGGAAACTTCTGGGAAGTGAGGAGACCAGTTGCTGGAGTTTTAGGAGAGGAATGTTGTCCCATTCTGGTCTGATGCAGGATTCTAGCTGCTCTACAGTCCTGGACCTTTGTTGCTGGATTTCTGCTTCCATGATGCTCCAGACTGAATGTCTAAATGTAAAGATTACTCATACTGGATGGGGGGTCCACAGCTTTGGTAGTTGCATGAAGGGGTCTGAGGTTGATTTAGTAAATAGTTGTTGATCTGACTGTTGTAGGATTTAGACTTAGCCTAAACCAGGGCTACTCAATTCGGTCCTACGAGGGCCGCAATCCAGCAGGTTTTCCATGTATTCCTGTACCAACACACCTGAGTCAAATTAATGAGTTATTGTGTAGAACCTGATTGGCTGTTAGAGCCACCTAATTTGACTCAGGTGTGTTGGTGCAGGGATACATGGAAAACCTGCTGGATTGCAGCCCTCGTAGGACCGAATTGAGTAGCCCTGGCCTAAACCCATACGAGTCTAAGCTTAATGTGCACACTAATACATGTTCACGTGCACACACATGAAGAGAGAGAAGATGCAGTGGCACCCCTCTGTGTTTTAACTAGACTTTTCTCTCGTCCCAGCTTGCTAAGTTCTCTGAGGACACTCTAAGCAGCTACACCGAAGTGGTTTCCTCCCAGGTATAACCTTCTCTGTTCACACTTGCTTGACCCCCAGCTCCACCTGAATCTGCCTGCTGCCCCCTAACCCCACCCCTCCTAACCGGAGGGTGGAACCAATGCCTCTTGCTTCAGATCACCTCTTCATTTCCTTTATTTTCTGTGTTTTTCATATGCATGATGTCTTACTTTCTTCCCTTTAACTCTTTTGGCCATCTGTGGATTATCAGTGTAAACATCAAGCAGCTCTGGATGTGAGTTATCCCTTTATTTTGTCCATGCTGTCCTGTCTGTCTATAAGGGAGGACATGATTGTCTCCCCTCATGGACAGATGTTAACCCTCCTCTGTAGCTGAGTTGTAGAGCAACAGGCAGCATATCAGGCATCAACACCCTGCTCCTCTATAAACACATAGATGTGGATTTTAAATGGAGGTGGACATGGGCGTGCCTGGCTCTCCACCTCTGCCTGCTTGCCTGCATGAATCAGACTGTTCTGGTTGGGTTTCCTCTAGTCCTTCTACCTTCCTGACGCGGAACTGCTGCAGGTTTGCTCTGGAGTCTGAACTTGGACCCTGACCTGGTGGAGTGAGGACATTAGACCCCGTCCCCTTAATTTTTATTTCATCTTTATTTATAAAGCACCAGTTCACAACAGTCATCTTTTCAATGAGCTTTTATTTAACTTTAATCAATTAGTCATAATTAAGTAAAACATAATCAGTCCCATTTATTGTCATCCAGTTAATCCACAATAGTCCAGAAAACCTCCTTCAGGACCAGGAAAGAAAACCTCTTTCAGGATCTTCCTGCACCGGTTGGGGGTGGAGAGGACAGGAAAGAGGGGTCAACCAGCAGTAGAACTGTAACCAGGGATTCCTGCTGAGAAAGAAGAGAAACACACAAATGACAAAACAGATGTTTCTACATGGAGAGTAAAGAGAGCAGCCCAGTGCGTCACGGGACATCCACAGCAGCCCCAGCCTCTACACCACCTCCAACTTTTTTCCTCACCTGGTGCCCTGCAGCACCAGGACCAGGAGAGGAAGAAGGAAATCGGAGGAGGAGGAAGGAGGGCAGACATGAAGAGGAGGTGAGGTAACATCAGTAAAATATTACACCATGTGAAGAGTTTTCCTTCTTCCTCTACACTCAGCTCAGCTTCCTTAGCCGGGTGGTCATTTTAGGAACTGGTTTCTATGAACACAGGTGTTATAAACTGGACTGATGTGGATCATAGGGTGGATGTGTTTTAATTTGATCGCAATGAATCGGTTTGAACTGATTACTTTAGTAAAGTTGAGATGGCATTTGTGTGAACTGGCACTGTATAAATGAAGCTGAATTGAATGAATAACACTGCATACATTTTTCATGACGTTGATGCTGCCAGATGGAAAGAAGAGTTTTCAGTTTTCTGCTGAGCAAGAAGGAACCACAATGAGCTGCAGTAGATGCCACATCCTGGCCTTGTGCGGTAAACGGCATATCTTGACCTTGTGCGGTAGATAATACATCATTGCCTTGTGGGGTAGACGCCATATTCCAGCCACATACGGTAGACGCCACGTCCCGGCCTCGTGCAGTAGATGTCCCGGCCTTATGTGGTTGATGCCACATCCCGGCCTCGTGTGATAGTATCCCAGCTGCGTGCGGTAGATGTCCCGGCCGTGTGCGGAAGACGCTACATCCCGGCTGCGTGGGGTAGATGTGCTGGCCGCGTGGGGTAGACACCACGTCCTGGTCGCGTGTGGTAGATGTCCCAGCCTCGTGTGGTAGATGTCCAGTCCTTGTGCGGTAGATGTCCCGGCCGTGTGCGGTAGACATCTCGGCCGCGTGGGGTAGATGTCCTGGCCTTGTGCGGTAGATGTCTCGGCCGCGTGCGGTAGATGTCCTGGCCGCGTGCGGTAGATGTCCAATCCTTGTGTGGTAGACATCCCGGCCGTGTGGGGTAGATGACCTGGCATTGTGCAGTAGATGTCTCGTCCCCGTGGGGTAGATGTCCTGGCCTTGTGCAGTAGATGTCTCGGCCGCGTGCAGTAGATGTCCTGGCCTTGTGCAGTAGATGTCTTGGCCTCGTGCGGTAGATGTCCTGGCCGCGTGCGGTAGATGTCCAATCCTTGTGCGGTAGATGTCCAATCCTTGTGCGGTAGACATCCCGGCCGTGTGGGGTAGATGTCCAATCCTTGTGTGGTAGACATCCCGGCCGTGTGGGGTAGATGACCTGGCATTGTGCAGTAGATGTCTCGTCCCCGTGGGGTAGATGTCCTGGCCTTGTGCAGTAGATGTCTCGGCCGCGTGCGGTAGATGTCCTGGCCTTGTGCAGTAGATGTCTTGGCCTCGTGCGGTAGATGTCCTGGCCGCGTGCGGTAGATGTCCAATCCTTGTGCGGTAGACATCCCGGCCGTGTGTGGTAGATGTCCAATCCTTGTGCGGTAGACGTTCTGGCCGCGTGGGGTAGATGTCCCATCCTTGTGCGGTAGACGTCTCGGCCGTGTGGGGTAGATGTCCCATCCTTGTGCAGTAGATGTCTCGGCCGCGTGCGGTAGACGTCTCGGCCGCGTGCGGTAGACGTCTCGGCCGCGTGCGGTAGACGTCTCGGCCGTGTGCGGTAGACGTCTCGGCCGCGTGCAGTAGACGTCCCGGCCTCGTGTGGTAGATGTCCCGGCCGCGTGGGGTAGATGTCCTGGCCTTGTGCGGTAGATGTCCCCGGCCGCGTGGGGTAGACGTTTCGGTCGTGTGGGGTAGATGTCCCACCCTTGTGCGGTAGATGTCTCGGCCGCGTGCGGTAGACGTCTCTGCCGTGTGGGGTAGATGTCTCGGCCGCGTGCGGTAGACGTCTTGGCTGCGTGGGGTAGATGTCCCATCCATGTGCGTTAGACGTCTCGGCCGCGTGGGGTAGACATCTCTGCCGCGTGCGGTAGACGTCTCGGCCGCGTGGGGTAGATGTCCCATCCTTGTGCGGTAGACGTCTCGGCCATGTGGGGTAGATGTCCCATCCTTGTGCGGTAGATGTCTCGGCCGTGTGCGGTAGACGTCTCGGCCGTGTGCGGTAGATGTCTCGGCCACGTGCGGTAGACGTCCCAGCCTCGTGTGGTAGATGTCCCCGCCGCGTGGGGTAGATGTCCCATCCTTGTGCGTTAGACGTTTCGGCCGTGTGGGGTAGATATCCCATCCTTGTGCGGTAGATGTCCCATCCTTGTGCGTTAGACGTTTCGGCCGTGTGGGGTAGATGTCCCATCCTTGTGCGGTGGACGTCACGGCCGTGTGGGGTAGATGTCCCATCCTTGTGCGGTAGACGTCTCGGCCACGTGCGGTAGATGTCTCGGCTGCGTGGGGTAGATGTCCCATCCTTGTGCGGTAGACGTCTCGGCTGCATGGGGTAGATGTTCCATCCTTGTGCGGTAGACGTCTCGGCCACGTGCGGTAGATGTCTCGGCTGCGTGGGGTAGATGTCCCATCCTTGTGCGGTAGACGTCTCGGCTGCGTGGGGTAGATGTTCCATCCTTGTGCGGTAGACGTCCCGGCCTCGTACGGTGGACCCTTCCTTCTTTACATTCTCATCTCAGCTGACATCAGGCTGGGGCTTTGCTTTCAGACGTCTGGAGTGAATAAATAATTTTTAGGATCCTGAGATCATAAATTCATCAGCTTGTTTGGCATGAAGCAGTTTTCTGACTTTGTGTGTGTGTGTGTGTACAGGAAATGCTGCGCTGTGTGTGGCGACACCTTATGGGCATCCTGAAGGGAGAATCTCAGACCCTGTGTTATACTTCCAGCCTCCTCCACACTCTGGGATCGGTCACTGTGAGTACCCTGGAGGAAAGCCCTTCATCCTGACTTTAACTTGTCTCTCAGTGTGGGCTACTTTCAACCTGATTTTACAAACATTAAGGTTTTCTACAAAGTATCATATCAACATCAATCCGACTGGCTTGAATTTTACTTGGTATCAGATTGAAAACCTCACTAGTCAACACCCTAAACCAGTTAAAACTATGTCAGATATCTGACTAAATAGAAAATTAACAGCTTTTGTAAAAGTTTGAAACCATTTCTTTGATAATTCATAGTAAGTAGTATACTCTGTAGTGGGTTTTCAGTTATTAGAAGCAGTTAATGTCAGATAAATGCTCTGATGTCCAACTAGATCTCCAGATTAGTTGCCCTTATCAGTACCTAGACCTCTGTCTAACACATCAGTCCGGATCTCCATGCTGCTGTCCATGTTACCAGCTAAATAGGACTGGACACCTCAGTAATGGCGGTGTGGAGGAGGCGACAACACACAAAACGCTCGCCGGATTAGTCTATATTAACATAGACCCAAGCGTCACTCTGGATGAGGCATCTTCTTCTGCGTCATCATATATCCACATAATTATTGAAAAAGTAGGATGTGAGCGGTTTGCTTTTTTTTCCTGCACTTCCACATTTTCCAGGTGGATTTTCCAGGCAGGTAGAGCAGCACACTGTCTGTGCAGTTTTTCCAAGTCTGATGTTCGGTGGGAGCTGGATGAATCAGAGGCTACCCCCTACCTGTTAGCAGTAAATGATTTTTGTGTTGAAGGTGCTGTGTTGCGTGGACAAGCAGGGGATCCTGTCCTGGCCAAACCCAAGTCCAGAGACCGTCATTTTCTTCAGCGGCCGAGTGGAGCCACCCCACAGCAGCCAGGATGACCTCCGAGACGACCTGTCGGTCACCTCCTACTGCAGGATGGAGACGGATGAGGACAGGGATGAGGTGGGTGGTGTCTCCTGGCTTTTACAGGACTGTTCTGGGTTTGGTAGACTTTAGGATTATTCTGACCGCTGCACAGGCCCAGGAAGCAGAGGCTCTCCTCTCTCTGCCGGAGGAGGTGGCCGCTCCGCTGGCAGAGCCTCCGGAGCGCGGTGAGACATCACGTGACACGGCCCGCTCGTCTGAAACGCTGCGGCCTCGGCGGCCATGCCAGCCCGCTCACCCTCGAATCAAACACCACTCCGGATCCAACGTTAGCTTCAGCCACGATACCGTCGGAGGAGAGGACGATCAGGGCCAGGTGAGAAAGTTTATCTTTGAACGCCATTTATTTACCAGATCACAGAGAGATGGAAACACACATCGTCTGTCTTTACCTGTTTCTCTGTTTCCATGGTAACATGATATCCACTGATCTTTGTGTGGGCTGATGATAATCTGGACCAAAGCTGCTGTCCTCAAGTCTGAATGTCACCTTGTTTCAGGATTTTGCTGTGAACTGCTCAGAAGCCGAGGCTGAGGACTTTGTATGCGACTACCATCTGGAGATGCTGAGTCTGTCTCAGGACCAGCAGAACCCAGCCAGCATCCAGTTCGATGACCTCTCCTGGCAGTTTCACCTCTCCTCCCTCAAGCCGCTTGGCCTCAACATCATGCTGAACCTCTGCAACGCCAGCGTCACCCAGCAGCTCTGCCGCTTCTCCGACCACCTGTCCAACTTGGCTCTGCAGGAGAGCAATGGCACCGTGCTGCCCGTCAACGTCCCCTGGGGGCTCTGCGAGCTCTCCAGGCTCATAGGTAAAGGAAAATATGCTGCTCTTTTAGGACATAATCATAAAGGAGCCGGACTGAGCAAACCTGTTAATCAGAAACAATGAACATGTACGCTCACATGCTCCTCTGATCACGTTTCATCTGTGTGAGTGGTTACCGAGTTCGGACAGCAACGCTGACTCCATCCATGACTGTGTTTCCAGGCTTCACTCCGGGAGCCAGAGAGCTGTTTACACAGGAGAACCACTTAGCTCTGTACCAGCTGCCATCTGGAGAGAAGCCCAAAGAGTTCACATCCCGCCGCCTCCACTACTTCACCAAACGCCAGCCTCCCATTGCCCACCTCATCTCCCTGTTTGTACGGGACTCCTCCTCCAGTGAGACCAAGCACTTGATTTTTTCTGTCAGTGTTTGCTTGGATGAGTCCTTCACTCCGTGGAGGTCTAGGCTAGTTTTAGCATGAAGACTAATATTAACCTCGCTGCTAATATTAGTTTCCGCACCACTAATTTTGGCCTCATTATATAAACCTAGCTTAAAGACGCACTACAGAACTTTTATTTTCTCAGTGATGCGCTCCTATTGATGACACATTTGGTGGCCATACCTACCTGTATTGTGAGATCTTTCCATCCAGTAAAAGTCTGATCTTGACTCTTGTCTTATCTCATGCTCTCTCTTTTCCTCTCTTCCTCCAATAATGTCTTCTTGCCTTTCTTTGCTGAGTCAGCCACAGTGTACGTTCCGACTGGCTGGTGTTTTATATTGTTTGCTAGCGGGTGAAGCAACATTCGGCTGCAATGTCCACTGTGTTTCAAAGGAAAAAGGTGGATAGTTCGGTTTTTCAGCCTTATTTTGCTGCGTAGCGACGGCTTCAGAATCACACTTAATAGACGTCACTGCCATCAAACCAGTCCGGGACGAGATTTTTTAAGGTCGGAAAGTTAGTGGTTAATATTAACCTCCTGCTGATATTAGCCTTTCTGACAATAACTTTCTGGGTGTATTCTGATGGTTGTTGTGGTCCTGAGCACCAGTCAGTAGTTCATGTTTGGCATGATGATTGACGAGAATGGTGTGTGTGGACTAGGGCTGCAACTAATGACTATTCTGATGGTGGACTAGTCACCGACTATTAAAACGACTAGTCGACCAGTCGGATTTTGTGGATCATGATTATTAAATGGATCTTATTTCACTTCCAGCTTTGAAATCTTGGATGAGGTTGTTAAGTCCGACGTCCCTCCTCTTGAAATGTTCGAGCGTTGCAGACGTACTTCTGTGGTACACAAGTTCCGCTTTACAAACCTCACATGTATTTAATTTATTTTGTAAGTTTAACGGGAAGTTATTTCAGACTTTTGGCGTCTTCTGCTGCAGTTTTATTCGCTGGTCCACCGCCATATTTCTCCCCTGGCGACGCATGTGCAACTCTCAGCAGAGATAGGGAACAAGACGATATCTCTGTAGTTTTTTTTTTTTTTTTTTTTTTAGTAGACGGGTAATTCATTGACTATTTTTATTGTTGATTATTGTCGACAACGTTGACTAATCGTTGCAGCCCTAGTGTGGACTGATTTGCTTTGTAATGAGATTTTGTAGATGTTTCACATTTCAGCAGATTTCCTCTGTTGTGATGTATCTTCGTTGTTTCCAGTCATCACTGTTTTAGTTTTGTTAGCTTTTATCAGGATGGATTGAGTGTTTATGTTTGCTTCTTTTCATCATGCTGTAGATAATGTCCAGATGCTGTCCCACGGGTCTGCTGACCTGATCCTGGAGGCCTGCACTGACTTCTGGGATGGAACTGATATCTACCCCCTTTCTGGCTCAGACAGGTCTAGAACTTTGATTTAAATGTTAAAAGTCTCCTCCTTTTATTAGTCTTTGCATTTTTAACTCTTGATTTTGCTGCTCTGTGTCCAGAAAGAAGGTTCTGGACTTCTACCAGCGTGCCTGTTTGTCAGGCTACTGCTCAGCCTTTGCCTACAAACCCATGCAGGTATCTCTATCCAGCCAGCTGAATGGGAAGTGTGTGGAGTTGGCCCCAGGCCCCTGCCTCTTCTCTGGGGTTGAGTTGCCTTCCACCACCCCCATCAAACACAGCTCCTGCAGGAACAGCTGGAGCTCAGATGGTATGGGTTGATAGCAGAGGAACGTAAAACTGAATGAAGAAAAAGGCCCTTCTAACATCCCCTCTTCCTTTCACATCCACAGAGGGAATCGGTGAAGGCGTGGAGCGGGAAGACTGTGTCCAGGCCCTGAGTGGGCAGATCTTCATGGGCATGGTTTCCTCCCAGTTCCAGGCTCGGCTGGACACAGTGCGGCTCATTGACGCTCTGGTCACTGCTTGTATCCGTTTTGTGTACTTTTCCATGGAGGATGAGCTGCGTAGCAAGGTGAGCTAACAGTCTGGTTTACCGGAACATCCTCTCTGAGCATTCCTACGATTACTTTACTCATTCCTACGATCACTTTATTCATTCCTACGATTATTTATTCCTATGCTTACTTTACTTATTCCTACACTTACTTTACTCATTCCTACGATTACTTTACTCATTCCTACGATTGCTTTACTCATTCCTGCGATTACTTTACTCATTCCTACGATTACTTTACTCATACCTACGACTACTTTATTCATTCATACGATTACTTTATTCATTCCTACGATTACTTTATTCATTCCTACGATTATTTATTCCTATGCTTACTTTACTTATTCCTACACTTACTTTACTCATTCCTACGATTACTTTACTCATTCCTACGATTACTTTATTCATTCATACGATTACTTTATTCATTCCTACGATTACTTTACTCATTCCTACGATTACTTTATTCATTCCTACGATTACTTTACTCATTCCTACGATTACTTTATTCATTCCTACGATTACTTTATTCATTCCTACGATTACTTTACTCATTCCTACGATTACTTTATTCATTCCTACGATTACTTTACTCATTCCTACGATTACTTTATTCATTCCTACGATTACTTTACTCATTCCTACGATTACTTTATTCATTCCTACGATTACTTTATTCATTCATACGATTGCTTTATTCATTCCTACGATTACTTTATTCATTCCTACGATTACTTTATTCATTCCTACGATTACTTTATTCATTCATACGATTGCTTTATTCATTCCTACGATTGCTTTATTCATTCCTACGATTACTTTACTCATTCCTACGATTACTTTATTCATTCCTACGATTACTTTATTCATTCATACGATTGCTTTATTCATTCCTACGATTACTTTATTCATTCCTACGATTACTTTATTCATTCATACGATTACTTTATTCATTCATACGATTACTTTACTCATTCCTACGATTAATTTATTCATTCCTACGATTACTTCATTCATTCCTACGATTACTTTACTCATACCTACGATTACTTTACTCATTCCTACGATTACTTTACTCATTCCTACGATTACTTTACTCATACCTACGACTACTTTATTCATTCATACGATTACTTTATTCATTCCTACGATTACTTTATTCATTCCTACGATTATTTATTCCTATGCTTACTTTACTTATTCCTACACTTACTTTACTCATTCCTACGATTACTTTACTCATTCCTACGATTACTTTATTCATTCATACGATTACTTTATTCATTCCTACGATTACTTTACTCATTCCTACGATTACTTTATTCATTCCTACGATTACTTTACTCATTCCTACGATTACTTTACTCATTCCTACGATTACTTTATTCATTCCTACGATTACTTTACTCATTCCTAGGATTACTTTATTCATTCCTACGATTACTTTACTCATTCCTACGATTACTTTATTCATTCCTACGATTACTTTATTCATTCCTACGATTACTTTATTCATTCCTACGATTACTTTATTCATTCCTATGATTACTTCATTCATTCCTACGATTACTTTATTCATTCCTATGATTACTTTACTCATTCCTACGATTACTTTATTCATTCCTACGATTACTTTACTCATTCCTACGATTACTTTACTCATTCCTACGATTACTTTATTCATTCCTACGATTACTTTATTCATTCCTATGATTACTTCATTCATACTTCAGGACTACTGGCCGTGAACATATACTTAATTTATTTTGGGTATGTCATTTCAGACAGGAGGAAGAAAGTTAGGCCTGGTTGAGAAGAGGTTACCAAGTTTTAGTTTGTAGAAAAGGCATATTTTCCGTCTGTTCCACAGCTTTGTTACAGAGATATGACATGTAGTAAGGAAACTTTAAGGATTGTGGTGTTTTCTGGCTCTTTCATCATGTCTGAATGAAGTGTGAAGGATGTTGAAAGTGACCGATGTGGGGAATGTCAGTAACTATTACACCAGTATTCAAAAGCAGTATTTATTTATTTTATTTCTTTTAAGAACCAAGAAAGTCCCACTGGGATTAAAAACCTCTTTTCAAAGGGAGTCCTGGCCAAGAGGCAGTAAAAATTCAACACACAGTTACAACTATCAAACAACAAACATTAATATAAAACAGGTCATGAACAGACTTGCACATTATTGAGGCAGTCTCTGATGCTTTCAGCTTGGTTTTGAAGGCATTTAAGGTTAATCAATTTCCAGCCTTTCTGCAACATATTCCAAGCGAAAGGAGCTGCGTGAACAAAGGCTTTCTTAATGAGCTTTGTGCGGGCAAAAGGAACAGAGATCAACAACTGCTCATTTGATCAGATAAAGAGTATGAATCAACATTTCTCTGTTTGATAAAAGCACAAATGTAGGGAGGTAGTAGTCCAAGCATAGCCTTGTAAGTAAATGTGTAGCAATGAGCCTGCCTCCTAGTGGCCAGAGAGGGCCGTCCCACTCATGAGTACAAATCACACTGATGCGTCATAGAATTCAGTTAGTAATAAAGCCAGAAGAGCATGTGTCCTCCATTTCAAGACAAGAAGACAAAGCATTCATATAAAAGAGGTCACAATAATCTAGCACCACTACAAAAGTTGCAGTGAAAAGACGCTTTTTTACTTCAATAAAAAAAGACAACTTATTACAGTAAAAAAAAAAAAAATCCTACACATAGAAAAACCCAAGTTTTTTCTATGTGCAGTTTAAAAGTGAGGGAGTCATCAATCAAGACTCCAAGGTACTTGTATTCATGAACCACTTCTGATATCCCCTCCAAGAGTGGAAACTACTGGAATAGTTTCAGGCACATTCTTATTAGAAAAAAACATTAGCGTAGTCTTGTCAGCATTGAGGACGAATTTTAACTGAAGAAGTGCATACTGGACAGCAACAAAAGCTTTCTGCAGGGTTTCAATGGCCTCAATGGGAGATGTTCCATAGCAGTAAATAACTGTATCATCGGCATAAAAATGCAAATTAGCATCAGATATATATATATATATATATATATATATATCAAGGGGAGCCCCAGGGCGACACACCAGAGCGGGCCCAATGGAAAGCCAGAATGAGACTAGCGTCCAAGATGAAAGACCGAGGAACCCAGGAATGTTCCTCAGGGCCATAACCCTCCCAGTCCACTAGATACTGCAGCCCCTGACTGTGACGGCAAACATCCAGGAGGCAGTGAACAGAGAAACCCGGACTACCACCAATGACCCTGGGGGGGCGGAGGCGGCCTGGAAGGAGGGACCAAGGGGCTGGAGGAGACCGGTTTCAGCTGAGAGACATGGAAGGACGGATGGACCCTCATGGACCTCGGCTGCCGAAGCTTGACAACGGCAGGATTGATGACCTCCAGGATCTCAAAGGGGCCAAGGAACCGGTGGGACAGCTTGTGAGAGTCTGTCCGCAAGAGGATGTTCCTGGATGATAGCCAGACCTTTTGTCCCGGAGCATACGAAGGGGCGGGGGTCCGACGGCGGTCAGCCAACCAGCGGTTTATGTCGGACGTCCGAACCAGCACCGCCTTAGTAGCTCTCCAAAGTTTGCAGCGCTGACCCAGGTGATGTTGGACGGAGGGAACTGCAATCTCCACTTTGTGATCTGGGAAGAGCGGAGGTTGATGCGCGTATTCCACCCAACACAAATGACTGCTCCAGGTAGATGGATTAGCTGCAGCCACACAGCGCAGAGCAGATTCCAATTCCTGATTTAACCGTTCAGCCTGCTCGTTGGTTTGGGGGTGAAATCCAGAACTGAGACCGACCGAAGCACCCAAGGCTGCACAGAAAGCCTTCCACACCCGGGACACGAACTGGGGTCCACAGTCCGAGACGATGTCCTTCGGGATCCCATGAAGACGAAAAACATGTTGGGACATAATCTCTGCCGTTTCAAAAGCCGTGGGCAGCTTAGGCAAGGCCACAAAATGGGCTGCTTTGGAAAACCTGTCAATTATTGTGAGGATGGTGGAACTGGAAGCGGACGAAGGAGACCGGCGGGAGCCTGAGAAGATGCTTTTCCTCGTGCGCAGATGGGACAGGCAGCCGCATATTCCCTGATGTCTTTCTCCAATTTAGGCCACCAGAAATGCCTCCGGATGAGCGATGTAGTTCGTGCCACGTCAGGATGACAGGCCACTCGGGAAGTGTGCCCCCACTGGATCACCTGGGATCGGACATTGTCAGAGACAAACAGTCTATTTGGGGGACCTGTACCTGGATCTGGATGAGTCTGTTCTGCCTCTCAGATGTTCTGTTCGACCTCCCAGGGTTTTGGTGCCACTGAACGATGACCGCAGTCGAGACGTGGAGTCGTCTCCAATCCCAATATCTCCTTCAGCACGTTGGCGCAGAACTGTTGTGGGTTTGTCCCTTCCTCGCCCTCTTCTATTCTGATTAGACAGATATTCTGACAACGGCTGCGGCCTTCCAAGTCCAAGCACTTCTCTGTCAGGTTGCACACCTTTAATTGCAGACATTTCACTGTGGTTTCAAGACTCATCCCTGTTTACGTCCACTCGGTGGTAACTCTTATCGACAGAGTCCGGAGAAAACAGGGTAGCATCAGAGTCAGTGGGAGAGCTAGCTACCTTCTTATTAGCAGTTGAGTTAGCAGCCTTGGCACAGCTACTTTAGACATGTTTTAAACAAGCGTAATAATTTTCTGCCCGACAAGACCAACTGACCTCATATAATTCTGATTATATATATTATATTATATTCTATATTAAAGTTGCATGCAGAGCTCCAGAACATCAGACCAATCAGTAGATAAGTCTGTTTTTCTTGCCTTGTCCCATGCTTTGGTATGCTCATGTATGATAGCAGCTATTCCCAGTGAAAACCTTAACCCTGCATCTCTTAAAAGGAGCATGTCTATTCACAATTTGCATAAAAATGTCCAAGCTACCGCTACATCTGGTAGTAGGTCAATATTTTTCCATTTAACTCTCAACAAATTATAATGAAAAGCTTGTTCATTAAAATGTTTAAGATTAAACGACTGTGCATGTTTTACATTTTGGCATTCAAGTATTTCTGCAAGCAGTAACAACACAGTGATGACTCCAGTCATTGCTAAAGACGAAGAGAACTTGTGAAGCACATTTGTTGAAATCAGATCAAAGTGGACTTTTGAGGACTTTTAAAATTAGGCCTAGTGGGTAAGTTGACAAATCTAGATTAATAGAGTTACAAAAACATTTAATTTCAACAGAAGTTCCCCTGGGTGTGGGGCCGGGTCCTGTGGTGGCTGCGCTGGTGGCTGCGCTGGTGGCTGCTTTCTCTGTGGGGGGGGGCTCGCTGTCCTCTGGTCGGCCTGGGGTGTCCCCCACGGGGCGTGGTGTGTGGGTTATGTGTGACGCGACTGTGTGATGGTGAGTGCTTGTGGGTACGGTACAGGGGAGGGTGTGAGTGTGGGGTTATATGGGGTGGAGATTGGAGTAGGTGGGGGGTGGGGGGGAGGGGGTCGATGGCGCCCTGGTTCCCGGGGTGTGCGGCTGGAACATCGGGGTGTGTCCTGGCCTATGCCGGGTGGTTGTCTGGGGCGGCCTGGTCCTCCTAGGCATGTTGGTGGCCCTCTGCCTTTGGGGGGTGGGGCGGCCGCCTCTGGGCTCCTGGGGCCCTGGGCCTTTGGCTTGGGCTGCCCTGGGTGGCCGGTCCCTGGCGGGGCCGGCGGCTGCTGATCTTGGCCCACTGGGACCTGTGCCCCAAGACCGTGGGGGGCTCTTGCTGGGGCTCTCCTCTGCCGCCCCTCAGGTGGGGCTGGAGTCGTCTTCGGGGTGGGGCTGCCCTGGTCTGCCTCTGACCTCCGTAGAGGCGTGGTCGCATTTGCACGATCTCACTCACCACTCTTCATCACTGATCGCTCCTCTTCCTCATGCTCTGCATGCTGACAGTCACTGAGGTGTCCAGTGGGTTTTTATACTAAGAGATAATTCTTCTTTTTTTTTTCTGGGTTAGTATCTGGTCGCTGTTGTGCTACTTTCATGATATGTCTTTTTGATTTGGTTATTATTTAAAAACTCTTAATGACTAGCAGCTCTGTTTTTGTGTAAAAGTTGTAGGAAACTTTCTGGTGTGTTCATGTACAGGTGTAACAGTTTGTTGTCTGATGATGGTGTGGATTGAAGGGTCGTTTCCTTCTGTCTGTGATCTTTTTGTCTCCTTTCTTCTTTCCCTTTTACTCTTTTTGCTATTTTGCATCTTTTTCTGTCCCCTCCGGTCAGGTCCAGCAAGATTACATAGGTTCCGTGATTCAAAGTAAATAAATAAACAAATGAATCAGATTATCAAGAGGAGCCTTACCCATAGGCCTCCCCTTGGCAGAGCAAATTTGTTCAGCACGATACCTCAACCAGGTTATCATTTTGCTGCTATGATGCTGGACAGGACAAAAAAAAAGAAAAAAAAAAAAAAAGATAATTTCAACAGAAGTTGAAATTAAAATCTCCAGCCATAAGTATGAGAAGAGAAGCAAGTTTTTAGTTTTCAGGAGCAGCGGCTGCAGTGGACTGGAAAGGAGGAAGTGAAACGGTGTTTCGGGAATGTTCTTCGAATTTTAGTTGCGACCTTCAGCTGTTGTTCGCAGAATATTTAAAAACAGTTTTCATCTCAACAATCCAGGCTACTTTCTCTGAGCATCACAGCCAGCTTCATCAGAACCTCCAGCCTGTTAGCTGTGCAGTCTCTCAGGTACTGATCCACACCAAACAGGAAACAATAATCCGCAATTGTTCACCTAAAAGAGAACATCCTTTACAGTCTCCTATTGAATTTCAGCCACTTCTGCCGACTTAAAACCTTCATTTCCCTCCAACAGCCTCACTTGGCCAAGCCAGGCAGTCATGCAGGAAGGCTCGGCTTCACAGCACATGCAGCCGGTCACCTGCTCAGTCTAGATTGACCAATAGGCAAGGATCGGCCGTATTGGAACATCTTTATAACATGCTGAATAAAGTGGAGGGTTTTCTCCTGAAATGGAACCTTTATCTTCCCAAAATCAAAGGACCTGAAAGTTAGAGTAGGATGGGCCATGAGACTGAGACTGAAGGGAGGTCCGTCTGTCGACATGGCGTGGCATAGTGAAAGGCTGGCTTCTGATGCCATCTGAATGTACAGTGGACTGTGGTCTTAGGAACATTCAGTAAATTGTTAATCATAAAAGCAACAGTAATCCATCTTCTATGGAGACGTATGAGAGCACATACAGATTGATGTTGTCCTCTACCTGTACAGGTGTTTGCTGAGAAGATGGGTTTAGAGACGGGCTGGAACTGTCACATCTCCCTCACCCCAAATGGAGACAGTCCCTGTGACGGATCACCATCCAGCCCCAGTCATGGCTCCCTGCATGAAGACCTCCACCAAGGTATCGGTCTGCATGCACGCCAAGTTTCTAATGTTTACCTGTGGAACAAAGGATATCAGAGCAGGGTCCCCGCTACATGTAAATAATGGAGGCGCACCGCCACGGCAAAGCAATGAATAGCTCTAGGAGTAACTTATTTTTGTAAAATGAAATAGTCTCAACCTCCTGTCTGGTTCTACTGCGACTCACTCCAATGGTGGAAAAGAGGTGACAGAGCAAAGTAAAGCTTGTTACATACTCCACAAGAATCAAGAACTTTGTTCTTGTTTTCAAGGCGGCAAGACCAAGAAAAACTGGTTTTGGTCCGGTCAGGTCATCCTCCACGAGAAGCTTTGTCCACAGTGGGGGGGGGGGACAATGAACAGTCGGCATGGTTATTTCATTTATATTTAACGTGAAACTTGGTCACACGACATTGTCGGTGTCTCTAAATGCTAAATGTGATGTATACATTTTCCTACTTTCTCAGCACCCAGGTCAGGCCTGGCAGACCCAAGCGTGTTGTGAGGGTCAGTTGGAATTGTCTGGCAGAGTCCCCTGTCAGAAAGAGTTTCAACTCCCATCTCCGGCAGAGCTTCAACCATGTCCCGGGTGAGGCGGGGGACATTGAGTCCGAGTGGGCTGTGTTCTGTGCCTCTATTGTCGAGACGACCAGCCGCAGCTGTGGCCATAAGGTCGTCAGTGCCTGTCGTGGCGGTAACCCCGATCTCGTTGGTGGACACCGGCAGTAAGGGATGCCGTCAAGCTGAAGGAGTCCTATCGGGCCTTTTTGGCCTGTGGGACTCCAGAGGCAGCTGATGGGTATCGGCGGGCTAAGCGGAGCGCAGCTTCGACGGTCGCTAAGGCAAAAACTCGGGCATGGGAGGAGTTTGGAGAGGCCATGGAGAATGATTTCCGGACGGCTTCGAGGAGATTCTGGTCCACCATCCGGCGGCTCAGGAGGGGAAAGCAGTGCTCCATCAACACTGTGTACAGTGGGGATTGGGGGGCTGCTGACCTCAACTCAGGACATTGTGAGGTGGTGGAGGGAATACTTTGAAGACCTTCTCAATCCCACCAACACGTCTTCTGATGAGGAAGCAGAGTCTGGGGTAGCTGGTGTTGGCTCTCCCTTTTCTGGGGATGAGGTCCGCCCAGAGTTCCTTAAGGCTCTGGATGCTGTAGGGCTGTCTTGGTTGACACACCGCTGCAGCATCGCATGGACATCGGGGACAGTTCCCCTGGACTGGCAGACTGGGGTGGTGGTCCCCCTCTTCAAAAAGGGGGACCAGAGGGGTGCTCCAACTACAGGGGGATCACACTCCTCAGCCTCCCCAATAAGGTCTATTCAGGGGTGCTGGAGAGGAGGGTCCGTTGGATAGTCGAACCTCGGATTGAGGAGGAGCAGTGTGGTTTTCGTCCCAGTCGTGGAACAGTGGACCAGCTCTACACCCTCTTCAGGGTCTTTGAGGGGGCATGGGAGTTTGCCCAACCAATCTACATGTGCTTTGTGGACTTGGAGAAGGCATTCGACCGTGTCCCCCGGGGACTCC
Source organism: Melanotaenia boesemani (assembly GCF_017639745.1). Lineage (NCBI taxonomy): Eukaryota > Metazoa > Chordata > Actinopteri > Atheriniformes > Melanotaeniidae > Melanotaenia > Melanotaenia boesemani. The sequence continues at coordinate 29,981,869 of NC_055702.1, forward strand.
TGTGGGGGGTACTCCGGGAGTATGGAGTGCTGGACCCGCTTGTACGAGCTGCCCGGTCCCTGAACGACCGGTGTCAGAGCTTGGTCCGCATTGCCGGCAGTAAATCAGTCATTTCCAGTGCGGGTTGGACTCCGCCAAGGTTGGCCATTGTCACAAATTCTGTTCATAACTTTTATGGACAGAATTTCTAGGCGCAGCCGAGGTGTTGAGGGAATCCCGTTTGGTGGCCTCAGGATTGAGTCTCTGCTCTTTGCGGATGATGTGGTTCTGTTGGCTTCATCGGGCCGTGATCTTCAGCTCTCACTGGAGCGATTCACAGCCGAGTGTGAAGCGGCTGGGATGAGAATCAGCACCTCCAAGTCCGAGACCATGGTCCTCAGCCAGAAAAGGGTGGAGTATTTTCTCCGGGTCGGGAATGAGGTCCTACACAGAACGAGGATGATGTATTTCCAAATCCATCCCAGCTGTGAGCAGCAGAAAGGAGAAGCACAAATAGCCGACTACAAAACTAAAGTGAGTCTGGAAGGAACGAGCAACAACAAGCTTCCTTGAAACTCAGTGGAGTCGAAAGTACGGTATTTAAGTAAATGTTCTGCGTTACTGTCCACCACTGGTCACAAGTTACACGTATTAGTCTTTATTTTCATACTAGACTAAATCATTCATTCAGAAACATTTCCATCAGTCATGAAATGTGTAAAAAGAAAAACATTTTTTTGCTGTGTGACGAAGACTCCCGGGACGAAGCTGAGGGTCCGCTGCTGCCAGAGGAGGAAGTCCACTCAGACCTGGCCAGCTTCCAGCCCACAGACAGCGATGTGCCCAGCTTCCTGGAGGACTGCAACAGAGTAAGGATTCCAGATTAAAGATGGGCAAGTTTTACTGTCAGCCCCAAAACTCTGGCTGTTCTGTTCGTTGATGGTTGGTTTCTGTTGGGTGTTTTTAGAGGATTATTTTAGGTGCTTTTTTCAGAGTGAAGGAAGGGTTATCAGTGCTTTCTGCATCTTAACATGGACTCCCGTCGTAAAAAGCTGCTGCAGCTGTACCGGCTCTGAGGCGGGGTTACAGAGTGCAACCAGTCCAGCTGATCTTCACTAGAAAAGAGTCAAACTCTGATGATTCAGTCTTTCCTGAACAGTGCTCCTACAGCTTTATTAATCCCAGAGGGAAAATCTAAACGATTTGAATTAAAAGAGAGTTTAAAGTTTTTATTTCCTATTTGTTTCAATCTGTTTCCTGTTTATTTCCTGTTAATTTCCATGTGTTTCCTGTCTGTCAGGCGAAGTTACCTCGTGGGATCCACCAGGTTCGTCCACACCTGAAGAACATTGATAATGTGCCTCTCCTGGTGCCGCTCTTCACCGACTGCACCCCTGACAGTGAGTCCCGTCGGCGTTTCCATCAGTCCCTCAGGGCTGAGTCTGACGGCAGGCCGTCTCAGGCTGACTCAGCTTCTCTGGGAGACATATTCAGTGCTTGTACTGAGTCACATCCTGATGTTGTTTTTCCACTCGTCTTTGCAGCCATGTGTGAGATGATAAAGATCATGCAGGAAAACAGGGAGGTTACCTGCTGCCTGGGAAGCTCTGCTAACTTTCGTAACAGCTGCCTGTTTCTGCAGAGCGACCTCAGGTAAACATGTTGAATATCGCCAACCACAAAGCAGTAAATCCTGTCGGTTCTCGTTTTCAATTGTTTCACCTTTGCAGCATCGCTTTGGACCCTCTGTACCCATCTCAGTGCTCATGGGAAACATTTGGCTACGCCACCAGAGGAGGGTTTAATGGAGATGCTGAAGGACTGTCTCCTCTGAGACTATCTGGACAGCTCAACAGTCTGGGCTGTTCGGTCTCCTTCCACCAAGGAGACAGCGTGAGCATGGTCAAACTCATAGAGCAGGTCAGAATCGCACCTTCACACATGAAGTCAGAGATCTTCTGTTTCTGAAAGTATTTTTCTTTGAACCTTTTCAGGCTCGACACACAACATCTGGCATCCGGAAGTGTTTCCTGTTCCTGCTGCAATGTCAGCTCAGTATGGTTATCATCCAGGTGCGACTTCAGCTAAATTCTCCTATTCCTGTAAAGTATGCTTCTTAAAACCTGAATGAAGTACTTCTGGTGTTTCTGTTCAGTTCCTTACATGTCTCGTCCAGCTTCCTCCACCCATGAACACCACCGACATCCTCTGGGTGTCCTGCTTCAGCTGTCCCCTGCTAAGGTACAGACTGCTTATTCCATGCATCAAGATGGGTCCTGACCAGTGGTCTGGGTCTCTCGGGACGGATCCTGACCAGTGGTCTGGGTCTCGTAGGATCCAGTTGTGATGTCTGTTGTTCTTTCAGTGTGTCTCTTTTGGGGAAGCCCCCCGACAGCTCCGTCATGACTGTGGCCACAGGGAAGAACCTTGATTCAATCCCGAGGAAGGTAAGATGAGCTGGATCCTGATCTGATTCCAGATCCTGGAAATGTGCTGTCAATCATCCACCAGTATGTTTAACTGGACTAAGTGGATGGCAAGAAGCAGCTCCAATTTTGTGAAATGTGACTGACTTCCCGTCATCCTCTCTGAACAGACTCAGAACTACTTCCTGGGCTGTTTCCTGTTGAAGTTCGGCCTGACGGTGTGTACCTATCTGCTAGCCTTTGGCTTCACCCTACAGGCCATCTGCCCTGTGGGCAGTAACCTGACCTTCAGCGACAACACCACCTGGACCTGCAGGTCCATTTATACAGCCAGGTACCAGAGCAGCTCCACCCACAGGAACCCTCCAGTCCACTCCTTATTTCTAGACTGGGTTCTGATGAATCTGAGGAAGATCAGCTGACATCCTCCTCACCAGGAAATTGTGTCTGAACTGATGTCTCTGTGTCCCTGCAGCTCATCAGAAGAGGCTCCTGATTGGTTCAGAAAACTGTCCAATGGTCTGCTACTGACCCAGAAGGTCATGGCTGGCTTCCTGGTGTTACACACAGGTCTCACCTCGTAAACATAAAAATTTAGAGTCCTCTGCAGTTCTAGGAATAAGGTTCTCACATGGTTGTTGTTCTCACTGTTTTCAGTTGTTATCTCCATCAGCTACGTCCACCGCTCCAAGCCTCTGTGGAGGAAGAGTCCCTTCAGCAACACCTGGTGGTGTCTCACCGTGCCCGTTGTGTGAGTTATCACATCCTCCAACCAGCAGCTGTCTGAGATCAGAGAGGCATCTCCAGCTGAATTAACCCCGTCATCCTGTTTGTTCCAGCCTGCTTGGCCAGATCGTTCAGGCCACAGTGGATTATCAGCTGTGGCGTGACCGAGACAGTGTCCTTACCTATGACCTGGCCAGCATCCCTCTGGAAACCTGGCTGCTGGCCTCGTTGTCCCCTCTTCTGGTGGTGGTGGTCAACGAAGTCGTGAAGCTGCATCAGATACGGTAGGAAACTAAGAGATGGATGGCTCAGAGATTGTTTTATATTTAAGGCTGGGCACTTTAACGTGGTATCGCATTAACACATTAATTAGTTAATGCCGTTCATTTTTTTACCATGTCTTAACAGTTTTTATTTTTTGTTTGTTTTGTTTTTTTGTTTGTTCTTTTGTTCAAAACTTTTTGGTATTGGCTCTGAACCAGAGGAACCTCATACAGAGGCTGCATCAGGCCTCTTCCTCCATGTCTGGTCCTGCTGCAGCAGTGATGATGGAATCAGGAGAGAGCGGCTTTATTAACATGAAGACACGTTTTCTGTCTGCACTTAAGAAAGAAGAAAAATAATCGACATTTCTCTTTGTCCATCATATTTTGTATATATATATATATATATATATATATATATATATATATATATATATATACATATATATGTATATTATTATACTGTTTACTATATTAGTATATGATTTGCCATGATGTAATAACATATTCTGTCCACATCATACTACTTGCACAATCCTCTGTTATTCTGTATATTACTATGACGTTTATTTATTTAGTTTCCATTTACGCTGTTTGACCGTTACATGCTACCTGCTTTCTTTCTGCTTCAGTCTTTCCTTCCTGCCCTCGTACTGTGAAACCTGAGCTGCCCGTCTGGGCCACGTAGTTCTCTGACCTGGACAGCGTAACAGCAAACCCTGTGGTTTCTCTCCTCTCATGGTTTCAGGGTCCGAGTTCGCTACCAGAAGAGACAAAAGCTGCAGTTTGAAACGAAGCTGGGGATGAACTCTCCATTTTAATGCTGGTATCTGCAGCAGACATGAAACCATGGACCAGTTCTCCAGTGGACAGACTCCAAGAAGAAACCAGGGGAGGTTCACCCTTCTCTCGCTACGTTCCTCTGAGCTGGAGAGAAATCTGAAGGAAGACCAGGCCGGCCTTCATTACTTAAAACATGTCAGGTTTTTTCTTTTCATCCAATTAACTGATGAGTCAGCTGTTTAGATGATCTTTAATGATCAAATGTTCCAGAATAACAGAGACAAGAACTCAGTTTCAGTATTTTATTTTCTCCTTCACCTGTACGGTTTTTTACCTGTTTCTATTCTTTTAACTGGGCTACATCCCTTCATTCTCATCCTGAATCTGGGTTATGGTCAGGTTGTATTTTACAGCTGCTGTGGAAGAAAAGAAAAAGTCTGAAGACATTTATGGATTTTCTGATGTCTCCTTCAGGTCAGAGATGGACATGGTTTTAGTTCACAGACTTTTGGAGCAGACTTTGGACGTTCAAGAAGTTGCCATGGTTTCCAAGTCTAGATGATGATGTCAGGAGATTTTATTCTCTCCATCATATCTTCTGACATCCGGTTACTGTGGTGGGATGAACTTGACTGCTAGCTGAAGAGAAAAAGCAGCAGAATTTAGCTTTAGCTGCTTCATCCAGATGTACCTTCTGATGGTGGCTGAGGTCTGATTTTACATGTTCCTCAGAGAAATGATGAGCTTGGGTTGTTTGGTTCAGCTGCCGTTAGCTAACCTTGTTAGTTAGCTAACGTTACATCGCTAACTGTCCAGTAACTGTATAAAACAAAGTCACGGTGGAGATTTACAGAATGTGAACTTGCTGCAGCTAACAGGCTAAATGTTTTAGTGCCTGTGGAACTTTGGAGGAAGGTTAAAAACACTGCAGGCCGTTTATTCATGATCAGTTTTTATTCTGATGCTGCTTACGTTTACCTCTGAAAACAGGATGCAGAAACGTTGCTGTGCTGACCTTAAATCTGTGGATGAATTAAAGGTCAGATCTGCACAGGAAGTGGAATCATTCTCTCACTCTCAGAAGATTTCCTCTGAAATGACTTTAGTCCCTGAAAACAGGGAGATCAGAGGCTTCTGAGAAGATGTTCGTGTTCACAAGAGAAGAAGAAACTGTAGTTCTCTCACCTGCAAGAAGCAAAACCAATAATAATCCAGAGGGATGAGATGAGCTGAGATTAGATTAGATTAGATTAGATTAGATTAGACATATCTTTACTCATCCCTCTTGGGGAGATTTGGTTGTGTATGTGGTATACACAGAACCGAAATAGAAAAAAAAATCAGGAGAAAGAAGATTCAGAGGGAAGTCTGGGGACGGGTCTGAACAAGTCCTCAAACTAACTTAAACTATCAGATCCAGCTCCAGAGACCAGACCACAGGATCTCCAGTGATTCAAAGCAAAGTCAGACTTCCCAGCACAGGACATGACCGGCTGGGAATGCTGTCTGGAAAAGCCAGCAGTTTTATTCATTCACAGAAGCAGCGTCTTTCTTTCCAGTGGATGCAGCCGTTTCCTTTCTGCTGCTTTTGCTGGTCCAGACCTGTACAGACTGGATGTCAGGGTTCATCAGTGCCTCCCCATCAAACTAACGTACATGCAGGGATCCTCCTTCCTGCTTGGGTGCAGAACCAACATTCTTCCATCCCACCTGCCCGATAACGCGCCATCACGATTCCAGACTTGATTTCAGCCGTAAAGCACACGGATGATCTGTTTTACATGGAAGGGTCATATTTCTAACATCCTTCACACCAGAGTCCTTCCTGATCAAAACCTGCATTCTAACATTAAGTGATCCAGGTTATTTTCAGAAAATAGGAACGTCTTTAACGTCTGTGCTTTTCTGACGAATGTCCCGAGTGGTTTCTGGGTCATCAGCTTGACCTGGTCTGCTGGTCCGGTTTGTCCCCCATCCCACCTGCAGCTGAAGAAGCTTCATGCTGAGAGTCGGGAGGATTTCGTCAGCTTAAAATATTTATACTTTTACAGCATGGATGGAGTTTCATTCATAGAAAAGAAAGAACTTTTTAGTTCATGTTTGTTTTATATTGTATGGAAGAAGTTTGAATGATGTGCTCAGGATATTTAACCTGGTTAACCTGGTTTACGCCATATTTACACCTGAGTTCAACCACCCTCTAAATGTTTTCACAGGTTCCAGATTTAACGTGAATTCGTTTTTTTCCCTCTTCTCTGATGTTGGGGTTGAGCATTTCTCCTGGGGATGGGTTTTTAACCTTCTATTTAGGTCTTTCTCTGCCATGACAACATGGATGTTTCTGCATGACAAAGCTCCGGTGAACACTCCGCAACCATGTCAGCTGTCACCGTTCATTTGCTTCCAGAGTCTGAAGCTTCTTAGTGGACTTTCAGGGTGTTTTTGTGGACTGATGGAAAACAATGTTCACAAGATGCAGAAATGTATATTTTATATTTTCTCTGTTCAAGGCTTTTGACAGTTTGTGTATTGATTATATAATGTTAATAAAAATCCTCTTTATTTATAATATTGCTGTTTTGATATTCTTCAGAGCAGTGTTTCTCCATCCAGGACCCACTGCCCTGCAGGTCTAGACATGTTCCTACACACAACACTTGATCCAGATTCATGAACTTCAAGGTTTGGTAAAGCAATGTTCCCTCTAAAACCTGCAGGACAGCGGGTCCCGAAGACCAGGGGTCTCATTTTTAAAGGTGGCGTAGGTACAAAAACCGGCTTTTGGGATTTTGGGATTTATAAAAACCAGACTTGGGGAGAGAATGTTCCTACCTCCACGGAAACTCTGACCCAGGCGTACGAACAAAATCTGGGGAAACGGCGACACCACCAGTCCAGAATAAAAAGATGAGGTGGAGAGTCTGCTGTCAACATTTAGCGGTCAGTACAAGAAGATGTGAGAAGTAGCTTTGGTCATTTATTCTGAGGTCCAGCAGAGCAGGATAGACTGGAGGTCTAGAAGCGATGCAACGCTTATGAAACACACGAGGAGGATTTCCTTTATTTATTTATTTACTTACACAATCCTTCTGTAATTTTTGTCCCAATTTCCGTCAAGATCGTTTCCATTTCCTGCAGCTCTTTGTCCACCTGGTTAATAGCGGTGATGGTTCCCTCTGCACCTGCTGGACTTCCTCGGAGGACACGGCTGCAGCCCCCCGCCCACCAACCCAGCTGGAACACCCAGCAACTAGAAAGAAATATTATTTAACACTAAATAAACTGCTACCAGTCTCAGATGTATCTGTACATGTTTATTTTAGACATTCAAACCAAAGACTACATTACCAGCATCATTACTGTCATCTAGCAGCTTTTCTCCACAACGATCTACTGTGGGCTGCAGCGTCTTGCTGAAGGCCCCGATTGGAAGGTGTTACTGTTAACCCCTGTGAGATTCGAACTTCGGTCTCCTGCATGCAGACGGATGTTCTACCGACTGAGATATCCAGCCGGACGTTTCGATGCCTCTGGCGTTTCTTCCCTTCTGACACTGTGATGACAGCATCTCCACCTGCTGCCACTATTCTGTCTTTCTGACACCAGTAATGCCCATACCGTGTCCACCAGTTACACATTTTTACCTTTTCTAAAGTGGTCCTTTAGGATCTCTGTCTCACACCCTGAAAAATTTCACTTCTTCCCTCTTTTTCCCTCCCAAGCCATCATGGAAATGATGTGATGAATATGTATTACAGGCGTCCACCTGACCATTTATAGCCACCGTGTGGGCGGGGCAAGGCGTTCCTCACGTGCACACGCTTTAGAGTTGATTCTGATTTATAAACACAAACAGGTGTAGGACGTGCGTGTGCACGCTTTGATAAATCTGAAAGTAGAAGTGCAGAATTTCATTTTTTGCACCGCAGACGCCGCCTGGAGTTTGCTTGCATGAGGCCCCTGTACTGAGAAACACTGATTTAGAGAAAAATAGTCTTAAAAGATGGCGCTTAGAGTCCCCAAACATTGTAAGAATCAATAAAACTTTATTTAAACCCTTCTTTCTTTTATGAAAAGCAAATAAAATAAAATAAAGTACCGTATTTTGTGGACTAGAACTCGCATCAGTCATTATGTGTCACGAAGAGGAAAACATGAGTTGCATTATTCTGAAATTTAGTTCACAAAATCCAAGAACGCAAAGAACAAACACTTAATCTGGAAAGGCAACTACACGATAACACACAGAACAACATGGCCGGTACGTTAACGTTACACCAGGATTCCTCCAGGAGTTCTCTGACCAGTGAGAGAACTCATCTCCTTATTACACTTAATAAACAGCTGATTGTGGTCCTGAGAAAGTAGAAACATGTTTACGTCCCATTTGCCATCTAAAGACACACACACACACACACACACACACACACACATTTTATATATATATATATATATATATATATATATATATACACACACACACACATATAAATTATCCCCTCGCCCTTCGTGGGCGGTCTCTCATCCATCCAAGCTCGGGTCCTCTACCAGAGGCCTGGGAGCTTGAGGGTTCTGCGCAGTATCTTGGCTGTAACTAGGACTGCACTCTTCTGGACTGAGATGTCTGAGGTCTGTCCTGGGATCTGCTGTAGCCACTCTTCCAGTTTGGGGGTTACTGCCCCGAGTGCTCTGATGACCACGGGCACCACTGTTGTCTTCACTTTCCAGGCCTTCTCAAGTTCTTCTTTCAGGCCTTGGTATTTCTCCAGTTTCTCATGTTCCTTTTTCCTGACATTACAATCGCTTGGTATTGCGATGTCAACCACAACGGCTTTCCTCTGCTGTTTGTCCATCACCACAATGTCCGGCTGGTTTGCCATTACCATTTTGTTGGTCTGGATCTGGAAGTCCCACAGGATCTTAGCTCAGTTATTCTCTACCACCTTCGGAGGTGTTTCCCACCTTGACCTCGGGGCTTCCAGTCTGTACTCCACACAGATGTTCCTGTACACTATACCAGCCATGTGGTTATGACGCTCCTTGTAAGCTTTTCGCAGGGTATCTGATGACCGGCAGGGCATAGCTGTTAATTGCCCAGACCTTGTTCTTGCCATTGAGCTGACTCCTTAGGACTTGCCTTACTCGTTGGAGGTATTTGGCTGTGGCTGCTTTTCTTGTGGCCTGTTCGAGGTTGCCATTTGCTTGTGGGATTCCAAGGTACTTGTAGCTGTCCTCAGTGTCTGTTATTCTGCCGTCTGGGAGTGAGACCCCTTCTGTATGGATTACCTTCCCTCTCTTTGTCACCATCCGCCCACACTTCTCAAGTCCGAATGACATTCCTATGTCATTGCTGTAGATCCTGGTTGTGTAGATCAGTAAGTCAATGTCTCGCTCTTGGCGTACAGCTTGATGTCATCCATGTAGAGGAGGTGACTGATGGTGGACCCATTCCTGAGTCTTGGTGATTATTTGGTTGAGGGGGTTCAGTCCTATGCAGAACAGCACAGGGGACAGGGCATCTCCTTGGTATTTGCCACATTTGATGGACACTTGTGCAATTGGCTTGCAGTTGGCCTCAAGGGTGGTCTTCCACTGCCGCATTGAGTTTGCAATGAAGGCTCTTAGAGTCCTGTTGGTGTTATACATCTCCAAGCATTCCATGATCCATGTGTGTGGCATTGAGTCATAGGCTTTCTTGTAATCAATCCAGGCAGTGCACAGATTGGTATTCCTGGTTCTGCAGTCCCGAGCGACTGTTCTATCTACCAGCAGCTGGTGTTTTGCTCCTCTGGTATTTTTCACCAATGCCCTTTTGTGCTATGCTCATGTATTGATCCATGTTCCACTTATCTTAGCTGCTATGATGCCTGACATGAGCTTCCATGTGGTGGGGAGACAGGTTATTGGCTGATAGTTGGATGGAACTGTTCCCTTCAGGGGATTCTTCTGGATCAGGATTGTCCGGCCTTCAGTTAGCCATTCAGGGTGGGTCCCATCCTTTAGCAGCTGGGTCATTTGTGCTGCCAGGCGCTCATGGAGTGCAGTTTGCTTCTTCAGACAGTAGGTGTGAACCATGTCAAGCCCTGGTGCTGTCCAGTTTTTCATACCTGAGACTCTTTGTTGGATGTCTGCCACTGTGATGGTTACTGGTTCTTGTTCAGGGAGGTTGCTGTGGTCTGCTCTTAGATCCATCAGCTACTGTGCACCGCTGTTGTGCAATGCTTCCTTCTCCCATATGCTTTTCCAGTATTGTTCAGTCTTCAGCCTTGGCGGGTCTGCCCTGTTGTTATTACCCTGCCACTGAGAGTACACTTCAGCTGGTTGAGTTGAGAACAGCCGGTTTATTCGCCTTGCTTCAATTTCTCTCGTGTACCTCTTTAGGCGGGTGACCAAGGCTTGGAGTCGTTGTTCGGCAGTTTCTAGTGCTTCAGGTATGGGCATCTGGCTGTACCTCCTGGGTACCTGTTTTTTTCATTGCACCTTTCTGGAGCTCTGATAGTTGGCTCACTTCTCTCCGAGCTGCCTTGATTTTAGCCTCCAGCCTCCTCTTCCATTGTGGATATGTATCTTTATGGTTGCTCTTGATAGCCAAGCACCTCAAGGATCACTGCTGCTGAGGTGTAGATCAGCTCATTGGTTTCAGTGATGGTCATTGTAGGAATCGTTCTCAAAGCTGCATTCACATCTTCCAGGAGACTTTTCCGATGGTCTTCCACTCAGCCTCTAATTGGCGTTGGGGTTGCCTGATGTTAATTTTTGCCATGATCTTATCTCTTAGGTCAGTCGCTGCCTCGTGCTTTTTGGGGCTTCGTACCCAAACTCTGGATGGGGGAGTTGTTGTTAACTCCCCCCTGACCTGACATCCTGGCTCCCCCCTTGCTGTAGCATTTGTGTTGTACCTCGTCAATGTCAAGCTGTGATAGCAGTTGCCATCTGCAGATGTTTGAACGTTGAGCTACTAGTTGTTTGGCAGTGAGTGTTGATTGTGGGTTTTGAAGATTCCATATTTTCCACATTCTCTGCATGTAACCTCTGACTATGGTTACTGGAGTAGTAGCATTCCAACACAGCTCGTCCATTTCCGTCTTGTTCCAATAGCCCACTTCTCACCAGGGTGCTCTGGTTCCCCAGCACCTGACGCAGACCTTGTTTGACTGGGCGTCGTCTGAGCTGGTATGTCTCGTTCTCCCTTGTCTCTCATCATATGAGGTAGGCAGTGTATATATATATACACTACTCCAAAAAATTAATGGAACACTTAAACAACACAATTTAACTCCAAGTCAGTCACACTTGTGTGAAATCAAACTGTCCACTTAGGAAGCAACACTGACTGACCATCAGTTCCACATGTTGTTGTGTAAATGGAACAGACAACAGGTGGAAATTATAGGCAGTTATAAAGACACCCCCAATAAAGGAGGTTCTGCATGTGGTGACCACAGACCACTTCTCAGTTCCTGCTTTCTGGCTGATGTTTTGGTGACTTCTGAATGCTGGTGGTGCTTTCACTCTAGTGGTAGCATGAGACGGAGTCTACAACCCACACAAGTGGCTCAGGTATTGCAGCTCATCCAGGATGGCTCATCAATGCGAGCTGTGGCAAGAAGGTTTGTTGTGTCTGTCAGCGTCGTGTCCAGAGCATGGAGACACTACCAGGAGACAGGCCAGTCCATCAGGAGACGTGGAGGAGGCCGTAGGAGGCAACAACCCAGCAGCAGGACACTACCTCCACCTTTGTGCAAGAAGGAACAGGAGGAGCACTGCCAGAGCCCTGCAACATGACCTCCAGCAGGCCACAAATAGGCATGTGTCTGCTCAAATGGTCAGAAACAGACTCCATGAGGGAGGTATGAGGGCCGATGTCCACAGGTGGGGATTGTGTTTACAGCCCAACACGGTGCAGGACGTTTGGCGTTTACCAGAGAAAACACCAAGATTGGTAACTTCACCACTGGTGCCCTGTGTTCTTCACAGATGAAAGCAGGTTCACACTGAGCACATGTGGCAGACGTGACAGAGGCTGGAGACAGTGGGTCAGTGGTATGGTGCATAAGTACAAGCAACAGGACCCCTCTCCCCACCTGAAGGTGGAGGTAGGCTACCCTCTCGTCCACCGGGGTAAACCCCAACATACAGACGCCAAGTCGGGGGGCAATGAGCGTACCCACACCTGCTCGGCGCCTCTCACGGGGAGCAACTCCAGAGCGGAAGAGAGTTTACAGGAAAAACAAGCTGACTGTGTCAGCATGCAGAATATACGGAGTGAAGAGTGATCAAAGAATAATGTGAACATGCCAAAACAAAGGGTCAGAGGTAGGCCAGGGGGATCCTGAGACCTATGTGATCAGCAGATGTCCCAGAGCACAAATTCCAGTCACTACACCATGATGACAACCATGCAGCTACCCAGAAGGCAGCAGAAAAAGGCCCAGCCAGAGCCCCCCACTGCCACAGTGCACTGGCCACAGAGGCCGGGCAAAGCACAGGGCCAACACCCTACATGTGTGTGTGACAAAGGGGGGAAGGAGAGGGGTCCAGGTATGTAAGTCCAGAGGGAAGTGAACTTCCCTCCAGAAGGTGAGCTGCTGGCCGCAGTAGGCCTCCTCGTTCCCAGGGAGGCCCCTGAGGGCAGGACATGCCAGGAGCAGCTGTCCCCACAACCGGGCCACACAGAGAACGCCGGTGTCTGAACGAGTTCATTGAATGATCGTTCATGAACCAGAGGAATGTTATTGTAAGCGTGCTCATTCTGGCGTTTGTGAACAGCGTTCTCTTACAGTTGAACTTTGTTCCCAAGAGTTCCAGATTTCCACGGAGCCTTCCAGGCAAAATCCCGGCTAAAACACATCGTAAACAGACCTTAATATAGAATTGGAAAACACCACATCTGGCAACACCAGCCACCACAGAGCTGCACCGCGCATGCGTCATCAAATTGCGAAACATGGAGGCAAAATCCACTGAAGGCAGCAGCTCCACTTCTGCCTCCACGATGACTGCAGCATCTTCGTACGATCACTTAGAATCATTTTGTGAAAAGGTCAGTGATGATCCAGGAAGGAGAAATCTGGCCTTTTGTGTAAACTTTGTCAGCCGGGTGTCAGGACGTAACTCCGGACATCAACAAAGTCAACATCAAACCTGGCACAGCAGATTGAAATAAAGCACCAGCGCGCCTTCCACGGTACGTGAACTAAATGTCACTAAAAACAATCTAAAGATGTGGTGACGGCACCTAAAGCAGATTCTCTACCAGCCAGAACTAAATACCGGCATCCAGCAGCAGCAGCTCCGGTGGCTTCATCTCCAGCAGCTGGAAAACCTTTTGCAGGATGCTGTCGGAGACCTGCAGTCTTGGAGGAAAGATCTCAGCTTTCAGAAACTGGTCTGCATGTCTTTATTCGTTTTTTACTTCTTCATTCGTGCTGAATTCTACACTTTTATGGCCCAAGTTCTGGACCTTTTCTTTGGTCAAACAAGTCAGAAAAAAATTACATACACAAAAAGTGAAAAGTGAAAATGTTTACATGTTTTGCAATTTGAGGTCCATCCTCAGAGGAACTACCTCAGCCTGGTTCCTACCTCAGATAGCTTAATAATTTCTCATTAAAAAAGACCATTCAAGCAAGTTTTGTACTGTAGGAGTGAAAGCTGCAGCTGCCACGAGCGTGGACTGAATGGGTGTCAACAACAGGAAAATGCCGTATTCTGGGCGGAATAGTTCACAGCAACATACTGGTGAAAAAGAACTATTGGCTAAGTTAAAAAAATTTGAATTATGAACTATGAACTGAACCAGTTCATTTTAAAATGTGTGAACTGAACTTTGAACTAGTTCTGGCGACCACAGCCAATGAGCCGCCATACCGGAAGACACCGGCCATCTTTGGTAGAGCAAATAGTTCAGTAACTATAATGAATTTTATTGAGAATCTGTGGAAATAAACCATCTCTACCACCTAATTTGGGTCTGTAATACCACAAATTGGTGTTTGTTGTTTCATTACACTTAAATTTGGACTATTTCACTATTGTTACTGTAATACTAACTGACATTGATTCTTATTATTATTGCCCAAAACAGAACCAAAGCATACAAACATTTTCTCTTGGTTGTTTTCTTAGTGAGAACTTTAAAGGGTTAAAGCAGAAATTAGAACCCAGCTAGAGAAAGTGGATTAACTGGAGACAATATGAGACTGAGGTCAGAGCTCAATAACATGGATAATTTTTCGATGAAAGCTTCTTTGTCACAAACTGCAATGCAAGAAACAAAGAAAAGCTCTGTGTGGACCTCAGTGGCCTGTTAGTGAGGTAAGTTCATTTAAAGATCTGGATTTTCAATCTCCCAAAGCTGGTTGTGCTACCAAAGCTTGAATTCAACTGGAGTACTTGACTTCATCTCAAGAACCTGACTTCTCCCAGAGAACCTGATTTGCTCTGCAGAACCTGACTTTACCTGGAGGACTTGATCTCACCTGGAAAAAAATGATTTTGCCTGATTTCACCTGGAGGAACTGACTGGGGCCCGACAAAGTCCAAAACAAAGTCCAACCTATAGATCAAATCAAATTATTAATAGCACTTTTTCTGCCAAAGGCAACATGAAGTGGTTTACATGATGAAAAAAATGTTTGTATATTAAAGTAAAACACCCCTCCACCCCACCCCATACTACACTAAACATGAACACCCTAATTTCTGTCTCTTAGAATAAAGATATTAAAAGTAATAAATATCTGACTTGACGCTGCTGAGCGGAAACAATGTCTTGGGGATCCAATCACACCAGGAGCCAGTCCACCCATGTCCACAGTGGCCGCTGCCACAACCACCCAGATCAGGGCAGGCCAGAGTCCACACTGCAGCTGTAGGACTGCAGTGCAGGACCCCCAACCACCTGGTCAAAGGCGATCACCATGGCACCAACCCCCAGATCAAGCAGGCAAACCTCCAGCATGGAGGATCTCCATGAGGAAAACACTGGAGTTAAATAAATAAATACATAAATATACATAAAGGACTTCATAAAATATTGTGCTTAAAACAAAATAACAAATTAAAATGCAAATTAAAAAAATGATCAAATAAAATTCAGCTACAAGCTAAGCTAAAAGGGTCTTGAGCTTCTTTTTAAAAGCATCAACAGTCTCTGCAGCCCTGATTTTCTCTGGCAGGCTGGTTTACAGACGAGGGTCGTAATAATGGAAAGAGGCCTCAGCGAAGGTTTTGGTCCTCACTCTTGGAACAACAAACAGACCGGTACCAGAGGACCTCAGGGTCTGTGAGGGTTCATAATTTAAAAGCAGGTCTGATAGTTAAGAAGGTCCGAGACCATTAAGACATTTATAAACCACTAAAAGAAGCTTAAAATCAATCCTGAAACGCACGGGGAGCCAATGCAGTGATTTTAAAACTGGTGTGATGTGTTCCCGCCCTCTGGTCCTCGTCAGAACTCTGCTGCTGAGTTCTGGAGGATTGTAGGTTAGAAATCAACTTTTTGGGTAGACCAGAGAGCAGGGCATTACAGTACTCTATTCTACTAGAAATAAAAGCATCAGCACCTCAGTGCTGGAAGATAGAGGAATTGACAACTCTGGTGATGTTTTTAAGATAATAAAATCCAGTGTTTGTGGAATAAAACCCAGCTCAGAGTCGAAAAGAACACCCAGGTTTCTCCCACGCTGAGAAGGATTAAATGTTGTAATTTTGGTAAAATGATCTCTCTCTTGTCTTCAGGACAGATAATTAAAACTTCAGTTTTGTCCTGGTTGAGCCGTAAGATGTTCTCTGCCATCCATGACTTTAAATCTAAAATTCAGTTTGAAAGGATGTTAACTGGCTCCAGGAAACAAGCTATCAGTGTTTTTCTCTTTTGACTGCAGTTCTGATTTGAAAGATTAGGTATCAGTGCTACTTATTCTGCCTTTAATTTATCCACAGTGGTGTGGGTCTGGATTTTAGAGTTTTGGTTTTAAGTGGAGCTGCAGCGTTGATAGCTAACTTCAGTCTATTATTAAATTGATCTACAATAAAACCACATGAAGCAGGTAAAATCTGGAGTTTGGTTTAAAATATCAATAAAACTTGCAGCTACTTCAGAAGTAATATATAATTTCTTCACAGTTCTCCTGTTGGATAAAAACTGGTGATGTGGTCTAACACAGCCAGATCAGCAACAGAGGACACACCAGTGGACAGATAACCAGGTTCAGGGTGTGTCCTCTGTTGTGAGCAGGCTGTGTGATGGACACCTAAGCTGTAACAAATGAGGAAAAGGCAGAACTGCCGGCTCAGACCTTTGTCAAAATACACAGTTTAAACAATCTTAGCGTAGAAGGTAAAAGGGGATAGGGGGGCAGGCATATCACCACATGGTTGGACTGTGGTATTTTAAATGTGCCCTTTGGGAAAGCAGAATCAATTCGGGCGCTGAGGAAAATCAAGATGACAGCACCAGGAAATGATCAGATGGGCTATATAATGAAAAGTAATCTGAGCGAGGCGGCCAATGAAACTTTACTAGACCTATCAATCAATCAATCAACCTTTATTTCTATAGCACCTTCTCATACCCCAGGGTACCCAAAGTGCTGTACAGATAAAATGACAACAAATAAAACATCAAATCACAATAAAACACGCAGTTTAAAACAGTAAAACAGACAGATAAAAATATAATTAAATAAAAAGACCTAGCCTAATGATCCCGCTCTCTAGTGTTAAAAGCCAAAGTAAAGAGATAAGTTTTCAAAAGACATTTAAAATTATTCAAATCTTTGGCAGACCTCACAGAGAGAGGAAGTCCGTTCCAAAGTTTTGGAGCCACCACGGAGAAAGCTCTGTCTCCCCGAGTGACTAACCGAGTCCTCGGGACTACTAACCTGAATTGATTTTCCGACCTCAGTGCCCTACCAGGACGGTGGTCGTGAGGCAACTCGGACAAATAAAGAGGTGCTAGACCATGTAAACATTTAAAAGTCAAGAGTAAGAGTTTAAAAGAAATTCTTAAAGCATGAAACAGTCTGGACTGTGGTAAGCTGCCAAAAAGCTGGAAGGAAGCTGTTGCTATACCAATACACAAACCTGGAAAGGACTGCACAGTTCCAGAAAACTATGGGCCAGTAACCTTAACGTCTCATGTTTATAAGATTATAAAGAAAATGATAAGTGAAAAGCTACTGTATTACATGGAAAGCAGAGGATATTTGGCTAATTACCATTGGATTGGACTGGAGTGAATTTAGGAGGGGAAGGACTACTGTGGACCCAGTGGTGTGTGTGCAGCGTGAAATAAAGCAAGTCCAGGTCAGTAAGGAAAGGGTAGTGGCTGTTTTCTTTGACATAAAAAAGGCTTAAGAAAATGTGGGTCGGTGGGAGGTCCTACCAGTGGGAGGAGGATTTTTTTGATGGGATGGGTACTACAGGTGAGGGTTGGTTAGAACTACTTGGTAAACTATGAGATTGAAAATGGCAAACCCCAGGGAAGTATAATAGGTTTGTTAATATTTTCAGTTATGATAAATTATGTTTTTATGGACTTGGAGAGAAATACGGGCTTTTTACTTCTTGCAGATGATGGGCAGTTTTGGAAACTTAGGAGTAATTCCACCATGGATCCTTCCCACTGGACTTTACCTTACTGGACAGGAAGAGCGGGGGCATGGGAGGGAGTTGAAGAGCTCTACACTTTCAATCACCTGGTAAGATAATCTAAGTTTCAGTTCAGGTCTATTTTTATTTTTTTGTGAACAAAATTGTTTTTGATGTTTAGGATCACTCATCTGTTTGGACTCAAGTTCATCCTTAGTCAGTTACTCAGAAAACAGAGCAGATATATTAACTGAAATCCAGCAAACACTTTGGGTGCCAGCTCATGCTAGGGTAAGAGGTAACGGATGGGCAGATAGGAGGGCATACGGAGGGGTCAACTATGTTGTTAACTATGGTAAAATGGAAGTAAGGAATATCATTAAATATAAAATTAAGGTGCGTGGCAGAAACAGTGGTAGGAGAAGAAAGAACAATGGTTTTACAGAGCACAAAGGACTGTGGAAGAAGGGAGGAGGTTTTAAGGACACAGGACATACGATAGGGTTATATCAAGACTGAGATTGGGTCATACTTGGCTTAAGGATACACTGTATAGGATGGAAAATATAATACAGTATGTATGTACTGCAAACGAAATGAAACAATAGAACATGTAATGATTCACTGCAACAGATATGAGACAGAAAGGAAGAAAATAATAAACTCAGGGTAATAACAGTAACGTTTGAATTCCTGGGTATTTTAAAGGGTAGCTCAGGATATGGTACATCTGCATTTAGAGTGGCTCCACCTAACACATTTCCAGAACTATTTATTGGGAACTCTGAGCCCTTTCTTAGCAAAAAAAAACAAACAAACAAACAAACAAAAAAAAAAAACAATAACAAATGTATAAGTAGGGGGAGGGGCGGGGGCGATAGCACCCTGGTTCCCAGGGTGTGCGGCTAGGACATCGGGGTGTGTGCTGGCCTACACCGGGTGGCTGTCTGGGGGGGCCTGGTCCTCCTAGGCATGTTGCGGGCCCTCTGCCTTTGGGGGGTAGGGCGGCCACCTCTGGGCTCCTGGGGCCTTTCACTTGGGCTGCCCTGGGTGGCTGGTCTCATCCTGCTTTCTGTCTGTTCACCTGATGCTGATATTCATCACATATTGTTCCTTCTGTGTTTAGAAGGAAGCAGCTTCACAGCTTTAAATTCATCCTGCTGACTTTTTACCTTATAGTTAGTAAATCCTGAACATTTCATCCTTCTTTCTCGTAAATATTTGATTTTATAAACATATATGAAGAAATATTTTAACTGTTGCTGTTTAAAGAGAAAATTGCTGCTAAACCTGTTTATGTGTTTAGTGCAGGGGTCTGCAGCCTTTCCAATCCAAAGAGACATTTTTCCCTCAGCCAGCTAAATAAAACTACTTTAGAGACGCAGATGTTACCAGACTTTTCAAAAAGACAACTTAGAATTATTGATAAATATCTACTATACTACTACTACTACTATAGGACATTTGTTGTCATTTAAGAAGAACCACATTTTTATTTCCATTTTTAGGTTTTAAAATAAAGAAAAACATAAAACCTTTATAAAAAGAGGATAAACAGACTTTCTTCTAAGGGACGTAGATATTTGTGGAAAATGATGGAAAGTTAAAAAAAAAGTTCCTGGTTTCCAACCTAATGACAAGAAAGATAGATTTAAAAAAAAAACATTTTGTGTAAAAATGCGATTAATCGTGATTAAAAATTTTAATTGTTGCCCAGCACTAATTTATACACACACACATACACATGCATATATATATATACATATACATATGTATATATATATATATGCATATGTATATATATGTATATATATATATATACATACATATATATATATATATATATAGATTCTACAATGTTTAAAGATAATGAAAAAGAGTTAGACTCTCTTACCAAACTCATCTTCGAGACCTGGTATTCAGTACTCAAAAAATGTAAAATACAGAATGAAATATAGAATTTTTAGTTGGCTGGTGTACGATGTGAACTTTAAGCCAGGAGTTATGAACTAAAACTTCATAGAATGGTCAGACTGAGGGTTGACTATGTTATGCAAATTAGTAAAAGGAGGGAAATTAAGACCTTACAAAGAGAATTTGATTTGGATAAACAAGATTTCTACGTGCATTTTCAGATTTGAGATTATTATCAAAAAGAAATGAGACCAGGCCTCCCAGGCAATGCATATAACAACATAAGTGGAAAACTAATAAACTCTGTCAAGGTTTGATGGCTCACAAGAAAACCTCAACTTTACATATAAGAGATAAATGGGAAAAAAGTAAAGGTGCAAATAACGGATAACATGTGGGACACAACAAGGTACATCGAGTTCCAAATTGTGGAAAATATTCTGTTGGAAGAATATTGTCAGAATTTTGTTATTCCCAAGATAAAGAAGGAGTCACTGTGCAGCAACCCTGCTGGAGACCATATGGAGAGCAGGATGTGGACCATGCACATGCTTTTTGGCGATGTATAGACACATTACTGGGATGATGTTGGGAAACAATTGAAAGAAATATGAGATACCTAAAACATGTACAGTTTTATACCAGGGACATTTAGCAGATGTCAGCACTCCAAAAATGGATCAATATTTGATTAGGAGTCTTTTGGCAGCTTCAAGAAAGGCAATTACCTGGAAATGGTACAACATCAACCTCCCACGTCAGAGGACTGGAAAGAAACAGTGGAGAGCCTGCACCTGAGGGGTATTGCACGAAACCAAGAAAAGGGATTAAGCCGGGATATGTTGGTTATCCTGGCTGAATTTAAATGGTAAATGGTCCTTATTTATATAGCGCTTTTCTGTACCTGGATACCCAAAGCGCTTTACATTATACATCACATTCACCCATTCACACACACATTCACACACTGATGGCGGAAGCTGCCATGCAAGGCGCTCGACCACGACCCATCAGGAGCAACTAGGGGTTCGGAGTCTTGCCCAAGGACACCTCGACATGAACACGACTTGGCCGAGGATCGAACCGGCAACCCTCGGGTTACAAGACGACCGCTCTACCTTGCTGAGCCATGCCGCCCCATATTTAATATAATAATTAACATATATAATTTAGCCCTAAGTCGGTTGCATGAAAGCAGCTCAAACTAAACCCGGCCAAGTTACTGTGGTGATTTATCCGCTGCAGCTAGCCTGCTCCAGACCAGGCTAACTGCCGGAAGATTAATCCTAGCGAGTCACCTGCATGTCCAACGTCAATTCTGTGAGGAATTAATGTGTTTTACAGCATGTCCATGGTCTCCCTAAGTATGGCGCGTCATTTTAATCATCCAGTATTAAAATATTACAAATACAGTCACTGTACATTTAATCCAAATCTGTTCGTAATCGCAACAGCCTTTTTATATGGATTCGAGTTGCAGTATTATTACTCAGGCCAAGTGTTATATTGCTATGCTAATGAAGACTGCTCGTCAAATTGCTGTCAGAGGTTTTATAAATATGTGTTTTATTGCATTAATTGAGATTACAAAACACAGTGGATGAGGTTACAAAGGTGTATTAAAAGAAATCCGTGACGAGGTCAATGTAGAATATTCAGGTCCAACTCCCCTTCACCTGTTCCCTCTTCATAATGGCTTGCCCTATATCGGAGGATGTGCTGGACGAGGAAGCCCGCATCCTCAGAAGAGCATTCAGACGTGAACGAGTCTTCAGGGACACTATATTATATTTGATTGTGTTCCATGTGCAGTAGAATTGCAGTACGTGATGTACCTTGTATGAAGCGGACAGTTTCTGTGGCTGGGACAGAGTCAGTTATTGTCCCTCCCTGGATCCCCTCCATCACTGGCCTCCCTTTATTTAAATGGAGGCCAGTTCCTCTGCTGGAGTCACATCCTGGCTTGGTGGGCCGCCCCCGGTGCCAGTTTATAGGCCTTTTTTTAACTGCTACAATCATACAGACATTGAACATGTCAGCAGACACCTCATCTATTCACCTCATTTGTTCACGGTTATCTACTTTGGTGTCACTTACCAGCCTGCAAAATGTTCTTATATTTAATTTTTTCTTGCTGCAGGTCCTTTTATGGCCAGACAGGTTTGTCCTTTATGAAGGACAGAAAGATAAAATAGATAAAAACGTTACATGAGGAAAATAGATTAAATGACACATTGTGGATAATTGTTTGCACCTAATCATACTCTACATTTCCTGAGTAACATGCACCTGCTTGTCACTCTTAAAGTATACAACAGTTAGTGGATTTGAAAAGTAACTCCTTT
Organism: Melanotaenia boesemani; assembly: GCF_017639745.1. NCBI lineage: Eukaryota > Metazoa > Chordata > Actinopteri > Atheriniformes > Melanotaeniidae > Melanotaenia > Melanotaenia boesemani. The sequence goes on from NC_055702.1 coordinate 30,003,901, forward strand.
AATTGTAGCCTAATTATGACAGTTCCAGTGGAGCACTGTTTATTAATTGTACAGTTTTTGACTACTTACGCATTGAGCCGGTCGGCTATTGTCTGCCAGGCTCTCTCGCGTTCTTTACTTATGGCATTGGTATTGCCTTTTTTCCTTATAATATCCTTAACTTCGTCAGAGAACTCCGTCAGGAGCTGTTGTTCAGCGGCCGTGACGTAGGACGCGCGACTTTTATCCATTTCCCCATCGGTGATTCTGTGAGCGATCGCGAGGTCTGCTTCAGTATGCCGTGCACACACACTTATCCCAACTATCTTCACCTGGCTTAACCTAGCCGCACCTTCTCATCCTGGCTCAGCAAACGTGCAACCAATTAAGCCAGGATAGGCCGCGCAAGCTAGGTCAAGCTGGGCTTGCTTAATTATCCTGGATTTCTTTATTCTGGTTTCGTGCAATACCCCTCTGGTCATTACCCAGACAATTCTTTATTACCAACAAAGTGCGAGAAGTATCACTGAAAATTCTCCACAGGTGTTATCCAGTTAATGCCTCCTTGGGAAGATTTAATATCAATGTGGAGCATGTATGTTCTTTCTGTCAGCAAGCAGATAAATCTATATGTCATCTATTTTGGGATTGCCCTTGTAAATTTTTCTGGAAAGATGTTAATTTGTACATCAACAGAAAACTGGAATATCAAGTTAAGATGAAGATTGAATATGTTCTATTTGGCTGCTTTAATGATCACCTCCCTTACAAAATAAGATTTGTCACTAACCCCCTTATTCTACTTGCTAAATTTCATATACATTGTAGTAAATTTGCTAAGCTAAAACCAAATATATCAGTTTTCCTGTGTTATGTCAACATGTACATGAAGTCCTTGAAAATTTGCACAAATCCAAAAGCTGTGAAAACCAGAATGTTGTTTGATAATGACCCCGAGCATGAGTTATAAGTTGTACTATTATTATTGTATTTGTTTTGTTGTTGAAATGTAAATATATTTTAAATAAAGTTGTTTAAAAAAGAAGATAACAGTTTCCGGTTTTAATTGAACGTTTCATTGGACAGTTTCCGGTTTGTTGAGCGCTTCTCCCGTTAGCTTGACCGCTAGCGGGATTGATTAAAGGAACTCGGGCTCTGTCTGTGAGTGTCTTTCATTTTATCTTGTTTTTAATGCTTATTGTAAACGATGTCAGGGTCTGTGAACACAAAGCAGAGCTAAAAAACTTTTTTTTCCATTTCCGGAATGACTGCTGTTTATCATTAAATCAGCTACTCTAGCTAATGTTAGCTTGTCCGAGAGCTCAGAGGAGAAAGTGTTTTATGTCGGTTTAACAGACTGTCACGTGGACAAGATGCTCTCCGAGCATGTAGGAATTAGTAATCGATAACGGAATGTTGTTAGTAAAGTTATGGAGACATGTATAATGCTCCAGAAAACGACTATCATTTAGCTAGCACGGTAGATGAGTCAGAGACACCGCGGTGAAGTTGGTTTTAGGTTGTTCAATAGCTTCCGTTTCACGCGACCAAAACACGCAATTCCAGACCTGTGTTATAGCACAAGAAGAGACAAACAAGACACACCCTTTTGATTCATTTTGAAAGCTCCTTCTGTTTTTTACATTTTTTTACAGTAAAAATATCAATATTTCTTCAATAGCTTCCACAAATTGTGACCGAGGGGCCCCAAACCTCAACTAAATTGTTCTACTAAGACACACAAACAAGACACACCCCTTTTGATTCATTTTGAAAGCTCCTTCTGTTTTTCAGCGTGTGTCTACCCTTCGCTGAGAGGCGTGGGTAACCTGTTGAACCCCACTCGTGATAGGGATTGGGGATTGCAATTATTTCCCATGAACAAGGAATTCCCAGTAAGCGCGGGTCATAAGCTCGAGTTGATTAAGTCCCCACCCGTCGCTACTACCGATTGGATGGTTTAGTGAGGTCCTCGGATCGGCCCCGCCGGGGTTGGTCACGCCGAGAAGACGATCAAACTTGACTATCTAGAGGAAGTAAAAGTCGTAACAAGGTTTTCGTAGGTGAACCTGCGGAAGGATCATTAACGGTCGAGCGCCCCGCGCGGGGCCTCTCCCCGAACCAGCCGAGGGGACGGACCCCGGCTCTCTCCCCGAGAGCTCCAGGGCCTGCCCCCGAGGCTCCGCGGCGGAAGGACCGGTGTGACAGGATGGAGGCATGCGTGCCCGAGCTCTCCTGCTGGCGGAAGAGGGGTCCCTCCGGGGGTCCCCCTCTCTCCGCCCCGGTGCCCTCGGGTCCCGTCGCGTCTCCCCTACCTCCTCCGACCCTTCCCCGCTGCCAACTCCACCCAGGTCCGAGCCCCGGCCAGCCCGTCGAACACCTCCGGCTCGGCCCCCTCTCCTGCACTGACCCCTCGCTCCGCAGCACGGGCGCTCCCGCCGGCCCGTCCAAGGGCCTAACGGACCTGCCGTCGGGGCGCGCGTGGAAGCGTTGGGGCGGCGTCTGCGCAGAGCGGGCCCGGCCTGCGTCCGGCGGAGACCCCGGTCGGGGCTCTGCACTCGGAACCTCTCGCCTCAGCGCGGCACGCGACGGTCTCGCCCTGGCCGTTCCGCTGCGCGCCTCCGGGTACCCAACATTGCAGCCCCGGGTTCCTCCCGAGGCTACGCCTGTCTGAGGGTCGCTTTGCCATCAATCGGAGGAGCCTCTCCTCCGCGGCTGGGGCTGTCGCAGGCCGCCTACGGTGCGCCTTCGTCCCCCTAAGTTCAGACCTTCTGGGATGCCCGGTGCGGCACGTTGGGCGCGTCTCTGGCGCGGCCCCCTCCATGCGTCCGCTCCGTCCGACCCACCCTCTCTCTCTCCTTCCCCGGCTCCAGGGAAGGGGCGCCACTCCTGTCGAGCCCCTGAGCATAAGTCGGGCGCGGCTGCCTGTGGACCCTCCAGTCTCCGAGCTGACCGCGTTACGCGTGCGAACCACAGGGAAAACCTCGGCGAGAGTGGACCGCCCTTAGCAGGGGACCGTGGGGTTCCGGACGGCTCCGGCGCGCGGCGGAGGGGTGCTCGCTCCCGAGCCTGCCCGCTGTCGCAGCGGGGAAGCCGGCTGATCCCAAGCTCCGTGAGCCTCCCCCTCCTCTGGGGAGCCACGCCTGGGGGTTGGAGGGGGGGGTGACCTCCCCCAACCCCTAACCCACTTCGAATACGACCTCAGATCAGACGAGACGACCCGCTGAATTTAAGCATATTACTAAGCAGAGGAAAAGAAACTAACAAGGATTCCCTCAGTAGCGGCGAGCGAAGAGGGAAGAGCCCAGAGCCGAATCCCCGTCCGACTGGCGGGCGCGGGAAATGTGGCGTACAGAAGACCGCTCGCCCGGTGTCAGTCGGGGGCCTGAGTCCTTCTGATGGAGGCTCAGCCCGTGGACGGTGTGAGGCCGGTAACGGCCCCTGTTGCGCCGGGGCCCGGTCTTCTCGGAGTTGGGTTGTTTGGGAATGCAGCCCAAAGCGGGTGGTAAACTCCATCTAAGGCTAAATACCGGCACGAGACCGATAGTCGACAAGTACTTTAAGGGAAAGTTGAAAAGAACTTTGAAGAAAGAGTTCAAGAGGGCGTGAAATGGTTAAGAGGTAAATGGGTGGGGTCCGCGCAGTCCGCCCGGGGGATTCAACCCGACGGGTCAGGGACGACCGCCCGGTGCGGGAGGATCCCCGCCGCTTCTCCTCTCGGGGGGCAGGCGGCGGGGACCTCTCCCTGGCGCTGGCTGGCCCTCGCCGGGCGCATTTCCTTCGCAGCGGTGCGCCAGGAAGGGCTCAGGGACTCTGGTTGTCCTCCAGCCAGCTGGGTGCGGGCCTCCAGCTGCAGCAAGCTGGCTGGGGAGGAGTGTGACTTGGGCCCTGGATGTCCTCCAGAGGAGCTTTCAAAATGAATCGAAAGGGGTGTGTCTTGTTTGTGTGTCTCAATAGAACATTTTAGTTGAGGTTTGGGGCCCCTCTGTCACAAATTGTGGAAGCTATTGAAGAAATATTGATTTTATTACTGTAAAAAAATGTAAAAAACAGAAGGAGCTTTCAAAATGAATCGAAAGGGGTGTGTCTTGTTGGTCTCATCTTGTGCTATAATACAGGTCAGGTTTTGTGTGTTTTGGTCACGTGAAACGGAAGCTAATGAACACGGAAACGATGAATGTTTGTCGAATATCCAACCTAAAACCAACTTCACCGCGGTGTCAGAGACGTGACTCCAAACTCCTTAAAGCAACCAAACACCAATTAAAGATAATTAGCCGGAGTTCACACACCTGTGTTTTCTCACGATGGAATCGTTCCCTTTTGGATCAGTTGGACCTTTGCCCAAAAATACCAAACCGAATTTCACTCAAATTATTGCCATTTTATTTCCTACTTAATGCCACTACTAAAAGTTAAGCCTGACATCACTTCCATGCACCTTAAGAAATGCATTAACCTGTTTTCACAGAGAAACAGCAGCTAAAGGTGACTTTACTGCAGCCATGAACCCACATGAACCCACAGTTGCCCTTAACGACTAAAATGTAGGGGTTTTCTGTCTGTCGTTAGTTCTGAACTTGTGTGTAAACTGGGGAAGACGTGGTGTGTTTGGTATTCCTGTGAGACAGACGTTGGATTGTCCGAGTCCCATGTCCTCCTCAGCTGTTCTCCAGTGAGACTTCATCTGCATAGCATCCTCCATCCTGCCTCCACCCTTCTCACCGTCATGTCTGTGTGAGCTTCAGCTGGAGGTTTTCCAGCGCTCCTCGCTGTGTGTGTGTTTGGGTTCTCGGCAGTGTGTTCATGATTAGTGCAGACGATAAAGGTTTAATCGTTTATTTAATCATTTAACACTGTGATGCGTCTGAAACGTTTACAGTGATGAAGTCTTAGACTGTCTCCTGTTCACAGCAGACAGTAATATTTACAGGCTGGATGAAGTTCATCCTGCAGCAAGGATGGAGGTCTGAGTGTGTGAGTGTGTGAGAGTACTGTAGGGGGGTGTAGTGATGAACTACAGGGGGCTGTTGGGGAAGAACTGTCTCTGAGTCTGTCTGTGGTGGTTTTAATGCTCCTGTCCAGCTTTCCTGATGGAGGCAGTACAAACAGGGCATTGCCCGGGTGGGGAGGTCGGCTGCAATGCGTCTGGCCCTCTTCTGGACTCGGGCGGTGTAGATGGAGTCCAGGGCCACTCTGTAGTGGTCTCATCATTGTGGGATATGAGACCCACCACGGTGGGATCGTCCGCAGACTTCCCAGCTGTGGTGGTGGATGGGTAGCAGAGCAGTCCAGGGTGAAGAGGGTGGAGAGGGTGGGGCTGAGCACACAACCTGTGGCGTTCCGGCGGTGAGGATCAGCGGTGAAGATGCTGACTTCCCTATCCTCACCACCTGGACCTGAAGGTGAGGAATTCCTGATCCGGGTGAAGAGTGATGCTGGCAGACCAGGTTGTGGAGCTTCAGGACCAGCAGGTCCCGGAGAACGGTGTTAAAGTCCACAAAAGCGTCCTAACACGGGTGTTGCTGTAGGTGAGTCAGGGCCATGTCAGGGCCAGGGCTATGGAGACAGCATCCTCTGTAGAACGCCTGTAGACCAGAGGGGTATTGCACGAAACCAGAATAAAGAAATCCAGGATAATTAAACAAGCCCAGCTTGACCTAGCTTGCGCGGCCTATCCTGGCTTAATTGGTTGCACGTTTGCTGAGCCAGGATGAGAAGGTGCGGCTAGGTTAAGCCAGGTGAAGATAGTTGGGATAAGTGTGTGTGCACGGCATACTGAAGCAGACCTCGCGATCGCTCACAGAATCACCGATGGGGAAATGGATAAAAGTCGCGCGTCCTACGTCACGGCCGCTGAACAACAGCTCCTGACGGAGTTCTCTGACGAAGTTAAGGATATTATAAGGAAAAAAGGCAATACCAATGCCATAAGTAAAGAACGCGAGAGAGCCTGGCAGACAATAGCCGACCGGCTCAATGCGTAAGTAGTCAAAAACTGTACAATTAATAAACAGTGCTCCACTGGAACTGTCATAATTAGGCTACAATTAAAGGAGTTACTTTTCAAATCCACTAACTGTTGTATACTTTAAGAGTGACAAGCAGGTGCATGTTACTCAGGAAATGTAGAGTATGATTAGGTGCAAACAATTATCCACAATGTGTCATTTAATCTATTTTCCTCATGTAACGTTTTTATCTATTTTATCTTTCTGTCCTTCATAAAGGACAAACCTGTCTGGCCATAAAAGGACCTGCAGCAAGAAAAAATTAAATATAAGAACATTTTGCAGGCTGGTAAGTGACACCAAAGTAGATAACCGTGAACAAATGAGGTGAATAGATGAGGTGTCTGCTGACATGTTCAATGTCTGTATGATTGTAGCAGTTAAAAAAAGGCCTATAAACTGGCACAGGGGGCGGCCCACCAAGCCAGGATGTGACTCCAGCAGAGGAACTGGCCTCCATTTAAATAAAGGGAGGCCAGTGATGGAGGGGATCCAGGGAGGGACAATAACTGACTCTGTCCCAGCCACAGAAACTGTCCGCTTCATACAAGGTACACAAAGTACTGCAATTCTACTGCACATGGAACACAATCACATATAATATAGTGTCCCTGAAGACTCGTTCACGTCTGAATGCTCTTCTGAGGATGCGGGCTTCCTCGTCCAGCACATCCTCCGATAAAGGGCAAGCCATTATGAAGAGGGAACAGGTGAAGGGGAGTTGGACCTGAATATTCTACATTGACCTCGTCACGGATTTCTTTTAATACACCTTTGTAACCTCATCCACTGTGTTTTGTAATCTCAATTAATGCAATAAAACACATATTTATAAAACCTCTGACAGCACTTTGACGAGCAGTCTTCATTAGCATAGCAATATAACACTTGGCCTGAGTAATAATACTGCAACTCGAATCCATATAAAAAGGCTGTTGCGATTACGAACAGATTTGGATTAAATGTACAGTGACTGTATTTGTAATATTTTAATACTGGATGATTAAAATGACGCGCCATACTTAGGGAGACCATGGACATGCTGTAAAACACATTAATTCCTCACAGAATTGACGTTGGACATGCAGGTGACTCGCTAGGATTAATCTTCCGGCAGTTAGCCTGGTCTGGAGCAGGCTAGCTGCAGCGGATAAATCACCACAGTAACTTGGCCGGGTTTAGTTTGAGCTGCTTTCATGCAACCGACTTAGGGCTAAATTATATATGTTAATTATTATATTAAATATGGGGCGGCATGGCTCAGCAAGGTAGAGCGGTCGTCTTGTAACCCGAGGGTTGCCGGTTCGATCCTCGGCCAAGTCGTGTTCATGTCGAGGTGTCCTTGGGCAAGACTCCGAACCCCTAGTTGCTCCTGATGGGTCGTGGTCGAGCGCCTTGCATGGCAGCTTCCGCCATCAGTGTGTGAATGTGTGTGTGAATGGGTGAATGTGATGTATAATGTAAAGCGCTTTGGGTATCCAGGTACAGAAAAGCGCTATATAAATAAGGACCATTTACCATTTAAATTCAGCCAGGATAACCAACATATCCCGGCTTAATCCCTTTTCTTGGTTTCGTGCAATACCCCTCAGGTGCAGGCTCTCCACTGTTTCTTTCCAGTCCTCTGACGTGGGAGGTTGATGTTGTACCATTTCCAGGTAATTGCCTTTCTTGAAGCTGCCAAAAGACTCCTAATCAAATATTGATCCATTTTTGGAGTGCTGACATCTGCTAAATGTCCCTGGTATAAAACTGTACATGTTTTAGGTATCTCATATTTCTTTCAATTGTTTCCCAACATCATCCCAGTAATGTGTCTATACATCGCCAAAAAGCATGTGCATGGTCCACATCCTGCTCTCCATATGGTCTCCAGCAGGGTTGCTGCACAGTGACTCCTTCTTTATCTTGGGAATAACAAAATTCTGACAATATTCTTCCAACAGAATATTTTCCACAATTTGGAACTCGATGTACCTTGTTGTGTCCCACATGTTATCCGTTATTTGCACCTTTACTTTTTTCCCATTTATCTCTTATATGTAAAGTTGAGGTTTTCTTGTGAGCCATCAAACCTTGACAGAGTTTATTAGTTTTCCACTTATGTTGTTATATGCATTGCCTGGGAGGCCTGGTCTCATTTCTTTTTGATAATAATCTCAAATCTGAAAATGCACGTAGAAATCTTGTTTATCCAAATCAAATTCTCTTTGTAAGGTCTTAATTTCCCTCCTTTTACTAATTTGCATAACATAGTCAACCCTCAGTCTGACCATTCTATGAAGTTTTAGTTCATAACTCCTGGCTTAAAGTTCACATCGTACACCAGCCAACTAAAAATTCTATATTTCATTCTGTATTTTACATTTTTTGAGTACTGAATACCAGGTCTCGAAGATGAGTTTGGTAAGAGAGTCTAACTCTTTTTCATTATCTTTAAACATTGTAGAATCTATATATATGTATATATATATATATACATATATATACGTATGCATATATATATATACATATGTATATGTATATATATATATGCATGTGTATGTGTGTGTGTATAAATTAGTGCTGGGCAACAATTAAAATTTTTAATCACGATTAATCGCATTTTTACACAAAATGTTTTTTTTTTAAATCTATCTTTCTTGTCATTAGGTTGGAAACCAGGAACTTTTTTTTTAACTTTCCATCATTTTCCACAAATATCTACGTCCCTTAGAAGAAAGTCTGTTTATCCTCTTTTTATAAAGGTTTTATGTTTTTCTTTATTTTAAAACCTAAAAATGGAAATAAAAATGTGGTTCTTCTTAAATGACAACAAATGTCCTATAGTAGTAGTAGTAGTATAGTAGATATTTATCAATAATTCTAAGTTGTCTTTTTGAAAAGTCTGGTAACATCTGCGTCTCTAAAGTAGTTTTATTTAGCTGGCTGAGGGAAAAATGTCTCTTTGGATTGGAAAGGCTGCAGACCCCTGCACTAAACACATAAACAGGTTTAGCAGCAATTTTCTCTTTAAACAGCAACAGTTAAAATATTTCTTCATATATGTTTATAAAATCAAATATTTACGAGAAAGAAGGATGAAATGTTCAGGATTTACTAACTATAAGGTAAAAAGTCAGCAGGATGAATTTAAAGCTGTGAAGCTGCTTCCTTCTAAACACAGAAGGAACAATATGTGATGAATATCAGCATCAGGTGAACAGACAGAAAGCAGGATGAGAATCTCACAGCTTCTAGATGGTGAGGAGAGAGAAATATTCACAATATGCACAATAACTTCCATCCATGCACCTTCACTGCTTCATTATGGATATAAATTCTCTAAACTTTCATTCTTAGCTTGACTGTTTAGCTTCACCTCTGCACCTGCAGCCTCCGCTACCGGGAGTTAAGGGTTAACATCTGGTTTCCGGGTGTAGCATCAGGTCTGTAGATGTAACTATAAACATGTGTGGTATCCACAGAAAGTCCAGAATCTCAGCTACCAGCTCAGTAAAACCATTTCTATCACCAACAAACACAGTTAAGACAGCAATAATTAAAAGACCAGGTACACAAAGTCTGAAAAACATGTAAACACAGATGATGTTTCCCCATGAACACGAACAAACGGCTCCTCTACTGAAAGCTCACATCTCACAGATTCCACAGCTGGAAGTTTCATCTTAATATGACCAAGATTCACCGAACCAGAGGCAGAAGAAGACCCGATTTATGCTTCACGTTTGTAAAAGTCAGAAAACATGTTTTACCTTTGTTGTCCTGCCTAAATTAAAATCGCATTTATTAAAAAAATAATAATAATAAATAAAGTTTCCCGTCCAAAAATCACAATGTTCTACCATCTGCAGGTTTAGACAAAGAGAAACATCAGTTCTTCTTCTTTCTTAAGTTCCAGACAGAAAACGTGTCTTCATGTTAATAAAGCCGCTCTCTCCTGATTACATCATCACCGCTGCAGCAGGGAAGGAAGACATGGACGCCATGTTTCTGTCATCAAAGCCAGCGGCCAGAAAAAAAACAAAAACAACCTTAACGTGCAATTAAAAAAATAACGGTGTTAATAAAACGTTGCGTTAACGTGCCCAGCGCTAGTATAAATATGTATAATATATAAATACGTATAATATAAAAATATGTGGGCTAAAAAGTCTTAGTTTTAAGGGTTAATGGTGTAAAGAACATTTTATGAGATGTAATGAGAGGAAAGTTTAATTTGAAGGATGTTGGATGAGTTTTCTGTCCTGCATGGCAGCAGTGAGGTTCCTCCATCGCCGCCTTCATGTTTTACCCGATGCAACCAGATGCCTGAAATATGGGGAGAAATGCCATGATGCTGAAACCAGAGCCTTTTGTCTTTGTTTAGGTGGAGTTTTCCACTGGGTGCATGCTGCATCATGGATATGGTAGCGGAGGGGCAGAAAGGCAGCCTGAGCTCAGGTAAAATGGTGGCCCTGGCTGCGGGGCTGTCTGTCGGGGCCACCGTGGGCTACATCATCTACCGCCACATCAGCAGCTCCGGTGACAGTAAGTACCTCCTGTTCAGTGGTTACTGTTCCTCACTAGTGAGTTTAAGTGCAACCTGACCCCATTTTCCCGTTTGATTCTCTGAAGAGCAACCACTGACGGGTCAGGGGTCCGACACCGAGCTGTCCAGGATGACTGTTCCTGTACAAGCATACAGGAACGTGTCCAGATGCCACGCCACGTTTTTGGATATGGTGAGTCTTTTCAGAGCTGGTATCTCCCACAGTCTGACCATGGACATACAGCCAAGATCAGTTTAACTTTTTCCAGACGTGTTGCTGCATCAGATTCACGATCAGCTCGTTCTCCATCACATGGTGTAACATCTGTTTCATCTGAGAAAGTGTTTATCTTCTACTGGGAAGAAAATAAGACCTGATGGGTCTTTATTTAGCAGCACATTGTCTGTCCAGCCAATCCTTCCTTACCGCCACAGATAAGCGTGCAGCTCGACTCCATCACGCTTGTGTCTACGTCTTCTACCAGGAATCCTGGTGTCATGGTAGACAACCAGCTGAACTTTAAGGACCACTTTGGCTCATCTGCCTGGTCTTGCTGGGCAGCCGAGGCTCTCTACAGCCCTTGGTGGGGCCAGACACACAACTCCTTCACTCTTTATTTCTTTGTTGTTTACTCCCCCCTCTTGTCAGGTCCAGCATAAATGTGTAAATTCAACAATAGAAACATTTTAAAATAAAGAGTAATACTTGAATTATCATTAAAGACCATAAAGCCCAGAAATCACATGTGTTCGGCACAAAATGGCAACCAGACCATCATTCTGCTGCCACCATGCTGTTCAGGACGAGGTTAAAAAAGGGTTTTTGTTTGTGGTTTCACTTTAAATGTCATTAAACATGTTCCTGTTGACACCAAAGGTAAAAAGTTTTGTTTTGCATTTGTTCCCTTACTATACGTAAAAAGAACCAAACCTTGACCTTAAAAACAAGGTTTGTAACCAGCCTCCTAGTTTTACTTTACTCATTCCTAGTATTACTGTACTCATTCCTAGTATTACTTTACTCATTCCTAGTATTACTGTACTCATTCCTAGTATTACTTTACTCACTCCTAGTATTACTGTACTCATTCCTAGTATTACTTTACTCACTCCTAGTATTACTGTACTCATTCCTAGTATTACTGTACTCACTCCTAGTATTACTGTACTCATTCCTAGTATTACTTTACTCACTCCTAGTATTACTGTACTCATTCCTAGTATTACTGTACTCATTCCTAGTATTACTGTACTCATTCCTAGTATTACTTTACTCATTCCTAGTATTACTGTACTCATTCCTAGTATTACTTTACTCACTCCTAGTATTACTGTACTCATTCCTAGTATTACTTTACTCACTCCTAGTATTACTGTACTCATTCCTAGTATTACTGTACTCACTCCTAGTATTACTGTACTCATTCCTAGAATTAGTTTACTCACTCCTTGTATTACTTTACTCACTCCTAGTATTACTTTACTCATACCTAGTATACTTTACTCATACCTAGTATTACTTCACTCACTCCTAGTATTACTTTACTCATTCCTAGTGTTACTGTACTCATTCCTAGAGTTAGTTTACTCACTCCTAGTATTACTTTACTCACTCCTAGTATTACTTTACTCATACCTAGTATACTTTACTCATACCTAGTATTACTTCACTCACTCCTAGTATTACTTTACTCATTCCTAGTATTACTGTACTCATTCCTAGAGTTAGTTTACTCACTCCTAGTATTACTTTACTCACTCCTAGTATTACTGTACTCCTAGTATTACTTTACTCATTCCTAGTATTACTGTACTCATTCCTAGGATTACTGTACTCACTCCTAGAATTACTGTACTCACTCCTAGTATTACTGTACTCATTCTTAGTATTACTTTACTCACTCATAGTATTACTGTACTCATTACTAGTATTACTGTACTCATTCCTAGAATTAGTTTACTCACTCCTAGTATTACTTTACTCATACCTAGCATTACTTTACTCATACCTAGTATTACTTCACTCACTCCTAGTATTACTTTACTCATTCCTAGTATTACTGTACTCATTCCTAGAGTTAGTTTACTCACTCCTAGTATTACTTTACTCACTCCTAGTATTACTGTACTCCTAGTATTACTTTACTCATTCCTAGTATTACTGTACTCATTCCTAGTATTACTGTACTCACTCCTAGAATTACTGTACTCACTCCTAGTATTACTGTACTCATTCTTAGTATTACTTTACTCACTCATAGTATTACTGTACTCATTCCTACTATTACTTTACTCATTCCTAGAATTACTGTACTCATTCCTAGTATTACTTTACTCATTCCTAGAATTAGTTTACTCACTCCTAGTATTACTTGACTCACTCCTAGTATTACTTTACTCATTCCTAGTATTACTGTCCTCATTCCTAGTATTACTTTACTCATTCCTAGTATTACTGTACTCATTCCTAGTATTACTGTACTCACTCCTAGTATTACTGTACTCATTCCTAGTATTACTGTACTCATTCCTAGAATTAGTTTACTCACTCCTAGTATTACTGTACTCACTCCTAGTATTAATGTACTACTCCTAGTATTACTTTACTCATTCCTAGTATTACTTTACTTATTCCTAGTATTACTGCACTCATTCCTAGTATTACTGTACTCATTCCTAGTATTACATTACTCACTCCTAGTATTACTTTACTCACTCCTAGTATTTCTTTACTCATTCCTAGTATTACTTTACTCACTCCTAGTATTACTGTACTCACTCCTTGTATTACTTTACTCATTCCTAGTATTACTTTACTCATTCCTAGTATTACTTTACTTCTTCCTAGTATTACTTTACTCATTCCTAGTATTACTGTACTCATTCATAGTATTACTGTACTCACTCCTAGTACTACTGTACTCATTCCTAGTATTGCTGTACTCATTCCTAGTATTACTTTACTCACACCTAGTATTACTCTACTCATTACTAGTATTACTGTACTCATTCCTAGAATTAGTTTACTCACTCCTAGTATTACTTTACTCATACCTAGCATTACTTTACTCATACCTAGTATTACTGTACTCACTCCTAGTATTACTTTACTCATTCCTAGTATTACTTTACTCACTCCTAGTATTACTGTACTCACTACTAGTACTACTGTACTCATTCCTAGTATTGCTGTACTCATTCCTAGTATTGCTTTACTCACGCCTAGTATTACTCTACTCATTACAAGTATTACTGTACTCATTCCTAGAATTAGTTTACTCACTCCTAGTATTACTTGACTCACTCCTAGTATTACTTTACTCATTCCTAGTATTACTGTCCTCATTCCTAGTATTACTTTACTCATTCCTAGTATTACTGTACTCATTCCTAGTATTACTGTACTCACTCCTAGTATTACTGTACTCATTCCTAGTATTACTGTACTCATTCCTAGAATTAGTTTACTCACTCCTAGTATTACTGTACTCACTCCTAGTATTAATGTACTACTCCTAGTATTACTTTACTCATTCCTAGTATTACTTTACTTATTCCTAGTATTACTGCACTCATTCCTAGTATTACTGTACTCATTCCTAGTATTACATTACTCACTCCTAGTATTACTTTACTCACTCCTAGTATTTCTTTACTCATTCCTAGTATTACTTTACTCACTCCTAGTATTACTGTACTCACTCCTTGTATTACTTTACTCATTCCTAGTATTACTTTACTCATTCCTAGTATTACTTTACTTCTTCCTAGTATTACTTTACTCATTCCTAGTATTACTGTACTCATTCATAGTATTACTGTACTCACTCCTAGTACTACTGTACTCATTCCTAGTATTGCTGTACTCATTCCTAGTATTACTTTACTCACACCTAGTATTACTCTACTCATTACTAGTATTACTGTACTCATTCCTAGAATTAGTTTACTCACTCCTAGTATTACTTTACTCATACCTAGCATTACTTTACTCATACCTAGTATTACTGTACTCACTCCTAGTATTACTTTACTCATTCCTAGTATTACTTTACTCACTCCTAGTATTACTGTACTCACTACTAGTACTACTGTACTCATTCCTAGTATTGCTGTACTCATTCCTAGTATTGCTTTACTCACGCCTAGTATTACTCTACTCATTACAAGTATTACTGTACTCATTCCTAGAATTAGTTTACTCACTCCTAGTATTAATGTACTCACTCCTAGTATTACGTTACTCATTCCTAGTATTACTGTACTCATTCCTACTATTACTGTACTCATTCCTAGTATTACTTTACTCACTCCTCTCATTACTGTACTCATTCCTAGTATTACTGTACTCATTCCTAGTATTACTTTAGTCACTCCTCGCATTACTGTACTCATTCCTAGTATTACTGTACTCATTCCTCGCATTAATGTACTCATTCCTAGTATTACTGAACTCATTCCTACTATTACTGTACTCATTCCTAGTATTACTGTACTCGTTCCTAGTATTACTGTACTCATTCCTCGTATTAATGTACTCATTCCTAGTATTACTTTACTCATTCCTAGTATTACTTTACTTATTCCTAGTATTACTGCATTCATTCCTAGTATTACTGTTACTCATTCCTAGTATTACTGTACTCATTCCTAGTATTGCTGCACTCATTCCTAGTATTACTGTACTCATTCCTAGTATTACTGTACTCACTCCTAGTATTACTTTACTCATTCCTAGTATTACTGCACTCATTCCTAATATTACTGTACTCATTCCTAGTATTACTGTACTCACTCCTAGCATTACTTTACTCATTCCTAGTCTTACTGTACTCATTCCTAGGATAACTTAACTCATTCCTAGTATTACTGTACTCATTCATAGTATTACTTTCCTCATTCCTGGTATTACAGTACTCATTCCTAGTATTACTGTACTCATTCCTCGCATTAATGTACTCATTCCTAGTATTACTGTACTCATTCCTACTATTACTGTACTCATTCCTAGTATTACTTTACTCACTCCTCTCATTACTGTACTCATTCCTAGTATTACTGTACTCATTCCTAGTATTACTTTAGTCACTCCTCGCATTACTGTACTCATTCCTAGTATTACTGTACTCATTCCTCGCATTAATGTTCTCATTCCTAGTATTACTGTACTCATTCCTACTATTACTGTACTCATTCCTAGTATTACTGTACTCATTCCTAGTATTACTGTACTCATTCCTCGTATTAATGTACTCATTCCTAGTATTACTCTACTCACTCCTAGTATTACTTTACTCATTCCTAGTATTACTTTACTTATTCCTAGTATTACTGCATTCATTCCTAGTATTACTTTACTCATTCCTAGTATTACTTTACTCATTCCTAGTATTACTGCACTCATTCCTAGTATTACTGTACTCATTCCTAGTATTACTGTACTCACTCCTAGTATTACTTTACTCATTCCTAGTCTTACTGTACTCATTCCTAGTATAACTTAACTCATTCCTAGTATTACTATACTCATTCATAGTATTACTTTCCTCATTCCTGGTATTACAGTACTCATTCCTAGTATTACTGTACTCATTCCTCGCATTAATGTACTCATTCCTAGTATTACTTTACTCACTCCTCTCATTACTGTACTCATTCCTAGTATTACTGTACTCATTCCTAGTACTACTGTAGTCATTCCTACTATTACTGTACTCATTCCTAGTATTACTTTAGTCACTCCTCGCATTACTGTACTCATTCCTAGTATTACTGTACTCATTCCTCACATTAATGTACTCATTCCTAGTATTACAGTACTCATTCCTACTATTACTGTACTCATTCCTAGTATTACTGTACTCATTCCTAGTATTACTGTACTCATTCCTCGTATTAATGTACTCATTCCTAGTATTACTGTACTCACTCCTAGTATTACTTTACTCATTCCTAGTATTACTTTACTGATTCCTAGTATTACTGCATTCATTCCTAGTATTACTGTTACTCATTCCTAGTATTACTGTACTCACTCCTAGTATTACTTTACTCATTCCTAGTATTACTTTACTCATTCCTAGTATTACTGCACTCATTCCTAGTATTACTGTACTCATTCCTAGTATTACTGTACTCACTCCTAGTATTACTTTACTCATTCCTAGTCTTACTGTACTCATTCCTAGTATAACTGCACTCATTCCTAGTATTACTGTACTCATTCCTAGTATTACTGTACTCACTCCTAGTATTACTTTACTCATTCCTAGTATTACTGTACTCATTCCTAGTATTACTGTACTCACTCCTAGTATTAATGTACTCATTCCTAGTATTACTTTACTCATTCCTAGTCTTACTGTACTCATTCCTAGTATAACTTAACTCATTGCTAGTATTACTGTACTCATTCATAGTATTACTTTCCTCATTCCTAGTATTACTGTACTCATTCCTCGCATTAATGTACTCATTCCTAGTATTACTGTACTCATTCCTACTATTACTGTACTCATTCCTAGTATTACTTTACTCACTCCTCGCATTACTGTACTCATTCCTAGTATTACTGTACTCATTCCTCGCATTAATGTACTCATTCCTAGTATTACTGTACTCATTCCTACTATTACTGTACTCATTCCTAGTATTACTTTACTCACTCCTCTCATTACTGTACTCATTCCTAGTACTACTGTACTCATTCCTACTATTACTGTACTCATTCCTAGTATTACTTTACTCACTCCTCTCATTACTGTACTCATTCCTAGTATTACTGTACTCATTCCTAGTACCACTGTACGCATTCCTTGTATTACTGTACTCACTCCTAGTATTACTGTACTCATTCCTAGTATTACTGTACTCATTCCTAGTATTACTGTACTCATTCCTAGTATTACTTTACTCACTCCTAGTATTACTGTACTCATTCCTAGTATTACTGTACTCATTCCTAGTATTACTGTACTCACTCCTAGTATTACTTTACTCATTCCTAGTATTACTGTACTCATTCCTCAGGCACCTCCACAATCGGCTCGTTTTTAACTAACTTCTTCAGTTCTGTAATTGCTTGACTGGCTTCCAGTTTCGTTTAGAGTTGATTTTTTTCTCTTAGTTTTTTTGTTTTTAAAGCTCTTAATGGCTTCAGTTCATCGTATTTATCTGACATGCTGTCTATGCACAACCCAAACAGAACAATGAGATCTGGTGGAATTTCTAAAAGCCAAGTACAACCACTGGGGTCTGGGCTTTCTCCGTGGATGGACCCAGGCTCTAGAACAACGGGCCTCAATAGGCGGTCCCCGGTCCTCATCCGGCCCGCTTGCCACTTATTTGTGGCCCCCCCAACTGTTATTCTTTCACAGTGTGTTTTGGTTGGATCAGCACATGTAAACCGGGACTCTCATCTCCATGGCAACGATACACTGACAGCGCGTGACATCGTTACTCGGACACTCATTTGCTGCGGAGAGAGCGCCAAGTTTTTCTTCCTTTTGGAGCGGTTTGCTTGGTGAAACTACTGCCCATGCTTGAACCTCTGCCAGCGGTAGCATAAAAATGGCGTGTTCCAAGTTTTCCGCTAAAAGAAAAGTGGACAGTGAAAATCGCCAATTCAAAGAGGAATGGACTGAAAATTTTGCGTTTGGTCTTGTGCTGGTCGGAGGGAGAACAATGTGCTTAATATGTCAGGAGACCATAGCCGTGATGAAGATCTCGAATTTGAAACGGCATTATGAGAGCAAGCACGGACATTTTGAAGAGACATTTCCCTCAAATTCAGAGGTAAGAACAACAAAACTAAACAGACTCAAATCGTCATATGAAGCTGCAAGCAGGATTCTCATCACACCTATGACACAACAGCAAAAAGCAACCGAGTGCTCACTCAGAGTGCCGTGGATTTTAGGTAAACACAAGAAACCATTCTCAGATGCAGAAATAATAAAAGAATGCATGACTGAAGTGATGGACACAATGCTTGAAGGCAAACAAAAAGAGGAAATGACAACTAAAATTAAGCAAATCCCCCTCTCATAGCACAGCAACCAGACGCACTGAAATACTGGCTGGTAATGTAGCTAAACAGCTTCGTGATGGAATAAAAAATGCAGAGTGCATTTCCCTAGCTGTGGATGAGTCCACTGACACCACTGATAATGCTCAGCTGATGGTGTTTGTGAGGTATTATGATGAGTCAAAGAGGGAGTTTGTTGAAGATGTGTTGGGCATGGCAAACCTTTGTGGACAAACAAGGGGAGAAGACATTTATAAGGCAATACTGGAAATGCTGAATGAAAAAGGAATAGATGTGAAGAAAGTTGTGTCAGTTGCTACTGATGGAGCTCCAGCTATGATGGGAAGAGAGAGAGAGGACTGGTTCAGCGCCTGAAAGTTCTCCACCCTCACCTGATATCTTACCACTGTATAATTCACCAGTCTGTCCTTTGTGCAAGTCTTGGAGAAGTCTACTCTGAAATCATGGCAACAATGATGAGACTCAAACTTATTGAGAGCATCATCTGCACTGCAGCATCGCTTGCTGCACACATTCCTGACAGAGGTCCATGCAGCATTTGATGATTTGCTCCTGCACAACATCAGATGGCTGAGCAAAGGCAAGGTCCTGGAGCGTTTTTGGGCCATTAGGAATGAATTACAAGTGTTTCTGTCAGAGCAAAAGAATGCAAAAGCAAAACAGTTGATGGAATTCCTGCAAAATCCAGAAAAGATGGAAGCTGTGGTATTTTTGACTGACATAACATCTCATCTGAATAACCTAAATCTGAAGCTACAAGGGAAGAACAACACAGTGTGTGAGCTGATATCAGCAGTGCGTGCTTTCCAGAAGAAACTGGAGGTCTTCAAAATTGACCTACAGGTAGGCTGATAATAATATTTCCTACCACACACATTATCTGGATTTTACTTTTTGAAACTTCATGCCCTTTTAAACGTAAACATCATATTCCTTTTTAATTTTTACCTATAGGAGGAACTGCTCCACTTCCCCAAACTTTTGGAACAGACCAAAGGAAAAGGGCATCATCAGCATCATGTTGAGTTTGTGGAGAAGCTGATTGAAAATTTCAAGACACGCTTTGATGACTTCATATTTGGAAAACAAGTCCTTCTGTGCATTCACAATCCATTTCTGGTGAGAAAGGTGAGAGAGTTTGCTTCAGAACCACAACAAATCTTCCCATGGGCCACAGCTGCTCCACTACAGAGTGAGTTAATCGACCTGCAAGAAAACATTGCACTGAAAGAAACTCAGTGTGACGTTATCACCTTCTGGACAAAGTTGGTAACTGCAGCTAATTTCCCTCTGCTGCAGAAGATGGCACTTCACATTCTGACAATGTTTGGCTCAACTTACCGCTGTGAATCTGCATTCTCAACAATGAATGTGGTGAAGAATAAGTACCGCAGTGGACTCACAAATGAACACTTGCATCAATGTGTCCCCCTGGCTATCACACCATTTGTGCCAAAGTTCAAAGCCTTGGCAACAGACACAAAATGCCATTTCTCTCATTAAGCAGTGTTTGACACTGACACTTCAAAATAGTTTTGTCATTGCACTTTTTGTCATTGCACTTTGATTCCTGAGATCTTGATGTATTTGTTTACCAAAGGAATCTAGGAAGGTCTTGATTTTTTTGTTAAAATGAAATTTTGAATTTTAGCATCTATGTTAGTTTTGAAATTCCTGAGATGCTTAATTCACCTTAGAACAGGAATACATTTTCATTCTTTCTTGTGGTTCTTTGTGTCTCTATTTAAAACAAGTGTTCTTTAACCTCCCTCCTAATATATATTTTTTTGATTCATGGCAGGGGGTGAATCTGTTGGTTTATTGAAGTATTTATTTGAATTTTTGTCAAAATGCATTTTATTTTAGTATGTACTTTTGTTGTTTTGAATGAAAAGGACATTTAGTTTTAAATATTACAGTATTATGGCATGTGGCTTGGCTGACCTCAATAAACGGACCTTTGATTTATTGAAACATTTCTTTGTGGCCCTTTAAGATTTGTTTTTGAGAACCCCTGCTCTAGAACACACTTCCCCCATATGCACACTTTAATTAACCTGGCTTTTTTTTAGGTCTGTACTCAAAACATGTTTATCCAGATTGGTTTTTAATACCTAGAAATACTGTGATATTTTATTGTATTTTATTGTCATACTTCTTGTTTATTAATTGTATTTGCACTGGTTTTATTGGAAAGCACTTTGGTCACTTTTGAGTGTTGTAAAGCACTATAAAGATTGATTCCTGGGACTACTTTACTAATTCCTGGGACCACTTTAGTCATTCCTGGGACTACTTTACTAATTCCTGGGACTACTTTACTAATTCCTGGGACCACTTTAGTCATTCCTGGGACTACTTTACTAATTCCTGGGACCACTTTAGTCATTCCTAGGACTACTCAACTCATTACTCTCGTAGAGCTCTCTTTTGAGGCAAAATTAATCAATACAGCCCTTTTTAATTTTTAAAAATAATACTCGTCAAGAAGAGATTCAATTGATCCGCTTTGTCCTTGATCCGGTTTTCATATGGCTTTTCTGTCTCCCTTTGGTTCAGGTGACCCAGAAGTCTGGAGCTCATGTGAGCATTCAATCAGACTTCGAGCAGCCTGTATATATGACGGTCGTACATTTCCTGCTGCAGGGAACAAAAGAGCAGGTCCTACTGGCTCGGTGTTTCCTGGAGAACCTCATCGCTGACTGTGAACCGGTGTCAGAGGTGCTGGAGGTACCTCAGACCACCTTCGGTCGCATCATAGGTATGCTGCTGAGCTTGGCAGCTTCAGGTCTGATGTTCATGTTTCTTCCATGTTCTTACCTTATTTAATGTGATGTAGCTTTATGAAGCCATCTGGTAGCTGAGGGTCCTCCAGATATCTGATAGCTTCAGATTCAGTAAAACTGAGTTATATGGGACGTTGTTAATTTAGTTACGTATGAAATGTGTGATCAGGTTGGACTGGGACAAAAAAGTCAAGCTAGGAGTCATACACTTACCCAGGCCCCCCCAACTCATATACAGCATGCATTTTCTCACTCAAGCAAGCGCACACATGTACACACACATATGGCAAAAGTAACCACCAAAGCTTATTATTCTACATCGACCAGCATTCACACAAAACTCTAAGCCAGTGTTCCACTTCCTTCTTTTACTGCTGCCTTCATCAGAAGGCTAATAACGCAGTCACAACAGGACTCTTATTAATAAGGTTTGATGTAGAGCTGAACAATGTTGTAGCACTTCTTTAAGCAAGTCAATTTTTTCAGTTTACCAGAGTAAATTCATAACAAGAAGTGGTCCTCAGCAACTTCTGCTCAAACAACAATGCAGACAGGCTGAATGACGGTGGAAAAAGGAGAAATTGCATGTATCTCTGGGCTTCTTAAGGGTCAGTTTGGTTGCTTACCAGAGAGCTCTGAAACAGGCCAAGTCAAAATATCTGTCCTCCATTATAGCCAACAGCTATCGCACCGCTGCCCGTCTAACGCCTTTACCGCAACTTGTGAAGAGTCTGTTTCTTTCTTTACTGACAAAGTGGCATCTGTCAGGCGAAATATCTGTAACATAAATGCCTTTGTCAATGAGGATGTGTCTGCTCCTCCTGCACAGTGTGTTGTTTTCCAGCAGTTTGAAGCCATTTCTCTGTCATTTCTAACCAAGGTTGTTAGTAGCATGAAACCCACTAACTGTCCTTGAGAAATCATTCCAGCCAAATATTTGAAAGATGTTTTTAATCCAGTTGGGTCAAAGCTGCTTGTTTATAAAGTCTTGTCTTAGTTCAGGGTCTGTCCCAGTGCCTTCAAACACGCCGCGGTTAGGCCCCTCTGAAAATCTGCATCTTGACCCTCCATGCTGTCCAATTTGAGGCCCGTCTCCCATCTGTCCTTTCTTTCCAAGGTTGTAGAAAAAGTTTTTATTCAATTACAGATATTTTTACAGGTAAACTCGGTACTGGATAAATCCCAGTCCGCCTTCAGTTCCCCGACACAGAACTGAATCAGCACTGTTAAAGGTGCTTGATGACTTGGCCTTGTCTGTGGATGCTGGGAAACCCCGCTGTGCTGGTGCTGCTGGACCTCACAGCCAGCTTTGATACGGTCCACCATGCAGTCCTTTTATCTCGCCAGAAGCAGTATGTTGGTATTCCATCGCAACACTCTCCAGTGGTTTAAGTCATGTCAAATATGAGCTTTTCTGTAATGATTGGTGATCTCACCTCTTTAATTCATCCCTCCCATGTGGGGTACTACAGGGGTCTGTTCTCAGCCCTATTCTGTTTTCATTGTATTTGCTACCTTTCGGATCAACTATGAGAAAACACAATATGTCCTATGCTGACGATGTACAGATATACCTGCCCATGGAACCAAATGAAAATACAGCACTTAATGTAAAGCCCTGGTTGGCATGGAACTTTCTGCACTTGAATGACAGCAAAACAGAATGTATATATCATAGGTGATGTATGGCACGTCACCTATGTCAAATGTTTTCATGAGCTGCAGTACTCTGGCCCCCATTTTTAAATCACGTTAAAAATCTGGGTGTAATATTTGACAGTGGGCTCAAATTTGATAAAAAGATTAGTTCTGCTGTTAGAACGAGCTTTTTCAGTTTCATCTTTTGGCCAAAGTGAAGCCCTTTGTCAGTCGGCAGGATCTTGAGAAGGCAATCCACGCATCCATGAGTTCCAGACTGGACCACTGTAAAGCCCTTTAGGTTGGCCTCAGTCAGTCTTCAGTTTAATGTTTCTAGCTTGTCCAGATGAGTACATCCACACGTGAACACACAACCACCATGCTGTCGTCGCTCCACTGGCTTGCAGTTGGTTTAAGAATCCATGTTAAACTTCTGTTAAAGTGCCGTTACTGGCCTGGCGCCCTCCTACTTGTCTGAACTTTTAATTAACCGTAACCATGGCAGGGTCCTACGTTCTTCTGGTCAGCTTCTGTTAGAAGTCCCAAGGTCCAGATACAAACAGTGGGGTGGTTGTTCTTTTGTGGTTGCTGTTCCTAGATTGTGGAACAAACTGTCTCCTGACATTTGAATCACTACTGATCTCAGCCTTATAAAATTGAAGCTGAAGACACTTTTTTTAGATTGGCTCTTTAATTCTGACTAGGGCAGTCTTGTTTCTAGGTGCATTTTGTTATTCTTTCTCTGTTTTATGCGCTTATGGAAGGCTGTTAATACCTGCAGCACTGTAGGATTTTCCAATTGTGTTTTTGTGTTTTAAATATTTTATGTTTTATGCATTATTTTTACGTACTTTTTATGACTCTGCTGTGAAGCACAAATAAATCTTAACTGAATTTGATTGAATTTCACCTATTGTGATTTAAGAAACAATAGAATATGTAAAATTTAACTAAACCTTGAGACTGTCCAACCATAAGAGGGTGTCCCAAACTTTTTCAGTTGACAGCCCATCTGTGGAGGTATGTTTGGCTCTGCAGAACTGTGAAGGACCGAGTTGGTGTAGGATGAGGAACATAAGTTGCTTCAAAAAGAACAGGTGTTATCCATTTAAAAAAGACAAATGATGAGAGTTGATAGTGACATAGAAACGCGACCGAGTCCACCAGGTATGGCTGTGTAGATGATCATCTTCTAGGACTTTCTTCTGTATCAAATCATGTGTGTGCTGCAGGGCGTGGGGGTGAGAATGTCAAGCTGATCGCTAGGACCACTGGAGCCAAAGTTTCGTGTTCCAAAGAGAAGAGCCAGGGCCCTGGAGCCACGGGCCGTGTGGTGATAACAGGGGCCAGACAGGAGGTTAACCAGGCCAAGGTTAAACTGACTCCACCACAAATCATCTGTGTGTTCATTTCATTCTCAGTACCAATCAACCTTTTTTAAAATGTGTTTGCAGGAAATGGTTCTGGAAACAGTCAGAGAGGATGTTCTGGTGAGGACGAAGATCTCAGAGTCATCTGCTTTTCGACAGAAAAGGGGTCACATTGCTAAATTGTCCCTGGGCCTGAACAACAATGGTCCCATCTTCCAGACAGAAAACATCGGGCTTGTTCATGCCAGCGGCAGCACAGGAGGATTAAACAATATGTCTGACAAGATGGAAGTCAAGGACAGCGAAGGCGAGGAAGAGGAGGAGGATAGGGTCTCTGCAGTGTTACGTTCTGAAATGTCCAAGTTTGAAAGTTAGTTTTTGGTAAAGAATGTGTGTGGACCTGTATGGATCTTTGAGATGTTGGACTAGTTGTGTTTGTGTCCCAGTTTCCAGCCCAGACCTGAGCTTCCATCCTGATGAACATTTAGAGGTTTACGTTTCTGCATCGGAAAACCCAAACCACTTCTGGATCCAGATCTTGGGGGTTCGCTCGCTCCAGTTGGACAAGCTGACAGAAGAGATGAAGCATTTCTACAGCAGTAACAACCCCACAGTAAGATGCTTCCTGTTGCTCTGATGCTGAAACAGAAAGACGGCTGTTTGCTGTTGTAGTGTGGACTTGGGATGACACAATTACACAATTTCACAATCACAATATTTAACACAATTAATCCTAAAGATCACATAATATCATGAATTTCTTTGAATGATCTTGTGTGAACCATGTGACGTGACTGTAACACGGCAGTAACACAACAGTAACATGGCCGTAACACAACAGTAACACGGCAGTAACATGGTGGTAACACAACAGAAACACGGCGGTAACATGGCGGTAACACAACAGAAACACGGCGGTAACATGGCGGTAACACAACAGAAACACGGCGGTAACACAACAGTAACACGGCGGTAACATGGCGGTAACACAACAGTAACACTGCAGTAACATGGTGGTAACACAACAGAAACACGGCGGTAACATGGCGGTAACACGGCTGTAACATGGCGGTAACACAACAGTAACACGGCGGTAACATGGTGGTAACACAACAGTAACACAGCAGTAACACAGCAGTAACATGGCAGTAACACGGCGGTAACAATGCAGTAACACAACAGTAACACGGCGGTAACATGGCGGTAACACAACAGTAACACAACAGTAACACGGCGGTAACATGGTGGTAACACAACAGTAACACGGCGGTAACAAGGCAGTAAAACAACAGTAACACTGCGGTAACACTGCGGTAACACGGCGGTAACATGGCGGTAACATGGTGGTAACACAACAGTAACACGGCAGTAACATGGCGGTAACACAACAGTAACTTGGCGGTAACATGGTGGTAACACAACAGTAACACGGCGGTAACAAGGCAGTAACACTGCGGTAACACTGCGGTAACACTGCGGTAACACTGCGGTAACACGGCGGTAACATGGTGGTAACACAACAGTAACACGGCAGTAACATGGCGGTAACACAACAGTAACTTGGCGGTAACACAACAGTAACACGGCGGTAACATGGTGGTAACACAACAGTAACACGGCAGTAACATGGTGGTAACACAACAGTAACACGGCAGTAACATGGTGGTAACACAACAGTAACACGGCGGTAACAAGGCAGTAAAACAACAGTAACACTGCGGTAACACGGCGGTAACATGGCGGTAACACAACAGTAACACAGCGGTAACATGGTGGTAACACAACAGTAACACGGCAGTAACATGGCGGTAACACAACAGTAACTTGGCGGTAACACAACAGTAACACGGCGGTAACATGGTGGTAACACAACAGTAACACGGCGGTAACAAGGCAGTAAAACAACAATAACACTGCGGTAACGCAACAGTAACACTGCGATAACACGGCGGTAACATGGCGGTAACACAACAGTAACACAACAGTAACACGGCGGTAACATGGCAGTAACACAACAGTAACACAACGGTAACACTGCGGTAACATGGCGGTAACAAGGCAGTAACACAACAGTAACATGGCGGTAACACAGCACTAACATGTGGTAACATGGTGGTAACACGGCGGTAACATGTGGTAACATGGTGGTAACACGCTGGTGACACAACGGTAAGACGGTGGTAACATGGTAGTAACCTGACAGTAAGACGACAGTAACAGTCCAGTTCAGATAATGGTCCAGGACTGCTGCCAGGTTTCTGGCTTGGTTGCTAGTTTTGAAGACGTCTTTCTGGTGTTGCTGTAGGAGCAGCAGCTGGAGACTGTGGTGGTGGGGGACATCGTGGCAGCTCCGTACCGTGACCACAGCACATGGAACAGGGCCAGGGTGCTGGGGGTCCTTCCTTCGGGCCTGTTGGACCTTTATTATGTAGACTTTGGTGACAATGGCGAGCTACCCAGAGACAGCCTCCGCTGCATGAGGTGAGAGATGCCACAGAGGAAGGGAAACACTTACAGGGTTACACATAAGCTTCCTCTCTTTTAGTTATAGCTTTAGAAATCAAAAATGATGAGCTGCAGATGTGAGTAAACTACTTTTATTCACATCAGTCTCCAAAAATCTCCAATAATACCAGAAAAACAGGCTAGATTTGTTGTTAATCGCTCTTTTTTTAAGTTGCTAGAGGGGTCTGAAAAGTGTCGCTAATTTGGCAACACTGATAAATTCCCCAAGACCCGCCTCTTTCCACACATAAGCCAATCACAGTGGTCGTTCGTCCCCGCTCTCACGCACATTGGCTGTCGTCGTCTTTGTTGGTGTTCTTCTCCTTTTCTTGTATTGAGTTGGTTTGAGATTACTGTGAGCTACTGGGCTGAAGAGGGGAGAAGAAGTTTGTTAGCGACAAAATAAATCAGTTAAAACTCCTACAAGAAAAAGACCGGCAAATGTATCGGTCGCCATTGTAGAGTAGATGAAAAATTCACACTGTCTCACATTTTAGTCACAAAATGCCACCATTTGGTCGCAGTCTGGAGCCCTGCTTAGACCTGATCAGTGGAGGGAAGGGAGATGATTGCTTAACGTTATGTTATGTGACACACACATTTCAGGGGGCGGGTGCAGCTCTTACAGCTGGTGTGTGTCCAGAGGATGATGCCACATTTTGTTTCAGCCACAAATCGTTTCCTACATCGTTTTTATTATAGAAATATTATCCACCATTCACTCTGATCATTAAATGTGTATCAACAAGTAAGTCTGTCCTAGATCGTTTTTATAATGTTATCCACCATTCACTCTGTATCAAATATGTAAGTAAGGTTATCAAGACAGAAAGACAGATGACGATCTATTTAAAATTAAATGTATTGTGTCAAATTGCTGTTGACAAACCAGGAGTCCCAGCATGTGTTCTGTGGGAAGCAGGGAAGGCGGTAATGCGAGGTAAAATCATCTCTTTTACATCACATAAAAAAAAGAACGAAAACTCAAAAATATTAGAATTAGAAATAAGAATTAAATCATTAGAAGACGCCTACAGTGCTTCACCAGATGAAGCAACGATGACCCAAATAAGGAAGGCTAGACTGGAATTAAATGAAATAATCAACAAGAGAACAGTCCACACATAGGGACATCTGTTGGGCGGGTGGAGTTGGTGGATTTGCGTGTGTGTGGGGGGGGGGGGACCCCTGTGACTGCCTGCTCCACTAGATTTTAATCACAACTTAGACACCAATATACATTGAGGGCCTCGGGGGGACGGGCTCATAGGATGTGGATAAGTGGACAGGAGCCACCAACGTGGCCCTTCCTCCATCCCCTCCCTTTGTGACCTCCCTCCCCCGATTTTATTTACACGTTAGACACTACCATATTTAACAGAATTGCACTACACACAAAACACACACACTCACACACACTGAGGGAGCCCTGAGGGGGTCCTGCTGCCTGGCAGCAGTGGGACCCACCACCATCTCATGGCTCCTTCCAGTTTTTAATTGCAGTATAAATAGCCCACACTCATGCACACACAAATCAGGCGGGGGGGGGGCGGGGGTCTTCCTACGCCCTCGTGTCCTGGGCTGCGGGGGGTGGAGGTTCGGTGCCGGCCTGGAGTCCTGTGCGGCGTGCCGCTGGGCGCTGTTTGCCCTGGGGGCCGCCCTCAGTGCCGCATCGGGGGCCTGGAGAAACCCCGGGGAGAATGTATGTGGTTGTGTGAGTGTGTGTATGTGGAGAGGGTCGGGTCTGGGGCCCGCCTTCCCCTAGCCTCTCATGGCTGCCCCTTGGGGGTGGGGTGGGTGGGACATGTTCTTGTCTCTGGAGTGCCTAGCCTTGGTGTTGGGTTGGCGTGGCCGGCGGTGGTTTTGCCTGGGGCGGTCGGGCCTCATCGGGTTCCTGGGCGGGACTCTGCTGGGGGGAATGGGTGGCCCTTTGTCCTGTGGGGGGCCTGCTCACCATCGCCCTGTGAAGCCGGGTGCCCCTGCCCCGTTGCGCCGGGGGACTCCAGTCTGGGGGCCCTGTGATCACGGCCCCCTTGCAAGCACACGTTGCATGGCCACACATGCACGTTCACACGTGCACGCTCACAAACGTGCTCGTCTCTCCATCTGCTTCTACTAGATGTTGCTAATGTGTGTATGTTGGTACGTTTCTCTCTGTTTTTATGTATCATGTGGTACTGTGGTAGTTTATATTGTTTTTTAGGTGTGTTTAAAGGCAGCCTAGACAACTGTTATTACACATTTTAATCCTGTCCTTTTCTCCGTTTTCTCCCTCTTCCTCTAACTTCCTGTCAGGTTCGGTACTGACATATAAAGACTAAAGAAAATAAGATTACAATAAAAATAATTAAAATATTATTAGCGGCCATTTATATAACATGTCTCCCTTGGTAGAGCAAATCTGTCAAGCAAAATATGGCACAAAGACCACCGTTCTGTATGTTAGGATGCTGGACAGGACAGGGTAAAAAAAAAAATAGAAAAGTTCTGATGGGGGGCCAGGAGCCCTGACCAGGAAGAGGAGGGCACAAAGGAGATTCATTTTATAAGGTCCTGATTTCATGTAATATTGAACAGATTATTACAACCAAAGTGATCATCTGATGTCAAACAGTGAAGAAAAACGCGAAGCTTTGACTCGTTCTGTTCATACGATACAGTAATGCTTGACGGCGTCCCTCGCTGCTGGTGTCCACCAACGACCTTATGGCCATGTTAAGTTTGACAGCACTAGTTTTTCACAGTGGTATCGGTTTAGTAGTATCGGAGCACTTTTATGAATATGAGTACTGGTACACGCACATGGTATCGGTACCCGATACTGCTATCGATGCATCCCTGGTGTGGACGGATCTACAGTGATCTGGTTGGAGGAAGACGGGTGTCGGATGTTTCTCTCCGTACCCCTGATGATTGGTGAGATAGGTGTGAGCATGGTAACAGCATGATTCTGCTGGATGGCAGGATTAACATGAGGATCAATCACGGAAATCAGCCGTCAGAAGCTGGAGTTTTTGGAGATTTAGCCCTCGTAGTACAGGACGTTTTTACTGTATTTCCTCCTGTTAGAAGGGTTTTCCTCCACTTTTTATCTACTTCTGGATAAAATAACTTCCCAAAAGAACCGCTCCACCACAGAAGAAGAGCTGAAGATGAGTTTACAGACGGTGGGATGGAGTTGTGTTCCTCACGGAGGACGAGGACCTGACTGAGAACCACCTAGCTATTTCTTTACTACAACCTCTGGAAGCAGCTCCAGGAATCTTTGAGCAGATAATGTCCACATGTTGCTTCATGCTTTCTGGAAGTTTCTGTCTCCTGAAAATCATTTTCATCGTGGTTATATTCCATAAAATGTAAAACAGCTCTTCATTTCTTCCAATGTTCCTTCCTGAATTACTTAAACAGAGTCATGCCAGCATGAACTACACAGTTTGGAATTACAGAGAAATAATAATTTCTTTTTGGGTCATTTTCCAGCAGAAACATGAAGACGGATTGCTGTCCTGTTACTCTCAGCGTGACAACATCCAGAGAGAAATGTTGTTTTCCTGCAGAACAGAGGCTCTGCTATGTGATGCTGCTGCTTCATGCTGCATGTTTCTGTAAAAAGCCAAGTCATTAACAGCCTCTGCATCTGCTGCATTAAACTTTCAGGAGCGACTTCCTCAGCTTACCATTTCAAGCTATTGAGTGCAGCTTAGCAGGAGTGAGACCAAAAGGTAAAGGCTTTGTCTTGATGATTTAATCATGACTGAGAATGCAGTGAACTTCATTAGATGCTTGACTCCAGCCTCCTTCCCAGTCCGTGGTGCTCTGACTGGGTTTTATTGCCATTTTCAGGAGACATGTGGACCGAGGCAGCCCTGGATGACTTTGAACGGATGACGTATTGCGCCTCCTGGAGACCCCTGCAGGCAAAGCTCTGCAGTTACTCCCACTCTGGGATCTCCTCCTGGCCCAGTGTCAAGCTGTACGACAGCACTGGCGGAAAGGTGAAACCACCATCTATTTATCCAGATGTCTGCTTCTCCCTTCACATCATATTAGAAAAAAAATCACAGCTGTCCTGTTCAGACTGTAGATATCGGCGAGGAGCTCATAACGCTGGGCCACGCTGTCAGCTTCCAGGAAATGTTGAACGGGAAGACTGACGGGGACAAACTGGGCTGTCTGCAGAGGATGCTGGTGAGTTCATCCAAAGGTGGGAGCTAAATGTGCTTTCTTTTAGAAAGGAAGATAAACTCGGAGGTGGTGGTTATTCAGGTGAAGTCTGGATTGAGCTTGAGCCTCAGCAGGATATAAAAAGTCTACACACCCCTGACCAAATGCCAAGTTTTCATGATGAAAAAAATTACATCAACATAAATAATTTCACAACTTTTTCCACCTTTCATATGACCTATAACCTGTACAACGCAATTGAAAAACAAACCTTTCAGGGAGGTGATGTAAAAATAAACAACTGAGATGATGTGGTTGCATAAGTGTGCACACCCTGATGTGGGTGTGTTCAGATTCAACCAATTACATTCAAACTCATGTTAAACTGGAGCCAGCACACACCTGTCACCAATTAAAGAGCCTCTGATCAACTCCAAATAAAGTTAAGCTTTTCCGACATTTTTGTAGCCACATCTTTCAGCACAAGCCACGGTCCACAGAGAGCTTCCAAAGCATCAGAGGGATCTCATTATTCAAAGATATCAGTCAGGGGTAGGCTACAGAAGAATTTCCAAGGACTTAAATATACCATGAAACACAGTGAAGACTGTCGTCATCAAGTGAAGAAAATATGGCACAACAGTGACATTACCAAGAACAGGACGAGAAGAAAACTAGTCAGGGAGGCTGCCAAGAGGCCGACAGCAACACTGAAGGAGCTGCAGGAAATTCTGCCAAGTACTGGTGGTCTAGTACATGTGACAACAATCTCCCGTCTTCTTCATATGTCTGGGCTATGGGGTAGGGTGGCAAGACGGAAGCCTTATCTTACAAAGAAAAACATACAAGCCCGGCTTAATTTTGCAAAAAGACATCTAACATCTCCCAAATGTATGTGGGAAAATGTGTTATGGTCTGATAAAGCCAAGGTCGAACCTTTTGGACATAATTCCAAAAGGTTTATTTGGCACAAAAAAACACTGCACATCACCAAAACAACACCATACCTACAGTAAAGCATGGTGGTGGCAGGATCATGCTTTGGGGCTGTTTTTCTTCAGCTGGAACTGGGGCTTTAGTCATGGTGGAGGGAATTATGAAAGATTCCACATACCAGTCAGTGTTGGCACAAAACCTTCGGCCTTCTGTTAGGAAGCCGAAGATGATGAGGAACTTCATCTTTCAGCACGACAATGATCCAAAGCACACATCTAAATCAAAAGAATGGCCCAGCCGGAGTCCAGACCTGAATCCCATCGAACATCTGTGGGGTGATCTGAAGAGGGCTGTGCACAGAAGATGGGCAATCTGTCGGATTTGGTTTTGCAAAGAAGAGTGGGCAAATATTCCCACATCAAGATGTGCCACGCTGATCGGCTCCTACCCAACAAGACTGAGTGCTGCAATAAAAGCCAAAGGTGCTGCAACAATATTAGTTTAAGGGTGTGCATATTTATGTAACCAGGTTATTTAAAGTTTATTTCATATTCTCCCCTTTAAAGGCTTCAGTTAGTTTTTCAATTGCGTTGTACAGGTTATAGGTCACATGAAAGTTGGAAAAAGTTGTGAAATTATTTGTCTTGCTGTCATGTTTTTTTACATCACAAAAACCTGGCATTTGGTCAGGGGTGTGTAGACTTGTTATATCCACTGTTTTATATCCCTGATATAAAACCTGCAGGGTAGCGGCCCTGGAGGACCCGAGCCTGACTCCCCTGCGTAAGGGCTGGTTGTTCTCTCACAGCTCACTCCTGGCTCAGAATAAAAAGGGAAAAATCAAAACGATTTTACCTGAATCCTACTGCTGTCCTTTTATGCATAAATTCAACATGTTCAGCTTTTCAGAGATTTCCAAACATTTAGATGTCTATCGTGTATCGGGTTAGGGTGATTTCCGCTATAGGCCGTTTGGCCCAACGCCACCCTGCATTATTCCATCCTTTGGAAGATTGTGGAATGTAGGTAATAAACTTAAGAAAAATCTTGTTTTCCTTTTCCAGGATGATGTAATTGGGGCAACATCAGAGCTGAGTCTATCCTGCATCAGTTTATCAGGTAAGTAATGAGTCAGTAAGTGTGGACGTCCATCCATCTTCATTCTGCTTTATCCTTGTATCTTCCTTTAGTTTTACACCCTTTGATGACCTGCATTGGAAAAAATACCACACAAACAAGACATAGCCATCAATATTTGTCCATAGATGACCTAAAGCAGGGATCCCCAACTCCTATAGGCTCACTGTCCTGCAGACATTCCATGTTTCCCTGCTTCATCACACCTGACTCAAATTAATGGCTCATTAACAGACTCATGCAGAGCTTGTCAGAGAGCCATTTGATGTGAATCAGGTGTGTTGCAGCAGGGAGACAACTAGAGGTCCATTTATACTCTATACAGAAGACGGATATGCAGATGGACGGACAGTTTCGTCCGTCTCCTGTGTCGGTTAAGTACATAATTTGGTCCGTTTTCAGGGAGCTTATCTATCAGTCGCTTCATGCAGAAATGGAGCAATACCACAGAAGAAGAGGAACAGGAAGTGAACAAAAAAGTAGAGTGATAACAAGAACTCCTGTAGAAATTGGGCGAGCGTTTGAACGACTATATGCAAGTGTTTAGGGTGTGTTGGGTGGTTGGAAAGATTTAATTAGATTAGCCTTTGTCATTATACACAGTACAATGAGATTTAAAGAGCAGCTCCATAAATGTGCACACACAATTAAATAAAGAAAGGCTCAGCAATATAAAAATAGACAGAAAAATAAATATAGTTACACAAAATGACTGAGGTAGCTAATGTAAGGCGGTGCAGTGGTCAATGCAAATAATTTATGTGTAAATGCCAGTGCAGTTTGATTTAGTGCAAGTTTGCCTTCAGTATGGTGACAGCCTTGGGAAACAAACTGTCCCGGAATCTGTCTGTTCTGGCCTTGACGGACATAAA
This sequence comes from Melanotaenia boesemani, assembly GCF_017639745.1. Classification (NCBI taxonomy): domain Eukaryota; kingdom Metazoa; phylum Chordata; class Actinopteri; order Atheriniformes; family Melanotaeniidae; genus Melanotaenia; species Melanotaenia boesemani. The sequence continues at coordinate 30,037,877 of NC_055702.1, forward strand.
GCGCCTGCCAGAAGGCAACAGGGTGAAGAGATGGAAGCCAGGGTGGGTGGTGTCCTGTAAGATGTTGCTGGCTCTGCTGAGACAGCGGGAGGTGTAGATGGTAGTCATGGAGGACAGAGAACCCTCTGCAACTTTATAACAACTTTATAAAGTTGCAACTTTATAGCAGAGTAGGATAGATGGATGGACGGACGGACGGACGGACGGACGGACGGACGGACGGTGGATGGATGGATGGTGGACGGATGGACGGATGGTGGATGGACGGTGGGGTGGATGGATGGATGGATGATGGACAGACGGATGGATGGTGGGGTGGATGGATGGACGGATGGTGGGATGGATGGATGGATGGATGGACGATGGATGGATGGATGATGGACAGACGGATGGACAGACGGATGGATGGTGGACGGATGGTGGGGTGGATGGATGGACGGATGGTGGGGTGGATGGATGGATGGACGATGGATGGATGGATGGATGGATGAATGGTTGGATGGATGGATGGATGGATGGTGGGATGGATGGATGGATGGATGGATGATGGACAGACGGATGGATGGTGGACGGATGGTGGGGTGGATGGATGGATGGATGGTGGGGTGGATGGATGGATGGACGATGGATGGATGGATGGATGGTGGATGGACGGTGGGGTGGATGGATGGATGGATGATGGACAGACGGATGGATGGTGGGGTGGATGGATGGACGGATGGTGGGATGGATGGATGGATGGACGATGGATGGATGGATGATGGACAGACGGATGGACAGACGGATGGATGGTGGACGGATGGTGGGGTGGATGGATGGACGGATGGTGGGGTGGATGGATGGATGGATGAATGGTTGGATGGATGGATGGTGGGATGGATGGATGGATGGATGGATGATGGACAGACGGATGGACAGACGGATGGATGGTGGACGGATGGTGGGATGGATGGTGGACGGATGGTGGGGTGGATGGATGATGGACGGACGGACAGATGGATGGAGGATGGATGGAGGAATGGATGGAGGGACCCTTTAGAAATGAGTGTATTAGAACTGATAAAACATGTATATGAACTCTGTGTAGTGAAGGGGTCCTGGTCCCCACAGATCAATGTCGTTGCTGATCTTGAACTGTATCGTTAGCTTATGCAGGATCAGGTCCTCGGTCGGGGGACTGGGGTGACCAGATATGTCCCACTGAGTGCTGCTGAGAGCAGGGCAGTGGTCATGAAGGCCAGCTATGTAGTGGGATGCCTCTGGAGCCAGTAGAGGTGGTGGTGAACACTTGGACAGAGCTGCAGAGCTCCTTCAGAGACAGACTCCTTCATCCCATATGTGTGAAGGAGCGCTATGGCAGATCCTTCCTCCCTGCAGCAGTTAGACTGGGAACCAGCACGGCTCCCAGTAGACCATAAACACATGCACAATAAAAGTCAGCTGAAAGAATATAAACATTGAGCACAGTTTTCATTTTTCTTTTTTATGTCTAAATGTCAACAACTTAGTTCTGGCCCCTCCTGCTGCTGTTGTACCCGAGTTCCTCCTGCTGGGGACAATACACCCTATTTTACTGGATCCCACCACATTAAACTTCGAAGAATCTTCCATGTTCAGGCATTGCTTTGCCTTCTGACATGTTTTCCTTTATTTGGAAATGGGATCCATTTCGACATGTCTACTCCCATCTCATTCTCAGCTAAGGGATGAGGCCAGTCACAGAAAACCATATCCTTCCACTAAGAGGTTTCCAGGTGTTACTGCAGCTAGACTCCTTCCTCACAAACTTAATGTTTGTGTCTTCTTGGAGGCATCAAGTTCTCAGATATTGGACCAGAAAATAAAATAATAGCTGGAAAGTAAAGATACTACTAATCTGCCTGGAAAGAGGCTCAGGGGCCAAAATCAAAGTGTGCTTGGGGCCTGTAAAGGAGAGGTGGAGTTGAACCCCGGTGTAAAGGGTGCAGCTTCTGGACTGTGTTGGTGTGAATGTGGAGCTGACGGATTCGGTTTTTCCCCTCAGAAGCTGCCTCGCTGTCGGGAAGCGTTGACGATGTTGTAGAGGAGGAGCTGTTCTGAAGTCCCCGTTCTCCAGCATCATGTCCAGCGAGATGAGCTTCTCTCTGAGCACCAGCCAAGCCGGAGCTTTACCTACCCGATGAGCCCGTCAGAGTTCCTCAGACATCCTTCTTTTGCCTTTCTGCTCTTCTCTTGGACCCAGTGCTGCTGCGTTTAAATGAGGGTCCAGACATGAGAGAAGAAAATCAGAACGTTAGCGTTGTGGAAAACACCATGAAGGCAGCTGATGTTTGATTTTTTTCCTTTTTCTCATTGTGTGTTCAAGTTAAAGTTTTATTATATTTTGCTCATTAAAACTACACTAAATATGTTTTGTATGAAAATATAGTATTTACTGTGTCGTTATGTTTTGAGTGTTAGAAATTCCCTATATTACAATAAAGGATTTATTTCACAAGTATAGTTTGCTTTAATTAGTTTTTAATATTTTTCGTACAGTAAATGCTTGTTTTAAAAGAAGACCACGTGGAGTGAAATGTTTTAAGTATATGAAGAGCCTACGCTGTCGCCAGAGATGGTCTTCATTCATCTGCAGCGCAGCGTCCTGTTTGTTTGTCTCGGTCCGTGACCTCCATTCAGCACTGACCAATCACACGAAAGTAGGTTACGCTCGCACATGCGCAAACGCTGCAGATGGGTTTGTTGATATCCTGTTTGGTAGTATTAATTTAGACTTAAGTATTTCATAGCTACATTTATCCCTAGCGTGGGATTTGTGTTTCTTTTCCTTTTTCTGTCAGTTGGACTGAAACGTTGTCTTTATGAAGGGCTGATGGAAGACACAAGGGATTTGGTGAGTTTTAAAACACTTTAGGGCCCCGAGCCTCCGATTCCTGTCTGTCTGAGCTAGCGCTTCTTTGTTGTTAGCTAGTGAGCTAGCCAGTGTTGTAGGCAGCGTTAATTTTTAGAAAGCTGCCCCATAAACACAGTGGTAGAAATCATACAAGCATAGTTTTGTCTTAATTCCAAGAGGAAAAAGGGCTTGACGCGTATATGAAAATACCCGGAGCTTTACCGTCCCTTGTGAGGTAAAACTAGAAAAACAGGTTTCCGCTAGCTTTTGTGCTAACGCTAGTTAGCACGATTAGCATGAAAAGCTGCTTTACCTAAGGTCGCAACCTAATTCCGTCAGGTAGTGGTGCTGTTTGCCCGTCAGGTTTTGTTCAGGATTTCTATGCTGGCGGGCACATGTAGTTGCTCTCATTACTTTTTCTAGTCTAGCTGTAAATGTTAGCACAGCCTATTTAAATTTCAGCTGTGGTGAGCGGAGGAAGTTTGCAGGATGTGACAACAGTGCTCATGTGTTTATCAAGGTTTATCTATATTATGCTTTTTAAAATATACTTTCCACAAGATTTCAAGTTTCCAGGTCCAAAGATCACGAAGCAGATTAGCTTTAGGAAATTTAACTGAAATGTTTTGGGGGTGTTAGAGGTGAAATTGGTCTTTTAAATTATTTATTTATATTGAGGAATTATAATGAGATGTTTTTCTTCATTATTTTTTATTCTGCTTCAGCTGCGATGCTGATTGATATGGCTGATAGATGTGTAAAATAGCTGGGTAGATTCAGCCCTGCTCCCCTCTTTTTAAATAAAGTTTGTATCCCTTATTTTTGAATCCCTTTTATCTGAAGGCTGAACGCACCCCACGTTCAGAGCGGAAGAGGAGAGACTCCTTCGGGATGTTTGATGGCTACGACAGCTGCAGCGAGGAGTCCACCAGTAGCTCCAGCTCAGATGACAGTGAGGATGAGGTTGTGCCCTCCATCCCTGCCAGCCTGCCCATCATCAAGAACAATGGACAGGTCTACACCTACCCTGATGGCAAAGCTGGGATGGGTCAGTACATGGAAGTCTTTTTAATGCTTTGTTGCCACCATATAAGCCAGAAACCAGCTGTGATGATGTTTGTTGTTGGTTCTTCAGCAACCTGTGAGATGTGTGGAATGGTTGGAGTACGAGATGCTTTTTACTCCAAAACCAAGCGCTTCTGCAGCGTGTCTTGTTCCAGAAGTTACTCCTCAAATTCTAAGAAAGCCAGTATCTTGGCAAGACTTCAGGTGAACATACTTGTTGTATATTTAGGCCGGTTGCAAGATTAAAATCAGATTGCACAAATATTAATGCCTGCTTTTTTTTCTTTTTTTTTTTACAAGGGCAAACCTCCAACAAAAAAGGCAAAAGTCTTACAGAAACAGCCTCTCATGGCAAAGTTGGCAGCATATGCCCAGTACCAAGCTAGTCAGCAGAACCAGGCCAAGTCAAAGGCCAGTAAGTAATCTAAAATCAGTCATGATGTTTAATGAAGTGACAGCATTCAGATGTACTCCTCCGTCTGTTTTTTCTGTTAGTCGTCCCTCCTGAGAGCTTTGAATGGGGGAAGTATATCTGTAGCCATAACACGGTCGGGGCTCCTGTCAGCTGCTTCAAACACGTAAGTAAAAGCTGAACTGACATGGTGTCCGTCATGGCTGAATAACTTCACGCCTTCCTTCCTGTGGCAGGCCCCCATGGGGACGTGTTGGGGAGACATAGAAGAAGGAGTGAGGATTGAAGTGCCCAACTCAGATACCAACCTTTCCACCAAGGTGTACTGGATTGCAGAAATCATAAAGCTAGCAGGTGAGGCCACAGAAGAAGAACACATCTGCCAGGGCGGGTGGTTGATGCATGTGAACATGTGAAGATCCAGCCATCTTTGCTCAGAAAGGCTGCCATTACAGCTGCTTTCACACTTACTCCGCAGACCTGGAATGTTCTGGAACGGTTGCGTGAGCCGACACAAATTCAGCCACCGTCTGCGGTGTCTGGAGTTTATGTAGCGAAGAAGAAAATGTCTTCATTTGGTGCTTTAACAAAAGCTTAACACATTTTTGGTGGATATTTACCTTTTATTACCACATTTAAACCATTTTTATAGGGCGGTTCCGGGTATCTACTAGGGGCAGAAGACGTGTATCAGATTGGGTTCAACAGGACTTTGAAGAAGGTTTTTACTATAAAGTGATGCGTCAGAAACTGTGTGTTCAGATATGTCCTGCTGGGCTCTTAATTTGTCTTCAAACGTAGACTACGTCCATTGACAGGATGGAGGAAACCTTGGCGAAGCCTACTTGATAAGAGACCATTTGATAACTTTTTATCACTGACACCCTCTCAAACACTTCAAACCAGGAGCGACTTTTCTAGATGCAGATAACATATTTTCAATAACATGTTGTGTGTGTGCAGGTGGGAGTTTGCTCAGCTGTGTGCTTGTGCACGTGTTAGTGGGGCGGAGGGTTGTAAAGAAAGATGAGGTGGTCAGACTGCTCTCATCGGATCGGTGACCTCGTTTTGTCAATAATGATGCTGATGGTGGATAAAGAACTGTCAGCCCGATGATGAAGTTAGCTTCTGGTTTGTGATAAACATGAACAGTGGTTCCACTGATTTTTATATCTAATTGCGGTTTTTGTGATGAATTGCGATTTAATCTGTTAAATTCCAGCTTCTGTTCAGTGTTCACACAGAAATGTTTTTTCTAATAGGGGTGTCCTGATCCGATATTGATACCAGAAATAGGTCCGATAACAGCCAAAAGACCAGCACCGGATTTAATCGGCCTGCATAAAAAAGCTCCGATTTAAGCACTCTGACTTAACTTTTTTAATCCTTTGGGACGACTTCCTCAGGAAATTCAAAATTCAAGCAGCACAATAGAAAAAGCAGGTAAATAAGCAAACAGGTACAAAAGAGCAAAATGAGTCAAAAGAGCAACACACAGATAAATAAGATAAAATAAAGATAAAGGCAACGAGCCAGATATGACTTGTATAGAATATATATATATATATATATATATATATATATATACATACATACATACATACATACATACATACATACATACATACATACATACTCCAACTTCCAAATATTTTTGGAAGTTGGAGTGGGTTTTTTTTAGTTTTAGTATCTTAGGAGGATATCTGTGTGTGCAGGTGACTATTACTGTGCATAATTATTAGGCAACCTAACAAAAACCAAATATATACCCATTTCACTTATTTATTTTCACCAGGGAAACCAATATAACAACTCAAAATTTACAAATATACATCTCTGGCATTCAAAAACAAAACAAAAACAAATCAGTGACCAGTATAACCACCTTTCTTTGTGAGGACACTCAAAAGCCTGCCATCCATAGATTCTGTCAGTGTCTTGATCTGTTCACGATCAACATTGCGTGCAGCAGCAACCACAGCCTCCCAGACCCTGTTCAGAGAGGTGTACTGTTTTCCCTCCCTGTAGATCTCACATTTGATGAGGGACCACAGGTTCTCTATGGGGTTAAAATCAGGTGAACAAGGAGGCCATGTCATTATTTTTTCTTCTTTTAGACCTTTTCTGGCCAGCCACGCAGTGGAGTACTTGGATGCGTGTGATGGAGCATTGTCCTGCATGAAAATCATGTTTTTCTTGAACGATGCTGACTTCTTCCTGTACCACTGCTTGAAGAAGGTGTCTTCCAGAAACTGGCAGTAGGACTGGGAGTTGAGCTTGACTCCATCTTCAACCCGAAAAGGTCCCACAAGCTCACCTTTGAAGATACCAGCCCATACCAGTATCCCACCTCCACCTTGCTGGCGTCTGAGTCGGAGTGGAGCTCTCTGCCCTGTACTGATCCAGCCACCGGCCCATCCATCTGGCCCATCAAGACTCACTCTCATTTCATCAGTCCATAAAACCTTAGAAAAATCAGTCTTATGATATTTCTTGGCCCAGTCTTGACGTTTTATCTTGTGTGTCTTGTTCAGTGGTGGTCGTTTTTCAGCCTTCCTTACCTTGGCCATGTCCCTGAGTATTGCACACCTTGTGCTTCTTGGCACTCCAGTGATGTTGCAGCTCTGAAATATGGCAAAACTGGTGGCCAATGGCATCTTGGCAGCTTCACGCTTGATTTTCCTCAGTTCATGGGCAGTTATTTTGCGCCTTGTTTTTTCAACACGCTTCTTGTGACCCTGTTGACTATTTTGAATGAAAAGCTTGATTGTTCGATGATCACGCCTCAAAAGCTTGTCAATTTTAAGAGCGCTGCATCCCTCTGCAAGACATCTCACTATTTTTGACTTTTCAGAGTCTGTCAAATCTCTCTTCTGACCCATTTTGCCAAAGGAATGGAAGTTGCCTAATAATTATGCACACCTGATATAGGGTGTTGATGTCATTAGACCACACCCCTTCTCATTACAGAGATGCACATCACCTGATATGCTTAATTGGTAGTAGGCTTTCAAGCCTGTACCGGTTGGAGTAGAACAACATGCATAAAGAGGATGATGTGGTCAAAATACTCATTTGCCTAATAATTCTGCACACACTGTATATAAATATACAGTGTGTGTATATATATATATATATATATATATATATATACACACTGCTCACAAAAATTAAAGGAACACTTTTTTTATTGGGCCTGGCATGAAATCAGTTAAACCTGTCTGATAATTTTCTGGTTGGTTAAGCAGCTGAGGGCATCGTTAATCACTTTCAGCTGTATTGGTGTTCATGGAATTAACAACAGGTGCACCACAGTGGCAACAATCAGAAAACCCTCCAAACAGGACTGGTTTTACATGTGGAGGTCATTTCAAGTTTCTCCCTCTTGATCTTTTTTGGCTGATTTTTCACTCGTGCTGGTTTTGGCTTGAGTAATTATCTCTACTGGCAGTATGAGGCGATTCCTTAACCCTACAGAAGTTGCACAGGTTGTCCAACTTCTCCAGGATGGCACATCCACACGTGCTGCAGCAAGAAGGTTTAATGTGTCTCCCAGCACAATCTCCAGAACATGGAGGAGATTTCAGGAGACTGGTGGTTATTCTCGGAGAGCTGGACAGGGCCGTAGAAGGTCCTCAAGCCATCAGCAAGACCGATACCTGCTCCTTTGTGCAAGGCAGAACAGGCTGAGCACTGCTCGTGCCCTACAGAATGACCTCCAGAGGGCCACTGGTGTGAATGTCTCTACCCAAACAATCAGGAACAGACTTCATGAAGGTGGCCTGAGGGCCCGACGTCCTGTAGTGGGCCCTGTGCTCACTGCCCAGCACCGTGGAGCTCGACTGGCATTTGCTGAAGAACACCAGAATTGGCAAGTCCGCCACTGGCGCCCTGTACTTTTCACAGACGAGAGCAGGTTCACCCTGAGCACCTGTGATAGACGTGAAAGAGTCTGGAGAAGACAAGGAGAACGTTATGCTGCCTGCAACGTCGTTCAACATGACAGGTTTGGTGGTGGGTCAGTGATAGTCTGGGGAGGCATATCCATGGAGGGACGCACAGACCTCTACTGCCTAGGAAATGGTTCTCTGACTGCCATAAGGTATCGAGATGAAATCCTTCAACCCATTGTCAGACCCTATGCTGGTGCAGTAGGTCCTGGTTTCCTCCTAATGCACGACAATGCCTGGCCTCATGTGGCAAGAGTATGCAGGCAGTACCTGGAGGATGAAGGAATTGAAACAATTGAATGGCCTTCACGATCCCCTGACTTAAACCCAATAGAACATGTGTGGGACATTATGTTTCGATCCATTAGGCGCCGCCAAGTTGCTCCTCAGACTGTACAACAGCTCAGGGATGCCCTCACACAGATCTGGGAGGAAATGCCACAAGACACCATCCGTCGTCTCATTAGGAGCATGCCACGACGTTGTCAAGCATGCATACAAGCTCGTGGGGGCCACACAAGATACTGAAAAGCATTTTGAGTTGCAGAAATTAAGTTTTTGAAAAAATGGACTAGCCTGCCACATCTTCATTTCACTCTGATTTTAGGGTGTCTACACAATTGAGCCCTCTGTAGGCTGAAAACTTTTATTTCCATTAAAAGACTTGGCATCCTTTTGTTCCTAAGACATTGCCCTGTCGTTATTTGTATAGATATCCAACTTCATATTGAGATCTGATGTATCTAATGTGTTTCTTTAAAGTGCTCCTTTAATTTTTGTGAGCAGTGTATATCAGAGTGGACGTAGAACTGTTATTCCTGTATCTCTCCAGATGACCGAGCTTGGTCGCTACCAGTGATTCTGATTCTTGCAGATAGATATAAGGCTTGTATATATTTTACAAATTGGCCATTAAGATCCAGCCGCTTTAATATTCTAAATCCAAAAACTTAACTCTGTGGAGACTGCCCAGCTCTGCACTCAGCTGCTGGTTAATAGCTTCTTCTGTAGCGTACGCCTCATACTGTCTTGTTTGCCTGCCTTTTATAAACCGGTCTGATCCTCATCCATTAGTACGGGAAGAGAAAATGTTCAATTCTTTTTCAGATTATAGACGTAAACAGTTTATAATCAATCTTTAGTGTAGAAATATGGCCAGAGGATTGACAGAATTCTTTATTTTTGCTGAAATCGCAGCCTTTCTCTACGACGGGGGTGTTATTGCTTTGCTGAGGGTCCAGTTGAACGTTTCCAGTTGTACTGGAGCAAGATTATTTCTGAAGATCTTCTAGCACTCCTCGGGAAGCCGGCCTGGACGTTTGTTCTTTTCCACTCTGCTGATTGCTCCAGTAACGGCTGAATTTAGTTCCACGTTTAGACTCCATCCAGTGTAGGGGACGTCTAATGTTAGGAGGTATTGATCAACATCGTCTTCATCCACCGTCTGACTGGCAGGACAAAGCTTCTTAGTAATCTCTGAAAATCTTCCCTGTCTCACCGGCTAATTTACTGGTTAAAGGGTCTCTGAGATTCTTTATTGATTTCATTATTTGTCGTGTTCTAAGGCGTCTGGCTAAATTTCTCATTGTCATCGAGCTGATTCATTAAGGTTTGTTTTGTTCATTTTTTCTAATTCCTCACTAAAACCGTTGTCTTTTGATTGCTTTTTTCTGGATTGTTATTCCACATTTTGGTCCTTGTGTTGTTTCTCTGAAGTTTCCTGATGTTTCCTCTAATTTGTCAAATTTCACCTCCTCATGATTTATTGATTTATTTGTAATGGTATATATATATTTAGAAACGGAAACAAGCTTGCTTTTAGAAATGTCAGTATAGAAGTGCAGCATTTCGTCTTTGCTTGGCTACACACAGCTTGATAAATGTGGCTCCAGGTCCTGGTTTCTTTAGTCCAGGTCAGACGCTGCTGACATTGTGTTGTGTTCAGGAGCGGCTGGACTAGAGGACTACGACATGGAGTCCAGGTCCAGGATCCGTCTGTGTGGTGGCTCTGGAAGCTCTAACTCCAGCCTCAGTCCAGTCCTGGTGAAGCTTTTCCTGACCGTCCTCTCCAGCTGCTTCATCCTGCTGCTTGTTCCAGCTTTTCCTTCCTCTCAGCTTCTTCTTGATGAGCTTTGATGCAGCACTTTGATCATCCAGCTTCTTCTGCAGCCGCCTGCTGAGGCTTTTCCTCCTGGTGGAGGGAGGTGATGGTTTCTGTCCAGCTGTCAGGTCAGCAGCCTTCCCCATGATGCTGGACTCTACTGGAACAGACTGAGACCATCTAGATGCTCAGGAGAACTCTGCTGGTGTTTGGATGAATTAACTGGTTATAGGCTGCAACACTGAACCTTTTCACACTATTCTAATTTTCTGAGATTTAGATTTTTGGATTTCCATCAGCTGGAAGCCTTAATCATCACAATTAGAACAAAGTGAAATGCCTCACTTTGCATGTAACGAGTCTGTAATATATTAGTTTTCCTTTTTAAGTTCAATTACTGAAATACGTTCTGCATGATATTCTAATTTCTGATTTTGGCCTGTATTTGCTATGAAACAAAGCAGTTTTTTTAGAGTAGAGAATCCCGTTTGCATGTTTCTTTTTTCCAGCCTGGTTCCTGCTCTGGATCTTTTTTTGCCTGCTGTCTTCTTCATTCAGAATCCCCACACTTCTCACCCAAAAACATCTGCAGATTTGACTGTGTGGGAGATTTCAGGGGGACCATCAGCAGGTGAAGAAGGTTTATCTGGAGTGTGTTCTGTGATGGTTTCTGTGCAGGAGAAAACTCATTTCTGCACCACGTCCTAATCTCCAGCGTTCCTTGGAGTCAGGGGTTACTTGTGACTGGAGTTCTACGTACAAGCATACAGTGTGCCTCATGGAAGTTTGGGAACACTGGAATACTTTCCAGTGCGGCTGACAGCAGCTGCAGGCTCCCTGCTTTCTCTGGCCAGGTGAAGATGTCCCGCAGGTCTTGTATCAATCAGTAGAGATGAAAGAACGACCATCATGATTCTACTTGCTTGCCTTGCATTCATGAGCTTTTTGCGTTCTCGGTGTGTCAGCTGGAACTTTCTGAGCGGGGAACGTCTCAGGAAGCCGCCAGCACCTTTTAAGCTAAGCTTTTGTTGGGTGTGAATGAAGACTACTGCTCCAGTCTTCATCATTTCCACAAGGAACACGTCTTCCGAGCGTTTTGTGACTGTACAGTTTGTAAATTTAGCAATGATCAAACTTCTCTGGTTTTAGGGTTTAAGGCCTTCCTCCGGTACGAGGGCTTTGACAACGACACCAGTAAAGACTTCTGGTGTAACCTCTGTATCCCTGAGGTGCACCCGGTGGGCTGGTGTGCTTCAAACGGCAAACCCCTTGTCCCTCCAAAAAGTAAGTGTAGCCAAAGATTAGTTCGTGGAGCATCTGTTGGCGGATGTGGTAATGATGTTTGCTCTCCCTCCCAGGTATACAGCTAAAGTACTCAAACTGGAAAGCCTTCCTTGTGAAGCGTCTCACTGGAGCGAAAACACTGCCGTCGGACTTTAATACCAAGGTGAGGAACAAAACTGGAGGGACAGCAGTCTGAAAGGACCTGGTACACGGAGGCAGCCGTCCAAATGCCTGTCTGGTGTTCAGTTAGTTCAGTGTTGCAGGTTCAGTCTGAGATTCTGATTGGCTGCTTGGAGCAGCAGCGACTACAGATGTGGATGTCATTTCTCCTCAACATTAACTAGGGTTAGGCACTTACTCAATAAAATCCATTAATCGAATTTTCCATTTATGATGATTTATTTTTATGGTAGAGTGGATTTTTCCTTTTGTATGCCCCACAAACGCTCTCCGTGGCCTCCAGGGTTAGCGGGCTCGGCCCTCCCTCTGCTCCACAACGCTGGCTAAGGCTCTAACAGATTTACAGGGAAGTGAGACGTCACTCCTGCCTGGAAATTACCTGCATATAACCTCAGGGGAAGACATGCAGAGACAGCTCCAGCCCAGAGACGACCTGCGTCAGGGGATTTTTCCCACCCCGGATCCCGTTAGGATAAGGATTCAGATGGAACCAGATCACGGATGTTGATGTGTTGCATCTCTATGCAGGATATGAAGCCGTTAATACGATGGAAAAGTTGGCATTATTTACTTTTTTACTGTCATTCATCCATACAAAATATAAAGCTTTAAGTTTAAAAATCTATTGCATTATTAGAAAAAAATCTATTAAAATCAGAAGTCGTATTTGGTTATTTGATTATTTTTAGGCCCTGTCAGCCTAACATGAACCCCTTCAGCCACCTCCACCCTCCTGTTTAACAGGGTCTTATGTCAGGTCTGGTATGTAAATATAGACGTGTGGTGTCCACTGAACGTCCACAACCTCAATAAAACCTTTTCTGTCTCCAACAAACACACAGCAGGGGAACAAATTCAGCAGAAATATGTCAACAGGAATGATGGATCCACTCTGTTCCCTCTGTCTTCACCTTGTCTTCACTTCGTCTTCACATGTTCTTCACCTGTTCATCACCTCGTCTTCACTTCATCTTCACATGTTCTTCACCTGTTCTTCACCTCATCTTCACTTCGTCTTCACATGTTCTTCACCTGTTCTTCACCTCGTCTTCACATGTTCTTCACCTGTTCTTCACCTCGTCTTCACTTCGTCTTCACATGTTCTTCACCTGTTCTTCACCTCGTCTTCACTTCGTCTTCACATGTTCTTCACCTGTTCTTCACCTCGTCTTCACTTCGTCTTCACATGTTCTTCACCTGTTCTTCACCTCGTCTTCACATGTTCTTCACCTGTTCTTCACCTCGTCTTCACTTCGTCTTCACATGTTCTTCACCTGTTCTTCACCTCGTCTTCACATGTTCTTCACCTGTTCTTCACCTCGTCTTCACTTCGTCTTCACATGTTCTTCACCTCGTCTTCACTTCGTCTTCACATGTTCTTCACCTCGTCTTCTGTTGTAGAAAAATGACCAAGAGTCTGTAACGAGTAAAAGTATATAAGGTTTATTACAGGAGAAGTACTGAATACAGAAGTACTTGAAAGTAATGAGAGTGGTCGTGTCGACTCTTAGGAGACTCTTAGGTGAAGTTAGGAGAGACTCTGGGGAGGCAAGAGGAAAACATTTCTACATTTCTGTAGGAAGATCCTCTTCCTGAAGACGTTGGGTGGACACACAACTCCAAGAGCTGGCGTCAAAACAACCTCACATAGTTGTGTCTCCACCAGAACCAGTCTGAGGGTCTGAGGCAGGACCAGATGAAGGTCATCTTACCCTCGTAGTGAACTTTTAACAGAGCTAGTATATGAAGAGAAGAAACCTTAAACGTCAATTAAAGCATGAAGAGTAAAAATGTACCATGTAAAAAGTGTAATATGGTAACAATCAGTGTAAATACAATTTATACATGAATATAGTAAAGGAAGTAATTATAGGTGTGATTATAATATATATAGAACATAAAAAGTGAAATTTCTTCCACGCTTCACATCATCTTCACCTGTTCTTCGTCTTCACCTCATCTTCGTCTTAATATCGTCTTTACTTCTGTTTACACCACCGTCTTCACCTCGTCTTCACCTCGTCTTCGCCTGTTCTACGCCTCGTCTTCGCTTGTTCTTCGCCTCGACTTCCCCTCGTCTTCGCCTGTTCTACGCCTCGTCTTCACCTCGTCTTATCATGGTCTTCCCCTCGTCTTCGCCTGTTCTACGCCTCGTCTTCACCTCGTCTTATCATGGTCTTCCCCTTGTCTTCGCCTGTTCTACGCCTCGTCTTCACCTCGTCTTATTATGGTCTTCCCCTCGTCTTCGCCTGTTCTACGCCTCGTCTTCACCTCGTCTTATCATGGTCTTCCCCTCGTCTTCGCCTGTTCTTCACATTGTCTTAACATCGTCTTCTTCACGTCTTCACCTCGTCTTATTATTGTCTTCACCTGTTCCTCGTCTTCGCCTGTTCTACGCCTCGTCTTCGCTTGTTCTACGCCTCGTCTTCCCCTCGTCTTCGCCTGTTCTACGCCTCGTCTTCACCTCGTCTTATCATGGTCTTCCCCTCGTCTTCGCCTGTTCTACGCCTCGTCTTCACCTCGTCTTATTATGGACTTCCCCTCGTCTTCGCCTGTTCTACGCCTCGTCTTCACCTCGTCTTATCATGGTCTTCCCCTCGTCTTCGCCTGTTCTACGCCTCGTCTTCACCTCGTCTTATTATGGTCTTCGCCTGTTCTACGCCTCGTCTTCGCTTGTTCTTCGCCTCGACTTCCCCTCGTCTTCGCCTGTTCTACGCCTCGTCTTCACCTCGTCTTATCATTGTCTTCACCTGTTCCTCGTCTTCGCCTGTTCTACGCCTCGTCTTCGCTTGTTCTTCGCCTCGACTTCCCCTCGTCTTCGCCTGTTCTATGCCTCGTCTTCGCTTGTTCTTCGCCTCGACTTCCCCTCGTCTTCGCCTGTTCTACGCCTCGTCTTCACCTCGTCTTATCATGGTCTTCCCCTCGTCTTCGCCTGTTCTTCACATTGTCTTAACATCGTCTTCTTCACGTCTTCACCTCGTCTTATCATTGTCTTCACCTGTTTCTCGTCTTCGCCTGTTCTATGCCTCGTCTTCGCTTGTTCTACGCCTCGTCTTCACCTCGTCTTATTATGGACTTCCCCTCGTCTTCGCCTGTTCTACGCCTCGTCTTCACCTCGTCTTATTATGGTCTTCGCCTGTTCTTCGCCTCGTCTTCACCTCGTCTTATCATGGTCTTCACCTCGTCTTCATCTGTCCTTCACATCGTCTTCTACTTCATCTTCACCAGGTCTTCACATTGTCTTCACCTCATCTTCACTTCGTCTTCACTTCATCTTCAGAGCCAGTAGCAAGAACTTTTAGGGGAAATCAAACTGCGGTAATGTGCGGCAAAAAAATGGAGGCATTAATTAATTAATTAATTACGCAATAACGCATTAACGTGCCCAGGCCTAGGTAAAAGTAACCCAATTACAGTCAGGTACATACGTCCCTCACTGCAGACATGATGGTCGGGGCAACGACGGTTCATGATGCTATTAATGCTTTGGATGCTAACAAAACCTGTGGTATGGAACGCATTCTTACTGCTGACAATCAATTAAAAGAAAACACAGTATTGATCCATTTGAGATATTTGGTAGAATCAATCATGAAAAATTATTTTTTAAATGACTAGATAGAGCTGTTCTTATATTTCTGGTGAGAGTTTAGCCTTTTGGTGTGGCCATCAAACCTTCCAGGTCAAATGGAACCATGTTCTGTGTTAGTAATGGAGTTCGTCCAGGAGGAATTCCATTTCCTTTTGATTTAATGTTTATAAGGATGAATGATCTTATCAGTTAAATAGGGCAAACACTGGATGTCTACTGGGAAACACTGTTGTTAGTCATCTCATGTACGCAGATGACTTGGTCCTTCTCAGTCCATATAGTGCTGGTCTACAGCATATGTTAAAGGTGTGTTCTCAGTATGGCATAGACTATGATATAGAATATAATGCTAAGAAAAGCCAAATAAATATAGCTGGAAGCATTGGGGATAGAAATTCAATCTTTCCTATGTCTTATCTGTCTAATTGTCTGTGTGTGAGAGGAAGTTAAGTACTTAGGTCATGCGATATCTGACTAATGGAGGGAATACAGACATCTATTGACAGCGCTGTAAAATGTATGTTCAACCTAACATGCAGATAAGGAAGTTTTCTATGTGCTCTGATTCTGTGAAGTGCTCCCTGTTCAGAACCTGTCACACAGTTTTTTACTGCTCAACTGTTGAGTATTTAGAGGCTCAGGGTTGCCTACAATGATGCAATGAGGTTGCTACCTGGTGTCCCTAGGTGGCATAGTGCCACCGCATAGTGCTCCCTTGTGGCCACAAGGGAGCCATCTATTGAGGCGTTCTTAAGGCAGCTAATGTTTAACTTTATTTTTCGATTGAATAAGTCAGACAACCACATTATGGAAGCTCTACGTAGCCCCCTGAAAAGGTGCTGTCGATTGACTTCTAACCTGAGACAGCATTGATCTGACAGTTTGTTTGTCTTCTAATGTGACCCAAACTTGTTTGGTATTTCTGTTTTTATACTATTTATTCGGTAAGTTGTATCTATGTTGTAGGCATTTGTTTATATGGACCTGTGTCTGCAAATAAAGTTTAGCTGCTGCTAGCTGCTGGGTAAAGAGAAGGCAGCTGATCCTGGTGGAGGCAAAAGATCAGCGCAGCACGGTTACTAAAACCCCAGAAATGGGTTAGGCAAAAAGACCAGACAGAAAGATGAGGAAGATAGCTGGTTTTGTTGTAGCTGAACGTTCCTGTGGGCGCAGTGTTTAGCTCACCTGGTATAGCAGCAGCCATGTAAACGCAGAGTAGATTCATCCCAAGGTCTTCCGGACCCACTTTCTCATCTACCTGCTGGACAGTAAAGGACACTAGAGCCCACACAATGTTAAATATATAAAAGAGAGTTAAAAAAAACTTTATACACATAACATCCCATGCATGTTTTCCGGTCCATTTGTAGATAAAATATTTTTTCATTCCATTATTGATGACTAATGAATAATGGAATGATCAGTTTGAAAGGCCTGACAAGTGGACTTCAACTGAAGTCAACTGAAAGCCCATCCCTACTTTTTATCTGCTTCAGGTACATGAAAACATGCAGTTCCCCTTTAAGAAGCTGATGCGGGTAGAGGTGGTGGACAAGAACTACCTGTGCCGGACACGGGTGGCGCTGGTGGAGCAGGTGATTGGAGGTCGTCTCAGGCTGGTGTATGAGGAGAGCCAGGACAACTCCGACGACTTCTGGTGCCACATGTACAGTCCTCTCATCCATAACATTGGCTGGTCACGAAGCATCGGACACCGCTTCAAACGGTCAGGTGAGCTTCAACAAACAACACTTCAGAGACCACCATCTTCACAGACTGGTTTCACATGGGATGCAGAGGTAGCTGTTCCCTGCCTTTACAGCCGGTCTTGTGTCGTATGACATGTAAATGTACACTGCACTGAAAGTGAGCTTCAGCACAGCGTGGTGTGATGGTGTCCGGGCTCCAGCTTTGTTGGGCTCTGGCAGATGCTTCTCATTCACGTCTGTGCTGAGATGAATCCCTCCGGTCCAAACTCTACAAACCAGCAGGGAATTCAACATCAAATGTAGTTCCTGTGTTTAAATGGAAGACAGCTTCAGCTTTCATCCTGCTGACATCCTGACATCTTAGTCCTTCTGCGTCAGATGTATTTGGTTTCATTACAGTAATATTATTGATGTTTAAGTTGAAATTTGCAAGAAATATTTGAACTGCTGCAGTGTAAAGAGAATACTGCTGGTCTGTTTAAAGCTGCTGGACTTCATTTAGCAGGAAATCATACTATTTAATCACAATTTAAATTTTGATAACAGCCCACAACTAACATATTTTAGTTTCAGCTGGGAAGCAACCATAAAAATATGTTTCCCAGCTCCAACATAAGTTGTATAAATGTAAATAAAACCAGAATCTCATTAGGTCACATTTTACTCCCAGTAGAAGATAAACAACTTGTTAGATGATGAAACTGATGGAAAATATGAGCTGATAGTGAATCTGATGCAGCAACACGTCTGGAAAAAGTAGTTCCTGGGTGACGTTCGGCCCGGTGTAAAAAGTAGTTCCAGGGTGATGTTCAGCATTGTGTAAAAAGTAGTTCCAGGGTGACGTTCACATGGTGTAAAAAGTAGTTCCAGGGTGACGTTCGCATTGTGTAAAAAGTAGTTCCAGGATGACGTTCGCATGGTGTAAAAAGTAGTTCCAGGATGACATTCGGCATTGTGTAAAAAGTAGTTCCAGGGTGACGTTCACATGGTGTAAAAAGTAGTTCCAGGGTGACGTTCGCATTGTGTAAAAAGTAGTTCCAGGATGACATTCGGCATTGTGTAAAAAGTAGTTCCAGGGTGATGTTCAGCATTGTGTAAAAAGTAGTTCCAGGGTGATGTTCAGCATTGTGTAAAAAGTAGTTCCAGGGTGACGTTCGCATTGTGTAAAAAGTAGTTCCAGGGTGATGTTCAGCATTGTGTAAAAAGTAGTTCCAGGGTGATGTTCAGCATTGTGTAAAAAGTAGTTCCAGGGTGATGTTCGGTCCGGTGTAAAAAGTAGTTCCAGGGTGATGTTCAGCATTGTGTAAAAAGTAGTTCCAGGGTGATGTTCAGCATTGTGTAAAAAGTAGTTCCAGGGTGATGTTCAGCATTGTGTAAAAAGTAGTTCCAGGGTGACGTTCGCATGGTGTAAAAAGTAGTTCCAGGGTGACGTTCGCATTGTGTAAAAAGTAGTTCCAGGATGACGTTCGCATGGTGTAAGAAGTAGTTCCAGGATGACATTCGGCATTGTGTAAAAAGTAGTTCCAGGGTGATGTTCAGCATTGTGTAAAAAGTAGTTCCAGGGTGACGTTCGCATTGTGTAAAAAGTAGTTCCAGGGTGACGTTCGCATGGTGTAAAAAGTAGTTCCAGGGTGACGTTCGCATTGTGTAAAAAGTAGTTCCAGGGTGACGTTCGCATGGTGTAAAAAGTAGTTCCAGGGTGACGTTCGCATTGTGTAAAAAGTAGTTCCAGGGTGACGTTCAGCATTGTGTAAAAAGTAGTTCCAGGGTGACGTTCGCATTGTGTAAAAAGTAGTTCCGGGGTGACGTTCGCATGGTGTAAAAAGTAGTTCCAGGGTGACGTTCGCATTGTGTAAAAAGTAGTTCCAGGGTGACGTTCGCATTGTGTAAAAAGTAGTTCCAGGGTGACGTTCGTATTGTGTAAAAAGTAGTTCCAGGGTGACGTTCGCATGGTGTAAAAAGTAGTTCCAGGGTGACGTTCGCATGGTGTAAAAAGTAGTTCCAGGGTGACGTTCGCATTGTGTAAAAAGTAGTTCCAGGGTGACGTTCGCATGGTGTAAAAAGTAGTTCCAGGGTGACGTTCGCATTGTGTAAAAAGTAGTTCCAGGGTGACGTTCGCATTGTGTAAAAAGTAGTTCCAGGGTGACGTTCGCATTGTGTAAAAAGTAGTTCCAGGGTGACGTTCGCATTGTGTAAAAAGTAGTTCCAGGGTGACGTTCGCACTGTGTAAAAAGTAGTTCCAGGGTGACGTTCGCATGGTGTAAAAAGTAGTTCCAGGGTGACGTTCGCATGGTGTAAAAAGTAGTTCCAGGATGACATTCGGCATTGTGTAAAAAGTAGTTCCAGGGTGCTTCTGCTCTCAGTGATAGTAGTTTGTCTACGTCGATGCAGGCTGAGCTCTGCTTTGAGGTGGTGTCTGCTTTACTTTCTGTAAATTAACCTCCACAAGTCAAGGCTCATCTGTAAATTTGCCTTTCAGATGTTGGAAAGAAAGCTGAGGGTCAAGTTGATGCTCCTGCACAGCTCTTCCAGAAGGTAAAGAATTTAGTTTTCTTTATTTACTAAATGTTTTGGAAGATATAATGAAAAGAGAAAGAGAGAAAAATGACAGGAGTCAAACAGAAGATCTGGACCAGGGCCGTTTCCGGCCGTTTCCGGCCTTCCAGGACTTCCTGGGCTGAGACCAGACTGGATATAAATTCAAAGATTTTTCTGAATGTAAAAAGGTGTTCTAGTAGGCTGTAGTACACATAACCTAGTAGCAGTAGTAGTAGTAGTAGTAGACTGTACCTCAGTTCTAGTTGAAAGTCCAGGTGCGTGTTAACACAGCGGTGCTTTCCATCTGATGTATGATGTGTAATGTTACGTCTGTTAGTTCTCATATCTAATGTTTCTGTGTTGTTTCATCTCTTCACTTCCTCCTGAAGCTCTCCCTCCTTTTTCCTTCACCCGACGGCTCCTCCCTCTTCCCGTGTTTGTCTCTCCTTTCACCAGAAAACTACCAAAAACACAATAAAAGCTTTTACATTAAGCTGCTGCGGTGGAAATCATTCCCCGTGTCGCTGGTTAGTAATGAGGGAACTATGCAGGACTCTCTGATCCCTAACCCAACCTCCAGGGCTTCATTCAGCTTCCTAAAGAACAAGGGCGCACACCTTTTACCGTCGGCAGCTAGTTGTGTTGCCAACTTAGCAACTTTGTCGTTATATTTAGCAAGTTTTCACCTCTACTGACGTTTTTCCCAAAAAAGCATCTAGCAACTTTTTGTGATGATATTTTGGACTTTTGGAGACTGACGTGAAAGAACTTATAGTTTACTTTTCAGTGTGCTGTGTAGACCCCTCCCCCGTCTAGAAGATCCTTCTTCAGGCAGCTGGTGATGATGATGATGATGAAAAACACTTTATTTAGACATCTTAAACATAGGAAATAGTAATAATGTATAAGCAAAAAATAAAAACAAAAAATAGGTAAACAAAAAAACACCACATAAATGTCTGAAAAGGAGTGGGGAGACGCCTAAGCTTATTTAACCCACCCCCACTACATTAACTTAACAGAAGCTGCCAACGCTATAGATCACATCTCATATATTACTTTTACTACTTGTGCAATATATATCACAATACTAACTCAAAATCACATTCCACAGGACTCAAACAATAAACATTATCTTTTTATTTTTATGTAGTCAGTCTTCTATTTCAACATTTTTATCATTTTTTTCTTAAACATTTTTTAAACTGAATTAATGTCTTTTAGTTCTGGGTCCAACTTCCTCCAGACATGAACCCCAACAACAGAAACACAAACTGCTTCCATTTGTTCTCACATTTCACCCCCTCTAAAATTATAAACAGTCTCTTTTTAAACAATCCCTGAATTTGAGCTGGTAATTTATTATTCTTAATTTTATACATAAATTGTGACATTTTAAAGTCGACCATGTCCTTCAGTTTTAAAGCGTTCAGGTGAATAAAAAGCTGGTTTGTGTGCTCTCTATGGGCCGCTTTACGAACTATTCTTATTGCTCTTTTTTGAACCATACAGATCAGTTTAAGTTTGGTTTTATATCTAAGCCACCAGTCATGTAGGGGAGAACCAGAGAACAAAACAAAAGATATAAACTCTTTTCATTTAAAAACACTTTGACTTTAGAAATAAATGCTAGGGATTTACAGATCTTTGCTTTAATATGTTTTATATGACGTTTCCAGCTAAGTTTATTTTGTATGATAATTCCAAGATATTTGACTTCATTCACTTGTTTACATTAGTGTCGTTTATTATTAATTTTCTGTCCACGTTTCCAAAAGTTTGAAATTTAGTTTTGTTTAAATTTAAAGTTCATTTATTTAAATCAAGAGCAGGATTCAGAGCAGGAGATGATCGGCTCTGTTTCATGACCAGGCTGAAAATGAAACGTACAAAGCTGCTGCTGGAGGATCCTGCGCTGGCTCACCGTCACATATTAATGTTCATTAATGAAGAATGTGGCCATAAATATTTAAAAAGTTAAAAGTCTTGTGGCAAGTGGCAGACTCTTAATTAAAAAACAAATTACACATAACAAAGAAAATATTGACTGAAGAATTTAATTTTAATATTTATTATAATTTATTATAATTTAATTATATTAGCAGAGCAGAAGTTAACATCTGGTAATGTGAGAGAGGCCTGGCAGGGGTTGAACATCATGATGGACAGAGCCCCCAAACCCACAGTATCCAACCAGCCAGATCCTGCCTTCTTTGCTCAGCACTTCAACAATTTTTTCACCCGTTTCAGCCACAACACACCAACCACCTGGTGCCCCAGCCCCTCCTACCATACCATCACTGTTGATGAACAGCTGGTGGCCTCCATGCTACGTAAGGTGAACCCACACAAGGCCTCTGGTCCTGACTGGCTGAGAGGCAGGGTGCTCAAGGACTGCTCCACTCAGCTATGTGGAGTCCTCACCAGGCTTTTACAGCACCTTCTGGATTCTGGCTCAGTCCCCATCCAGTGGAAGAAGTCCACCATTATCCCAGTGCCTAAAAAGCCCCACCGAAGGACCTGAAGGATTACCGGCCGGTTGCCCTCACGTCTGTCTTGTGCAAATGCATGTTGTGTGTCATCAGCTTTCAAATATGCTGTCGGACAAAACTGATCCATTTCAGTTTGCCTACAGGGAGAAATGTGGTGCAGAGGATGCAAGTTTCACACTTTTAGACTGTGTCATGTTGTAGAAAAATGACCAAGAGTCTGTAACGAGTAAAAGTATATAAGGTTTATTACAGGAGAAGTACTCAATACAGAAGTACTTGAAAGTAATGAGAGTGGTCGTGTCGACTCGCGTGAAGTTAGGAGAGACTCTGGGGAGGCAAGAGGAAAACATTTCTACATTTCTGTAGGAAGATCCTCTTCCTGAAGACGTTGGGTGGACACACAACTCCAAGAGCTGGCGTCAAAACAGCCTCACATAGTTGTGTCTCCACCAGAACCAGTCTGAGGGTCTGAGGCAGGACCAGATGAAGGTCATCTTACCCTCGTAGTGAACTTTTAACAGAGCTAGTATATGAAGAGAAGAAACCTTAAACGTCAATTAAAGCATGAAGAGTAAAAATGTACCATGTAAAAAGTGTAATATGGTAACAATCAGTGTAAATACAATTTATACATGAATATAGTAAAGGAAGTAATTATAGGTGTGATTATAATATTATTTATAGAGCATAATAAGTGAAATTTCTCCCACAGTCACCAAACAGCTGGATTCTGCACATCCACACACTAGGGTTTTATTCATGGACTTCTCTCCTGGTTTTAACACCATCCACACATGACACTCTGTGTACGGCCTCTTTGACCTGCAGGTCCACCCACATTGATTTTATGGATTAGGAACTTTTTAAAGGACCGGCCTCAACAGGTTCTTTTTAATGGTTTTAAATCTGGAACATCAGTTTTAAACACAGGACTGCCCCAGGGCTGCGTTTGGTCTCCTGTCCTCTGCCTACACCAACATCACCCGTAGCGGAGAAGGAACATGACTTTTTAAGTCGCAGATGACATGGTCCTGGTGGCCCACCTGACCGACACCCAGGCTCTGAGGACCAGCAGACCGTCAGCAGTCTGGTCCAAACCTTGTATCTGGAGCTCAATATTACCAAGACCAAGGAGACAACTCTCCATCACCTCTGTTCACACCCATCAGCATCCATGGCCAGCAGATGGAGCAGGTTACAGGTTTTAAATATCTAGGAGAGTGGTCTCCAACTCCGGTCCTCGTGAACTATTGTCCTACAGGTTTTAGATGTCTCCTACTACAACACACCTCTGCACAAGCCTGTTAATGACCCAGTGATTTGAGTCAGGTGTGTTGCATCAGGGTAGAATCCAAAACCTGCAGGACGGTAGCTCACGAGGACCGGAGTTGGAGATCCCTGATCTAGGAACTGAAATTCTGCCTGTCCTTCAAACACGCTGATACCGTCTATAAAAAAGTCCAGCAGCGTCTCCACATGCTTGGGAAACTCTGGGCTTTCTGTGTCAGTAAAGACATTTTAACTGTGGTGTACAAATCACTGATTGAGTCTGTCCTCACCTTCAATATTACCTCCTGGTTCAGTCACCTCACTATCCAACACGAAACTCCACCGTGTAATCAGTCAGGCCAGTAAAATAACCAGCTCACCACAAACACCCGTCTGACCTGGACAGACGCTCTGTGACCAGGAAAGCCACCATGACCACAGAGGACCTCCCACCCACTTTACACCTGCCTCAGATGTTACCTTCAGGGAGACGTAACAAAGTCCCACTGGCCCGGAAAAATGTCGAAATCCTTCATTCCCTTCATTCTATAACCGTTCTGAATCATATTAAATAGACACAACTCATCTCACCATTTTCTTTGTAAATTGAATGTTTTGTTTGTTTTAAATGTTTTAATGTTTTTTCTTAATGTTTTTATTTTAAACGTGGACCCTTGAGCCTGTCAAAGAAGAATTTCTGTCACTGTTTGGGACAGACAATAAAGTTCTATCTATACGTACAGGCGCCAAGTCGGGGGGCAATGAGCATGCCCCCACCTGCTCGCCGCCTCTCACCGGGAGCACCTCCAGAATGGAAGAGGGTCCGACCTCTCTCAGTGGTTCCAGAGCCCACACCGTGTGTTTGGGGCAGCGTGGCTCAGCAGGGTAGAGCGGTTGTCGGTTCTCCTCGGCCATGGCGAGGTGTCCTTGGGCAAGACACCGAAACCCAAATTGTGCCTGATGGGCCGTGGTTGAGCCCCTTGCATGGCAGCCTCCGCCATCAGTGCGTGTGAATGGGTGAATGTGATGATACAGTAAAGCGCTGTATAAATAAGTTCAACTATATCTAGCCGGAACCCCTCAACCTCACGCTCCCCTAGACATGTGTTTGCCATGGGTGACCCTACCAGGGGCATAAAGCCCCCCGACAACATCGACAACATACCGCAGTAATGTGGCGGCTCAGGGAGGAGTGTTACTACTACCATTTTTTCACATTGCTGTAGCATAACCACAGATGTGGCTCTGCTAAAGGACAGTGTAGCTTATTTTTAAAATAATCCCTGACACATTTTAAAAGTGTGTAAATTTTTGTTTGTAAGCAATTTAGGATAAAGGTTTGTAATATAGTTGTTGATTCAACAGGATGTTATTGTGGAAAAAGGTGTGATGTATTCTGTGTGATAATATTGGGTTGAGATCCATTATATCAGCATCCATCGAGGAACACCTTAAAAATGTTCAGGCTCAGGATTTTTTTAGCCATCACCTCTACATGAGTTTAGGGTTAGGATTAGGGCTAACCCTGCATGGTTTTTCCCTGCAGAACTTATTACAAGGATAGTCCTCATACATCCTCTGGCTGGCAGAGCATGCTTTGTAAAGCTGCTGCAGTGTTTACAGATTCTTCTTTAAATCTCTACCTCTTTGTGTATTTCAGGTAAAAGATGTGGACCAGAATGGGGACTGGTTTAAAGATGGGATGAAACTGGAAGCCATCGATCCTCTAAACCTCTCAGCTATATGTGTAGCCACTGTAAGAAAGGTAAGTGTGTTCCTGATTCTTCATCCATGGAGAACATGTTCTTTTTCTAGAAAGCCAATAAATCCCAGACTGGGATGTTGCAAAAGCATTATAGAATAAGAAAGAAAAAAATAAGATGCAAAAAATACTATAAACTGTTCACCCCTAACAAATATCCAAATAAAAAGAAAAATATTAAATATCCAGATAAAAACAGGATGTTTTTTAACTTGTCCTGTCCAGCATCATCGCAGCAAAATGATAATGTGGTTGCTGTATCGTGCTGAACAAATTTGCTCTGCCAAGGGGAGGCCTATGGGTAAGGCTCCTCTTGATAATGTGATTCATTCATTAATTTATTTACTTTGAATCACGGAATCTATGTAATCTTGCTGGACCTGACCGGAGGGGACAGAAAAAGATGGAAGACAGCAAAAAGAAGCAAAAGGGAAAGAAGAAAGGAGACAAAAAGATCACAGACAGAAGGAAACGACCCGTCAATCCACACCATCACCAGACAACAAACTGTTACACCTGTACATGAACACACCAGAAAATTTCCTACAACTTTTACAAAAACAGAAACACACACACAGAAAAAACAGGGCTGCTAGTCATTAAGAGTTTTTAAATAATAACCAAATCAAAAAGACACAACATGAAAGTAGCACAACAGCGACCAGATACTAACCCAGAAAAAAACAAAAAAAAGAATTATATCTTAGTATTAAAACCCACTGGACACCTCAGTGACTGTGTCAGCATGCAGAGGATGAGGAAGAGGAGTGATCAGTGATGAAGAGTGGTGAGTGAGATCATGCAAATGCGACCATGCCTCCACGGAGGTCAGAGGCAGAACAGGGCAGCCCAGAGACCCGGGCCCTCAGCAGCAGCCCTGGAGCACCAACCCAAGCTACCCCACCACGAAGACGACTCCAGCCCCACCCGAAGGGCAGCAGAGGATGTTCTGTTTCTAGAAAGCCCCCCCCTCTAGTCGGCACCCACTAGAGCCAGCAGCCCACTAGTGCAGCCAATCCGGTCCTGGCTCCCAAGGCAACCACCTCCCCCCCAGAAGTTGTTTGTTGTGTTTGAGTGTGTGTGTGAGTGAGAGAGCGGGGAAGAAGAGGTGTCAAGGGATGGAAGCGACCTTCCCTCAGGATGGTGAGCTGCTAGCAGCACTGGGCACCCCCGTTCCCCGGGAGGCCCCAGCAGCATGCAGCGACTGCAGCTAGCGAGCTGCCACGACCCCTGAAGGCACACACCCCCCACATGCCCAGGGGGGCAGGAAAGGAGGGGAAGCAGCGGGAGAGCCCAGATCCCCAACCCCAGGCCCCCACCACAAGTACATGTAACCCCACCTACTCCCCCATGATCTTGCATACTCCCACTCATCCTAGCACATAGACACACACACACACACACACACACCCACACACACCATCCACAGCATAAACACACACACTAACGCAGCATCCAAACCTCCCAGTCTCACACCCCAGCACCTCCCCTTACCAATCCCCTGAACCCCACTCAGCCCCCCTTTCAAACCCCTACACCCCTTCTGCCCCCGGGCCATACCCTGGCCACTTCTTGCTGTTTTTCAACCCCAAAACGACAAGGTCACAGTCCTCCACCTACACTAAGTGATGGAACTAAGCACAGGGGACCAGAGGGAATGAGATTCAGCTAAATAGTTCTTTGAGGAGGCAGACTTTGTCTCACTACTGATGTGGTCAACTAAGAGATTCCTAAACTGCTGAATACACAGATTATTTTTGGTTTTCCAGTTCACAAGGATAGTTTTCTTTGCAATGCATAATGCTGTGTGTATCATGTGTGCAGAGTTAATTGCCATATTAATGTCCCCCAAGTCACCTAGTAGACACAGTGTGGGGTTTGTAGGAATATTACATTTAAACCATGTTATATAATGAGTTCTATGCAGAATTTTGAATTGTATTAGTTGCATATTTGAATTCTTAGTCATTTTAAAGGTGTTTAAACATATTTGTGACCATTTATCTTTATTAAAGTTACTGGATAAGTCACCCTCCCATTTTGAAGTTGGAAGACAGATTGAGTCTTCTAGTCTAGTCTATATGTTTTTGATAATAGCTTTGGGGCATTGAGATTCATGAATTCTGCCACCCTAATAGGTAGCTGTAAGTTTAATTGATTAATGGTACATTTTTTACATATAATAGATTTAAGCTGGTGATATTCTAAAAATGTTTTGCTACTGATTCCATATTGTGAAGTGAGAATATTAAATGAGAAGAAGTTTCCATTTTCTATTATATGTTCTAACTGTTTTATTCCTTTATTTTTCCATTGAGTAAAATTGATAAGCTTTTTGTTTTGCAGGATGTCAGGGTTGTTCCAGAGGGGTGTAAACTTACATGGAAAAAGTGAGGATTTGGTTATTTTTAGAAAATCCCACCAAGCCACTAAAGAGGAACTGATGTTGATGCTTTTAAAACACTTATGTGTTTTGATGGTTGAGCTGATGAATGGCAGGTCAGAGATAAACACATCCTCACACAATGCTTGCTCTACATCTAACCATGATTCATCCAGACTGCTAGGTTTAAGCCATTTGGAGATATGCTGCAGCTTGTTAGCTAAGAAAACATGATTAAAGTCGGGTAGCTCCAATCCGCCTCTATCTTTAGTCTGTTGTAAAGTTTTTAGACTGATACGTGATGGCTTGTTTTTCCATAAAAATTTAGATATATGTGAGTCCAGTGACTTAAACCAGCTGGAGGATGGTTTAGTGGGTATCATTGAAAACAGGTAGTTTACTTTAGATAGAACCATCATTTTAACTGTGGCAACCCTCCCCATGAGTGATATGGGTAAGCGCCTCCACCGTGAGAGATCATCCTCTATTGCTTTAAGTAGCTGGACATAATTTAGCTTTGTTAGTTCTGATAACCTGGGGGAAATGTTTATGCCTAGATATCTAATGTTTCCAGACTGTATTGTAGTATTGGGTGTGTTTTGTAGGTCACAGTTGATGGGCATAATAATAGTCTTAGACCAGTTAATAGAGTAGTCAGATATTGATGAGAATGTGTTAATAAGTGTGATTGTCTGGGGGAGAGATGTCGGTGAGTTCTGGAGGAAAAGTAATACGTCATCAGCATAAAGACTTATCTTGTGTTCTATATTTTTGGCATGGATTCCTTTAATCTCTTTATTTTGTCTTATGGCAGCAGCTAGGGGTTCAATAAAAATAGCAAAGAGTGATGGAGAAAGCTGGCAGCCCTGTCTGGTGCCTCTCTGCAAACAGAAGCTTGGAGAGGTTTGATCATTGGTCTTCACACATGCATTTGGGTTGTTATATAATATTTTTATCCAATCTATGAAAGATGACCCAAACCCAAATTTGTTTAACGTTGCAAATAAAAATTTCCAGTTTACTCGGTCAAATGCTTTTTCTGCGTCTAAAGAAATTACTGTGGATTCCAGATTATGTAGAGTAGAATAATCTATGATGTTAATTAATCTACGCATGTTAGTAGAGGAATGTCTACCTTTAATAAAGCCTGTTAGGTCAGGATGTATTATCAGAGGGGTTATTTTTTCTATTCTTCTGGCCAAAGCTTTGCTAATTATTTTGAGATCTACATTTATTAATGAAATTGGACGGTAACTGGATGGAAGTGTCGGGTCTTTACCTGGTTTTATTAGTAGAGTAATATTGGCTAGGTTCATATTTGAAGGTATTTTTTGTTTTTCCTTTATTTCTAATATCATATTGTAGAAAGTGGGTGCCAGCATTGTCCAGAATTCTTTGTAGAATTCTGCTGGGAAACCATCTGGACCTGGAGCTTTATTGTTGGGCATATGCTGGAGAGCTTCATGCAGTTCGCCGACTGAAAGGGGGGAATCCAAGACCATTTTATTTTCATGTTTTATTTTTGGAAGATTGATGTTACTAAGAAATTTATCAATATTGTCATCTGTTGTAGTTAGTTGTGATGTATATAATGTTTTATAGAATTCTTTGAAAGTGTTATTTATCTTGTCAGGGTCGTGGCTGATGTTTCCTTCTGGATCTCTGACAGAGGAGATGGTTGTTTTCTCCTTATTTGTTTTTAACTGATTAGCCAGGAACCTTCCAGATTTATTTCCATGCTCAAAGTTCTCCAAGCGAAGTCTTTGCACCAAGAACTGCGTCTTTTTATCTATTATTTCATTAAGTTCAAGTTTAGCTTTCCTTATAGCATTTAGTGTGTGTTCTTCTGGGGAGACATGGTAAGCGTCCTCTAAGGATTTAATTCTGAGTTCTAACTCTGAAATTCTCAAAGTTTCCTTCTTTTTCTTATGAGAAGAAAAGGAAATTATTTTCCCTCTCATTACTGCTTTTCCGGCTTCCCAAAGAACACTTGCTGAAGTTTCTGGCAAGTCGTTATTTTCTAGATATAAGGACCATTCTCTTTTAAAGTAGCTGATAAACTCAGGATCTTTAAGTAATGACGTATTAAATCTCCAGTTTCTAGTTACTGGTTTATTGCTCTTACTTCTCAGAGTGAATGATACTGGTGCGTGATCACTAATGCTAATAGGATGGATTCTGATTTCTGACATGTCCCTAACATTTCCACTTATCTTCAGTATGGAGCTTATTCCGTTTGGGTTCTGGCATTTGAAAAAGCTGATAGTCTGAAAGCAGTTTTGCGTAGTGGGCTGCAACATTGCCAGCTAGAGGTGGACGTTCTGGCTGTTCGTTCAGTGGTCAGATGAACGATTTAAGAGGTAGGGGTGCAGTACCAAGAAGTTACCAAAACAGTTGTACAGGACTGTTTCCTGAAGCAGGGAAGGTTTCAGGTAACATTCTGGTTTTGCTCGTCTTATTTTAATCGGACTAACGGGAAGGGTTTTCTTCTTTCCAGGTGTTGGCAGATGGGTACCTCATGATTGGGATAGATGGTTCAGAGGCAGTGGACGGGTCAGACTGGTTTTGCTACCACGGTACCTCCCCCTCAATCTTCCCTGTTGGCTTCTGTGAAATCAACAACATTGAACTCACACCTCCAAGAGGTAGCACATCTCTGAAATATCCCAAGGACTTATTGGTTGTGGTTCATGTCCCAGTCTGATCATGGACTCTTTCTCTAGGGTACACTAAACTGCCATTTAAATGGTTTGACTACCTCAGAGAAACAGGTTCAGCAGCTGCTCCTGTCAGACTCTTTAACAAGGTAACGCTGCATGTTTGGCCATTTTCTGATGCTGTTCTTGCTTCACTCTTAATTAATTTCATTAGTTAAAATAAAAATCATTTGAGATTTATGATGTGAGTGAGTAAAATAACATGTTTTTTCCCCTGGCCTTTAGGAGGTTCCCAATCATGGTTTCCGGCAAGGCATGAAGCTGGAGGCTGTTGATTTGATGGAGCCACGGCTGGTGTGTGTTGCCACAGTAACGAGGATCGTGCACCGGCTACTGAGGATTCATTTTGACGGCTGGGAAGATGAGTATGACCAGTGGGTGGATTGTGAGTCACCAGACCTCTATCCGGTGGGCTGGTGTCAGCTGACGGGCTACCAGCTGCAGCCACCCGCCTCACAGAGTAAGGACATGACCAAATCTGAAATGTTGGCCAGGAAACATGTTAAAAACATGTAAAACTGACTGATGTATGACAATCAGAAGAAGTCCACAGATCCAAGTCATCCAGGATTTTCCTAACCTCACCCAGTGAGACCAAGGTCTTTGTTCTAGTCCCGTCCATTGTCCCAGCTCTAACTGAAGCTTGGGACTGATCATAAGAAACATGTTGTGAAAGGACCTGAACTCTTCTGATGGAGGAAAGTCAAGGGCTACGAAGGAAGTAGATCATTGTCTTAGCCTACACATAGACAAAGAAAACCATCCAGCACACTGGTGTGAGTGGTGGTGTGAGGTGTAGAATTGGTGATAAACCGATCCACATGTTGTTTAGACTCCTCAGTTTCATATGTGGGACTTGGATACAGCCTTAAAGCTCCCATATTATGCAAAACTCACTTTCTAAAGGTTTCTAACAGTCATATGTGTCCTCATAGCCTGTGTATGAGGCCCAAAAATGAGAAAAAAAATTCTGTCTCCTCTCTCACTTGCTTATAAAACTTTGCCTATAAACTTTTAAATCAATATTGTTGTTGAAAAAATTTATAATATGAAACCTTTAATAAAGGGTGGAAGTAAGTAAAGTTTATTTATGAAGCTCTTTTCACAGATAAAAGTTCTGAACATAAAATGGATGCAATTAAACAAGATAATTTCATAAAACAAATAATAACCATCAACAAAAAGCTTTCCTGAATAAAATTGTCTTCAACTGCTTTTGAAAGAGTCCATGGATTCGACCACATGGAGGGACGGGGCAAGTCACTGCAGAGTCTGGGGACTACAGCCTGAAAAGCTGGGTGTCCCCGGGTTTTAAAACAGGTCTTTGAGACCTTCTAGAGGCTCTGGCCTGAAGACCGAAGGGTGCTCAATGAGTAGTAGGGGCACAGCGAGTCGGTCATAGAAGAGAGAGTTTTTGATGCCAGACATCTATTGCCGGAGTCATTGAAGGAACAACACCACTGAATATTAATTTTCAAACATTCATTTTCACCTGCAAATGTTTGAGTTTAAATTGAGCCCATAGTTGTCTCCTCTAGATCGTTGCTGCTGTGCAGATGTTGGAGACTGATCATTTAGGGGCTGAATGTGGAGAGAGACACTATGAACAGGTTCTGAGATACAACCAGAGCAGGACCTTCTCTAACACAGAACCTGCTGGTGGTAGACCGTGTTTATACTTCAGCTATGCAGGGACGGGTCTAGAAAAGTTCTGATGGGGGCCAAGAGCCCTGACCAGGAAAAGGGGGGCACAGTTAACAAGGACTTAGTGGTCTTTATGAGCTTACTTGGACAACAGGAGAAACCTAACATATAAAATGTCCCTCAGGGCCAGATTCAATAACTTCACCATCTAGACACGACAGGAAGTCAGGAGAATTAAAAAAGCACATTTACACACTAAATCAGCAGATAATTTCAGACATTTAAACACCTTGAATTAGCTGTCCTTGAGATGTCAAAGTTTATACTTCAACATCAGAGCTGGTCCTGTGGTGGACTGGTAATGTGTCCTCCAGGTGGACCTGCGTCTTACCTGATAGCTGCTGGGGTAGACTCCAGCTTCCCTGCGACCCTGAACTGGGAGAGCAGTGTAGAAAGTGGGTGGATGGATGGATGGAGGGAGAGAGAGAGAGACTCACCTGGAAATTGAGTCCAGCTCCATCACCATGAACTGAGAAACATCTTTATACAGACTAAAGCTGTGATCAGACCTGGTCCTCCCGGCTGACCCAGTTCACTTTGTTCTGGTTTCAGGTTACAGAGACATGCCCCAGTCCATGCCCAAGCAGAAGAAGAAGGCCCAGCAATACAAAGGCCAGAAGAAAAGTGAGTCACTATCTTCCACTTCTTCAGCTCTTCTTCCTCATCTTTTTTTCCTCCTTCACCTGTAGGGTTTCTCCCTGGTTCAGGTTTCTGTGGTTCAGGTTTCTGTGGTTCAGGTTTCCCTGCTTCAGGTTTCTCTGGTTCAGGTTTCTCTGGTTCAGGCTTTCTACATTTAACTGGATTTATCTCGAGGTAACTGGAGTTAATTGGATTTAACTGAAGGTATCTGGATTTAACTGAAGGTAACTTGAGTTGGTTGGCTTTAACTGGATTTAACTTGAGTTAATTGGATTTAACTGGATGTAACTGGATTTAATTGGAAGTAACTGGATTTAATTGGAAGTAACTGGATTTAATCGGAGGTAACTACATTTACTGGAGTTAACTAAATTTAACTGGGGTTAACTGGATTTAGCTGGAAGTAACTGGAGTTAATTGGAGGTAATTGGAGGTAACTTGAGTTAACTGAAGGTAACTGGATTTTGCCCGGATGTAACTGGAATTTACTGGATTTAACTGGAGGTAGTTGGTGTTAACTGGATGTTACTGGATTTAATTGGAGGTAGCTGGAGATAACTTGAGTTGGCTGGCTTTAACTGGATTTAACTGGAGTTAATTGGATTTAATTGGAGGTAACTACACTTAACTGGAGGTAATTTGAGTTGGCTGGATTTAACTGGAGTTAACTTTAGGTAACTGGATTTTACCTGGATGTAACTAAAGGTAATTGGATTTAACTGGAGGTAACTGCATTTAACTGGATTTAACTAGAGGTAACTGGCTTTAACTGGATTTCACTGGAGTTAACTGAAGGTAACTGGATTTTGCCCGGATGTAACTGGATTTAATTGGATTTAACTGGAGGTAACTTGAGTTAGCTGGATTTAACTGGAGGTAACTACATTTAACTGGATTTAATTGGATTTAACTGGAGGTAACTTGAGTTAGCTGGATTTAACTGGAGGTAACTACATTTAACTGGATTTAACTAGAGGTAACTGGTTTTAACTGGATTTCACTGGAGTTAACTGAAGGTAACTGGATTTTGCCCGGATGTAACTGGATTTAATTGGATTTAACTGGAGGTAACTTGAGTTAGCTGGATTTAACTGGAGGTAACTACATTTAACTGGATTTAATTGGATTTAACTGGAGGTAACTTGAGTTAGCTGGATTTAACTGGAGGTAACTACATTTAACTGGGTTTAACTAGAGGTAACTGGTTTTAACTGGATTTCACTGGATTTAACTGGAGGTAACTACATTTAACTGGATTTAACTAGAGGTAACTGGTTTTAACTGGATTTCACTGGAGTTAACTGAAGGTAACTGGATTTTGCCCGGATGTAACTGGATTTAATTGGATTTAACTGGAGGTAACTTGAGTTAGCTGGATTTAACTGGAGGTAACTACATTTAACTGGATTTAATTGGATTTAACTGGAGGTAACTTGAGTTAGCTGGATTTAACTGGAGGTAACTACATTTAACTGGGTTTAACTAGAGGTAACTGGTTTTAACTGGATTTCACTGGATTTAACTGGAGGTAACTACATTTAACTGGATTTAACTAGAGGTAACTGGTTTTAACTGGATTTCACTGGAGTTAACTGAAGGTAACTGGATTTTGCCCGGATGTAACTGGATTTAATTGGATTTAACTGGAGGTAACTTGAGTTAGCTGGATTTAACTGGAGGTAACTACATTTAACTGGATTTAATTGGATTTAACTGGAGGTAACTTGAGTTAGCTGGATTTAACTGGAGGTAACTACATTTAACTGGATTTAACTAGAGGTAACTGGTTTTAACTGGATTTCACTGGAGTTAACTGAAGGTAACTGGATTTTGCCCGGATGTAACTGGATTTAATTGGATTTAACTGGAGGTAACTTGAGTTAGCTGGATTTAACTGGAGGTAACTACGTTTAACTGGATTTAATTGGAGGTAACTTGAGTTAGCTGGATTTAACTGGAGGTAACTACATTTAACTGGATTTAACTAGAGGTAACTGGTTTTAACTGGATTTCACTGGAGTTAACTGAAGGTAACTGGATTTTGCCCGGATGTAACTGGATTTAATTGGATTTAACTGGAGGTAACTTGAGTTAGCTGGATTTAACTGGAGTTAACTGGATTTGACTTGGATTGGATTTAACTGGAGGTAACTTGAGTTAGCTGGATTTAACTGGAGTTAACTGGATTTGACTTGGATTGGATTTAACTGGAGGTAACTTGAGTTAGCTGGATTTAACTGGAGGTAAGTTTGGTTGTGGATTAAATGCACAGTTTGGAGTTTCTTAGAAAAATTAGGAGAAAGTCTGGTTAGTATTTGGTGTTTTCTTGCTGAAAGTCTTTGCTACAAAGTCTGAAGATCAAAGAAACCTGGACCAGGTTTAGTTGATTGGGATACTTACTGGTGGCTAATTGGTGTATCTGGTGGTCTGAGTCCAGCGTACCAGGGGCTTATTCTGAGCTCCAGGCTTTTAACTTTCCTTCTTGATGAATAACCCAGACCCCTCCATCTGAACAAAACCTGTATAATGGGCCCCTGGTCGCTGACCCCAGTCTGGTTGGTGTTTAGAGAGGAAGATCCCAGTTGGTCGACGGCCCTTCAGTCAGGCAGGCAGGAGGAGGAGCAGCTTCTCAGGGGATGAAGAACAGAGTCCACCCCCTTACCATGCCCTAGGGCCCTCTCGGCCCCGGCCTCGAACCCACCTCCATCAAACTCTCCAATCAGGTAAAGTCACACTGAAAGCATCCCGGGGCCACCGTGGCTCAACAGCGCCTTAAACGGAGGCCGAGTCCCGCTCGGGGCCTCACCGTGGAGCGGCTGGTTCTGCATGCTCTCCTCACGGTTTTTATTCCCAGTGTGGTTGTTTCCTCCCTGGAGCAACCACTGAGCATGCTCAGTAAAGATGTTTCCACAGTGGTGGTCCCTCATGCATGTGGTTGTAGCGTGTGGCAGAAAGGCTCTGTGTTTATACGCTGTGGTAACAAACACGTCTGATTTCTCCTCAGAATCTCTGCTGCGGATGAAGGAGGAACCGGCCGAGGTGGACGAGTTCACCTTCTCCCAAGGCACCTCGGACCAGGAGAGCAACGGTTCCGGCAGCTACTACATCAAGCAGGAGCCCTGAGGAGACAGGAGGAGCCCTGAGGGGACCATTTTACCCAGTTCCACCTACATCTTCCTCAGTTTGTTCTGTATATAACTGGGCGGAGAGGAGGGATCTCATCTTCATCACAGAGCTCCACATAGAGACCTGGAGGAAGGCTTTTCCTCCTCCTCATCTTCATCATGGGGCTCCACACAGAGACCTGGAGGAACTGATGGTGGGTTTGGGTCTTTAGAGCGCAGCCAGTTGGATTTTTCTTTAACTCTACTTGAAAGCAAACTTTTCTAGGGATTGTGGGGATGTTTGTCTTAATGCTGTCCTGCTGGTTCACCTTCGTCTTCATTCTTACTTTATTCAGAACCAGCGAGGAGGCTTCTCTGGGTTCAGCTGGTGATTTGTTTCGTCCCAACTCAGTTCCAGTTTGTTTAAACATTAAAAGCTTCCTGGTTTTTCCAGCTGTAAACAGTAACAGAAATCCTCCCAGTCCTGCAGGTCCTTCACGTGGACGTTTTAGAACTGGTCCGGCTGAGTAACGCTGCCCTCAGGTTACAGTTCAGTTGGCAGGATCAGCACCATCTACAGAGCTGATGGGGATGTTTTCTGCTCAGATAATTCAGCTGTAGAAAAAAAAAGCCTCTTTTCATTTATAAAGAAAGTCATTTTCCAGAAACAGGTTAGCGTGGGGTAAATGGGAAACCTTACTGGTAAGATGGGGCACATCACCTTTGGGTGTTCTGACAGCGTGGGTGCCGCTAATGTGTCCATGGACCTGCCCCCATCCACAGGAACTCCTGTTGGGATGGAGGTAAACACTGAAGACATCCTCCAGCCAGCGTTTGTAGCAGAGCTCCTTTCACTCATGGCAAACCTTTCATCTTAGCCTTGTTATTTGGGTCCTTTGCTGACTTTATTTTTCTTTGTGCTTGTTCTCGTGTTGGAGCCATATGTATGCAAAGGTTCTTCTTGATTCACCTGAGCCACAGAACGACGGGTTCATAGACGCTGCTTTTTCTGTAGTCTCTGAAGGCATCATCACAGCAACACAACAGAGACATAAATACATATATATATATATATATATATATATATATATATATATATATATATATATATATATATATATACATACATATATATTTCTAAAATTTATTCCTTGTTAGTAAGATGTTATGAAAAAAAAGGAGAAGCTGAGACTTTGAAAGCTAGATTTTTGCAGCTTTTTACTTACTACCTCCTGATGCTAGCAGCATTTAACTAGTGTGGAATAGACTGTTAGCATATGCAAACAAATACTGAGGTTTAACTAAGAATAATCATCTTGGAGACACCAAATGTATCACAGCAGCTTAGGTAGTCTTCTAATTTCAATCTTATGCAATAACAGATTCCGGATTATTTAGCTAAGTTGTTCTCACCTGAAAATGTCCTGACCAGTACATTAATATAATAAAATTAGTTAAATTAACAGAATTTATTGTATATCTCTGATTTATCTGTTCATGAAGACAATTTGCAGACTTTTTTCTTCCTACCAGTAAGGTTCATGATCCAGTTCTCAGGAAGGTTTTTTTCTTTTGTCTATTTAGAATCAGCAGGTTTGTTCGGGTTTTTTTCCCTCAAAGCAAAGAAGTTGTGTAATAAAGTTTTCTTTTTGGAATGTAAGGGTCTTGATTAGAACAGCAGAGGCCCCAGGTTGGGGTTTGAACCTATGCTGCATTGAAGTGCTGTAGCCTCTGTCTGAGGTGACTGCTCAGCCAGGTGGGCCAGCCGCCTACCACAGCTATAATAAAGTTTTAAAGCACCACATAGAAAAATTTACATATTTAATCTTTTTTTCCCATTTGTATTAATACAGAAAATATTTTCATGCAAAAAGATCAAATATAAATATTACTGTGTAGTGTTGGCAGTGTTTTCTGATACGTAAAGTTTAACAGATTTGTAAATCATTAAATTTTACACCAACAAATTCAGTTCTAACAAAAAACAGGGTTTTACTACAATTTTACTTTATTCCATTCTGGTTTCTGGTTTAACCCGCTTTTTGTTTTCCATCTATTTTTTTAAACTAAATCCTGTTAAAACTAGTTCTGTGAGGAAAGACCATTGGGTTGATTAGAGACAGAAGGGTATAAGGATTTTTTTCAAAGGGTGAAAGAAGTATTTCATTACCAAACTTGTTCACATCAAGGAAAAAGTGACTGCTCTGTGGACTAACTGCTACAATCTTCCATATCAACCTCAGATTAAGATGAGATAAACCTATGAATAAAGTCCTAGGATTAACCTCAGATTAAGAAAAAACCTATGAATAAAGTCCTGGGATTAACCTCAGATTAAGATAAAATGAACCTATGATTAAAGTCCTGGGATTAACCTCAGATTAAGAAAAAACCTATGAATGAAGTCCTGGGATTAACCTCAGATTAAGATAAAATGAATCTATGATCAAAGTCCTGGGATTAACCTCAGATTAAGATAAAATGAACCTATGATTAAAGTCCTGGGATTAACCTCAGATTAAGATAAAATGAACCTATGATTAAAGTCCTGGGATTAACCTCAGATTAAGATAAAATGAACCTATGATTAAAGTCCTGGGATTAACCTCAGATTAAGATAAAATGAATCTATGATTAAAGTCCTGGGATTAACCTCAGATTGAGATAAAATGAACCTATGATTAAAGTCCTGGAATAACCCTCAGATTAAGATAAAATGAACCTATGATTAAAGTCCTGGGATTAACCTCAGATTAAGATAAACCTATGATTAAAGTCCTGGGATTAACCTCAGATTAAGATAAAATGAACCTATGATTAAAGTCCTGGGATTAACCTCAGATTAAGATAAAGCTATGATTAAAGTCCTGGAATAAACCTCAGATTGAGATAAAATGAACCTATGATTAAAGTCCTGGGATTAACCACAGATTAAGATAAAATGAATCTATGATTAAAGTCCTGGGATTAACCTCAGATTGAGATAAAATGAACCTATGATTAAAGTCCTGGAATAACCCTCAGATTAAGATAAAATGAACCTATGATTGAAGTCCTGGGATTAACCTCAGATTAAGATAAACCTATGATTAAAGTCCTGGGATTAACCTCAGATTAAGATAAACCTATGATTAAAGTCCTGGGATTAACCTCAGATTAAGATAAAATGAACCTATGATTAAAGTCCTGGGATTAACCTCAGATTAAGATAAAATGAACCTATGATTAAAGTCCTGGGATTAACCTCAGATTAAGATAAAGCTATGATTAAAGTCCTGGAATAAACCTCAGATTGAGATAAAATGAACCTATGATTAAAGTCCTGGGATTAACCTCAGATTAAGATAAACCTAGGATTAAAGTCCTGGGATTAACCTCAGATTAAGATAAACCTATGATTAAAGTCCTGGGATTAACCTCAGATTAAGATAAACCTATGATTGAAGTCCTGGGATTAACCTCAGATTAAGATAAACCTATGATTGAAGTCCTGGGATTAACCTCAGATTAAGATAAACCTATGATTAAAGTCCTGGGATTAACCTCAGATTAAGATAAACCTATGATTAAAGTCCTGGGATTAACCTCAGATTAAGATAAAATGAACCTATGATTAAAGTCCTGGGATTAACCTCAGATTAAGATAAAATGAATCTATGATTAAAGTCCTGGGATTAACCTCAGATTAAGATAAAATGAAACTATGATTGAAGTCCTGGGATTAACCTCAGATTAAGATAAAATGAACCTATGATTAAAGTCCTGGGATTAACCTCAGATTAAGATAAACCTATGATTGAAGTCCTGGGATTAACCTCAGATTAAGATAAAATGAACCTATGATTAAAGTCCTGGGATTAGATTAACTGAATCAGATTAACTGGGTAGTTTTTCATCTTATGTCTTTCTGGATGGCTTTGGTCCCACCAGAGTTTATGAGATAACTCAGCTTCACTGCTGACTACATGTGGACCATCCAGGTTTTTCCACTGATGAATCTTCAGTGTTTTACCTCCCTGCTGTAGGAGGGTATGGACGCCCGTTCTACCCAACAAACGGTCGCCTGCTTTTAATTTATTTTATTGATCAGATATGGACTCCTTTACAATCAGATTGTTTTTGATTTAGTAAAGAAACTGATTAATTTCAGGTTTTACTAATTTATAAATCAATTATCATTTTTACATATTTTCCTTATTTTTAATTTCCTGTTTCTGACTCCACCCCCACCCTTTCCTTCGGCACTGACGGGTTTCCATTTCCTAAAGAGAACGCTGAAGTTTTATTTTTAATACTAACACGGGTCTTTTTTAATGTGATATACCCCTTCCCCTTGTTATTTTAAATGCTTATATTGTGGTGCTATATATATATATATATATATATATATATATATATATATATATATATATATATATATATATAAATATGTGTGTGTGTGTGTGTGTGTGTGTGTATATATATATATATATATATATATATATATATATATATATAAATATAAAATAAGAATTAATGTATTTCATTTACTATTGTCTGTCAGCTAAAAGAGTTTTGGTGGAAAAATTATTTTGAATACAAAAAGGAATAAAAAAAATATTTCCAAATCTAAATAAATGAAGACTGAACCTGGAGGTTCATCAGACTACATTTAACGTTTCTACTTCTTTTTCATAGTGTACTCTTGTTTCTTTGGTAAATTGATGCTGTGATGGAGCTTTGATAGACTTTGTAAATAAAGACAAATGTTTGAATCATCGTTCTGGTTGTGATGGACGGCTTCTTTCGTTAAACTGTTTTCTGCATGGCTGTGAAATCTGGTGAATTTTGTAACATCTGAATTTTACTATGAATAAAATGGCTTACAACGTAAAATGTGTGTTGTTGCAGTTACACCAACCTGTGTCTAAAAAGGCAGATTTTTAAAAGGGAACTGAACATTTTGTGCAGGCTTTATCTCTTCATCTACGAGGTTGTTTAGTGCACCTGAAGAGCACTGTGGTTAAAATGAACTGGCTCTGAATGCACACACTTGCTCCTCTGTATTTAACAACATAAACATCACAGCAGAGGCATTCGGACCTGTTACTACAGCAAGAAGTGAAATCAAAATTCAGACCACAGAGTGTTGTTTCACCAAACTGAGATAAAAGATTGAGCTAGGATTTCCATTTTGTTTTGGTTGAACGGATCCTTGATTTGGTTTCACTAAATCTAAAACATCAGTTACCATGGAGATTTATTCTGTGCAGCTACACTGCTGCAGAGCCTGACCCTAAGCATCAGGCTAGCTAACAGCTAGGCTAACTGCCAGGCTAAGTAACAGGCTAACGTGCCATTCTAATGTTGACTAAAACAAGAATAATGGTGTTCCAGCTGCACCAGCCAATCTATGAGCATCAGCAAAGCCATATAAACTAGAAAATCACAAACCCAGTGGAAAAATGTCATCAGAACAGAAGACAATTTTGGTGAAATTTATAAACATTGACACTATTTTTCATGAACAACCCCGCCGTATTAACGTACTTATCGATAACTTACTGGTGTTTACACTAGAAACTCAACAGACACTAATTTTATTATAAAGATTATTATTATTAGTATTATTAAAGACACCAGTACTGGGCACAACCATCTTTAAATCTGGAATCTTGGCGTCCTCCGAAACTTACGAGTTTGCCACTTGGAAATGTTTAAACAAGGAGGGACCACACCTTCTGACAAGGACAGGTTAATGATGGATAAAATGCTGGGCCCAACTGTACTAAAAACAACTTTGAGGAATTTGGTGACATCAAGACTGCACAAGGTTGTTTTCATGTGAGATAAAACTTTAGCTAAAGAGGAGAGAGATGAAGGAGTAAAATTAGTAAAACAATTAAAACACTCTGGAAATTCTCTTCTTACAGTGATGGTGTGACTCGGAGCAACTTAGAGTGAGTGGGAAAGTGAACTGCTTGCGTTAAATTAAAGGAGTCAATAATTTCAGCAAAATCAGAAGTAAAAGATTGAGAAGGGCAACAAGCGTGAATATTAAAATCACCAAGGATCAACACTTTGTTGTAGAGGACCATACACTGGGATAACAGCTCAGAGGATTCATGAATAAAAGCTTTATTGGGTTTCGTGGGTCTATAAATAACTAAAACAAACACAGGCTCTTTACACCATATGATAAAACACAGACGCTCAAATGAGATAAAACGGTTGTAGGGACCAGGAGTACATTTAAAATTGTTCTTAAAACTGGCAGCAACCCCCCTTCCTTCTCCGGACAGGCTTGGTTGATGAAGGAATGAGTAGTCAGGGGGGGTTGCTTCTATGAGTGGGGAGCAGTCTCCTTGGGTTAGCCAGGTCTCTGGTAAAACCAGAAAGTCCAAGTAATTGCTGGTAATAAAATGGTGGCAAATGAATGTTTTGTTGTTGATGGATCTGATATTTAAAAGTCAAAGTTTATTGGAGTGGAGCAGGATGACGAGGGACAGAGAGGAACGGGGATAAGGCCGGGAGGAGAAGCTTCTCTGGGGGTGAACTGCCTGTTAGGCAGTGGCGGCTGGCCAATAGAGGGCGCTAGGGCGCCGCCCCACCACTCACCACTCACCACAAGAAAAAAAAATGAAATAAAATACTTCGAAATATATGTATATCTTTTTTAGATGAGCAAGATAAATAATATATAATTAGCGAGTAAAGTAGTTGTGTTCATCTACGTTGTTTAAAGTTACTGATTGGTCACGTGTTTCCTCCCCCGGGCGCAAAAATCTTTACTCATAGACCCTCGCTGTAAGTTGTACATGCGCAGTTGCTTCTCTTCAATGCAAGAGATAGGAGCTTCTCGGAGCTAGGAGCTTCAAAGCTGAATTTGCATATCACTGCCCGGACTAAGCTGCGGGATGACGTCTGAAAGGTGCTTCTCAACACTGAAGAGAATCAAGACCTTCCTCAGGATAGAAGGGCAAAATTCATGTACAAAAAGTAAAGCACTATGTCACTGTAATGTTGCTTTTGTTGTTTTCAGTTATTTAAATACAGTGATACCATATTAGATTATTTGCGTGCTTTTTTTGAATATATGTATGTCTTGGAGTTTGGTATAGCCCCCCCCTAGAGAAAACTGCACGAGCCACCACTGCTGTAAGGACGCAGGTTGGTGATGACAGTGATCCTGTGTTGAAGAGGGCTGCATGGGGAACTGGGTTGAGGGGGTACCGATGAGGGGGGAGGGGGTGAAGTGGGAGCAGAGGGGGTTTCAAGTCAATTTTCTTTATGAGTCTAAACAGCATGGATGATGTTGTAAGTTAAAAACCGGTTCCCTAGTGAACTGAGGTGGAGACCATTGGCCCTGAAAAAGGCTGAACGAGTCCAGAAAAAATTTAAGTTGTTAATAATGTAATACTTTTTCTCTAGTATTTAATATTTCCGCTGCCACCACCTTTGTTTATCCGGTCTGGTCCGGTTTCAGAGGCAAAGGGAGCACTCACCACAACCCACTTGGAATAACTGACTACAAAAGTTTATTTAAACATAACAAAACCAAGATCTATCATAAGACGTCCGGGCTGGCGGATCAGCAGAGGCACTTCAACAGGCTAGGC
The DNA here is from genome assembly GCF_017639745.1 of Melanotaenia boesemani. Lineage (NCBI taxonomy): Eukaryota > Metazoa > Chordata > Actinopteri > Atheriniformes > Melanotaeniidae > Melanotaenia > Melanotaenia boesemani. The sequence goes on from NC_055702.1 coordinate 30,081,248, forward strand.
AGCTCCTCCGCTGTCCCGTACACCAACTCTGCACACAAAAAGAAAGCAGGTCACACACCCTCAAAAAGGCACGGCACACAAGGCTTTCTGCCAGCAGTACACTGCAAATCAGGGGATTCACTCCCACACCACCCCAAGAAGAGCCACTACAACCATGAGCAAGCAAATAAAATAACCCTAGGGGGAAGAAAAGCGCTGCTCATCCAGTTTAGCTGCCTCTTTTGACTACTCTCCGACTCAGACGATGTGAATTAATAAATCCTAAAAAGAGTCAAAATAATCAAAATACAAAGCTTGGATATCCAATAGACTAACACACATAAACATAAGGTATGGTTAAAAGAATCAGACTTATCCTCCCCCGGTCTGACGACAAGACCCCGCCGTGGGGTCTAGATACAGGAATTTCCCACAGAGCAGGAAGGCGTCATCGACTCTGCGTCAGGTCGGACAAGTCGGCTGCAGGCTGGACGGCGTCTCGTGCAGCTATTATCAGGATGTCGCAGGGAGCTTAGGCCCGCAGGCAAGGCACACTCTAATCCCCGGTCCCTATCGCTGTCTAAAGGAGGCACCCAGCCTCCCCTCCTAGCCAGCACAACGAAGTTCCCCTGCTCAACTGTCTTCGCTGCCAGCAGCACTATAAGCTGCGAACAGCACCCACCCGCCACGGTGTGCTTCTCCAGTTCCAGTTCACAATCAACCAGCTTCTCTTCCAGTTTTCTGCACCCGTTTCCAGCCTCCCTCCTTCTTCCCTCACATCTCATTTATCTCCTCTCAATCCCCCTCGTTGTATTCAATCACTCCCCCAGTAATACAGTACCGTATTATGGAGTCACCCACTAGAAGAGTTGTGGGTGAGAACAGGGGCCGAGGCCGGTGGCGGCGCCAGGCTATTTTTTTTGCAGGTGCTACTAGGTGCTAACCCGACAGTTGACGATGCTTTTAATCACGATCGAATGCAATACCAACAACCATGATGCACAAAAATTTTAATGCAAACGCACACGTTTGTATTTAATACACAGTTTGCACGATTCAAAGTTACTAAATTAAAATGCAAAATTCATCTAATCTACCCTTAGTACAATACTGAAGAAATAAGCAACAGCTGATGCGGCAACGCCACCAAAGCGCTGCATTTTTTTACGCGTACACACTACAGCTTTGGTTACTAAAATCAACCACATCTGCTCCTAAATAACACTGCAGCTTAGAAATCAACAGACCTTCCTATATCACATTCAGAATATAAAGCCCATAGGCTATATAAACAAGAACTCAAAATAAATGCAATATTCACCTAATACATTTACAGCAATCAACACTGCTGCCGCAAAAAACCGCACTCATACCTGTTGATGTCTTCATAACAAAACAATCCTCCTGTTGTGGTGGTTTAGGGCAAAGGCCCTTCTGCCCTTCTTCATCTCTTTGGTCCTGCTCCGGTCCTGGCATCACTAAATTTTCATCAACAGAGGAAGCCTGACTTGCTTCCCCACCGTCAGAAGTTTTTTGGTCTATCCGTGGACGTTTTTGGAAAACAAAGCGATCCATCTCTGCACCGTTCACCTCGCAAGCTACCAAGCTAGCAAAACATGCCGCTCTAGCCAATAACGGAAGAATCGGGTCAAAGGTTACATGCGTATTCTCAAATATATTTCGACATTTTTTATAAATAGTTTTTATGTTTTCTAATTTAAAAAATTACTTTGAATGTGTATGAAAAAACTGCAAATAAAGTTACATAAAAATTAAAATCATTGAAATTCTTTTGGGGGTGCTATGAGGGTGCTTTGACAATCCCAGAGGTAGCTGAAGCACACCCAAGCCCCTCCCTGGCACCGCCGATGGCCGAGGCGGAGGGGAGAGATGCCGCGACGAGTCCGAGGACCGAGACAGTGGAGGCTGCTGGACGGCTGTGGCGTCCTGTTCAGAGTTCCCGAGGCCGGAGGCAGTGACGATGGTGCGGGGCAGAGCAGGGGGCCGTTGTAGAGAAGGGCCAGCGACTCACGGGAGGGCTCCCCGCTGTATCAGAGCGAGAAAACCCTCCAGAGAGCCTGATGACAGCCTCCTTTAACAGCCTGCGGCGAGAGGAGGAAGCCGCTGCCCGAGCTGGGTCCCGCTGCCTCGGTCCGCCGGTCTGGGTTAACAGGGAACCGCTGGCCCGCTGTGGTGGGGACGGGTCCAGCGTGCCGGCCACGGAAGCCGCCTGGGATCCTGTGTCTCAGGCTCAGGAACAGCAGGACGAGCCGAGGCTTCATCCAGGGCGGCGAAACGGTTGGAGAGGCTCAAACCTTCCCAACTCTTTACTTTCCCACGGACATGAGCTTTCGGTTAAAGTGCGTTTAGGTGCTTTAGTAGAGAAGACTTTTGTCACTGGGGAGATATTTTAGTAAATTAATTGAATAGCTGAATATGTAACGTAGAGGATAATATAGGAAAATGAGTAAATAGGAGCTTTGTTTGTTTAGGAAGATATCTACAGTCCCTAGTCTGCACAAGCACAAACAGAAACTGAGACGTGTGTGTCTGAGTGTGAGGTTTCCTCAGCTAACCAGTGCTGACACTACAAATGGAAACAGACAATTTAGCAGGTCTTGTGCATTTATAGTGACTGTTTGCTCTTTCAAGACTCAAGTAGCTCTGAAGAATCATCAAAATGTTGCAGCATTGTTACATCCCGAATGGGTTGTACATAACCTTCAGAGCTATGTACACTGAAAGATTACTCTGTTCATCTGCGAGGTCATTTATAAAATAAGGTTTGAAGTTTGAAGTGCCCTTTTCAGCATTGTCTTTTCCATTCAAATGTGTATTCCACATATAAAGCACATAGAGGTAGATTTCACAGTGGTTGTGTGTTGAAGGATTTAAGACTTGAATTAATTCATAACTCACCAGATTGGTGATCTGTACAGCGTGGGGTGTTACAGCACCAACCAGCATTGATGTTTCTCAAGATGATGCTTTAGAAGTTGAAGAATTTGAAGATGTTAACGAGCATTAAGCATAGACTTGCATCCTTATTCCAGTTCATGCAGACAATTTTGCATGTATCCAAGTAAAGATTCAGGATTCAAGTGTTTATTGTCATTTGCACAATGAGGAAACAAGTTTCCCTGAACAATGAAATTCGTACTTTGTTGTCCACAATGCCATAAAAGATTATAAAATAAAAAAAAGCCAATAAAAAACTTTTAAAAAACTAGATAGAAGATAAAGATAAGATAAAAAAGTGAGTAGGTAATCAATGTACATAAATGTGCTACATAAACTGTTCCACATTCAACAATGAATAATTAACTGCAAAACACTGTCATGAGGTAGACGATGAGATGCATGTTTTTTTGTTTGTTTTTACCAAATCTCTTTTACAAGGATGTCCTAACTGTCCAAACAAATGTAAGACATTTAACAGTTATGCAACAAAATCACCAACATTTACAAACACTACAGGCATAAAATCTGAAGACATTATGATTAGATATTGAATACAAATAAGATCCTACACAACTACACGATACAAGTACAACTAGAAACTAAAAACTCAGATATCTTTTGTTTAAAACTTAAAAAAGGGATGAGAGACCCCAGCCTCATCCTAGCCTGCAAATCATTCCAAGACCAGGACCCAAAAAATGACAGACTCCTCTTTCCTTATTCACATGTACAATATTTATTATTGCACATAAAACAAGTAAACAATAATACAATTACTGTGGTGTTGACAATATAAAAAAGGTCATTATTATTATTACAGACGCCTATCAGCTGTTAAAGAGTCTGATGGCCAAAGGAAAGAAAGAGTTTCTGAGTCAGTTGATAAAATAGTTGATGAACTATATGAAATCGACACTTTAGTTGTGGAGTTTACCAAAATATTTATTGATAAAGTATTGAGGGAGCACAACTCTAACATTGAAGGCCCCATCTTGGCATTATTTCCTAAATGGCTTCATTCAGGAAATATATCCTCTTGGTTTTCTGTCAAGGAGTGGTTCATTTGGCACTGATTACAATGGATAATGTTTATTCAAAGACCGCTCCCTGTCATTGAGCCAGTAGAGTATTAATTGGATGCACATAAGAAAAGTGCCCATATTGCGTGTGATAACAGAACTGCTGATTAGGAATCTAACTTGACCCTTGACAAAGGGTTAGTAGAAGAATCTTTTTTTTATTTATATAATTTTATTTGTAATTCTTCAACAGCACATCAGTGAAACATTACAACAAATACACAATTTTTGCTGTTCATTTTTTTTCTTCAAGTAACAACCCCAACATAAAAAAAACAAGAGGTGTTACAACAAATATCCCATAAAGTAAGACTGAATAAATAGGTAAACAAATAGATAAGAAAAGATACACCAGATCCACAGTAACTATGCTTAAGTAGTGAGTTGGTTACCAGGTCCTGTTAGGGTGCACATTCTAAGCGTTTCTGTGTAAGTCAGAAATGGCTGCCATGTTTTGTAAAATTTAGCCGTCGAGCCTGCCAGTGTACATCTTATCTTTTCCAAATGAACAAATCTCAGGAGATCTGCAATCCACTGATCATGTGTGGGAGGAGTCTCATCTTTCCACCTCAAGAGTATAAGGCGCCGCGCAATTAAAGAAGCAAATGAAATTGCATCTGAACAGTGTCTGAGGATAGAAACGTCGGGAGGTATAACACCAAAGAGCGCAGTTAAGGCCGAGGGAGCGAATTCGATGTCGTATACTTTTGAAAATGTGTCAAATATAGATGTCCAGTAAATATGAAGATTGGGACACGCCCAGAAGGTGTGGACCAGTGAACCAGTTTCCACTTTACATCGATTACACAGTGGGTCAATATCTGGATAAAACTTTGCCAATTTTTCCTTAGAGATATGTAAGCGGTGAAGGACCTTGAATTGGAGGAGCCCATGCCTGGCGCATATAGAAGAAGAGTGTATCCTGTTAAGAATAGACTCCCAGAGGTCATCTGTTATGTTGAGAGCTAAGTCATTTTCCCAGTGTGATTTAATAATTGAAAGGGAGGGAGATTGCAGGTCTAGTAATATACTGTAGATTTCTTTAATCACCCCTTTTTTTGAATTTTGACATCCAAGATTTTGTCCAGAGTTGTTTCTTCAGGTAAATTAGGAAACGAGGGATACCTACTATTTGTAAAGTGACAAATTTGTAAGTAGCGGAAAAAATGTGTCCGTGGGATGCCAAATCGTTCAGTAAGTTGAGAAAAAGAGGCAAAGGTCCCATCTATAAAGAGGTCTTTGAAGTTATGAAGTCCATTATTTCTCCAAATTTTAAAAGCGGAGTCAAGCACGGAAGGTGGGAACAAATGATTTGAAAACAACGGTGCCTCTGCCGACATTAAGTGTAAACCAAGTTTCTTCCTACACAACACCCAAATTCTGAGGGAGTCATATAATAAGGGGTTACACTTGTAGGTAGACAACTCTATAGGAAGTGCTGAGCACAATAGTGCTACTAAAGATTTTTTACAGCTAGATGACTCAATATGTAGCCAGGCTGGGGTTTGTCGAGATAGGTCACTATTCCAATAAAGCATGTTTCCTATGTTCGCTGCCCAGTAATACAACTAGAAATTTGGTAAAGCCAGTCCACCTAGTGGTCGAGGTCTTTGCATAAAATCTTTACGTATTCGAGGGGATTTACCATTCCAAATGAATGCGGAGATACATTTATTCAACGCTTCAAAGAATTTCTTTGGTATATAAATTGGAATACACTGGAATAAATATAAATATTTAGGTAAAATGTTCATCTTTATGGAATTAACACGGCCAATTAACGACAATGGTAAGTTGTTCCATCTCTGAAGGTCAGATTTACTAATTTCAAGAAGTGGGACAAAGTTTTCTTCATAAAGCTTTTTATATAAGCGAGTGACCTTGACACCAAGGTAAGTTAGGTGGTCTGATTTTATTTTGAATTTAAAAGTTGTAAAAGAAACCTCACCTGCCTTAGAGTTAATCCGTAGTAATTCACTCTTGTGCATATTCAATTTGTAGCCTGAGATGTTGCCGAAATCTTCAAAAATGGCAAAAGCATGGGGAAGCGAGCTCAAAGGATCCGAAACATACAACAAAAGGTCATCTGCATATAAAGAAAGTTTATGCTCGCAGTTGGCTCTGTAGATACCTTTAACTTTATTCTCTGCTCGTAGCCTAATCGCTAAGGGCTTGATAGATAGAGCAAAAAGAAGAGGGGATAAAGGGCACCCCTGTCTTGTGCCGCGGTGGAGTGGGAAATAAGAAGAGTAGAATGAATTTGTCCTGATACGTGCCATAGGTGAGGAGTAAAGTATTTTAACCCATGAGATGAATCTAGGCCCAAGACCAAATTTATTAAGAATATAAAACAGATAGTCCCACTCCACCCGGTCGAATGCCTTCTCAGCGTCAAGTGATAAGGCAATTTCTGGAACTGTAGTAGACTGTGTATGCAATATGTTAATAAACCTACGCAGGTTGAAAAATCCGTGTCTGCCTTTAATAAACCCTGTCTGATCAGGAGATATTAAGATTCAAGATTCAAAGATTCAAAGGATTTATTGTCATTATACACAGTGCAGAACACAGGTACAACGAAATTGTTCCAGTACAACCCGTCCAAGACTAGACAGCAACAACATGTAGACACAACAGGAACAGGCATACTGAGGCAGCAGCCACTACGGCGCGCCTATGCATTAGAGTAGATAAAGAAGGAAAAAGATGACATTGGGGGAATAAGATGTGGCTGGGGAGAAAAAAAGGCATCACCACACTGGGCCTAAGGGCCCAGTGGTGAGATACAAAAAACCTCCTCGGTACATAAAAGCACATAACTCAGACATTCACAACATCAGAAACACGTGGTCGGGTGGGAGAGGGGTCTCCCATCACAGCAAGTGCGGACGCAGCTGACATGAGCGCAATCCAGCCGACCCGCCGCCCGGGAGTGGAGGGAGGGGGGGAAGGAACGACCAAGGCAGTGAATCATCGGGGAGGTGCGTCTGTAGTGGTGTATGTGAGTGTGGTGCGTGTGTGTGCGCAGTAAGTGAGCATTTGAACTTTCTCCCAGTTCTCCATCTCCAGTCTCTGCCACCTGATGATAGTGGGGCGTCCTTGGGAGCTGATCCAGGAAAAAGTCCCATCGCCCGTGAGGAGGATTGGGGGAGGGTGGGGGACTGAGCATCCGTCAACAAGACAGCATCCGTCAACAAGACGGTAATAAAGAGGGCAAACATCGATCCAATCGGAGAGAAAGCAATTTGGACAAGATTTTGAAATCTACATTTGATAGCGATATAGGACGATATGACGAGCACTCAAGTGGGTCCTTGTTCGGCTTCAATAATAGTGAAATAGTTGCTTGTCGAAGTGTGGGAGGGAGACATTCTGAGTTAAAAGATTCTATAAACATGTCCCGTAACAATGGGGATAAGCTATCCCTAAAGGTCGTAAAAAATTCAACTGGGAAGCCATCCGGTCCTGGAGACTTCCCGCTCTGCATTGAACTAATCGCTGACTTAATTTCCTCAACAGTGATCTGCTCATCTAGCTGATCTTTGAGTATTGGGTCTAAAGTTGGGACTGAGAGTTTTTAAAAAAATGATCAAACAGTTCAGGTGAATGTAAAGATTCAGACTGGTAAAGACCAGAATAAAATGACTGAAAGCTCTCATTTAATACGGAAGGTATTGTCCGTAGGTGTCATCATCAGTGTGTCTGATATGGTAAGTGCCCCAAATCACATTCTCCAACTCTGTCATCACAGATGCCTTTACAAAGTATGTGGTTAACTGTGGTCTGTAAGACAGTGCACAATGTAATAAAAAAAGAGAAATATAAAAAAAAAAAAGGGGGGAAAAGAAAAACACACACAAGACTGAAGTAAGAAAATTCACATATATCACCCTCGCCCATCCCCGTGTTTCTAGTGTTGTCCCCAAATGACAAACACAAAGTCCCCAAAGCTTCACTGCTTCCTCTGAGAGTTCCATTCACCTTATACATAACCACAGTCCCGCATAAAGGAGTAGTAAAACTATAGTTCGCAAGTTTAAGCCAAGATGTATTAAAATCAGAAAGTCAAATCTAACCTTGGCGTTGGAAGATTGACTCAAACCATTGAGTTTCCTTATTGAACCGGCGCTATACTATAACATCAGCCATACTGTCCAGGAAACAAAGAAAAGAAAACGAGCGCACCTTCTCACGGCGGCTTATTGCTGCAGGAATCATCCCACAACACATACCAGTTCTACTCAAAACACAGTCAAAACAGTATTTATCCGAACAGACTATAAACTGAACATTAACACAGCCGCGGTAAGGCACTGCCGTAAGTAAAAGGCCAAAAACTGCCAATCATTATTTTCACAAAATGATGCTGTAAATAATTCTTATAGTCGCCCATAATAAAAACAAACCAATAATATGTGCCTTATCCTCTTGTTCTTTTACACTCTTCATTCAAGGGTTAACCCAAAATTTAGAGTCAATGAAGTCCTTCACTGCCTTAGGAGAGTCAAATACCTGTGTGTCACCGTCAAAAGAGACCCGAAGCCGGGCCGGGTACAGAAGTTCGTAGCGAACCCCTTCTTTTTTCCTGAGGACTCCTTTTACCTCGTTAAAAGCTGCACAGCGTCTGGTTAGGTCGGCACTGTAGTCTGGGAAGATGAATATCTGCTTCCCTTGAAATTCCAGTCGAGCCCTCTGCCTGGCAAGATGTTGTACCCTCTCCTTCTCCTGGTAGTAATGGATCCGGACAATAAACGGCCGCGGTCTACCGCCGTCCGGAGGTGCCGGAGGTGTCGGAGCTGCCACACGGTGGGCTCTATCCAGGACTGGGGGCTTCTCCAGACCACCAGGACCACCAAGTACTTCATGTAACAGAGTAGAGATGAATTTGGTGGGGTTTCCCTGCTCCACTCCCTCATGGACATCCAGTATACGAAGGTTGCATCATCTTCCCCTGTTCTCCAGGTCATCAGTTTTAAGCAGTAGTTTATTATACTGGTTTCTCAACTCCACATAGCCCGTTTCAACTGCCTCCAGACGAGTGTCCAAATTATTCAGCCCTTCTTCATGGTCACATAGCTTGTCTGTGCATTCGTCAAGAGCAACTTTTATGGGCGAAATAGCCCGTTTAATTTCTTCCCGTAGGCTATCATTCTCCTCTGGAATCACTTCAATTACGATGTCGCGAAACGCTTGTAGCGTACTCGCGTCAACAACAGTTTTGCTAGTAGCCTCAGGGTTGTTAGCTTGCGCTCCTTTAGCTGAAGGTTTGGGGGGCATTTTTATCAAAATTGTCTACAGGTAGTCAAGAAAACGTCGAGCTTCTTTGCGTAGTTATTAAAAAATAACTTAACTGAACTGCGTTCTGCAAACTATTAATTATTTTGACAAAAAAGTCGGGACCTTGAGGTTCGCACGTCTACTCCATAACGTGCCCCTAGAGGTCTCTCTAGTAGAAGAATCTTATGTTAACTCACAGCCTGACCAATTTAAGTCATTTCCTGATGGCCTATTCTTCAAAGAAAATCCACTCCTCTCCAGAAAGGAGTTAGTTGCTGTCGGTTTATATATAGATGAATTTGAAGCGTGTAATCCATTGGGTATCTCCAGAAAGAAACATAAAGTGTGTTCTATGTATTGGCTAATTGCAAATCTACCGATCAAATATAGATCCACTCTGCTGTCTATTTATCTGTGAGGTAAATAGTGATGTTTAATAAAATGACAATAATATTGTTTTAGATCCCCTTTTAAAAGACATACAAAAACCAAGGTCTTTTTATTCAGCAGTCAGCAGCTAATGTTAAAGGTTTGTCTCTGCTGATAACCTAGGACCACACTCGCTGGTTTTCAGGAATCATATAATGTAGATATGTTTTGCAGATTTTGTTTGGTAAATCATAGAGATATTCAGACAATTGAAGTCAGCAGTCAATTCTTTCCTCTCCAGACTAAATTGTCCTGTGAAGCCAGTGTATCAAATCTTAAAGAGGACACCGAGTTGTCATGTGTGGATGGTGTCAAAAGGGACTTGTTTTAAATAAGTTGACCTATTTCCACACTGTAACAGCATTCCCTCCTGATGCTTTATATGAGTACTTTTTGACAAACTTGTGCACGCTGAACTTCGTGTCGTGGAAAATTGATTTTTGATGTCTGACTTCACACTTGAAGAATTAAATATTGCCATTCAGAGCTTCCCATATTCACTCTCAGACTAATTAGCCCCAGAGACTACCTCAGTCTTTTAAAGTAAATGGAACAATCGGGAGGAATGGCCATGAGAATTGAACTCTTTTGAGGCTGCTGCCTCTGATTATTGGTCACCTTATCTCAGAAAACAATGTCACATGGATGATAATTCTTGAACTGTGTTTACAACTGAGTCACTGTGTTATTTGGAGCACAAAATATCATTCCATAGGCAGTTGTTGTAGGATGGTTTCCTGGCCTTCAAGTTTAGACCCAAACATCACTTTGTGGAACATTATCTACTTCTCATCTGTTGCTTTGGACCATTGCTTGACTGTTGGACTATCCATTTTGAAGCTAAGCATAGTTTTTTTGTCTTTTTTTAAGTTGTTAATATTTATTCACATTGGCCACAAGACGCCAACTCATTCTAGCTTACTTCCTGGACATGTCAAGCCTCTTGTTTCTCCAGATATTTTGGATAATTCAGTCAGACAGGCCATCAAAGTATAAAGTATAAAGATATCCATCCGTGTCTCTTGCTTCTAGTGCATCTCTGCATGGAGCAAAGTACACCGAGGGTATGTTTATGTCCCTTGGCATCACAAGTGGTCTCCCAGATTTTGGCAAAAGTGTCAAAGTACTTATGGTTACATACAAGGCATCATTCATCACTGAGCCTTTTTTGGCCTGGTACTTTGAGCAGCTCTGAACTTACCAAGAAACCCTCAGCAGACCTTGCTGTTGCAGAACCAGAACAACTAAACAGCTACTGCCCACTGTCCCCTTATTTTCTTCAAGGAACACTCCTCGTATCACCTAGGGTGTTTCTACTTTGTTGAGGTATTTAATTTAAGATTTTTAAGACATTTATTTTTTAAATACAGCTTTGATATGTCAACATGCATGCTGTGGGGGTAACCAAATGCTGAGCTCTAATGCAGAGTCGGCGATCACCTATCTTTTCTGACATTGGATGTTTTGCTTTGTTTGTGTTCACTCCCACAGATTGCTGTTGCGGTTACGCATTCTGTCTAACTTTCACAAGACCTTCCTACAGTCTGCTTTAGTCCATTTATATCTGAAGTAATTGAAAGATTCACTTATTTCAGCTTGGAGGGTGACATGGTCATCCAATTCCAGGATGAAGAATTTGGTGGTCAGATCTGAAATCTGAACAACATGAAGGATTTACCCACTGAAAGGATTAAACTGAAGATTATCATCAAGGCACCACTGAGCAGTCTACAGTCAGACTCCACACTGGACATATCCAGCCCATCCTCACTCAAGATGTCTGGACATTCAAAACCAAGGCAGAATCCGTTCATCATGCCCACATTCTCTTATGACATAGTTTTGAAGTTCAGGAAATGATGCTTATCAAAAGGAAGGCTCCCTGTTGCCCCTCACCAATGACATAAAGACAGGCATTCTTGACAAGGTGGGGTGAGCCATGTATGACTTTAATGCATATCCAACTCAGAAAGAAATAGAAGATGCTGCCAAAGCCCTGGTTGAAAAGCATCCATGCTTTAAAGAGCCAGGTTCCAAGGAGGGATTTTACTGTTGGAAATTTAGTCTAGGCTGTAAGATGGGAAACCTCCATCAAAAATACTGCATCGCTGGATGTCCTGAGTTAGCAGTGAACTGCAAAAGGTCAGCAGGGCAAGAAACAAGAAAGATGAAGAAAGAAAGGCAGTCTAAAATCAACTTCCTTCCAGACTTCCCCCAAGGGAGAAGTCCTAACAACCTTGAAGAAGATAGACAAATGCTGCTGGACGAAGTAAAGAAAAGAAGCCAAACAGCAGTCTGATTGATTCACTGACAATTACAATGATTTCGGATTTGACATATACAGCATTTTCCCTAGTCTTGACAAAATTAGCATACCTACCTACCAACAGTATTGTTTTTGACAGCTATCCCAATCTGTATTAAGTTTATCATTTTACATTTTTGTCATGCAAATAAAATATTTTCAATTTTACATCTAAGGAGTTGGCTACACTGAGACATGAATCACAAAGGTTCATAGTTGTACAATGTCCAAAATAATCCCTTTTCACTTTGATAAAATGTATTGTCTGTCACAAGGGCAAGATGGAGGACCCAAAGAGCAGACCCATATCTAAAACAGAACAAAAAGGATTTATTGAAATAAGGGTCTTGTGAGCTGGTAGGAACCACGAACAGGCAGACAGCTGGTCCTTGGTCCTTCCGGGTTAGGTTAGAGGCAAAGTTATGCAGGTGTGGCTCTGGATCAGAAGTTGCGCTATGTCCAACAGGCTAGGTATGTAACAAGGCTTAAACAGTATTCTTTGGAAGAACCGATGCAGATATTACACCAGGAAACATGAGCAAGATGAGATTCTCAAAATACAAGAGACCAAATACCATAGTTGATATTTCAATGCTCTGGCGTCGAGTGAAGGAAGGATGCTGTCTAAATACACTGCTAGTGGAAGAGTGGATGACTGGTAGCTGCGATGATTAGATGAATGTCAGCTGCACCATAGGAACCTGTCTGAGGAAACAACTATGCCCACAAACACACAGGAAAGAAGGAAACTAACAAAAGGGCAGAGTCCATGACATTGTGTTTTAACAATGTGCTATCTTTCCGTTTATATATCCTATCTTGAGCCAAGGATGGGCAAACGTGTGGGGGTTTGTGTGAATCGTACAAAGTGCTGATGTGTGTCAGCAAGCTGGGTCTGATGTTTGAGTGTGTGTGTTCATATTATTGATATAATGACGGTGGGATTACTGTTAACGGAAAGAAGAAGAGTGAAAAGTGAAAAGAGTGACAGTGCCAAAGGAAACAAATTATTTAAAGACATTCCTCTACTAACATGCGTAGATTAATTAACATCATAGATTATTCTACTCTACATAACCTGGAATCCACAGTCATTTCTTTAGACGCAAAAAAAGCATTTGACCGAGTAAACTGGAAATTTTTATTTGCAACGTTAAACAAATTTGGGTTTGGGTCATCTTTCATAGATTAGATAAAAATATTATATAACAACCCAAATGCATGTGTGAAGACCAATGATCAAACTTCTCCAAGCTTCTGTTTGCAGGGAGGAACCAGACAGGGCTGCCCACTTTCTCCATCACTCTTTGCTATTTTTATTGAACCCCTAGCTGCTGCCATAAGACAAAATAAAGAGATTAAAGGAATCCATGTCAAAAATATAGAACACAAGATAAGTCTTTATGCTGATTACTATTACTTTTCTAGAAAAAACCAAGTCTTAACTTTTTCTTAACCCCCTTAAACCCCTCTGGAACAACCCTGACATCCTGCAAAACAAAAAGCTGATTAATTTTTCTCAATGGAAAAATAAAGGAATAAAACAGTTAGAACATAGAAAATGGAAACTTCTTTTCATTTAATATTCTCACTTCACAATATGGAATCAGTAGCGCTAAATGTCTAGAATACCACCAGCTTAAATGTAAAAAAAAATATGCCATTAACCAATTAAACTTACAGCTACCTATTAGGGTGGCAGAATTCATGAATCTCAATGCCCCAAAGCTATTATCAAAAACATAAAGACTATTATCCAAACTAGAAGACTCAATCTGTCTTCCAACTTCAAAATGGGAGGGTGACTAATCCAGTAACTTTAATAAAGATAAATGGTCACAAATATGTTTAAACATCTTTAAAATGACTAAGAATTCAAATATGCAACTAATACAATTCAAAATTCTGCATAGAGCTCATTATACAGGACAAAGGATGTTCAGGATGGGTCTGTCACAATCAAACATCTGCCCACACTGCAATGAAAACACACCAGACAGCTACCTCCATGCCTTGTGGTCCTGCACACCTGTCCGCAGGTTCTGGCTTCAGGTATGTGTGGACATGTCAACATGGTTTAAATGTAATATTCCTACAATCCCCTCACTATGTCTACTAGGTGACTTGGGTGACATTAATATGGCAATTAACTCTGCACACATGATACGCACAGCATTATGCATCGCAAAGAAAACTATCCTTGTGAACTGGAAAAACAAAAATAATCTGTGTATTCAGCAGTTTAGGAATCTCTTAGTTGACCACATCAGTAGTGAGACAATGTCTGCCTCCTCAAAGAACTATTTGGCTGAATCTCATTCCTTCTGGTCCCCTGTGCTTAGTTCCATCACTTAGTGTAGGTGGAGGACTGTGACCTCGTTGCTATGGGGGTTTGAGAAATGACCGGGAGTGACTGATGGTTGCGGGTTCTTTGTGGTTTCCCATAGTGCGGGGCCAGGCTGCTCTGCTCTGGGTCTGGCCCTGTCGGGGGCTGTGGGGGCCAGCGGTTGGAGTCGCCTCGTGGCAGGGGGTGAGGCCACTGATGGCGCCTGGGTCGGTAATTCATGAGGTATAATAAATAAGGTAGAAAACATATTTTTAAGAGTTACTAATTGTATTTTGTTTATCTTGTAGCTCTTACAGTGTGTTTACATACACGGCTGTTTAATAAAAATTGTGAACCATCAGTTTGAGAAACTATCTTATCAATCAGGGATGCTACAATAAGAGCTTGACTCAAGCTGAGGAAGTACTCAACTCCTGCTCAGCAAAGAGGTCCCAGAAAGATCCACTTCACAGCTCCTATAAGGTCATTTGGGATCTGATGGTCTACGGCATTGTCCCTTCCTCAATATGGAGACATCTGAAGATGAAACTGAGCACTGTTGCAAATATTTTATAAGCATTATTATTAATTTACTCATTTATTATTCATTTACTCATTTAAACATTCTTATTCATTTACTCATTTACATTTTATCCTTAGATTTTAGTAACATTTATTAGGCTCTGCTTTTAATTGACAGAGCTACATTATTATATAGTGGTGCTGAGGTGAAAACAGCTTAGTTATTATCATTCCTTCACAGCTTACAGATTCACAAACAGGACACAAACTCATACAGGGTTACTGAGTTCAATACTGAGAAAATACCAAGGGACCTTGAAACTGTTCTGGGTGTCCAGCAAGGGAGTTGTTGTGAATATTGTTATATTCCCTTACTTATCTACTCACTCCAAGCAGAGCGGAATTTCCCAGTAACTCAGAAAAATTATTAAAGAACAGCCTTTGTGTGAAAACTGTGGGACCAGGTAGAAGGGAGTTAACACAGAGACAGACAGATGACAGGACAGGGAGAAGTGTTTCTTTTCCCCTCAACTCTGACGCACCCCAGAAGGAGGACCTGGAGGTAATCAAATTACCGGAAGGAGGAGGGACCACCTTTCAAAAATACACATTCACATGAATGCGCACCACATGCACGCACATAGCCACAATGCTTTGTATCAGTATAAATGAGGAGGATAACTTAGGTAGGCGGGTCTTTTGGCTGAACCAAAGGTCCCGACACTTCGTGTACTAGTGGACCACAAGCTAACGGACCTCCTCTTAAGAGATATGTATTGCTTTTTATTACTGGCTCAAGTGGAACTGGAAAAACAAAAATAATCAGTGTATTCAGCAGTTTAGGAATCTCTTAGTTGACCACATCAGTAGTGAGACAAAGTCTGCCTCCTTAAAGAACTATTTAGCTGAATTTATTCCCTCTGGTCCCCTGTGCTTAGCTCCATCACTTAGTGTAGGTGGAGGACTGTGACGTTGTCACTTTGAGGATGGATATTGTATTTTCAAACCGTTTTTGCTGTTTTGTCTTATATGAAGAGTATGATATAATTTTTCCTCTGATTACTGTCTTGCCGGTTTGGGTGGGGGTGGGGTGTTCATCTCCAGAAAGAAGGCCCACTCTGATCTTATTAAAGCTGTAAATTCCTGGTCTTCCAGAAGTGACGTACTGAAACGCCATCTTGTTGAGCTCTTAGTATGTGTTTATGGACAGAGACTGTGGTCACTAATCGTGGTGGATTTTCTTATTTGTGATCTTGGGAATTAGTTACTATAATAAATAAATTCATTCTTGAACATGAATGAACTGTGGTGAAAAATTAATATTCTCTTACTGTCGGGTCTCTTATCCTCCAACTGCCGCTAAGAATATAGTCTTCCATATATTGTTTAACAATATTGATAGATTGCCAGTTCCCTGGGTTGCCAGAGTTGCTAGTATGGTCTACTGTTGGATTGATAACCATATTAAAATCTCTGGTAATGATGGTTGGTCATTATTAGGAACATATATGTTTGCCAGTGTATAAATGTTTTATGATTAATAGATTCATGTAAATTTTGTTTAGGCACCTTTAGGAATTGTTGCTCCTCTTATGTAGAAAACTGAAATATTATTCCCCAAGTGAGCTGCATAGAACTAAATGTACTGTAGGACATTTTATTATTTCTGCTTAGCTGTTTCTCACAAGAGTGGACCTGTACTTGGACTGAGAGATGGTGGGGTTGGAGTGTTATTGTCAATGTTTAGCGAGTACTGTTGTCATTTCCTTAGTGGTACCATTGTGCTGAAGTGATGTTAACAGGGAACTGGAACTGACCCCCAGATTGTCATCTATGCTCCATCAAAATGAACACGTAGGAGAAGAACCGAAAGAGAAAGGTATAAAGATTTCCTGATTATTTAGGAAAGTGGGAAATTAGTACCTGCCTATTTTAATACTGTGGGAAGAAGTACCTGTTCTTTATTACTTGTGCATTTTTAAGGTCTTCTCCAACAGCTCCCCCTTGGCTTTATAATTAGAAAATTTACCAATGTCTATAATTTCTTTGCCGATGATATTCAGTTGTATTGTTCATTTAAACCCTCTGAGCCCCATAAACTATTCTCCTCAACTGACTGCTTGACTATCATCAAACAGTGGCTAAATGATATCTACCTCCAGCTAAATTCTGATAAAACATAAACTTTGATTATTGAACCAGACAATAAAATCTCTCAGATTAAACATAATATTTGAGCTTCCAGTCAAGCTTTAGGAATTTAGGGGTAATTTTTGATTCAGCCGTGTCCCTATAAAATCATTCTAGACATCTATTCAGAAACTGCTTCTTTCAACTAAAACAGCAAAGCTGAGAACTTTGGTGTCAGACTGAATTTGAGCTGGTTATCTATGCTTTTATCTCTTCCCCTTCAGACTACTGAAACCTGTTTAAATAAGAAAGAGTTAAACTGTTTTCAGGCTGTAAATAATGCTGCAGCACGGCTTTTAACTCACTCTTATAAAAGAGCACATAGCACTCCGGTTTTAACATTTCTCCATTGGTTATCGTCTATTATAGAATTCATTTTAAAGTGCTGGTCCTTAATTTTAGAGCTCTATGTGGTTGGGCTCCTCCCTACCTACATCTCTGACCTTACTCATTTACACATACCAGGCCGAGCTTTACAGTCTTCAGATCAGAGGTTACTGGTAGTTCCACGTCCACGCTGGAGGACCGGAGGCCATCAGTGCTTCCAGGCAGTGGAACACTACCTCTCCCTTAGATGTTTAGATTTTGTCGATTCTTTTGAAAAGCAGCTAAAAACATTTTCAGCTCCAGGATTTATTGGAAAAAAACAGTTTTTGATGTATGAAAGTCTTTTTTTTACTTGAGCTTTGTTTTTGTTAAACTGTTGTCACTGTTTTTGTGATTTCAGTCAAACTTAAATGGTTTAAATAAGTCATAACTTTTAGCTAATATTGATTAGCATTTGTCAGGTTGCCCTGGTTAGCTAGCACATGAGGTCATGGCTGACAGTACGAGGACGGTTGCAAGAGGTGTTGCCGAGGTGAGAAACAAGGTGACAGATAGAGAGGTCCCACTCCATATTTTGGAGAAAGAGAGTTTACCATCTGTCACACTACACTCTACAGGTTTCACAAAAAGAAAGAGAGACTGCTAGCAGAGGGAAATAAGTTACCAGGTGTTGGTTACTGGATCAGCAGAAGAGTGTTGGGGAGGATTTGAGAAAGGCAAGAGATGAGGAGAAGACATGTTAATATGAGAGAGAAGTCTGGGAACAGAAAGGTTAGAATTAGGCTTAAAGATACTATGATGGATAGTATTTACATTTATAACACTTTCATTTCAGTTTAGGAGATTTGCATAACTGGCCACTCGTTATGGGTGCAAATTTCCTGAGCAGTGGAGAGAGACGGGTACGGCTGGGGAAGATTGGTGTTCCTCTTCAAGAACCCAGAAAACCAATCTCTCAATTAGAGCCACAAGTCTGTCAAGAACATCCAGCTTCAATCGAGTGAATGTAGGGAAATTCTGATAATCTGAGCAAAGTTCTTAAGAAGCACAAGTTCTCTCCTCACAACATTTGGAATGTGGATGAGACGGGCGACAGTCCAGACACTTGACGTGGGGAAAAGCAGCTGAGAGGGGCACACTGGTGGCTTTTGCAGGGAATGCAATTGGCAACACTATACCACCAAGGTTCATTTTCCCACGTGGACATTTCAAGTCCCACTTTGTTAGAGATGGACTGACTGGCTGTATAGGAATAGCCAACTGCACTGGATGGATACAGGAGAATGATTGTGTTTTTAAAACACTTCCAGCTTCACACTCGTAGCTCCGCAGAGTCTAAAGTCCAGCTGATTTTGGACAATCACCCTTTACACCTTTCCAACGAGGGTGTGAATTGCTGCCACAGCAATGCCATTGTGCTACTGTCATTGCCTCCCCATTGTTCTCATAAAATGCAACCTCTTGACAGGACTGTCTATGGGCCTTTGAAAAAGTCAGTAAATTTGGCCTGCAACTCTATGACATTCTCAGCATTGTCAAGGAGTCTCTCCCTCTTTCTGCAACACCATCAAGTTTGCAGGAGGGGTTCTACTTGCCATTCAAAAGGGACGTTTTTAAAGACCATGAGTTTTCTCTGGTCACTGATCGACCTCTACCCCCTACCCCCGGTAGCTTCCACGTCTACTGCCACAGCCTCCACATCTGCACCTGCACATTCTTCAGAAGCTCTTTCAGCCTCCACCTGTCCTGCAATGCCTTTGCCTGTGGCCTCCATATCTCATCCAATAGCCCCACCTGCTTACTTTTCTCCGGGCTGTTAAGCCAATTCCAAAAAAACGGGGCCCAGAGATACGACTGTGAAAAACACCCCGACTGACACACCAGAAAAGGAAGCACGTTCTTCTCATGAAGGCAATAAAAAAGAAAGTTACAAAAAAAGTCACAAAGAAGAACAAAAAGCCAAAGAAAAGAATCCCTGAATCAGAATCACAAGAGGAGGAAGTGTGTATTGTCGAGGGAGGTCTGGGTGGTGCTGGAGCTGTGAATCCTGGACACATCAGGTGTCACAGATGACTGACTGAACACCTGGTTATTGACGGAATATAAATCGTAAGACATTTTTAGAAGTTTTCTGAAGTTTCACAAATGACCATTTTAACAGTTCTGTGTAGCGCTTGATAAAATCTGAGAATGTGAAGAATTTCAAGTATTAAACAATTAAGCCATTTTACATGACTAGTTTTGACAATTATGTCATTGCACTTTTACTGTATTGCTAAAATAATGTCACTGAAAGCCTACTGTATATTTAACTTTGACATCTGCAGACAAGGCTTATGCATCTAAATAAATTGTAATTATCAAGCTGATGAATACCAATTAGAACCCTACATTTTTGACAAATCATTTTAACACTGAAATATTTGTAATTGTAACATGTTGCAACCATCCCCAAACAACTCCTTCCGAATATTCTGAATAACATTGTCAAATACAAAAAGTGTAGCAACTGTACCCGGTCTCGCCTACCAGAATACCCCGTGTTAAAGGTGTTAAATCTCCCTCCAGATTGGGGGTAGTCTTGCTGGCCTGACCTTTTCCCCCTGATGATGGTAGAGGAGCCAGCATACCTTACCCTCACCTTACATGTGACACAGGAAGTGAATGAGATGTTGATGCACATGGAAACGTAAAAAAAAAAAAATAAAAAAAATCTCCCGTTACCCATCATGTGGCCAGATGACAGAGTCCTGATGTTACATCCGTTAATGTAACGGCTCCTCCACCCAAACCATCCTGGATGAGGTACATTTACCAGCTAAATCCAGCCAAGCAGGTCAGATGGTAGCACACTTAGGAGGATTAAGATTAGTCTGAAATCCTCCAGTTAAAACATGAACATGTCCCATTTAAAGAGACAAATTTTTAATCTTACAACCGTTAAAGTGGAACACGTCTCCCTTGAGATTTTTTTTTTTTTTAAACCTTTATTTATACAGCTAACCATCTCATTTATAGAGACCCAATATGTCTGGATGGTGGGAGGAAGCTGGAGAACCCCCACATACACAGGGAGAACATGCAAACGCCACAGAAAGACTGGAAGCAGCGACTTGCTGTGAGGCTGCGGTGCTAACCACCATGCAGAATTATTTTAGAGAAAAATCAGGTCACCTCTGGAGTGTCTGGCAGCAGAGATTTTAACATCAAACGTATTTAACAGAACCCAGATTACTGTTCTGCATCTAACTGTAAACTAAACTGGAGGGTGAATGATGCTGGTCATGGGTTGTTACCAGTTCAACAGCTGCAGGAGATCTTCACAATGAAACCAGACAGCTGGGGTCACGTGCATTTATTGGAGATCAACAAAACCCGACGAGTCAACAAGTGCACACGAGGAATGTTTCTACAGGAATGACATGGATGGAAAATGTTCATAGAAACTACAGGATGAGAAGTAAAGAGAAGGAAATGTGTGACGAGAATGTCATCTAGGCTACAGGCAAAGTCTGGAAATCTGCGGCAAGAGTTTTACTGGTCTGAGACCCGTTGAACAGTAGTCTCAAACCCAGTGGGGGGGCGGCTGCAGGACCTGGAGCAGCTCAGTAAAGCCAGCTAAAGGCACAGCTTGTGTAGCTGACCAGCTCTTCTGGTTTGAACCACAAGGAAATCTCGGTGTTGGCGCTCTCCACTGAGTCGCTGCCATGGATGATGTTCCTGAGAGAGACCAGGAGAACAGAGTCAAAACCTGCTCCACACAGAACGGTTTCAGAGCCCTGCGTCATCTCCATGGGACTTACTTGCTGACGTCGATACAGAAGTCTCCTCTGATGGTTCCAGGTTTAGACTCTGCAGGGTTGGTCTCACCTAACATCACCCTGCCAGTCTTCACCACACCTTTACCTTCCCACACCTGGAACACAGAATGAAGACTAAGTCCTGACATTTTACCAAACACATTGTTCATCTCCACTAAAAGATGGAGTTTCAGTCTGTGTGATCTCACCATTGCAACCACTGGACCAGAAGCCATGTAGTTAACAAGGGAAGAGAAGAACGGCCTGTCCTTCAGATCAATGTAGTGCTGCCTGAGGAGGTCCTCAGAGGCCTGCAGGAGGAGACCAGGTTTAGACTGTGAGATCCTCAGAGTTCACCCCTAAATCCTATCTCAGTTGTTTAACCTTAAGAATGACCTTCAGTTTAACCCTATTTTACCATGCAATACATCCAGAACAAATCCTTATTTACAATGTTGACCTGCCATTTTCAGAAAGCACCTGTAGGTCCTACATTCCTTCAGCCACAGTAATGGATGCATGAAGATAAAGTTCTGAACTTTCAACGCTGATACATTGTTAAAAACAACCGTGTAATCAGTTGTTTACCAATCCCTAAACAAGAAAACTGTGTTAATGCTTTTCAGCTGGTAAATGGCTGCACAGAAATCACTGTGGTCCCACAAATGAAAAATGGTCCGTATTTATATAGCGCTTTAGCTGGAATGATACCCAAAGCGCTTTACATTATACATCACATTCACCCATTCACACACACTGATGGCGGAAGCTGCAAGGCGCTCGACCACGACCCATCAAGAGCAATTAGGGGTTCGGTGTCTTGCCCAAGGACACCTCGACATGAACCCGACTTGGCCGAGGATCGAACCGGCAACCCTCGGGTTACGAGACGACCGCTCTACCTTGCTGAGCCACGCCACAAGGTGCAGATGTTTCTCTAATTGGTAGCTGATGCCCAGAGGAAGCGACAGGAGATGGTTTACCAGGTCTCCGAGCCTCCAAACCAACCCCAGCTTTAGATGAGACGAGATCAGAGACTTTCCTAAACAGACTGAAGCTGAACTGGTGGAGGAGATGGCGGTCCCTTTAACTTGATACACCAGGTGAATCTTTGTGTAACCTGCTGCAGGAAGTCCAGAGAAGATCTGAACAAAGGTTTCCTTGATCTAGCGGAAGGATACTGTGAAAACATTGTGCAATCAGGCTAACATGGCAAAGACATCCTTATAAAACCTCAGTCAGAGGTTAATGAGTTAAGTTCCACCTGCTAGTCAGCTACTACAGTCAGGAATAGATCAGGAAGCTAATCAGCTCACCACAGGTCTTATGTGCCCTCGTCATGTGAGTACATGATCCAAAATAACCCTCATCTAAAAGCAGTGCCATCCATCTACAGACTGGTTTTTACTCACATGGAGCATCTTCATGCCCACCAGTTTGAAGCCCTTCATCTCGAAGCGTTTGATAATCTCTCCGATGATGCCCCTCTGCACGCCGTCGGGCTTGATGGCAATGAAAGTGCGTTCCTGCAGCTCAGCCATGATCCTGAAAGACATTCAGAGATTAAGACACAGCCACCCCAGGATGAGGACGGGGATGAAGAGTCACTCACACCACTTTGCTGCATTTGGAGTGGGACGTTGTGGGGCCGACCCCAGAGGGTGCCGACCCCATCACACACAAAGCAGTCCAGCTGAGTCTGGATCTGACTCGCACCTGAACAGTACTACATAGCCAGTAGCTCCGCCCACACAGGAAGAGGATGAGGACGTTTAGCAACGTCATCTCTTTAACCCTAAAAACTCCAAGCCATGTTTTCTCTGCCTGTTTTTTACATTCCTACATCCCTCGGATGGGTCACACTTTTTATCCTTAGAGACAAATAGAACCATACGATCCCCATTAGCCTGCAGCGAGGCCACCATAACAAATTTTACTGTGCAATAAATTTTCTCAGAAATTATCACGATAATGTCATCATTTTGAGGCCATAATAGTACAAGTACATACTTCAAAGATCAATACACTTTCATTTCTAAAGAACATTTACATTGGAAATGGAAGAAATTTTAAATAAAAACAAAAATAGAATGGACTCTCAATCTCATCAACAATGAATGAAAACCAAAAATAACAAGATAGAAAATAAAGTCTGTTCTGTAAACAAAACTGTCCTTCAAAAAACAGATTAAAAATATATTAAACAGGGAAAACCGCTAAAACTACCAGCTAGTACTATTGTATTTAAAAAAATCATTGCCATTTATGAAATCCTTCCGAACCTCTCGATTAGCCAGCATTGCTTGGTGTGTATTCAGCGTGAGAAATCAAATCTCACGGCTGATGTGTGAGAGTTGGCGGCTCAGTAAAACGCGGCGTGACAACCAGCGGTTCTTCCTGGGTCCTTTTAATACAATCAAATCTATGGACATGTACATGCAGTACGTTTACCTACATAGAGAAATGAATCACATCCCTCCATCCAAAGTCCATAAACTAGTCTTTAATAAAAATGCATGTCATTTTAGGAAAGGACCGGGACCAGCATCTGACAAAAAGGTGTTAAAAAACAAAATCTGGTGATTGAAGAGCTGCTCTGTTAACGTGCTATTCCCGTCTGAAGATGATTGCTCAGATTTCTGGAATTAACACGGCTGAACGCCGCCACCAAATCGGCTTTTTCACGTTAATGGCTTCATTTTCATTAAAAGCTAATGCACACCATGGCTTGTGGTTGGTTGGGGCATTAAGTCCATAACATCATGAAGCTCTCCTGGCTGCATCTGCTGGCACAGATTAGAAAGTTAATCCCATCTCGGACAGAAATGCAGACCTCTGCAGAGAGGTGCAGCTCTGAATGCTCAGACCTGGCAACGTCTTCATCTTCAGCTGTGTTTAGCACATCCCTACTTTATAAGAATTTTACCAGATTACCTTTAGATACCTGCAAACTTCCTGTGGAAGTACATCCATTTCCAGATTTTTGTATCTGTAGTCTGTACGGTGTATACAGGACACAAGCTCCAGCATCACATGACCAACGGAGTACAAGCTGATGAATCAGCCATCGCCTTGATTGGCTGATCATTCAACATCACCTGGTCCCAGATCACCGGACACAGAACAATGTGTCCGGTACGTTAGCACCAGGATTCCTCCAGGAATTCTCAAACTGGTGATGGAGAACTTGTCTCCTCATTACACTTAAACAGCTGATTGCGAGGCTGAGAAAGTAGCCCGTTTACGTCACATTTGGCATCTAAAGACATGACGTTGCAGCTACGCAACCTGCCACCGAGTTTCACGTTAAATATAAAAAAAGCGAGTCAGCTGTTCCCTGCAAAGACAGCTTCAATACTTAGAGCTCATAGATCATCTTGGGCGGTGGCACCAGGGGACGAAAAGCACCGCCCCTCAAGGAGAGAAAAAAAACCAAAAAAAACCAAACACATTATGTGGGTCAATAACAAAGCTTCTCAAAAGATATTTAAAGTTTTTGTGGCAGAATAATTTAAGATTATAGCATTTTAATGGTAAATATTTCATCATCTGATTTTACACTTAAAGTAAAAAAAAGTAAGATACAAATCAGTTAACCCTTTGTTCCCTTTAACCTCATATTTACTGCATTAAATTGATATTTAACCTGGTGGCACCACCTGACTAAAGTAAAGAATATACATATAGTAATATAATCGACTGCAACAGACGTTTTCTGACACGCCCCTCGTGGGTCTGGATCACATGACTTCCACCTGCACGTATAGGCGAATCTTTGTTTACATCTTTTTGCGCATGCGCGTGTGGTTGGGTGGCAAGAAGACCTGTTGAGATGGCGGAACCTGCTAGCATAAACAAGAAAGTAAGCGGGCGAAATCGAAATTATATAAGTACGCTAAGCTCCGAAGACCAGAGGAGGTTTAGAGAGAAACTAAAAATTTGTGTTGCAGACAAAATCGAACAAATACAAAGCCCATATGAAGTCTGGGATGACGAAAAATACTGGTCTGACTCACCTGCATCTTGGCCACAGATGTGCTAGGGAGATATTTATTCTTATTTAGTTGAAAGCCCTGGACCCTTCACCCACGAGAGGTTAAAAGCTTTTAAAAGCCTCGAAGCTTATAACTATTTTGTTTCAAGAAAGGTTGGGCCAATCTTTTCGGTGAAACAAAAATCAGTGGTCGTGCTCAAAGCGGAGGTCAGACCCGGCCAAGCAGTGTCACAGCGTGATTCGCATCTTCCGTGGGTGATCGCCCAAGAAAACGGTGAAATAATCACATGTCACTGCGACTGCAAAGCCGGGTAAGGCTTTATTTATCAGTGCCTTTGAATTTTTCATTTTAAATCTAATGACTGTTTTTCAATTTTATTGGTCCTGTTAACTATAATTTAAATGGCGTTTGGTCTATCGTGAAAAACGATAATAACATCTTACAAAATTTTTCTTTCAAATCCAGTCTAGGAGAAACATGCAGTCATGTAGCAGCTTTAATGTTTAAAATAGAAACAGCGGTCAGGATAGCACTCACAACAGCTGCGTGTACCAGTGAGGCTTGCAGGTATCAAAGCACGTATCATAGCACGTAACCATTTCCTTCTTTTTTCGGGGTCTTTTTCGGTGGGAATGCGGAAAAACTTTTTGTTGGGCCCCCAACGAGCCGTACAGCCAATCACACAACACGAGTGAACCATGTAGTAGATCGCCCTCAAACTCCAAACGCAAAGAAATCCAGCTAACAGATGCAGCTTCTTGCCACCCAATACCGTGATGCAATGCGGCAAAAGGTAAACACTGACGTCACAAAAGATTCGCCTATTACTAAACAAAATTTCCTCAGAAACAAAGACCATGAATAAAAATCACGTTCCTGGAGGAATTTAACCATTTAAAGTTCTTTAAAACGTTTAAAAGTAGGTGGAGTGTTTACTGGGTTGCCATGACAACAGTCTCCCTATGAGGAACAGCCCCAGCCAACAGTGGCGCCATGTTGGTGAAATTCACCTTTGGTCTCGCGCTGCTTACTTACGTCACAAAAGCAGATAAAAGCTTGGCTTCTTCCATCTGCTCAATCTGAGTGACTTTTCTAATCTACCAAACTATGGCGTCATCATCGGACCCCCACCTTCCTCCGGGATCAGAACCGTCCACAATACCGGAACACACCAACCCCGGTTTCGCACAGGCCGGCGGATATTGTGGCGGTCACGTGGCTGCCTTTGTTCGCCGCTGCGTGGGTTAATTTTGTCACCAAAAGCGCCTCGAAGTTACCGCACATTCACTCACATCTGATACGATCCCAGAACGCACAGAAATGTCTGGAACTCTTATGTTTCACTGAAATACGAGGTACCGGACTTGATGCAGACCGAGTGGCGGGCAAAAACCGGGCTTCCGCCCCAGTCGGTCTTCATCAGCAGGGATCAAAACCAGAAGTAAACTGAGAATAGAGCTGTAGATGTTTTACCTTAATGATGAAGCGCCAGCTAGCAGCAGACAGCCTGGTTAACCGGGAAGAGGACGGACTGAGGGAACGCAGCAGCCTTTTATAAGGACGACGGCAAGCCGGAAGAGACAACAGTCTTCCACCAGGGTTTTGCTTCCTAGCCCCTCCCACGGAGACGAGAGTAGAGTTCGACGTCACGCCATGAAAAACGAAAGTGATATAACTTCCACATTAAACAACATATCTGAACCAAAATGGCCATGTATGATGCCAGTCCCATCCTGAACACATCTACATGTCAGTATTTGGATTATGAATTGGCCACGTCCCCTGGCGACAGGAAGTCATGGTTTTTACTCAAAGACCCACTTCTCTGACGATTTGAACACAACCAGGTCCAAACTGGGTCAGACAGCAGACAACAAGTTGGTGATGATATCCTGTGAAAACTGTTGCTCTACGCTGCAGGGCGAGACCGTGGCGCCATGGCCAACTTGGATAAGACTCCATGACATCATAAATCAATATAAATCCCTCAATTCTCACCCAATCCCCATCAGACTTGCAGAGATTAATCAGGGTCTGGTCCTGAACAGATCCATACGACCAATTCCGGTCTAGCCCTAAGCCCCGCCTACTTTCAACAGGAAGTGCTTGTTGTGGAAATTTCATATTATTCCCTTTACTGTATTGTGTCTACTGATCACTCTCAGGGTAAACAGCTTGTTTATGTTCTTGGTAATTAAGTTTAATACTGAGTAGCCTGTTGCTATCGTAAGTGGATGCATTCCTTAGAGCAGTTCACACTGACCTGTGTGACTTATCTGATACCAGCCAGGCGCCTCAGGATGACCCAGCCGGGCATCCTGTCTTAATGTCACTGGGGTTGTTTATGTGCTCAATAAGTGTCTAATCCTGTGTGAGGAACAATCTCTTTGTTTTTATCTTACAAGATATATGATGTGCTGTGACGTGATCATTCTGCTTAAAAAATGCTGCCTGTGTGTTTCTTATCAGATTCTCTTCAGATCTCTGTGCTGTCAGACCTCTGAACAGTCTCTCAGATTGCAATTCTATTCTTTCTATTCTTCCTATTCTTTCTATTCTTTCTATTCTTTCTATTCTTTGTATTTTAATTCTGTGTTCGAATAAACTTGTAATCATTCTTCACTTCAGAACCAGACTCCTCATTCCTTGACAGAGTAACTTTTTTTGCCTCAACATGCTTTTTTTCAGACGCCGGGGTCCATCTCCTCAGGAATGAAACTTACACTTGAAAGTGCTTCACAACAGGTCAAACCCTTTCATGATACCACAATAAAAATCTCAAGTTCCTTCGCCAAACGTAACCATGGCGAATATTGGTCCGACGTCATCAAACAGGAAGTACTTGTAACTGACCCACTGTAACGTTGATCTCCACCAAACCTGGCAGGGAGGAGCATGGTCCTCTCATGAGGAAAATAAAGAAAGACGTACAATAATGACAGATTTACACTAAAGACAGACTTACATTAATGACAGACTTACAATAAAGAAAGACGTACAATAATGACAGATTTACATTAATGACAGACTTACATTAAAGACAGACTTACATTAAGGACAGACTTACAATAAAGAGAGACGCACATTAATGACAGACGTAGATCAAAAACAGACTTACATCAAAGACAGACGAACATCAAAGACAGACGAACATCAAAGACAGTCTTACAGCAAAGACAGACGTACATCAAAGACTGACTTACATTAAAGACAGACGAAGATCAAAGACAGACGTACATAAAAAACAGACTTACATCAAAGAGAGATTTACATCAAAGACAGACGTACATTAAAGACAGACGTACATTAATGACAAACAAATATTACAGACAAATGTACATTAGAGACAGACGTACATTAATGACAGATTTATATTAAAGGCAGACTTAAATTAAAGACAGACGTATATCAAAAACAGATTTACATAAAAGACAGATGTACATCAAGGACAGACGTACATCAAAGTCAGGCTTACATCAAAGACCGACGTACATTAAAGACAGACGTACAACAAAGACAGACGTATATTAAAGACAGACTGACATAAAAGACAGACTCACATGAAAAACAGTCTTACTTTAAAGATCAGACGAAGATCAAAGACTAAGGTACATCAAAGACAGGCATACATTAAAGATAGATGTACATTAATGACAGACGTACATTAAAGACAGACTTATATTAAAGACAGACGTATATCAATCACAGATTTACATCAAAGAGAGATGTACATCAAAGACAGACGTACATTGAAGACAGACGTACATGTAAGACAGACTTACATCAAAGAGAAATTTACATCAAAGACAGGCGTACATTAAAGAGAGACTTACATTAATAACAGAAGTACATTAAAGACAGACTTATATTAAAGACAGACTTACAGACTGTCTTGCTCTCCTTCTCGCTCTTTTGCTCTCCTTCTCGCTCTCGTGCTCTCCTTCTCGCTCTCGCTCTCTCCCCTCCCGCCGGGGGCTCCTTCGGGGTGGATGGGGGTGCTGTGCCTTGGGCCCGACCAGGATATGTGTGTGCAACCTGGGGCTCTCTGGTCCCCTGGTGTGGTGGCGTGGTCTGCCGGGGGTGGGTGGGTGTCCGGGGCGCTGATGCGTTGGGCTCTTGGCTGGGCCGGGCCTTTGCCCCTCTTCCCTCGGGTGGTCTTGGGGAGGCGGGGGCGCCTATAGCAGCCAGCCGAGGAGTTGGCTGCCTGGGACAGAGGTCTCTCTCCCAGTTGTGGCCCTCCCCAAGCCCCTCTCCTCCCCCGCCACCCCACATCATACACACCACACATAGGGCACTGTGGGGCGGGTGGAGGCGGTGGGTTTTGCTGAGGGGTCCCCGTTGCGGGATCCCCCGGTGGACCCCTGCGACTGCCTGCCCCACTAGATTTTAATCACAGCCTAGACATCAATGTACATTTAGGGCCTCGGGGGGATGGGCACATGGGCTGTGGGTGGCCGGACAGGAGCCACTGAGGTGGCCCCTCCTCCATCCCCTCCCTTTGTGACCTCTCTCCCCCTGATTTTATTTACACGTTAGACACTACCACATTTAACAGTACTTCACTACACACATAACACACACTCACACACACTGAGGGAGTCCTGAGGGGGTCCTGCTGCCTGGCAGCTGCCTGGCCCTCCGTGCGGCCCGCGCCGCAGCGCCCGGCGCCCGCTGGGCCTGCTCGCCATCTCCCTGGGCTGCCCGGTGCCCCTGCCCCGTCGCGCCGGGGGTTCCGGTCTGGGGACCCCTCTGCTCTGGTCCGGGTAGGCTGCTGCTCTGTCTGCTTTGGCTGTCCCGGGCTTGGTACTCTGTGGATCTGCTTGGCCTTTGGGGCCTCGGGCTCCCCCCGTCCCCCGCTGATGCTTCGGGGTGCGGCGTGATCGCGGCCCCCTTGCGGGTACACATTTCCTCCCTGTTGCATGGCCACACATGCATATTAACACGTGCATGCTCACAAACGTGCTCGTCTCTCCATCCGCTTCTCACTAGATGTGGCTGATGTTTGTGTGTTGGTACGTTCATCTGCAGGTACGTTTGATGACTATTGTAATTTTTTATATTATCATCATTCTATCTTTCTTTCGGTATCATGTAGTACTGTGGTAGTTTATGTTGTTGTTTTTTTTTTGTGATATGTTCTGGGCAGCATAGACAACTGTTATTTCCACATTTTAATCCTGTCCTTTTCTCCCTTTTTTTTTTTTCTCTCTCTCTCTCTTCCTCTATCTCCCTGTCAGGTTCGGCACTGACATATAAGACTAAAGAAAATAAGATTACAATAAAAATAATAAAAATATCAAGGGCAGCCATGTATATAACATGTCTCCCTTGGTAGAGCAAATCTGTCAAGCAAAATATGGCACACAGACCACCGTTCTGTATGTTAGGATGCTGGACAGGACAGGGTTAAAAAAAAAAAAAAAAAAAGAAACTTCAGCGTGTGTTCTTTGGGAAGCAGGAAAAGCAGTAATGAGAGGGAAAATAATTTCTTTCTCTTCTCATAAGAAAAAGAAGGAAACTTTGA
This sequence comes from Melanotaenia boesemani, assembly GCF_017639745.1. NCBI lineage: Eukaryota > Metazoa > Chordata > Actinopteri > Atheriniformes > Melanotaeniidae > Melanotaenia > Melanotaenia boesemani. Next base: position 30,111,962 of record NC_055702.1, read on the forward strand.
GAATCTCAGAGTAAGAACTCAGAATTAAATCCTTAGAGGAGCTTACCATGTCTCCCCAGAAGAACACACACTAAATGCTATAAGGAAAGCTAAACTTGAACTTAATGAAATAATAGATAAAAAGATGCAATTCTTGGTGCAAAGACTTCGCTTGGAGAATTTTGAGCATGGCAACAAATCAGAAGTGTCTGGATGGTTAGTAAAGCTTTGGCCAGAAGAATAGAAAAAATAACCCCTCTAATAATACATCCTGACCAAACAGGCTTTATTAAAGGTAGACATTCCTCTACCAACATGCGTAGATTAATCAACATCATAGATTATTCTACTCTACATAATCTGGAATCCACAGTCATTTCTTTAGACGCAGAAAAAGCATTTGACCGAGTAAACTGGAAATTTTTATTTGCAATGTTAAACAAATTTGGGTTTGGGTCATCTTTCATAGATTGGATAAAAATATTATATAACAACCCAAATGCATGTGTGAAGACCAATGATCAAACTTCTCCAAGCTTCTGTTTGCAGAGAGGAACCAGACAGGGCTGCCAGCTTTCTCCATCACTCTTTGCTATTTTTATTGAACCCCTAGCTGCTGCCATAAGACAAAATAAAGAGATTAAAGGAATCCATGCTAAAAATATAGAACACAAGATAAGTCTTTATGCTGATGACGTATTACTTTTCCTCCAGAACTCATCGACATCTCTCCCCCAGACAATCACACTTATTAACACATTCTCATCAATATCTGAATACTCTATTAACTGGTCTAAGACTATTATTATGCCCATTAACTGTGACCTACAAAACACACCCAATACTACAATACAGTCTGGAAACATTAGATATCTAGGCATAAACATTTCCCCCAGGTTATCAGAACTGACAAAGCTAAGTTATGTCCAGCTACTTAAAGCAATAGAGGATGATCTCTCACGGTGGAGGCACTTACCCATATCACTCATGGGGAGGGTTGCCACAGTTAAAATGATGGTTCTGTCTAAAGTAAACTACCTGTTTTCAATGATACCCACTAAACCATCCTCCAGCTGGTTTAAGTCACTGGACTCACATATATCAAATTTTTTATGGAAAAACAAGCCATCACGTATCAGTCTAAAAACTTTACAACAGACTAAAGATAGAGGTGGATTGGAGCTACCCAACTTTAATCATGTTTTCTTAGCTAACAAGCTGCAGCATATCTCCAAATGGCTAAAACCTAGCAGTCTGGATGAACCATGGTTAGATGTAGAGCAAGCATTATGTGAGGATCTGTTTATCTCTGACCTGCCATTCATCAGCTCAGCCATCAAAACACATAAGTGTTTTCAAAGCATCAATATCAGTTTCTCTTTAGTGGCTTGGTGGGATTTTCTAAAAATAACCAAATCCTCACTTTTTCCATATAAGTTTACACCCCTCTGCAACAACGCTGACATCCTGCAAAACAAAAAGCTTATCAATTTTACTCAATGGAAAAATAAAGGAATAAAACAGAACATATAATAGAAAATGGAAACTTCTTGTCATTTAATATTCTCACTTCACAATATGGAATCAGTAGCAAAACATTTTTAGAATATCACCAGCTTAAATCTATTATATGTAAAAAATATACCATTAATCAATTAAACTTACAGCTACCTATTAGGGTGGCAGAATTCATGAATTTCAGTGCCTCAAAGCTATTATCAAAAACATATAGACTGTTATCTAAACTAGAAGACTCAATCTGTCTTCCAACTTCAAAATGGGGGTGGGTTAGGGTTACTTATCCAGTAACTTTAATAAAGATAAATGGTCACAAATATGTTTAAACACCTTTAAAATGACTAAGAATTCAAATATGCAACTGATACAATTCAAAATTCTGCATAGAACTCATTATACAGGACAAAGGATGTTCAGGATGGGTCTGTCACAATCAAACATCTGCCCACACTGCAATGAAAACACCCCTGACAACTACCTCCATGCCTTGTGGTCCTGCACACCTGTCTGCAGGTTCTGGCTTCAGGTATGTGTGGACATGTCAACATGGTTTAAATGTAATATTCCTGCAAACCCCACACTGTGTCTACTAGGTGAGTTGGGTGACATTAATATGGCAATTAACTCTGCACACATGATACGCACAGCATTATGCATCGCAAAGAAAACTATCCTTGTGAACTGGAAAACCAAAAATAATCTGTGTATTCAGCAGTTTAGGAATCTCTTAGTTGACCACATCAGTAGTAAGACAATGTCTACCTCCTCAAAAAACTATATTACCTGAATCTCATTCCCTCTGGTCCCCTGTGCTTAGCTCCTTCACTCAGTGTAGATGGAGGACTGTGACCTCGTTGCTATGGGGGTTGAAAAATGGCCGGGAGTGACTGGTGGTTGCGGGTTCTTTGTGGTTTCCCATAGTGCGGGGCCAGGCTGCTCTGCTCTGGGTCTGGCCCTGTCGGGGGCTGTGGGGGCCAGCGGTTGGAGTCGCCTCGTGGCAGGGGGTGAGGCCACTGGTGGCACCTGGGTCGGTAATTCATGAGGTATAATAAATAAGGTAGATGTTACAATCTGTCCTGTCACTCCAGCACTCCCCTGTCCTGCCACTCCTCCATTCACTCCTCACTTCCCTGATCCTCCACACCAGTTCCAGATCCTCATCAGTAATCTAGTCAACCTGCCACACCTGTCTTCCTTTGTTCCCCAGTCCTTTATATACCCCACCGGTTCAGTCACTCCTTGTTGGACCTTAAACCACACACCTCAAGGACTCACTCCCGTTCCGTCTCCAGATTCCTCACGTCCCTGTTGGTAATTGTATGTGTGTCTGCAATATTCCATTCTGTAAATAAATCTGTTGAACATCCTCCTGTCTTCCCGGAGTCCAAGTGTAACAGAAGGTCCGACCAACTACAGAATGAGCCGAGGAAGTAGAGTAAGACATGGATTCCTCGACACTGGACCACCCTTTTCCACGGAGGCTGAGATGAGGAGATGGCTGGACCAAATGATAAGTCTTCGGGACAGTTTTTCTGGCTGGTCGCCATTCCAGGGTTCCAGGTTGGCGATCCGGCGAGGTCCAGCTCCCAGGCTCACGTCCTCCGTGTCGCCTCCAGCTCCCAGGCTCACGTCCCCCGTGTCGCCTCCAGCTCCCAGGCTCACGTCCCCCGTGTCGCCTCCAGCTCCCAGGCTCACGTCCCCCGTGTCGCCTCCAGCTCCCAGGCTCACGTCCCCCGTGTCGCCTCCAGCTCCCAGGCTCACGTCCCCCGTGTCGCCTCCAGCTCCCAGGCTCAAGTCCCCTGAGCTGACGTCTGCTCCGGCTCCACAGCGTCCGACGCCCCAGCAACGGTCTACTCCCGCTCCACAGCGTCTGACGCTACAGCCACGGTCAGCACCTGTTCTGCGGCCTCCTGTGCCTGTTCCCCGGTCCTGTCTGGCTCTACAGCGTCCGACGCCCCAGCAACGGTCAGTCCCGGCTCCACAGCGTCCGACGCCACAGCCACGGTCAGCCCCGGTCCTGCAGCCTCCCATGTCTGCTTCCCAGTCCTGTTCTGCTCCGCAGCCGCCGACGCCTGCTCCCCGGTCAGTCCCGGCTCTACAGCGTCCGACGCCACAGCAACGGTCAGTCCCGGCTCTACAGCGTCCGATGCCACAGCCACCGTCAGCCCCGGTCCTGCAGCCTCCCATGTCTGCTTCCCAGTCCTGTTCTGCTCCGCAGCCGCCGACGCCTGCTCCCCGGTCAGCCCCGGCTCTACAGTGTCTGACGCCACAGCAACGGTCAGTCCCGGCTCTACAGCGTCCTACACCACAGCCCCGGTCTGCACCAGCCCTGCAGCCTTCTCCGCCTGCTTCCCAGTCCGGTCCGGCTCTACAGTGCCAGACGCCACAGCAACGGTCAGTCCCGGCTCTTCTGCGTCTGACACCACAGCCCCGGTCTGTTCCTGTCCTGCAGCCTCCCGTGCCTGCTCCCCGGTCTTCACCGGATCTCCCACTTCATACACCGATGCCACGGATTGTTCCTGCTCGGTCTCCGACGTCTGCGCCACGGGCTGCACCATTATTACCTCCGACACCAGCGCAACGGTCCTGTCCGGCGCTCACCAGTCCGAGGTCAGCTCAAGTCTCCGAGGAGGTCGACGGCTTCAACGCTCCTCTCCCGCCAGTGGGTCCAGTCTCCGAGGGGGTCTCAGAGCGAGACGCTCCTCTCCAGCCCCTGGTTCTGTCCAGTCTGTCAGTTCCTGTCTCCGAGGAGGTAGATGGTTTCTGCGCTCCTCTCCCGCCAGTGGCTCCGGTCTCCGAGGGGGTCTCCAAGTGGGACGCTCCTCTCCAGCCTCTGGGTCCTTCCTGTTTCCCGCTCCAGTCAGTGCGACCTCCCGGTCGCCCGCCAGAGACTCAGCTCCAGTCAGTGCGACCTCCCGGTCGCCCACCAGAATTATTATTAGCATGTCTCTGTCTTCCAGAGCTCCTGTCGGCACCCCTCTCTGCGCTCGAGCTTCAGTCTGTGTGCCTCCCTGCATTCCAGCTTCAATCAGCACACCTCCCAGAGCTCCAGTCAGCGCGCCTGCCAGAGATCCAGCTCCAGTCAGTGCATCCCTCAGGCCGTCCGCCTGAGCTCCAGCTCCAGCCTGTGCATCCCTCAGGCCGTCCGCCTGAGCTCCAGCTCCAGCCTGTGCATGCCTCAGGCCGTCCGCCTGAGCCCCAGCCTGTGCATGCCTCAGGCCGTCCGCCTGAGCCCCAGCCTGTGCATGCCTCAGGCCGTCCGCCTGAGCCCCAGCCTGTGCATGCCTCAGGCCGTCCGCCTGAGCTCCAGCCTGTGCATGCCTCAGGCCGTCCGCCGCCGGAGATCCAGGCTGCCCGTCCGCCGCCGGGGATCCAGTCTGCTCGTCCGCCGGTGCTCTGGTCCATGCCTGCTCAGCGTCCGGTGATCCAGCCAACCTGTTCTCCAGAGCTCCGGTCCGAGCATGCCCGTCCGCCAGGGGTTAGGCCCTGGTCTGCTCGTCCTCCGGGTCGTCCTCCTTCCATGACCCGGCCCTGGTCTTCTCGTCCTCCGGGTCGTCCTCCTTCCATGACCCGGCCCTGGTCAGTCCGGCCTCCCAGGTCCCGGACCTGGCCTGCTCATCCTCCGGGGCGTCCTCCAAGGATCCGGTCCAGGTTTTCCCGTCCTCCTGGACGCCCACCGGAGTTTTGGGTGTTTTGTCTCCCCCTTGTGGTCGTCCGCCAGGGCTCCAGCTCCTGTCCTCACAGCCCTCCTGTCGTCCTCCCAGGCCGTCTGGAATCCGGCCTTCTGGAGGGGGGCGGTACTGTTACAATCTGTCCTGTCACTCCAGCACTCCCCTGTCCTGCCACTCCTCCATTCACTCCTCACTTCCCTGATCCTCCACACCAGTTCCAGATCCTCATCAGTAATCTAGTCAACCTGCCACACCTGTCTTCCTTTGTTCCCCAGTCCTTTATATACCCCACCGGTTCAGTCACTCCTTGTTGGACCTTAAACCACACACCTCAAGGACTCACTCCCGTTCCGTCTCCAGATTCCTCACGTCCCTGTTGGTAATTGTATGTGTGTCTGCAATATTCCATTCTGTAAATAAATCTGTTGAACATCCTCCTGTCTTCCCGGAGTCCAAGTGTAACAGTAGAAAACATATTTTTAAGAGTTACTAATTGTATTTTGTTTATCTTGTAGCTCTTACAGTGTGTTTACATACACGGCTGTTCAATAAAAATTGTGAACCATCAGTTTGAGAAACTATCTTATCAATCAGGGATGCTACAATAAGAGCTTGACTCAAGCTGAGGAAGTACTCAACTCCTGCTCAGCAAAGAGGTCCTAGAAAGATCCACTTCACAGCTCCTATAAGGTCATTTGGGATCTGATGGTCTACGGCATTGTCCCTTCCTCAATATGGAGACATCTGAAGATGAAACTGAGCACTGTTGCAAATATTTTATAAGCATTATTATTAATTTACTCATTTATTATTCATTTACTCATTTAAACATTCTTATTCATTTACTCATTTACATTTTATCCTTAGATTTTAGTAACATTTATTAGGCTCTGCTTTTAATTGACAGAGCTACATTATTATATAGTGGTGCTGAGGTGAAAACAGCTTAGTTATTATCATTCCTTCACAGCTTACAGATTCACAAACAGGACACAAACTCATACAGGGTTACTGAGTTCAATACTGAGAAAATACCAAGGGACCTTGAAACTGTTCTGGGTGTCCAGCAAGGGAGTTGTTGTGAATATTGTTATTCCCTTACTTATCTACTCACTCGTAGATGCATGTAAAACAGTCACCAGAGACATTATCAAGGTTGCCCATGAAAGACTCTCAGGCATAGATGATTATGATAGTAACAAAGTAAAGATGCGTCTCCGTGAGCTTCTTGACCCAGACTATGCTCAAACCATTTATAGTCCCTCTGTCACGCTCACAAGTAAACATTCTTCCACAAGTATGTCATGCTCTGCTTAGTCAGTAGTAGCTGCAAAGAGAGCAGCGGCTGCAGCAGAGTTAGCAGCTAAGGAAGCATAGTATGAAGTGTTATTAGAAGAGGAAAAGCAAAAGGAAAAGATACAACTTCTAGAGGAAAAGCAAAGAAAGGAGCTTGAATCTCAAAGGCGGGAGTTAGAAAGAATAAAGGCTGAAAAGGAGTTAAAGGTTGCACGAGCTAGACTGATGACTTATGATCAAGAGATGAAGAGTGAGTGCAGTGCTCATGCTGTAGACATAGGCAGGGCAGCTCAAAGCCCCCCTGCAGTTTCTGCTCCCATTTAGGCTCCTAACAGTAATGTAATGTCTACTTCACCTCTACAAGCTGACGTCCTTCACTTAGCTCAAGCAATACAGGACAGTATCACCATGAACAGACTGCCAATGCCAGAGCCCTCCACATTCACAGGTGATCCAATACAGTTCATTGAGTGGAAAGCTTCATTTCCTGCACTCATTGATAAAAAGAACATCTCGCCTGCGGACAAACTGCACTACTTAAAGAAATATGTAGGAGGTCCAGCTCGAAAGGCACTTGATGGCATCTTCTGCAGAGATGACAGTGATGCATACAAAGATGCATGGGAACGCTTCAACCAAAGGTATGGACATTCATTTGTCATTCAGAAGACATTCAGAGAAAAGCTGGCAAAATGGCCAAAGATACAAACAAAGGACTCTACAGGATTTAGGGCATTTGCTGATTCCATTCAAACATGTTATGAAGCCTTGCCCCACGTTGAAGGCTTAAACATTCTCAACGACTGTGAGGAAAACCAAAAACTTGTTCAAAAGCTACCAGACTGGGCTGCTGCAAGGTGGAATCGACAAGCTACTCAGTTCATGAAAGACAGTGGGAAGTTTCCAGGTTTGAAGGACTTTGCAGAGTTCATGTCATCTGAAGCAGAGATTGCGTGCAACCCCATCACATCATTTCAGGCTCTCCATTCCACAGACTTTACCACAAGCACTATTAAAAGTCACCAAAAGGAAAAAAAGATGTGACCAGTAGTGTTAAAGCTAAGGCCACCCCAATAAGGTTAAAGCTCACCACAATGCTTGGTAAAGATGCTGCTGTCCCAAGCAAGCGTGTCTCAGGTCTCAAAGTGAGAGGCTACAACTCCTCAGAAATGATCGAGCTCCCTCCTGCTTACACTAAAAACTGCATACCAGTGAATCGCTCTCACATTCCAACCTGTGAAACAGCAGGGCAATGGAATCATCTCAAAGTGATGAGATTCCCCCACAGTTCGAGTGTGAAGTTGGCTTGTTAATATGCTACAATTGTTCTAAGGCACTGGCACCAAGGCAGGTAATCTTAGGAGGAGAGAACGAACCTTATGCAGTTCGCACAGCATTGGGCTGGAGTATTGTAGGCCCCACATCTTCTCACAATGACTCTTTAAGCATGTCTAATGTGTGTCACAGAGTTACAGTCAAAGAGCTCCCCCCAGTGACTCCAGCTGATTCACTCAAGGTTCTCGAGTCTGACTTCAAGGATGATAACAAGAACAACAGATCAGTGTCTCAAGATGACATACAGTTTTTGAACACATTATAAGACGGCATTTACAAAAACACAGGAGGACGTTATGAAATGCCACTTCCATTTAAGGAGAGGCCGTACTTACCGGACAATAAACAAATGGCCACTGTGTGACTTCAAAGCCTCAAAGGCAAACTGTCAAAGGATCAAAGGTACAAGGAGCAATATGTACAGTTTATGAATGAAGTCATAGAAAAGGGACACGCAGAAGAAGTACACAATGAGGCAAAGGAAGGAGAAAAGTGGTACATTCCCCACCACGGGATATATCATCCTCAAAAACCAGACAAACTGAGAGTAGTTTTTGACACCTCAGCAAAATATAAAGGTAACAGTCTCAACGATCATTTGCTGTCAGGCCCAGACTTACTGAACAATCTTAACGGCATCCTCATCAGATTCAGAAGGCATCAGGTTGCATTGTTGTATGACATTGAAAAAATGTTCCACCAATTTCACGTGTATGAAGCAAACAGAGACTATTTAAGATTTCTGTGGTGGAGAAATGGCAACCTGAACACTGAGCCCCAACACTTTTGTATGAAAGTGCACCTTTTTGGTGCTACATCCTCGCCAGGCTGTGCCAATTATGGTTTGAAGCATCTTGCTAAAGAGAACAAGACACAGTTTCCCCTTGCTTCACAGTTTGTAATGAAAGATTTTTATATGGATGATGTGACGTGACAAGCCCTGCAAGCATCGAGGAAGCTATTCAGCTTGCACAGGAGGCTCAGGCCCTCTGTGCTTCCGGTGGTCTCAGACTACACAAGTTTGTAAGTAACGACAAATCAGTGTTAGAAAGCATTCCAGCATCTGAACGTGCCTCTCCGCAGCACACATGTGACATCATTTTGTGACTCTAAACTTGAAAGGGCACTAGGCATTCAATGGCACATCGATTCAGACAAACTCAGGTTTTGCTTTCACCCAAACGACCAACCTGCTACAAGGCGTGGCATTCTATCAACGATAGAATCTATTCTATCTATTTACGACCCGCTGGGATTTATCTCCCCCTTTGTACTAACAGGCAAACGAGTGCTCCAAGAGGCATGCAAACAAGGCACAGGCTGGGATGATCCCCTTCCTAGTGAACTAAGGCCAGTGTGGGACAACTGGAAAAGAGACATTCAGAACTTGGAAAAGGTCATAATGCCACGCTGTTATGTTCCTAAAGACTTTGGCCTAATAGTGAAAACTGAGTTGCATCATTTTTCTGACGCAAGCTCACATGGTTATGGTCAGCGTTCATATTTACGATTACGAAATGTGCATTGTGCTTTGGTTACAGCAAAGACCAGAGTTGCTCCTGTCAAGGTAACAACAATACCAAGACTTGAACTGACAGTTGCTGTTAACTCCATTATTGTAAGCAACATGTTAAAAGATGAGCTGGGACTGACACAGATCGATGAGTATTTCTGGACGGACTCCAAAGTAGTTTTAGGGTATATTAATAATGAAACACGTCGTTTTCACACATTTGTCTCCAACAAAGTTCAAAGGATAAGGCTCAACAGCTCCCCTCAGCAGTGGAGATATGCTCCATCTGAGCAAAACCCTGCTGACATTGCCTCTAGAGGCTCAAGCGTAAGTGAGCTCATGATTTCAGACTGGTTCAAAGGGCCACAGTTTCTGTGGAACAAGGAAATACCTCCAGCTGCAGACATTGACACTAATGTACCACTTGGAGATCCAGAGGTCAAGAATGTACACACTCTAAACAAGCTCAAAACAGACAACAAGGGTTTAACTGACAAGTTAACAAAGTTTTCCTCATGGTACAAAGCCACTCAAGCTGTAGCTCGACTCATTTGTTGTGCCAAAGGAGACAAAACAACAGGTCACAGTACAGTACAAGAAAGACAAAATGCAGAAAGTGTTATTCTAAAAGACATACAAGCAAGTGAGTATGCTGAGGAGATAAGGATGCTCAAAAACGGAAAGGCACTTCCTCACAAAAGCAAACTGTTTCAAATGGACACTTTTCTTGTTAGTGATGGACTCCTTAAGGTGGGAGGAAGACTCAAAAATGCACCATTCTGCTCCACATTAAAGCATCCAGTTATCATTTCAAAGGGTCGCCATGTTACTCAGCTGATAATAGCTCATTTCCACAGTAAAGTACAACACCAAGGGAAAGGACTGACAATCAATGAGATAAGATCAAATGGATTTTGGATACAAGGCATGAACAAAGCCGTGGCAAACTTTGTGCACCAGTGTGTAAAGTGTCGTAAATTAAGGAGAGGCACAGAGGAACAAAAAATGTCGGATTTCCCTACAGAGCATTTAGACCCAGCTCCACCATTCACATTTTATGGAATGGACTGGTTTTGGTCCTTTTCTGACCAAACAAGCTCGCAAGGTGCACAAGCGTTATGGATTTCTTTTCACGTGCCTGTGCTGTAGAGCAGTACACATAGAAATGGTAGACGATATGACTACAGACGCCTTTATCAATGCACTCTGTTGTTTTATAGCCATAAGAGGAGCAATTAGAGAGATAAGGTGCGATCAAGGAAGCAACTTCATTGGAGCTAAAATGAGCTGCAAGAAGCCTTAAAGCAAGTGGACTCTAACCGGATTACCACATTTCTCACCGAAAAACAGTGCGATTTCAAAATGCACTCTCCTCATTCAAGCCATACAGGAGGAGTATGAGAAAAACAAATTAGGACAGTTCGCAACATTCTGCTCTCAACAGCTTCCCTTTCCTCGGGCAGAATGGGCGAAGCATCACTAAGGACTTTCTTTTATGAGGCAATGGCGATTGTGAACAGCAGGCCTCTTACAGTGGACAACCTAAATGACCCAAACAGCTTAGAGCCATTAACTCCAAATCACCTGCTAACTATGAAGTCAAAGGCAGCCCTACCCCCTCTGGGTAAATTCATCAGGGAGGACATTTATGCCCCCAAAAGGTGGAGGCAGGTGCAGTATTTACACTGAAAAAAGTGACTTTTTGGTGGAGTAAATACTATTTGAGTAACTGTCATAATTTCTACCTAGTATTTTTAAGATCCAGTCAGAACTATAGTTTTTTAGGTAAAATTAAACATTTTATTAATGTAATACAGGAACCATGGGGAAAGAATAAGTTTTATTTTTGTTTTCCTCATAATATTTAAATGTTTAATATTTGTATGTACATAAACTTAGAAATACTGCGTAATTTTTACTCTGAAAGTGCAGTGTTTTGAAACGCATGCAGGACGCATGCGCAGTTGCGCACCAGGACTGGCTCTGGACGTTACAGGGTGAAGGATCAAGTAAGACTAGCACATAGGTAAGTCATTGCTGTTCTGTTTTAAATTTGTGATAATATGTAGGTCCGCATGTATTTTGATAGTTTGGCGCAAGATATGCTACTGTTCACAAGTTAATTTAAAGTTAGCTTAACGCCACATTAGTCCACCGGGCTTGTCTGTGAGTGTGAGGGCGGCAGTTTTCCCGATAAAAATAACTGAAGTTTAGATATTAAACAAAGCACTAACGTAACGATATAACATTTATCCAGTGACGTCAACATAGTAGAACACGATTCTCTGTAACACAAGAGTGAAAAGTTGGCGGCGACACTTAAGTAACGTTGCGGTAGAATTAATGCTGAGGGGGAAACACTGATGAAGGTTTGAGAGAAACGCCCCAGAATAGGTTTTTAAAACACACGTTTAATGACAGAAGCGCCAGAGGTCTTTGAGAGTCCCAGCTTGTGAATACAAAGAGACTTCGCTTGCAGTTTGCTTTCTTTTCTGTTTTTCTTTTTTTTTACAAGATACTAGTCAGCACGGCCACTAGCATGGCTGTGCTATGCGTTGTGAAGCCCACAGCAACTTCGCGATATGCAGACCGTTACTTTCGATGCCAAATGTGTCCGTTTTAGTAACGAAATTTATAATAAATTGTCTAAATTTTCACCAGTCTGCATTATTTGGGTTGACAACTTTTTTTCGTCACAGTAGACAGTTATTTCACTAGTTATAGGACCCATTTTCCGGTTTCCGGTTGTCTGCTTCCGTAACCGAGGCGACCAAATCGTTTACATAAATGTGCATGTCCTATGCATGTGCGCAACTGAGTTCAAGTGACTGCCACTACTGCACGCTGCATGGCATCACTTTCTGTTGACCAATGTTAATACACAAGTTACTATAATTAACAGTAAAGCAGAAAATAGTAATAGTTAAAATAAGCTCCGCCTTGAAATTAAACATCCCAGTGTATGAGTGTTAGGTACTGGTCTTGCCACAGTGTTTACAGAACATAACTTATAATCTTTTTTTAATAACTGTCATGTGATCTACTACTTATGTCAGCTGTACCTTTTTAAAAGGTTATTCCTTCAATGATATGCACACAACACAGCTTACTGCAGGGATATTGGGTGTCTGTGTGTGTGTTCATGATGCAGATCATTTAAATTGCCCCCCAGTTTCCAGGAAATTCCCTCAAATTCATGTACGTTCCCATAACTCCTATTTTTTTTTCTATTAACAGTAAACAAAGCAGAACAGAACATTATTATCATCATTTAGGCTGATAAGAAAAACATGTATGCATGATATGATGTTTTGTAAGTTTCCCTTATTCACCCATCATAATATAATGTTCAAATTGTGGCTGAATGTTTTAGACTATTGTTTTAATAACACAAATTGTGTCTCTTCATTTTCAGGTGCTCTTTGGAGGAGCCAGTGGGCTTTGTGGACAGTTGGAGTTGAGGTCTAGGTAGGAGGAGAAATTCATCAAGGAGAAAGAGGAGGCCCCTTGTGATTTGAGATGGTCATGCAAGAACTTTTGCTATTAATGCAATATGTATACATTCTTTTTTTTCTCCATTTAAATAGGAGTATATATAGAGGATTATGAGGCTGTTTGTATCCTTACCCTAATAGTTGTTTTGAGCATGTTTGTGTGCTAAACGTTCTTGACCATCCGAGTATTATATTTCTGTAATGAATGTTGAAACGCAGTTTCAGAGCGTCGCAAGTTTTTCACTGCATATTTGAAAAGCACTATTCCAGATCTGTACTGCATGTACAAAAGTATTGTGACACCTGCACAATCTAATGCTATTAACAGTAACAGTGTCGACAGTGTTTCTAATATTTTGGATGTAGTGTCTGTGTAATACTGTCTGTTCAATGGCTGCCCCATAAAAGATTGGGCAATTCAATCTACAATGGTAGTGGATTTACTTTGACAGTACTCGTTTGTTGAACTGTTTGAACTGAAAAATAAACATTTAAATTGCATTGTAATTTAGTTGTGTGATATGTGATAAATGTATATTAAATGCATAGAGAAAATGTATTTGGTAACATTTATCAAAAGAAAACTTGCAATGATTACCTAATTTTATTGAGTAATGTAATGTAATGCAACCAAGTAAATTAAAATGACAAGCACGAGAAAATAATAAAATCTACTAAATTATTTCATAACAGCAAATACTACAGATATATAAAATTTACTTAAATTTTTGAGGAAGAAATGTTTCCTGTCAATAAAAAACAAGTAGACTTAAATTAATTTGTTTAAATAAATATAAATTAAAACTGGGATGTTATCAAGTAAATATTACTTAATATCTTCACAACTGTTATGATTTATGGTAAGTTAATTTTACTTGATACTGGCAAGTAAATATTACTTGATATTGCAGCATTAAATTTTACTTAAATCATTTGCGTGCAAATACTTACAATAGATTTTTTAAGTAAATCTTATGAGTTATTTTTTTCAGTGTATCAGAACAGTTTTGGTCACGTTGGAAAAAGGAGTATCTATCCAACATCGCAACGAGGCAGAAATGGCACACTCCCAGGAGAAACTTGAAGTTGGAGACATTGTCTTAGAGAAAATGGACGATTCCCCACGCAATGAATGGAGATTGGCGCAAGTTATGGACACAGTAACTGACAAAGATGGACAGTTAAGAAAGGTAAAGATTCGCTTTGGAAAAAGGAAGACAGAGAAAGGACAATATTATGGTAAAATGACTATAGCGGAGTGCCCAGTGCAAAAACTGGTTCTGCTCCTAGAGACTGTTTAATCTCATTGTACAGTTCAAGCTTTATTCATAGGGCTTATGTTGTTTCATTGACTTTAATGATTACAGGTCCTTTCTTCATTGGGAAATCATTATTGCTCCATTTCGTTACCAGTTAAGCTCTAATTATTTGGTGGTAGTGTAAATGACCTTGCTAACATTTACTTTATTGTGAAATTGGTTCATGAAGTGTTTATGTACTTTTAGAGCTTTAATACAGCTAAAGCTTTTATGTTGAAAGGGTTCAGAACAGCAAGGTGTCGGAAACTGGTCGCAACTGCTGCAAACATATACAACAGCAGCAGGAAGTCCCATGTGCAAAAAAAAGGTGTGCCACACGGACAAAAAAAAAAAGGGAAAATGTTAATTTTAAGTTTTAAAACAAGCTGCCTACGGTTCTTTAGCACCTGGTTGATGAGGGAACAAGGTTAGTAGAAGTGTTGTGTTATGTAACAGGCCTGAACAGACCTACCCAAATTAAATCAACAATAACTCTGTAATTTTTAGGTCAATATACATAAGTGTGGTCTCAATGGATAGGTAACCCTATGGAATATAAATCCAGTGTCAGAAACATTGTGAATGTTAATATGCCTGTGCAAATTGTCACAAACCATAGGTAAAAAAAAAATATCCTCTGCAATTTTTTTTGTTTTTTTGTACACAGATGAAAACATCATGACAGAAATCATTCTGTTCATAAAGATACCACTGCATGGATTCAGCAACTCCTTGACTACAACTGTACGAAGTTTCATGAGAACAGAACAAAGCTCATAGCTTTTATGCAGGTTTTAGTGTGGATAGTACCAGGCGGACTCTCCATTTGGCCACTTGGATACACAAACTGTGCCAACTTGTGCTGTGTCTGTATTTCCTCCAGAACTTTCAACACGGTGTATTTGGTTCTTTGTAATTTCTTGGACATGTTCATGGCTTTTATCCTTCGTTCTAAATGGATAAAAAGTTATAATGAAGAAAAGAAATGAACGCTGTTCAATATTCGCTCTTTCCGGTGCGCCCACGTGCGTAACTGCAGCAAAATGGCAATGATGCTCCTTTGTTTACGCGCAAGTATTTATACTTGACAGATAAAATCTCGTTCAAGTGTAAGATATCGTCGGAAAGCTTGTAAGATGTAGAATTCGACCAAACTTTATTTACACTGCCAACACCCACAACAAGACAACAAAATGGCTGTGAATGGGAGCATATGACATGTTAGCGCATGACGCCAGTTCACCGTTATGGATTACTACGCCGTGAGTTTTGGTCGAAGAACAATGTGGATGGACTGAAAATGACCACAAAAAGGTAAGGAAATAAAATGTGTGGCTGTTTGTGAGAATATCTTTGGGATTTGGTGCTGTATTTGGTGATAAACATGCTATCTGATAAGGCTGCTGTGATATGCGACGGTTAGCTTTGTGTTTGTTTTGAGACTGACGTGAGGTGCTTGGTGAATATCTTTTTATGCTTGGTATCATATGAAAGTGCAGCTTTTCTAGTTTCATTTGATACCCAATATGTTTGGGTGGAGTGAACGGATCACGTGTTGTGTTGCATTTTGTTTGGGGTGTTACTGGTTATGGTGGCGCTGTTGCTTGTGGCACTGTCCTCATCCTCTCATTCCCTGTTAGGGATGTGGGAGGGTGGGTACTTTCTAGGGTAACACCTAACCCTAACCCTGGCAGGGCCGGATGCTGCTGATCTCTGTGAGTGTTGGGTCGGGGGGGATTGCTTGGGGCTCGCTGTCCTCTGGTCCGCCTGGGGTGTCCCCCACGGGGCATGGTGGGTGGGTTGTATGTGGCGTGACTGTGTGGTGGTGAGTGCTTGTGGGTACGGCACAGGGGAGGGTGTGAGTGTGGGGTTATATGGGGTACAGATTGGGGTAGATGGGAGTGGGGGGAGGGGGCCGATAGCACCCTGGTTCCCGGGGACATCGGGGTGTGTGCTGGCCTACGCCGGGTGGTTGTCTGGGGGGGCCTGGTCCTCCTAGGCATGTTCTGGAGGTCCTCTGCCTTTGGGGGGTGGGGCGGCCGCCTCTGGGCTCCTGGGGCCCTGGGCCCTTCGCTTGGGCTGCCCCGGGTGACTGGTCCCTGGCGGGGCCGGCGGCTGCTGATCTTGGCCCACTGGGAACTGTGCCCCAAGACCGTGGGGGGCTCTTGCTGGGGCTCTCCTCTGCCGCCCTTCGGGTGGGGCTGGAGATGTCTTCGTGGTGGGGTGGCTTGGTCTGCCTCTGACCTCCGTAGAGGTGTGGTCACATTTGCATGATCTCACTCACCACTCTTCATCACTGATCACTCCTGGTTTATCAAGCTCTGCATGCTGACACAGTCACTGAGTTGTCCAGTGGGTTTTTATACTGTGAGTTAGTCTCTGGTCGCTGTTATGTCTTTTTGATTTGGTTATTATTTAAAAACTCTTAATGACTAGCAGCTCTGTTTTTGTGTGTGTGTTTCTGTTTTTGTTTTTGTAAAAGTTGTAGGAAATTTTCTGGTGTGTTCATGTACAGGTGTAACAGTTTGTTGTCTGGTGATGGTGTGGATTGAAGGGTCGTTGCCTTCTGTCTGTGATCTTTTTGTCTCCTTTCTTCTTTCCCTTTTGCTCTTTTTGCTATTTTCCATCTTTTTCTGTCCCCTCCGATCAGGTCCAGCAAGATCACATAGATTCCGTGATTCTAAGTAAATAAATAAATAAATAAATCAGATTGTCAAGAGGTGCCTTACCCATAGGCCTCCCCTTGGCAGAGCAAATTTGTTCAGCACGATACAGCAACCAGATTATCATTTTGCAGCTATGATTGGACAGGACAAGTTAAAAAAAAACAAAAACAAAAAAAACATTAAAGACAGACTTACATTAAACACAGACTTATATTAAAGACAGACGTACATTAAATATATACATTAATGATAGACGTACATTAAAGAGATACATACATTAATGACAGATGTACATTAAAGGCAGACGTACATTAAAGATAGACTTAAATCAAAGATAGATGAACATCAAAGACAGATTTATATCAAAGAGAGATGTACATCAAAGACAGACTTACATTAAAAACATACTTAACTCAAACACAGACTTACATTAATGACAGATATACATTAAAGACAGACTTACATTAATGACAGACATATATTAAAGACAGGCATACATTAAAGACAGACGTACATTAAAGACAGGCATACATTAAAGACAGATGTACATTAAAGAGATACATACATTAATGACAGATGAACATTAATGACAGATGTACATTAAAGACAGGCATACATTAAAGACAGACTTACATTAATGACAGACGTATACAGTATTAAAGACAGGCATACATTAAAGACAGACGTACATTAAAGAGATACATTCATTAATGACAGATGTACATAAATGACAGATGTACATTAAAGACAGGTATACATTAAAGACAGACTTACATTAAAGACAGGCATACATTAAAGACAGATGTACATTAAAGAGATACATACATTAATGACAGATGTACATTAAAGACAGACGTACATTAAAGACAGGCATACATTAAAGACAGACTTACATTAATGACAGACGTATACAGTATTAAAGACAGGCATACATTAAAGACAGATGTACATTAAAGAGATACATTCAATAATGACAGATGTACATAAATGACAGATGTACATTAAAGACAGGTATACATTAAAGACAGGCATACATTAAAGACAGATGCACATTAAAGAGATACATACATTAATGACAGATGTACATTAAAGACAGGCATACATTAAAGACAGAGAAACATTAAAGACAGACTTACATTAATGACAGACGTATATTAAAGACAGGCATACATTAAAGACAGACGTACATTAAAGAGATACATTCATTAATGACAGATGTACATAAATGACAGATGTACATTAAAGAGAGGTATACATTTAAGACAGACGTACATTAATGACAGGCATACATTAAAGACAGACGTACATTAAAGAGATACATACATTAATGACAGATGTACATTAAAGACAGGCATACATTAAAGACAGACAAACATTAAAGAGATACATACATTAATGACAGATGTACATTAAAGACAGGCATACATTAAAGACAGACTTACATTAATGACAGACGTATATTAAAGACAGGCATACATTAAAGACAGACGTACATTAAAGAGATACATTAATGACAGATGTACATTAAAGACAGACTAACATTAAAGAGATACATACATTAATGACAGATGTACATCAAAGACAGGCATACATTAAAGACAGATATACATTAAAGACAGAGGTACATTAATGACAGACGTACATGGTAATTACATGGTAATATGGTAATTACATGGTAATTATATGGTAATTACATGCAAATATGGTGATTATATGATAATTACATGGTAATTACGTGGTGATATGGCAATTACATGATAATTATATGGTCATAGGGTAATTATATAGTAATTACATGGTAATTACATGCAAATATGGTAATTACATGCAAGTATGGTAATTAAATGATAATTACATCGTTATTACATGGTATTATGGTAATTATATGGTAATAGGGTAATTACATGGTAATTACGTTTTAATTACATGGTGATATGGTAATTACATGGTAATAACATTGCAATTACATGGTGATTACATGGTGATATGGTAATTACATGTTAATTACATGGTAATATTGTAATTCTGTGGTAATTACATGGTAATTACATTTTAATTACATGGTAATATGGTAATTACATGGTAATAACATTGCAATTACATGGTGATTACATGGTGATATGGTAATTACATGGTAACTTCATGGTAATTACATGGTAATATGGTAATTACATGGTAAAATGGTAATTACATGGTAACTTCATGGTAATTACATGGTAATATGGTAATTACATGGTAAAATGGTAATTACATGGTAATTAAATGGTACTGTGGCAATTACATGGTAATTACATGGTAATATGGTAATTACATGGTAATTAAATGGTAATTACATTGTAATATGGTAATTACCCAGTAATTACATGGTAATAGGGTAAATACATGATAATTACATGGTAGTATGGCAATTGCATGGTAATTACATGGTGATATGGTTATTACATGGTAATTACATGGCAATGTGGAAATTACATGGTAATTACATGGTAAAATGGTAATGACATGGCAATTACATGGTAATATCGTAATTACATGGTAATTACATTGTAATATGGTAATTACATGGTTATTACATGGTATATGGTATATATATATGGTAATTACATGGTAATATGGTAATTACATGGCATTATGGTAATTATATGGTATTTCCATGGTAATTACATGGTAATATTGTATTTACATGTTGATTACATGGTAATATCATAATTACATGGTAATTACATGGCAATTACATGGTAATATCGTAATTACATGGTAATTACATGGTAATATGGTAATTACGTGCTAATTACATGGTAATTACATGGTAATATGGTAATTACATGGTAATTACATGGTAATGAAATGGTAATATGGTAATTACATGGTACTTACATGGTACCATATATTACCAGCAAGGCAACAATAGAGTCTGCAGGTGGAGGCGGCAAGCGGATGGTAGAGTCTGCAGGTGGAGGCAGAAATTTGTGGCTGTTGGCTGCAGGTGGAGGCAGAAACCTGATGTTGTTGGCTGCAGGTGGAGAAATGAGGTGACTGATAACACAAGCCGATGTTGTTGGCTGCATGTGGAGGCAGCAAGGCGATGTTATTGGCTGAAGGTGGACACGTAAGGTGGATGTTCTATAGTTGGATGGTCAACACTGTAGAGCAACAAAAACAATCAACAGAAAAACAAACAATCATTAAACCTTAAATGTAACTATATTGACTGAAAAGGTCAAAAGGAGAGAAATCAGTTAAAAGAAAGGCCAATTTAAACAGGAACATTTCACTTACCAGGAAGCTTTGATTAGCGCCTCCCTCATCTACTAGAAGACCGACAAGGATTTTTGGTGGAGACAGAAAGACCATGTTGTTGGCTGCAGGTGGAGGCAGAAAGCCAAGGTGCATTGGCTGCAGGTGGAGGCAGAAAGTTGATGCTGTTCTCTGCAGGTGGAGACAGCAAGCTGATATTGTTGGCTGCAGGTGGAGGCAGAAAGGCGATGGTAGAGTCTGCCGATGGAGGCAGCCAGCAGATAGTGTCTGCAGGTGGAGGCAGAAAGCTGTGGCTGTTGGCTGCAGGTGGAGGCAGAAAGGCAAGGCAAGGCAGTTTATTTGTACCGCACATTTCATGTACAGGACAATTCAAAGTGCTTTACATAAATCAAAGACACTACAGATATTTAGAATAGTAAAAGGCATCAACACATAATCACAATAAAATAATAAATTACATTAAAATGATTAAAAGCAAGATAAGTTTAAAAAGTTAGCGTGCAGATTTCATGCATAGGTGAATGAGAAAAGAAATGTTTTTAACCTGGATTTAAAAATGTCTACCTTTGGGGAAAGTTTAATCTCCACTGGCAGTTTGTTCCATTTGTTTGCAGCATAACAGCTAAATGCTGCTTCTCCATGTTCAGTCTGGATTCTGGTCTGGACTAGTTGACCAGAGTCTTTGGATCTAAGAGCTCTGCTAGGTTTATATTCTCTGAACATATCACAGATGTATTCTGGGCTTAAACTGTTCTGGGATTTGTAAAAAAAACAGAAGGGTTTTAAAATCTATTCTGTGACTGACTGGAAGCCAGTGTAAAGATTTCAAAACTGGTGTGATGTGTTCAGATCTCTTAGTCCTGGTTAAAACTCTAGCAGCAGCGTTCTGGATGAGCTCCAGATGTTTAATGCTCTTTTTAGGAAGTCCTGTTAAAAGACCATTACAGTAATCCAGCCTACTGGAGATGAATGCATGGATGAGTTTCTCTTGGTCTTTCTGGGAGGCTAAACTTTTAATTCTGTTGATGTTTCTTAGCTGGTAAAAAGCTTCTTAGTGAAGCTTTGATGTGGCTGCTGAAAGTCAGGTCTGAGTCTATCAACACTCCAAGGTTACCAACTTGGTTGGTGATTTTAAGAGCCCAAGTCTCCAGGTGTTTACCAATGCTGACCCTCTTCTCTTTCTACCAAACAGAATAATCTGTTTTGTCTTCATTTAATTGTAGGAAATTCTCATTCATCCAGGTGTTTGCTGACACATTAAGTCTATTGGACTGCAGTCATCTGGTGACAGAGACACATAAAGTTGTGTATCATCTGCATAACTTTGATAATTAATGCTATAGTTCTGTAATATTTTACCCAAAGGGAGCATATACAAGTTGAACAGAAGAAGTCCAAGGACTGACCCCTGGGGGACTCCACAAGTCAAAGCCACTCGCTCAGATTCATAGCTGCCGATCGTAACAAAATAACTCCGGCCTTCTAAATAGACCTGAACCAGTTAAGAACCGCTACAGAAAGTCCAACCCAGTTTTCCAGCCTGTGCAACAGGATTCTGTGATCTATAGTATCAAATGCAGCACTGAGATCCAACAGAACCAGGACTGATACTAGACCAGAATCAATCAGAAAGCTGATGTTATTGGCAGCGGCCAGAGACTTGAGGTGACTGTTAACACAAGCCGATGTTGTTGGCTGCAGGTGGAGGCATAAAGCAAATGTTTTTGGCTGCAGGTGGAGACAGAAAGCTGGTATTGTTGGATGCAGGTGGAGGCAGAAAGTCATTGTTATTGGCTGCAGGTTGAGGAAGAAAGCCGCTGTTGTTGGCTAAAGGTGGAGGCAGAAAGCCGTTGTAGTTGGCTGCAGGTGAAGGCAGAAAGCCGATGTTGTTGGCTGCAGCTGGAGGGAGAAAGTCAATGTTATTGGCTGCTGGTTGAGGAAGAAAGCTGATTTTGTTGGCTGCAGGTGGAGGCAGTAAGCTGATGTTATAGCCTGCAGGTGGAGGCAGAAAGATGGGGGTGACCGGGTGCCTGGGTTTCCTGGTGCCTCAGATGTCCTGATTGAAGAAAGCATTGTGTCAAAGACTAAAGGTAAACAGATGAAGTGTTGATATTTAAAGGATTGAAGTTCTCCAGCTGAATTTAGGTCTTTCTTTAACCACATTGTTTTTTCAGGTTTCCATCTCAGACCCTTACCATCTCCATCTGTAACCACTGCCATCAACCTCCAGGTAAAATTCTCCCTCTTAAGTCTCCACCTGCACACACCTTCAGAAAATGAAAACCTCCATCTCTTCAAGCACTTTCCAACTTTCAATGTAAAACCCATCTTCTGCGGATGGAACCTCAACCTTAAATTGGCCTTTTTTTTTTAAACTGATTTCTTTCCTTTTGAATTTTTTCAGTCAATATAGTTACATTTAAGGTTTAATGTTTGTTTTTCTCTTGATTGTTTTTGTTGCTCTAGTGTTGACCATCCAACTATAGAACATCCACCTTACATGTCCACTGTAATGGAAAATTTACACATAACCCTTATATTCTGTAGACTACACTTTGCATTGTTAAAGCTTGGCTTATGTTTTACTCAGGGAGGAGAATGACTGTGTACCCAGATAAGGATTTAGTGAGCTCCCCTTCCCCCTTTTCTTTTCTTCCTTGTACCAGGCCATGAGGGGTTTACTACAATAACCTTCGACCTCGATGTTATCAGCTCATGCTCTGGCTATATTAACCAAGCACACATGTACCTCCCCAGACTTGTGCAGCCAAAGCTTCTTTGACTGTGTGATCTCTCATTGCTGATCAGCTCTTAATTAAATACTTTGTTTGATTCTCACTCAGTGTGTGATCTTTGATAAATAAATTCCACTACAATTTGGCGTTGTCGGCAGGATATCTTGAGTGACTGACCGGAGGACCAGAACCCGTGATTGCTCATCCTGGAGGATACTTCAGCCCCTGGGTCAGCCTTAACCGACAGGGGACGGCGGAGGGACTCCGTTCAGGCACCACTGATATCCAGAACGAAGTCTGCGTGTGGAGCAGCACCCAGAATCACACACGGTGAGAAGTTTTCATATCGGAGTCTCATTTACCACTCCTTCTCTCACTATCTTATGAAAATAGGGTAGGAATCCCACTATCTTGTGAAGACAAGATAGGTTTTCACTATTCTGCGAATGCAGGGTAGGTCACTATTCTACTGAGGTAGTGTAGGTCAAGTCCGGCATCGAAGTGAAAACTTTGGTGGAAATAAGAGGCTTTTTAGAAATTTTTGTGCCTGAGTGTGGACTACTTGAAGTGAGAAAAATCCAACTTGGAGACGTCCTAGTTGCATAATGGGAACACAGCTGGTAAGGAGAAGGAGGGTGAATGGGACCCCCCAATATGTAACAAAGGAAAAAATAAATAAATAAATAAAAGGGCCAAACAATAGTTAAGGACATAAATATAAGTAATATAATAAATACATAAATATGTCAAATAGGTGCACCGTATAAAATAAATAAAGAAGAAATAAATATATAATAAATAAAATAAGCGTATTGCTGAAGCATAAAAGGAAAGAAAAATGAAACCAAATAAGAAGATAACAAAAAGAGTCAAAGAGTGTGAGTGTGTGTGTGTGTGTGTGGTTGGAGATTCCCTCACATTCCAAAGCAGCGGAGAGAGAGGACACGTTGCTGGTAATAACGAAGCTCTGTCTAACAGTTTGAGTAGGATTGAGAAATCTCATGAAGAAATAAAATGGTACTTTTAGCAGTAAAAACTAAATTAGAAGGAGATGCTAAAATTTACGCCTGGAAAAGATCCAGATAATGTAAAATGATCTGATCAGACTGAGGAAATGTTTTGCTCTGCTCCAGAATACTTAATACACACAAGGACACTTTCAGGTTGTAAAAGCTGGTTGTCTGTTTGGAAAGAAAAAATACAACATTTTATCCATAGGTCTATCTGAAAAACTATAGTTTTTGAGTCTCAGCTGACTTGTATTTGCATTTATAAAATATTTTTTTATAAGAATTTCATTCTTTTCTTATGGACACCTTCATCACAATGCTTTGATTTTATTGTGTTCTTTCTACTTAATTTGTGTGTTCTTTTAAACTTGTCAAACATGAAAAGTTTTTCCCTTAAAGGAACTGAGATCTATCAAATCTTTGAGAGAAAACACATGCATCTTTCCTCAGACACATACATAATCTCTATAGGATAAACATTGACCCTATTTTCCTTTTTCTTCTTTTCCCCCTCCCTTCGTCTCTGTCGGAGACACCCTCTCCTGAAGCTCACAGGCTGCATACCTGACCCGACTCAGTTCTTCTGCCGGGATAAAAGTCAGCAGAGACCCACTGATATATATATGTATATATATGTATATAAACTTTCTATCACCACCATGTCCTATGAACTGATACTGATGCCCATTCCTACCAGCTCCACCTGATACTGATTCAAGAAACAAAGACAGAAGATACTCCAGCATTTACCACCAGAGTTCCTCTGCTTCTAGTTCCAAAGAGACTAAAACCAGATGTTTGATGGACATGTAAACATCTGTTTTTGGATGGTAGAACACCATCCTCCACAACGCTCCTGATCATGCGTTTATTCAGAGGACAAACCAGGACAAGAGCTCTTCGACCAGCTCCGAGGTGGCGTGGCCGCTGGACTTTGAGGGGCGAACAGAGAGGTGGGTGCTGGGGGCCCGAGGTTGGAAAACCATCCGGTTCTACTGACCAGAGAGAGAACATCCATGTGGTGAAAAGGGTCATTGGCCATAAAATCAAAAGGCGGTTTGCCATCTGACTGATCCACGGCAGAGCTGACTCGGAGATGGAGGCAGTCATGTGACCAGTTAACACAATAATGGTGAGATTGTTCTGATATCATACTATAAATAATTAATGACTTGATGCAAAACTTTGTTAATATAGTTACTGAAGCTAAGCAGATCTACATCTTTTATGGAAAGAAAGTGTTAAAGAGTAAACAGAAGAAAGCTTCACTTCTAGACATTTCCCACACAAAAGACTCGTTCACAGCTGGAACGAGAGACGCATTTACATGCACAAATACACGCACGCTCACTGCAACGAAGTACTTGCTTGCTACTGACATCACATAACATGACATGATGAGTTACTAACCCTGTCTTGTTTTGGTTTCATAATTTAGAAAGAACAGAACATGTTTAGTGAGCTGGTGGCAACAACCCTTCCTCAGTTATCCAACACTGATCGGCTCATTTATAAGGGAGAAAGAAAATGAGTAAAACGAGATGAAAATAATGTTTTATCTATTTGATCCCTTCAGACCATCTTAATTGTTACTCACTGACACATGAATTTATATTTTCTCCAGATTACCCGTCTAACCGTTGACCCAGGATCAGATAAGATGGTTTCTCTCTCATTCCTACAGCTGAAGCAGTGAGAGTGAATGAAACCTTCCTGCCAGAGGTGGAAATGCCAACATCCTGATCCTTATGTACATTTCTGTAAATACCGAA
Source organism: Melanotaenia boesemani (assembly GCF_017639745.1). Lineage (NCBI taxonomy): Eukaryota > Metazoa > Chordata > Actinopteri > Atheriniformes > Melanotaeniidae > Melanotaenia > Melanotaenia boesemani. Next base: position 30,137,507 of record NC_055702.1, read on the forward strand.
CGGCAGTTTCCCTGCTTGGTTCTCTGTGGTGATGCAAACTGCAAGTCCCCTGATTTCCAGAGAACTTTAAGTGCACTCTTAACCCAAATTAGCTGACATTACTCGCAAATCGCGTGGAAACCCGTTGCCCTATACCACTTTAGTTTTTACACAGGCTAAAACTAAATATGTTGACTACTATTAACACGGAAACATTAATTTCTACAAAGCTTAAACTAAATATGTTGAGTATTTTTAACATGGAATCCCAACTTTTTACACAAGCTGAAACTAAATATGCTGAGTACTGATAATATGACATCCTAACTTTTTACAAAGCTTAAGCTAAATATGTTAAATAGTATTAACACAGAATCTTAAGTTTAGTATTTATATTTGTTAGAGTGTACTCAAAATTATTTAACATAATTAAATTACTTGTTATTGCTTTTAATTTTGCATCACAACTACAATATTTACCTCTAATTAAACTACCTTTTCTTTGACAAAAAATAAATAAAATATTGCTGAAAAAGTTGCTTCAATTGGATGGAAAAAAATAAACAGCGTTAAATGCTCCAATGCATTTTATTTTGGTGGAAAATGCAGAAAACAATACATTTTCTTATAAACTTATCAGTAGGTGAACATTAACACATCCAACCTATAATAATTAATCTTAAGAAGGTCATTTCAAATTATTGAAAAAATGTGTGGTTGCTGAATTTGTGTGGGTGTTGTCTGTGTCTATGCTGTTTGTTGGTGTTGTCTGTGTTGGTTTCGTGTGGGGGTGTTGAATGCATAACATATTCACCAGAAAAAACATGCATTTGACTGGAAATTATAGTGGTAAATCCATAACAAAAAAGGTCAAGAAGCATCTGCTCAAATGTACAAAAGATTACAAACAGAATGCTTGATTTGCCTAAATGAAGGGAGGCCAGCACATGAACCAACAGAGATATCAGAACAATATCCAACTCCATCTTCATAGACTAATGATGCAACAATAACTGAAACAATGTGATATGTTTGCCACAACTCCTCTCAATTTAAATTTTCATACTACGCCCATCATTCAGTATTTAAATGTGTATATTGTTAAAGTGTCAGTGTTTTTTATGTATGGGACTGTGTTGTGAGTAGGTGTTGAATGAGTCTGTTGCTTGTGTATGTCTGCATTTTAAACATGCATGTTTTCCAGTAAATAAAAAAGGTTTACCCGATAGTCAAAGTGTTTTTACCAGTAGCAAAACAAAAACAAAAAAACAGTTAAAGCTTATCCCAAGAGAGCTGACATCTCTTTACATTGTGAGCTGATTTTTCAAAGTCTGTAGCTTTGGTTTTAGGTCACTGTGGCCTAATGAGAGCAATACCTGCTGGATGAACAGAAATGTTAGCTTCATTGTCTTAGGGTAGTTAAGATGGAGTGCATATGTGAGTCCAAACAGAATGCACATTGCTTTTGGCAGATCTTCAATGTCTCTCATCACAACTTCTCCCTCAATGATGATTTTCAACGAGGCTGGACTGAGATGATGGGAAGATGTGGCCACAGCATCTTCACGCTCAACGAGTAGTATCCCGATGTCAAGGTCACGGAACGACTCATCATCAGACTCCTTAATAAAAAAATATACGAGTACAATCATTATATTCTCATTTGGAAGAAACACAAAAACTTTATTCAATATACTGTCAAGAGTGGCATGGTAAAAATTAAAAGAAAGCAAGTGCTTACTTACAAAGCCTGCTTTGAAGAAGTTTGTGGGGTTGTCCCCCAGGATGATTGGAAGCCCTCTGAGCACATGTGTCCGGATCGCAGTTGGGTCTGTTGTCTTTTGGGAATTAAACAAAATAACAAGTTAGATAGCTAAAATAATCAAAAATGATCTCTAAAAACTGAATAACACAACCAATAGACTGGCTCTTAGATAATTTGCAAAACCTGTAAAGAACAATGGCAAGCACATAATGTGTATGGACCTACATTTGTCTGTTGTGAAATCTGTGTCAACAACTGTCCAACATTCCCTCTCTTGGATCGAAATAACTCAAGGAGCCGAGGACTGTGCCGGTCGATGCTCTCATAGAATTCATGCTTGAGGTTCTTGCTCACAATCCTGCTGAACTCCATGAAGACCTGAAACATACAGAGAGCAAAAGAGGCAGTCGTTTTCTTCACTTTCATAACATACCTGATCTTCAGTGAAAAATGAGCACACCTGATCTTCAGTAAAGAGGGCAGGCCAGCGTTTCACCATCATGCTTATGGCAGGTTCCGAATCCACAACCTCTTTTCTTCTCAGAGCGAACGTCTGATCCATCTTCTGTTTCACAAGAGATGCATTCGGTGTTTTCTTCTGCATTTCATCAATCAAGTCTTTGCAGGCTGCCTCCAGGGCTGGCTGATCATATCCATCCGGAAAGTTGGGCAGGTAGTTGATTTCACCTTTCTTTGCCTTTTTGATGCGCTTGTTAGCTGGTTGTCCTGCTGAATGCCTTCCCAGCTTACCGGCATTTACTGCAACATCAAGGCATCCTGATTGCCTGCGCTTTGTTCTATAATTAGCCATTTTATGTTTTAGACTATTTTTCCAACCACAACAGCGAGTGGTTGAGCCTTGCTCCTGGAGACAAGGGTGTTTGCTAATCAGTGCTGCTGCAACACTTTCGAACTGAGCAGCAGTTGGATATGCCGTGTAGCTATACATGCTCTCTGCCAATCTTTCAAGTATCTCGTGTTTTAGTTCTTTTGATACTTTAAGGTGTGTTCCCTCACTCATAAAAAGCAGATCTGCTTGCCTAAGTCTATATTGTACATCAACTGAAAATGTTGGGATGTCAAAAAATTCTGGCCACTGTTCCCGTCGCTCCAGAGATGAGTGTGAGAGAATCGCTGTATCTGCTGTACTCGTGTCACTGAAGACTTCATCAGGTGGGACAGGTACCAGCTCAACAACAGGCAAGACTTTAACTGTAGGTTTTTCTGGAAGTTCTTCAGTATCTGTCAGATTACATAGTTCATTATTGAATTCTGGGTCTTGGTATTGGAGGCTGAAGTTGTATTGAATTCCCATCAACTCTTTTAGCTTGCTTATCAAATCTCCCACTGTAGAGGGTCTTGTATTAAGAACAACTTTTCTTATATCAGCCTCTGTGAGAATGACCCTCATGGTCATCTTTCAGTTTGCAGTCATCTTGGGAACAGAAAAAAAATTTGATAGGAAATTTACATATCAAAAAAGTCATTCAATAGCTGAACCATTGCTATGTGCATCACAAAGATAGTTGATTAATAATTTGGCTGTTTAAGTTTAGAGCATTTTTTCCTCAAGATGAAATATTACTGTAAAGACAATGTAAATGATGTTAGTATTAATGATTTATGACTTCAAGTCAGAATATTTGAGAAAACGCTAATCTAGCTATATCAATACCAACTCTGAACCAAGCTATGAATACTTTTCTGATAAAATAACACAAACAAATAGTAATGGATGTCTGCAAAAACTGAAGTTATACAGCAAATAAAAACTGAGCGTTTGTGTTTCTGTGTATGGACCTTCTGTGTGAGATATACAATAGAAAAAGTTGATGTCCCCTGAGATTAAATTGGCTGTGCTATTTAGAAATAAGTATTAATTCACAAGAAACCCCCTTTTCAAATGTATAAGAAAAACAGTTACAAAAAGTCACACATTAATGAAAAATAACCCTCTCAAAATGTATCATAAATTTCAACATGAGCCCTAAAATATATACACAAAATCTTCCATTACAGTCTTAGACTGATTACAAATATCTTGTGGGTTCTTAACACAGAATATGACGTTTGAGGGTCACTATTAAATTTTCACCATATTGGTATGCTGAAAGAGGGAAAACATCATTCAGCTCATTCAGCTGCACAACGGACAGAGAGGGGTTACTGCTTTCACAAATGAGTTCAAAAGATCTCAAATGCTCATGGTACCAAGCACTCATCTCATTGCAAACAAACATGATCTCGGTATTGAGTGCCACTATCTGTTTGATCTGCCTAAATGAAGGGAGGCCAGCGCATGAACCAACAGAGACTATCATGTCAGAACAATATCTAACTCCATCTACAAAGACTGATGATGCAACAAGAACCGATGTAAGCTCAGGAACTCTCTGGGAGAAAAACTGTTGCACCTCCTCTGGATAAGATGTTATTGATACTGTAGTGACCTTGTCCATTTCAACTGATGGCTTGAAAAATGAACTTGTGTCCAAATAGTAAGCCATCATTTTCTGATGCTTAACAGCCAATGTAAGAGCTACATTTTTGAAGTTGTGGGCATTACGAATGGCCCGTTTGAAGAATTTGTGTTTCCCCTCAAATCGCATTGTCCAAACATCTGAAAGAGGACCAAATGCTTTAATCATCTCGGGGTAATGCTCGAGGTAGTGATGTTTTGGCCGCAATCTAAAATCTGGGAATGTAGTTTGCAGCAAGTCTCTGTGTTCTGACACTTTGCAGTCGAGGAAATGCACCGACTCTTCAGTGTGCTTTGTTGCGACAGCCAACTCAACAATATCTTTTAGGAGAAGCAGAATGTTCCATGCGTTATCTCCCTCAGGGACTTTATGGCCGATGATAAGAGGGAGCAGCCTGAGTAGGGCCCAGTTTTCATGGCCATTGCCACCTATGGTCCCTTTGGTTGAGAAGCTGTGGGCAATTGGCTGAGGCTGGTCAGTTTTGTCATCAAAAGCATATTCAAAAGTTTTCATGGCATGATTCAGTGTTTCTATGCTGAAATATTTCTTAGAAATCATGTCTGAAATGCAGAGTGATAGCTCAACAGGAACAATCCCTTCCAAAAGGTCATGGAGGATGTCAGGGGGGTACCCACGCACAACATGAAAGTGCTTGAGACCGTCAGTCAACACACATTCTCCTTTAACACCATATTGTTTTGCCATGGTGGGATCCTGCTTTACTTCCTGAACCTGCTGGTTGTGAGTGTCTATAGTGCGGGGTTCAAAAGCTCCTGAATTTACCTCCTTAGCTTGCATCTCGCCTCTTCTTGCCATGCAGAATCTGCAGAATCTGTCCACCGTAAAGCTTTCAAAGAATCCTGCCAGAGAATGAGCAGCCAGGTTATCAGCAGCCACTTATAAAACTGTGCCTTTGATACTGATATGGGAATATCTAATTTGTGTCCTAAAATGACCATCTGTATACTATTGGTGTTATATAACTGCTTGTTTTGTCCCAAGTGACCACCTGTATACTGTTTTTTGTTATATTATTCTGCTTGTTTTGGTGCCTGTGTAACTGCCTATCTTTGGAAGGGTGAGAAAAGGGTGTCTTGTAAAGATGTTTACAAGACAGGATCTCAGGACTCATCCTCGCCTGTGGGAAAGGACCGGCCATCCTCTCTCTCATGCGATGTTGTGTTTTTCTAAATAAGTATAAAGACGGGGAAATCCCACATCTCGGGAGAGTCTGCTGCGGGTTACGTATACGAACGCCCAGCCGGGGTTTTCTAAGCCACTCTACCGGGATTGTTGGCTCTCCAGTCCGTGTCAAAGGTAGGGCAAGCTATGCTATGCTTATAAGGCTGGACCCATTGAGATGTAATGATGAGTGTCATGAGCTGCGGGGAATAAACCTGACACACTTATTCTAGCACTCTGACTTTGTGTGTTTCATCCGCTGACCACCACGAACCTCTAAAATCACAAATTACATTATTGGCGTCACGAACAATTAATAAATTGTAATTGATATTATTTGGTGGCTGCAGAAATGTTTAAGAAACAGAATAGGAAGTCTCCCGCCGTGGAGCAATCTGATGTGCCAGGTTGGACTGGCGAATGGAGTGAAGTTGCGCTCTGTCTGCGGGACGGCGGTGGTCGTCCCGAGCCGTGGGGAGATGCTGTAAAGGACGGCTCTCTAGCGGCTGCATTGCCTGCGCTAAAAGAAATTGTTGTTCCTCCGAAATCCCCGTTGGGGGGGGTTCAGAGGCGTGCGTGGTTTTGTGCATCAGCATGGCGTGTATCGCAGGAGAAGTGTAAAAAGTTAACTGATGAAAAAGAACAGTTGGAAACACAGCTGTCTTTAGCCAGGCAAGAAGTAATGAAAATACAGGCAGAGAAAGAAGCACTGAATCAATGTTTGAACAAAGCTTTGGTGGGTTTGGCTCAGACTCAGCGGCAAATGCGGAGGAGACCGCCATGCCGTACTGACCCTGCCGAAGTCCGTACCGTGGCTGCACGGGTACGGGAGGATGCTAGTTGGGATCCCATGAAATGGGATGAGGATGTCTGGGACAAGGCTGAAGGGTTAGACTGGTATCAGGCAAAACCAGTGACCCGTCGTCGCCAGACTGAGAATATGGGTCCTACAGCCCCTGTTCAGGCTGTAAACGGGCTGGGTGACCTCATGTTCGATGAAAATGGGCAGCCCGTTATGGTGCAACCACGACCCCCTGCAGCACTGTTTCAGAGAATTATAGAGGATTATACTGCAGAGGAGGTGTCACATCTGGGGAGAAAATTCAGGCAGGGGGTGGAGGAGCCCCTGGATTCATGGCTGGTAAGATTGTTGGAAGAAGGGGCCCATCAAACTGATGTGGATCAGGGGGATGCACATAAATTTGTCAGTTTATCCAGAAACCCTGATGTTAATGCCGCATACAGGGATGCAATGACAGATTTGCGTGGAGCCACGGCATCTGTGTTTTCTTTGTACGCCCTTGCAACCGGAACTGTGTTCTGCCTGCCTGGTGATTGGGCACCAATTACCCGGCCCTGGTATACTATCAGAGATGCTGTGCAACGGGTGGCTCAGTTAATGATGAGGGAAGGAGTGTTTCTGGGAACGGCTGATGCATGGGCTGATATGCATGTGCCCAAATCAGTACGGGATCATCTGATAAAAACCAGTCCTCCACATTACAGATCCCTGGTGTTAACATTAATGTTAAATTCTGTAGACAGACCTGCTTCTGCTGTACAAGGGATGATAAGAGAATTAGAAAATCTGGCACAGTGGGATGACATGAATGTTCGTCCTCAACCGTCTCAACAGAGGGGAGACAGACCAAAATTCACCCCGAGACCTAAGCAGGCATTTCAGCCACAAGCTGGTGGCCCCACACGCCGAGATTACTGGAATGCTCTAGTGAAAGCTGGGGTTCCTGTGTCACAGATAGATGGTAAACCCACGAGTGAATTAAGAGAAATTGTGTCTAAAAAGGGACTTAAAGTGTCATGTGTGTCTGGTCTGGATGGATGGAGAGAAATGAAAGAAATGCTGTCGGACTTGGTGCGTGAAAGGCGTGCAGAGCCGGAGCCTGAGGAGAGCTCCGAGGAGGAGGAGGAGGAGGAGGGAGAACTCTGTCAAATAGCACGAGTGAAGAAAACCAAAGCTCAGAAGAAAAAGGAGAAAAAGGATAAAAAAGATAAGAGGCGCTCTCGCCTATATCCTGGTCTACCTGAAAATTATTACTAGGAAACTGGCCGAGCCCCTCCAATTCGGCTAGTTAATTGGGCTGCTAATGATATACGTCCACATGTGATGTTGGGTATACATTGGCGAAATTCTACACAAACAGTGGAAGCTCTGGTAGATACGGGGGCGGAGGCCACCCTTATATATGGTAATCCACATAAATTTAAAGGTTTAGTTGCTACATTGAGTGGTTTAGGTGGTGGAGTTGTTCAAGGAAAAATAGTTAAGCTCTCTCTCACTATCGGCACGTTACCTCCACATATTTATCAAGTTATAATCACTCCCATTAAAGAATACATTATTGGAATGGATATTTTGACAGGTAAGACTCTCCATCTGAGAGGGGGCGGATTCTCATTTGGAGTTAGAGAACTCCGCTCACTAAGTGTGTGTGCTGTACGGGTTGGAAAAGTGCATATGGCACCGTTCCCAATCCCTCTGGCTGAAAAAGTGATATCACAAAAGCAGTACAGAATACCAGGAGGACATGATGAGATAACTGTGACAATATCTGATTATTTAGAAGCTGGAGTGTTGAAAACAATCTCCACTGCTTGGAATAATCCTTTGTGGCCGGTCAGAAAATCAGATGGCAGCTGGAGGATGACTGTGGATTATCGGGGGTTAAACAAACACACTCCCCCGTTAACTGCTGCAGTACCTGACTCACTTACCATAATAGAACGGGTTCAACATCATCCCGGTGTATGGTATGCAGTGCTTGATCTGGCTAATGCTTTCTTCACTATTCCTATCCCAGAGGATAGGATGGAACAGTTTGCATTTACCTGGGAGGGGCGACAGTACACGTTTACTCGCCTTCCACAGGGCTACGTGCATAGTCCTACTATTTGTCATCGCATAGTGGCTGAACATCTTGCTGAAATGCAATTACCATCGGGAATAATGATTTCCCATTACATCGATGACATAATGATCCAGGGGATCAATAAGGACGAAGTGGCTGCAGTATTGCAACAAGTGATGACTCACATGCAGTCACATGGATGGGAAATAAACCCTGCTAAAGTGCAGGGCCCAGCACAACAAGTGAAGTTCTTAGGAATAAACTGGAACAGAGGAGAAAGAGAGATAACTGAGAAGGCCAAAGAAAAAATATTGACATTTGCCGTCCCACACACACAGGCTGACCTGCAGAGGTTTATTGGTTTGTTTGGATTCTGGAGACATCATATTCCACACTTGGGACAGATCCTGAAACCTCTCTATGCAATAACAAGGAAAAAGGCTGTGTTTGAATGGACAGATGTACATCAAACTGCATTTGAGTTAGCTAAAGAAGCTATACAGCAGGCTGTGTCATTGGGAAAGCTGATATCTGGTCCAGTAGAACTGCAGGTGTCTGCTTCAGCAGATTATGCCAATTGGAGCTTGTGGCAGAAGCAAGGGCGGGTCAGAAAGCCCATGGGGTTCTGGTCCCGGAAACTGCCACCTGCAGGTGAAAGATACACACCATTTGAAAAACAATTGCTAGCTTGTTATTGGAGTTTAATAGAAACAGAAGCTCAGACAGTGGGGCATGAGGTCATTATGCGCCCACAAATACCTATAATGTCATGGATTTTGAGTAATCCAACTACTCATAGAATAGGAACAGCACAAGAAAGCAGTGTTATTAAATGGAAATGGTATTTATCTGAACGGGTAAAACCCGGAGAAAAAGGTGTGTCTACTCTGCATGAACAAGTTGCAGATGCTCCTGCAGCAGATGAAGCCAGGTTCCTGGTGACTGAAATGGATGCGTCTCCAGTCCGGCCAGGACAGGCTTATGGAAGTTTGACATCTGAACAGCAGGCTCAGTCATGGTTTACAGATGGTTCTGCTAAGTGGACAGCAGGCAAGCGGAAGTGGAAAGCTGTGGCTTATAATCCAGCCATAGGACAGACCCTGGAACAAACAGGGGATGGAAAGAGTAGCCAGTGGGCAGAATTAAAAGCAGTACATATGGTATTGCAACAGGTAGGAATACAACAAGCAAGAATTTATTCTGATTCCTGGTCAGTAGTAAATGGTATGTTAACATGGATGCCTACGTGGAAGAAGAATAACTGGATGATACAATCAAAGGAAGTATGGGGGCAGGAATTGTGGAAAGATATTTGGGAAAAAGCTCAAGCCATAACTATATATGTTGTTCATGTGGATGCACATACCACTAATAATAGTGCAGAAGCACTGCATAATAAACATGCTGATGAAGTTGCTAGAACCATGGTGGTTGCTAGAGAGTCCACAGAAGGGTTGGCAAGATGGGCTCATCAGAAAAGCGGTCACTGGGGTATTAAAGGAACCCTGCAATGGGCTCAGGACAGAGGAATCGATCTAAAACAGGATGATGTAAAAACTGCCATAGAACAATGTGAACAGTGTCAACATCAGAGGCGTGGCAAGCCTCAACATCTACAGGGTCATATTCAGAGAGGAAAAAGTCCTGCTCAAGTCTGGCAGATGGATTTTGTTGGACCGTTGCCAGTCTCACAGAACTGTAAATATGCATGTACTGCTGTAGATACATATTCTGGAGTATTGATAGTTCATCCCTGTAAATTTAGTAATCAAAAGGCAACGTTAAAATGTTTGGACATGATTGAACAACATTATGGCATGCCTGTACAAATTCAAACTGATAATGGATCACATTTCACAGGTCACATGGTAAGGAAATAGGCGGATGAAAACCATGTAGAATGGATTTATCACATTCCGTATCACCCACAAGCAGCAGGGTTAATTGAAAGACTAAATGGATTATTGAAATCCTCACTGAGGAAAGCCTCAGGTGATAATAGTTTAAATAATTGGAAGCGCAATTTACCAGAGGTGGTTAAACAAATTAATAACAGACCTCTTGCAGAAGGAGTGACACCACTCACTCGAATGGTCATGGTGCATGCTACCCCAGCAGATGAAAGTGTTAAAATGTGGAAAATACACAATGATGCTAAAATTCCACTGAGTGCCACACCTGGCTCAGCGGGTTTAAACCTGACGAGTCTACAAACAGTAACGCTCCCTAGTCATACCCCAACGGTTGTGAAAAACGGTTTAGGGTTACAATGCCCGCCGGGCATGTACGGACATATCCTGCCTAGATCAGGACTGTCTCTGAAAGGAATCACTGTTATGGCAGGAGTAATTGATGCTGATTACCAAGGAGAACTGGGTGTAGTGCTATTAAATATAGCTGCTGAACCGTTTGTGGTCACTAAAGGTGACAAAATAGCTCAACTGGTAATAAAACCATGTAATATGACAATGGTGCAAGAAATAACAACACCACAGGTGGTTACTACTAGAGGTCAAGGAGGATTTGGATCTACAGATAAAGTGGGTGCTAAGGTTTGGGTCAGGCAAGAACATGGCCCGCCTAGACCTGCTGAAATTATCGCTCAGGGGGCAGACTCAACCTGTACTATAATATACTCTGGGGAACAAGATTGGAAAAATGTTCCCGTGTTAAAATGTTATTTAAGAGAAGACTAATGCTGTTTGCTATATTCTTCTGAAGTTATGTGTCTCTTTCAGCCTGGTGTGCCTGGTGGATGTCTGAGTGGGGGTGGAGGAGGTTGATCGGCAGATCCAATAAGGAGGGGGCGCAGAAGGATCCTCGCTATGGCCCGCCTACGACCTGGTGGTGCCGCCTGCTGGGGCATGCTGCAAGCTGCCCTCACTGCCATCCTCACCAACAGCTTTGTGACTGCGATGACGCCCCACCGGTCGATGAAGGAGGTGGGCATGTTTCGGACGGGCTGGAGGTACGCAACAAGGATGAGGAGACAGGATAACTTCACCTGTCCAGCCAACCAAATCTGTTATATTGCCAATCTAACCAGTGAATGCCCCATATATGTGTGTCGAGGCTGCATACAAACGATGCACCTACGGAGACCGATGACATCAGTACATGTACAAGCTGGATGCAACGTCACTGTCACGTCGGACGTGATGATGCTCCTGGTTCTGACCGATGGAACTATATTGTGAAATGGTACTAATTCACAGGTGCAGGTTTATGAGTCATTCCAATTAAGAAATGCTACAACCATTCACAATCGGATTGATCCTTTGATTCACCCGGTGGATGTGCTGCCAAAGGAACAGGTAAACATTAATCATGTGGCCCCATTGGTGACAACCTGTCAAGAAAAAGCACATGCTGTGGTTCGAACTGTTGTAACTTGGACTGTGAACTTGCCAAAAATGCCCACCTGTCATCATGCCAGACGTCGAAGGGCCTGGTATGATACATTGCTGGGTGGAACTGGAACTGTATTAGGTGTGTCCAACACCATAGATGGAGAAATCACTCGGACAATGTTGTCCAACACTGGAAATAAAGCTAGCCAGGCTATTCATCGCCTGGGGAACTGGATGCCGGTCCCTATAGGACCACAGAAAGAGACTGCCATCATTTTACAACAACAGTTGAAATGGCAAACTAGATTGTTTAATGACACTGCCGATGTTTTCATAAATGTAACCAAAGCTATTGATGCAACTGTGTGTGGTTTACAGGTGATATATTCCCGCCTACAGGAGGAGAGGTTTGTACGAGTGATAACTGCACCTAACCCAAATGAATGGAGACGATTGTTTAATATTTCTGATGCTTCATGGTTACAAGTGAAGCCTGAACTGACGCGATGTAATATGACCTGTGTACTGTAAGTTGGATACAGTGGTATGTTACTCAAGCGATCACCATCTGTAAGTTTCAGGTATTACCATTGGTCGTACATAATAAGTATATGTTTTTGAGAACTTACGGTGAATGGTTTAGTCCCCAAACTAATCACACGTATGACCTGAAGGACTGTGAAACTACTGATCGAGGCCAAGCCTGCCTCTTATCTAAAGGGTATAGAGATCCATGCTTTACAGGAGACACGGCACTGTGTGAATGGTATATAGAACCAGCTAGCGACATGCTATGGCAAGTGGGCCCCAACACCCTTTGCGTAGCTACTACTCACAACCATACTCAGTTGCCTACTGTACCGTTCTCAGGTTGTTTAAAAGGTTTACACCTATGGCATTGGCACAATGTAACTTACAGGTTGACTAACTTTACCACAGAATCTCATCTGACGGCTGTCCAGTGGAAAGTGTTACACCTACCTTGGCGAATTTCTCTGGAGCGTTTCCAAAGTGCACTGTCTCGCTCCCGTGATCTTAAAGATATTATGTCTAGCCATTCTCAGAATGTTACCCGTGCCTTAGTAACAACTCTAGTTAACCGGGAACAGGTTTTGCATGCAGCAAAGATGGTGGAGATGGACAGTGCTCATCACTGGTGGGACATTTTTTCAGGAATGTCTGTCACCGCTAGAACATATGTAGCTCCACCATTATTGATTCTTGTGGCTATTTTATGTGTGTTGACGCTATGCAATGTATTAACATGCCTTTATATACGCCGGATTAAACAACGATTGTCTAGGACCATATATCACACTGCCTTAAGATGATGCACATACATATTTTAGCAGAAGATGGACCTTATGGAACGATGTGTTATCATGTAACTGTGGATACAGATACTGATGTAGATCAGTTCACTTATATGCACTGGAGTAATCAAGATCGATGGGTGCACAATGATGTATATGCCACGCGAATGGAGTTGTTAGATTTCGTGTGTCATTGGGTCACTACTGTCTGCCAGGAGTATCAACATGCTCCTGGCCATACTGAAGATGATGATGTTATCTGGGAAGGTGAAGGTTTTATGAATTAAGGCCATTTTAGGCCAGAGGTGGAATGATATGGGAATATCTAATTTGTGTCCTAAAATGACCATCTGTATACTATTGGTGTTATATAACTGCTTGTTTAGTCCCAAGTGACCACCTGTATACTGTTTTTTGTTATATTATTCTGCTTGTTTTGGTGCCTGTGTAACTGCCTATCTTTGGAAGGGTGAGAAAAGGGTGTCTTGTAAATATGTTTACAAGACAGGATCTCAGGACTCATCCTCGCCTGTGGGAAAGGACCGGCCATCCTCTCTCTCATGCGATGTTGTGTTTTTCTAAATAAGTATAAAGACGGGGAAATCCCACATCTCGGGAGAGTCTGCTGCGGGTTACGTATACAAACGCCCAGCCGGGGTTTTCTAAGCCACTCTACCGGGATTGTTGGCTCTCCAGTCCGTGTCAAAGGTAGGGCAAGCTATGCTATGCTTATAAGGCTGAACCCATTGAGATGTAATGATGAGTGTCATGAGCTGTGGGGAATAAACCTGACACACTTATTCTAGCACTCTGACTTTGTGTGTTTCATCCGCTGACCACCACGAACCTCTAAAATCACACATTACAGATACATTCTCCCAACTTCTCAACATACACACCATGTTGCTCCAAAGAAGCTAGATCATTAATGAGTGGGTGGAGAATTTTGGCGTAGCCATATTCTTTTACATCAGAGGCTTTGCACAAAACAGCAAGCTGAATGGAGTGGAGTGTGGATCTGTATTTTGATGGTACATTAGCTATCACCCAATACACTGCACTCATCTTATGTTTCTTTCGAGATGTTCCTAATGGGTTTGATACTTCAAAATCATCTGTGTAAAGTCCAACAGCAATTTTGAATTCCTCTCCTTTAAGGAGGTCATTGTTAGTACAATACATACCATCTCTGTATGAACTGTACTCATCTTGCACATGCTTTTGGATGGGAAGAGCTTTATCCAAAATGTCTGCCCTATTCAACATCTTCTGTAGCATTGGTTGCAAAGGTACATATACAGCACTACATTTTGTCCCCCTTTCAATGATGTACTCCACTGGCTTCACCTCTTCGAAGTTTTTATTCACATAGGCTGCTCTCCTTTTTGTTGTTGATAAGGGACCATCCTTGCCACAGAATTTCATGATCACATTGTTCTTTGCAGAAGCCCTGACTAACTCTTCCACAACTGAATCTTGTACATCTGTACAGGTATGATGTTTGAGAATGTCATTGACTGCATTGTGCAGCAGTGGCTGGGCTAGTTCACACAACTGTAACAGCTGTTGTATAACTTCTTGTACCGTATTTTCTGGAACGTGTAGCACTGTTTGCATCTTTAAAAAAAGAGCCGCAAGATTGTGCTCCAGCTGTTTTTCTAGATCATGAAGATCTTCACTGGTAGAATCCTCACTGTCTTCTGATTCTGAGGTGCAATTTGGGGGCTCATGTTCTTCTTGTGCCATTTCATTAGTTACATTATCAGAGATAATTTCTGGTCTGAACATCCTCCAATTGTGTGTTCTGTGCTCCTTACTTCTGTGTGCATTAAATGTAGAATACACACTGGTATGAAAGTTACAGCCATTAAATGGACACTGGACTCTGTGATTTACCCTCAAATGTGTACTGCGCAGGTGAGTGAGGAAGACTGCTTCTGTGCAGGGTGCAGAAAAATCACATGACTGACATTGAAATGTCACTTGTGAAGTCTCTCTTGGAGGGGCACCCTGGGTTTTCTGGTGAATCTTCGCTAAGTGGACCTTGAGTGCATTAATGGAGTTGAATGTGCACACACATTCTTGATATAAGCAGGGAAATGGGACAGTTCTACCATAGTTTCCATGTTTTAACCGATAATGTTTCAAAAGGTAACCCCTTTTCTCACACATGAAATCACAATACTTACACTTCCACAGCATCCTCACAACAGAAGGATCTATAAAAATAGAAAACAACGAAAGTTTAAGGTCAATAACTCAACAATATCGTTGTAAAAACATAATGGAAATGAAAACCGAAGCTACATCTTAGTTATATACAGTAAAACCTTTATGTAAACAAGCCTGCGTGCGCGAGAGAGTGAAAAACGGGGAAAAAAAGTGGGCAAGGAGCGGTCCAATGGTTCAACGCGTGGCACGCAGCTTGCGGAGTTCAAAATATTGTACGAACATTACAGGCAGCGCCTGCTAAACTCATCTGCGCCAGTGGTTGAACCGCTTACATACCACAAGTAATGGCAGAAATACATGTTACAGACGCACAAACTTGTAGGTACTTAAGCTTTCCTCAGACCGTTCTCGCTAAGCTAACTTTAACATTCAACTGACGCTATTTTAAATTGACATTAGCTAGCATAAACATTAACACCTGCACAGTTCACAGTGCATTATGTAACCGGAAAAACCGCGTCACCAACATATGTCAGCGTATATGGTTGTTAAAAGTTCCTAAAGGAGATGACAAGACTACTTTTACATACTAACCGTCAAAGGCGTTTAACAAAGCTGTTTCCTGGTCAGAGTGCCTGAAGCCCGTCTGCTGCAGCTGCTTGTGAGCTCTTCTGCCAAGTCAGTGTCGACCGTTGTGCAGGCCTTGTGATGTGACCGAGGACGTCTTTGAATTATTTAGCCCCCCCTTCTTAAAAAACTAAACATTCTGAGTAAACTCTCCTTAACCTGATTCATGAAATGAATCCCTCAGATAACTAGTACATTCAAGTAATACTGTTTAGTAATGATAGCAGTTTTTAAAAAAACATAAAAGTTGAAGTAATGATCACTCAGAAGTTTAATTAGAAACAAAATTTGGGTTAACAGTGTGTGTGCGGGATTTGCACCAAAACTGTTCATGTGTCTCTGGGTCCTAATTATTTTATTTTATGTTTCACAAATGGCTTAGGTTAAGGTCTTAGTACTCTTGGTACTGTATCTATAATCTATATTAAACAAGAATTGAATCTGAAACAGTTTTAAAGATACAAACTGAAGGCATAATAGATTTATTTTTCAGTCGAGCAAACTAAGAATCTGAAATCTGTCTGAAAACAGATGAATTAATAAATAAATTGCTTAGAGGGAAATTCCTAAGACCTAAAGAAAATGCTGATGTATAAATTAAATCACATTAAAGGAGCTCCTCTATTAATTGTCATCAGATGTAACTGTATGCAAATTACTTTTAGTAAAACAAAGAAAACCTTAAAAAAAAACAAACTAAAACAACAAATGTTGAGGCAGGTAAAATTACTTTTAGGTCATAGTTAGCTCTGCATTAAAACAGGAAAATGCACTATAAAATGACTACTGGGATACCACAAGAGAAAAAATTAAAAACTTGTTTCATATTGGTCTGATATCCATGGATATTTTAAACTGATTCTCTTAAAAAAATAACAATGATAATAAAAAAAAAAGGGTTTTGTAAAAGACTAAAAGAGAAAAGAGCTGCTCGAGCGAAAAATTGGCTGGTGATGGACACATTATTCAAAGAAATTCCAATTGGGTTCGAGTCCATATCATCTTGGAGTTGAAAGCATTAATAATAAAAATCTCCAAAACAATTAATGTTTTCCAAACAATTTTAAAATGAACTTTAAGGATCCTCATGAATGCAGGAAAATTGACCTGCTCTGATTCGGTCTTTCTGCGCAGAAATACTGACGTGACTTTGACAAAGTTTTCTGACTCTGAGCTGAAGACAGACAACTGATGGACTGATATTGAATGAACTTTTCTTCCAGTAGGTTCTAATCTAGGATTGCTTCCACAGAAGGCTGATTGCTGTTCATAACGCTGCTAATTCTGCTGCCATTAACAGTTACACACATTTATTGTCATGAAAAGCAGGACTGATAATCTGTTTACACGAGGAGGTGACGTCTACTCTACATCTCTTTTTGTAAAATATGTGTATGTGCATTTTAAAATCAAAAATGACTTTGACCCTTATGACATTTTGGGGTAGAACTTCTACAGGTGGAGAAAATTATCACCTTGTACACATGTATTTATGCTGATGAGGATTGTTTCACAGGGGGAAGTCAGAACAGGCAACTCCAGGATTCAAGTATACAAGAATTTTAATGTTTTGTGTACGATTTTACTCCTACCTGGGATACTGTCACATATTAACAAAAATGGAAAGTATATCAGTTTTTGGTAAATTGACTATTCCACCATGCAACTCTGGTTCTGCAGGTATTGTGCGCTCTACTGATGGAAGACCTTGCCTTCTTTGTCAATTTTTCCCCTAGTTTGCTAAGTTGTCACATGGGGTGGACCATGTGCCAAAAGGGGGGATGGTATCTTCTATAACATCTTGGTTTACAAAAGGCTTCATTGTGGTGGCTGAACAGTACTGCAAAAATGTTTGATCTGTGCAGGCTACAATACAGCCCGCCCTCTTGCCTGCCCTCCAGCTGGTCATACACCACCTAATCAGCATTTTTGATCACGTGATGATGGATTTCATTGAGTTAACACTTGCAGAAGATAAGAAATATTGTCTAGTCATGGTTGACATGTGACCAAAAATGGGTTGAAGCTTTTTCAGCAAAGCATGCTACAAGTTCAGTCATGGCTAAGGCTCTGGTGACTGAGATCATTCCAAGATGGGGATTCCAGTTAAGGTCTCATCTGACACTGGTTCATACTTTGTCAATGCAGCCCTGAAAGAGGTAAGTGGACTGTTGGGGTTCCAGCTCAAGACTCATTGTGCTTATCACCCACAGCAATCGAGCGTGAAAATGCCATTTTGTAAGGTAAGCTGGCTAAATGTTGTGAAGAAACAGGAGTGTCCTGGCCTAAAGCCTTCCCACTTGCACATGAGGATGAGGAAACGTGCCCGAACGAACCTCAGCCATGTGAGATTCTGTTTGGCAGACCTCCTCACACTAGTCTGGTTCCCCAGGACTCTCCGTGTCTACCACATACTGTGACGGTAACATGCTTGCATATTGCTAAAATCTGTCCAAAGTTCTCTCACAGGTGCACAGTGTGGTTAAGGAAGGCCTGCCACGCCAGCATCAGCTCTGCTCCACTCCTTGGTTCCAGGAGACTGGGTCTTGGTCTGGGAGACGAGAAGAAAGCACTGGCATTTTGAAAGGTGGCTGGGTCCATTCCAGGTCTTGTTGGTCACTCACACAGCCGTGAAGGTCGCTGAAAGGTCCACATGGATCTACGTATCCCACTGTAGGAGGTTCCAAGGTACACCAACCCCAGTTCCAGCTGACCTCTCAACCACAGGGCAGAATAATCCCTGAGGTCAGTTCCGTGAGAGGTAGTTTACCCTCCACGTGGCAACATGAAGTGCACCCAGGTTGCCGTGAGGGGATGGTTGTGTGTCATCTTCTTCATCCTTGTCCCCTTCCTCCTCTGGTACCTGGATCCAACTGGTCCTCACCCAACACAACGCTCCCTAGCTTCGTCCCAACCCGCCAGATGATTGCAGGGGACAGAAGCACCCTCCTTGAGGAGGCACCGCCGAGATGACCACACCCTTCAGCATCATGACAACACTGATGATCTTTGGTGCTAACATGTCTGCTCATAAATTGACAAATGACAGCTGTTATGTTTGTGGACTGGTGCCACATGCCACACCCTCTCAATCAGTTTTAATTCCATATCCAGTCCCTCAGAATACCACTTTGTGGACTCTGATCATGGGTAATAGATTACACCCTAGGAACATTACCTGACCACACCAGCCCTCCCCTCTCCTGGAGGAGGCCCACTGAATTTTTCAACAATACAAACTCCACTTGTGTTTCATCTAGAACTGTTTTCCGCTTAAGAGATCGTATTTTTCTCCATCTCTGTTTTTAGCGAAATGGGACAGATGCACTATTCTTTTTGGGACACTCTAGTTTGTCAGTGTATTATTCCAGTCTCATGTATATCCTCACCTTGCCCCAAACGCTCTGACTCGTTCACCTTAAATTCTTGTGATTTATTCCCTGACTGTTCTCCTTCTACAGAGTGGGGCTTAGGAATTGTTGTGTTAACCTTACAGCACTTTGACCTTTTCCTGACCTTTCTATGTACAATAACTCTGTTCTTAACACCACTTGGTCTTACATCCCATCAGATACCGACTTTGGATGGCCTCAGAATATGGTTTGGACATGTTACAGACACTCTTATATTTACCTTCCTGTCAACTAGTCTGGAACATGTTATCTGGCTTATCTGCTAGCTTGTCTGTGATCCATGATGCCCTTACTGATCTCTGGGACACTCTGCACAGCTGCGACAATGTTAATTTACCCTCTAAGAGGTGGAATTTCTGGGACTGGCTTACTAGTGGTTCTTGTATTTTTTCTCCTGTGTTCTGATTGTATTTTGCTGTGTCCTTCCTCTCATCGAGTGTATGCTTAACGGAACGTTCACTTTCTATTTTCATCATTATGTTCCAGCAGATACTTCTCCATATGATGATGCTGGTGGTTTGGAGTTCTTTGAGTAAATTTTCTCTTTATGTGTGATTAATATGTTGCATTTTAATCAAAGGGGTGGATTGTAATGGAAAATTTACACATAACCCTTATATTCTGTAGACTACACTTTGCATTGTTAAAGCTTGGCTTATGTTTTACTCAGGGAGGAGAATGACTGTGTACCCAGATAAGGATTTAGTGAGCTCCCCTTCCCCCTTTTCTTTTCTTCCTTGTACCAGGCCATGAGGGGTTTACTACAATAACCTTCGACCTCGATGTTATCAGCTCATGCTCTGGCTATATTAACCAAGCACACATGTACCTCCCCAGACTCGTGCAGCCAAAGCTTCTTTGACTGTGTGATCTCTCATTGCTGATCAGCTCTTAATTAAATACTTTGTTTGATTCTCACTCAGTGTGTGATCTTTGATAAATAAATTCCACTACACCACCTACAGCCAATAACATCACCTTGCTGCCTCCACCTACAGCCAATAACATCGCCTTGCTGCCTTTACGTTTACCATCCAACTGTAAAACCTCACCTTACATCTCCACGTGAATCCAATAACATCGGCTCTACTGTTAGCTTCAGGTAGACGCAGCAAGTTTTTTTTGGCTGCAGGTGGAGGCTGTAGGCAAATATTTTTGGTTGCAGTGGAATCAGCAGGTCAATGTTGTTGGCTGCAGGTGGAGGCAGAAAGGCGATGTTGTTGGCTGCAGGTGGAGGCAGAAAGCCGATGTTGTTGGCTGCAGGTTGAGGCAGCAAGTGGATGGTAGAGTCTGCAGGTGGAGGCAGAAAGCCGTGGCTGTTAGCTGCAGGTGGAGGGAGAAACATGAAGTGGATGTCAACACAAGCTGATGTTAATGCCTGCGGGGGGAGACTTGAGGTGGATGTTAATACAAGCAGATGTTATTGGCTGCAGGTGGAGACTTGAGGTGGATTTTAACACAAGCCGATGTTGTTGATGTTGTTTTTTTTATCAACAGGGGCCAGTCCGCTATTTCTACTGTTCCCAGAAAGTCCATCAGCTGTTTGCTGCTGAGGGCCTTTCAGACTTTAAGATGCCCTTTGAGAAGTTTGCTCAGACCGAGTTCTTTCAGAGGGAGCTGGACACCACAAAGCAGCGGGGGGAGGAGCGGTTAGAGAAGAAGAGGAAGAGGCCCGAGACAAGCCAACAGCCCGGCCGACTTTGCAGGTTCTGCCACAATGAGCTTAAGCAAGAACCAAACAGCCCACACATCCACACGGGCTTTCCTGGTGTGGCGGGGAAAGACATATACTGCCCTTCCAAGGTGCATGCCTTGTATCGTGGCCAGGACATGGAGAAAGAAATGAACTGGAAAGAATTCCAGAACTCTCCATTTTATGACCTCGAGAAAAAGAGATAGGTGGAAGAAAGAAAATAATCAGATTGTAGATATTTTATTCTCATTTAGGGATTTTTTCTGTTCATGTAAAATATTTTGCGTAGTATTAAGTTATTGTAGAGTTATTAAAGGTAATCGAGTTATTTTGTCTTGAACATGTTTATATTTACAAACATGTTCAATTATATAGAGTGCTCTACATAAGTTTTAAGTTTTCTTTTGCTTACAACCATTTGCTTCATTCATTTTCTAATATTTTTTTATTGTAAATATCTGGAAATGTGTTTTTTTTTACTGCAAAATAGTGTTTACACACTTGTTTTATTTTTTTTTTTTTTATTAATATGAATACATGTTGATATTGATTTATCCTCTTTACACCCTTTCTCAATCATTCAGTCATTGACAAGCTTTCCCTCAGTCACAAATAAACGAATAAATATACAAATAAACTGCCTTGCCTTGTCTAACAAATATTCCTTGTCCTAATGTATTCAAATAGACCTTGGGGTTACTGAGATACAATCATTTCATTATGGGTACTCAATATTTAAGCAGAAGGCCTGGACTTAATGAGTGACAAACTGTACTACCAGCAAAATATTACAATATTTTTTGTTTCATCTTAAGTCTTATTTATCTTTAGTCATTTGTATTCATACTTCATAATAACTGATGAAAGGAATGTTTGTTTTAAGTGTGTAACTGGTAAAATAATATTAAACATGTTTGAAGTCTAATTTTTCATAACTATCTAATATTTTAACTTTTAACTAATACTTATTAATTTGCCTGATGGATACTAGTAAATAAAAATATAAACGATGAAAAATTAATTTAACATCTAGAATTTTCATTTACAGAGTCAAAACATCTGCTTTAATAAACAAGTAGAAGGTTGTCATATATGGGATTCTAACTTGTAAAATAGGGTAAAAACACATTCAGGTTCAGCACCTTGGACAGTGACATAAATGCTGCCATTTGATTGGCTGTCACTCTGTTCCACCTATACGCGGCTGGCCCCCGTGGGGAGAACATGCAAACTCCACACTGAATGGCCACCGCCCTCAAGGTCTGAACCTCCCCCCCAGCCAGGATTCGAGCCGGCAACCTTCTTGCTGTGAGGCTGTGGCGCTAACCACCACTCCACCGTGAAACCCTTTCAAATTTGATTTTATGGTTTTAACATGAGTGTACTGTTGTGTGGAATTTGGACTTTACCTACATCTACTAAATTTTATATTTTCGAACAATAATTGTAGTTAGTCATATTAAACTAATCATCAGCCAAATTAACATCAACATGTGTTTTTCACTTATTCAACTTTTTTCATTTACTCAACACTGTTAAATGTAAAAATGTTGCAGCAAAGACTGAAACCAGAGCAGCCCAGAAATCATTTCTTTACTTTCATGAGACACCCTTTTGTCCACATGTGCATAAAAGTAGTGAACAAAACGGCTGACCTTGATTCTATGGTTCATCTTTAGGTGCATCATAATTTAAAAATGAACAAAACTTCTAAGCATAAATATGTTTTTTGAAATTTTCTATTTTATCTCAAGTCCTCGTTGAAGACAAGTTGTTGCATCTTGAGTCTGTCAAGTTGAAAAGTACAGCGTCAAACATGGAAAATGTAAGATTTGAGTTCCTTTAAATTCTCCAGATTATACTTTAAAACTTTTAACACCAACTAATAACACTTTCAACACCACCCCAGGGGACGGTGCTGGCCCCCCTCCTCTTCACACTCTACACCTCAGACTTCTGTTACAACTCAGAGCTGTGTCACATCCAGAAGTTTGCAGATGACACAGCCATCGTGGGGTGTATCAGGGATGATGGAGAGGATGAGTACAGGAATCTGGTCAGTGACTTTATCACCTGGAGTCAGATGAACCATCTCCAGCTTAACACCTCAAAGACTAAGGAGCTGGTTATTGACTTCAGGAAGTCCAGCCCACAACCACGTCCAGTGACCATCAGGGACGATAAGGTGGAGATTGTAGACAACTACAGGTACCTCGGGTTGTGGCTGGATAACAAGCTGGACTTGACATGCTGTACAAATCACCTGTACAAGAAGGGCCAAAGCCGTCTGTACTTCCTGCGAAGACTGAGATCTTTTAACATCTGCAGGAAACTCCCGTGGATATTCTATCAGTCTGTGGTGGCTAGTACGCTTTTTTATGCTGTTGTCTGCTGGGGGGGGTAACATGACAAAAAGGTGTGCTAACAGGCTGGAAAAACTCATCAGGCGGGCGGGCTCTGTGGTTGGCATGAAGCTGGACTCCCTGGTGACAGTGGCAGAGAGGAGAACACTAAAAAAACTACTGGCTATTGTGAATGATGCCAGTCACCCTCTGCACACTGTCATCAGTGCACAGAGAAGCCTGACCAGTAACAGGCTGCTCCTCCCCAAGAGTAGGACCAACCGGCTCAGAGACTTCTTTGTCCCTCAAGCCATCAAACTGTACAACTCTGCATTAGGCAGGGGGGGGGGGAAGGAGGGGGGAGAGGGAGGTGTGCAGTCCGCCTGATACAACACATGCACAATAACCCATACAAACAGTTGCAATCTTATACGTGCAATAGTGAACTGGGAATCTGTACCACCTCTACTGTGTGCAATGCTGTTTATATTGTTTTATTTAACTTATCTTATTGTTATTATTGTTATATCTATTGCATTCTATTTGCCTCTATTTTGCTTTGTACTTGTATATATTGTGTCTTGTGCTTGTCCTGCTTTACTGTTGGTGTTGTTTTGCTACTGGTACCCAAATTTCCCTGAGGGCTCTCTGAAGGGATTAATAAAGTATTTCTAGTCTATTCTATTCTATTCTATTCTATTCTATTCTACTCTATATGGAAGGTAAATGGTGATTACATTGTAATATTGTAATTACATGGTAATATGGTAATTACATCGTATTTAAATGGTAATACGTTAATAACATCGTATTTAGTTGGTAATAAGGTAAATACAGGGTAAATACAATGGTAATATGGCAATTACATGGTAATTACATTACACTATTTTAATTAAATGGTAATTACATGGCAATAGGATAATTAAATAGTAGTTACATTGTAATTACATGCTATTATGGTAATTGCATAGGACTTGCATGGTAATTACATGGTAATATATAAATAAGAATGAAATGACATATTAATTACATGGTAATATGTTAATAATATCATTTATACAGGGTTAGGGTTAAGGGGTTAGTGTAGGGTTAGTGGTTTGCCATTCATTTAGATAGGAATCCGCTACCCTTCCACAATTCGAAGATGGATTCCTATTTATTAAACACGATTTAATTATCGTGGAATCGCGAATCTGGAAGCACTTGGGGACGCTGTTGGACCACTTATCCCTATTTTGGAAGTGAAGGTTAGGAGTTAGGGTGAAGTCAGATAAGCCTTATTTTAGCTTTTTTAAGTGCCCAAAGTGCCCGGAAAGTGCCTGTTTTGCCCGCACATGCCCGACATTCCCCTAAATGGAGAATAAGGGTGGGACAAAGGCTGAGATAATACTTTGGCCCAAGTTCATCCCCATAGCGCCCCCTACCGGTTAAGTGCCCGACAGAGCGCCCTTAGTGGTGGATTTTGGAATCGCGAGTTTGTGTCTGAAAATGGCAGGGATTGGCCAGGGCACCAAGGCCTTCCCACGCAAAGCACTTGCCACCTGAATTTCGACCGATGGCCCTTTAGTGGCAGATACTTGGTCCCACGTCCCCCGGACACCCAGGTTAGCATACTTTTCTCATGCCTGCGTGTCTCCCGCTCTGTTTAACAGTCCAGGTTTGGAGAAAATCAGGCTCATTCCATTTTTAGCAAAGTACCCCAGACTCCCGGGACTCGGACCCCCTCGCAGCGCTCCTCGTTCCGAGCGCCGGCGTGCCTGAAAATGGGCATGTGCACCCTACAGGCGCCGCGGGGCGGTGGGGCACAGTCGGTCATAATCCACAATTCGGGCGGATCTCCCGGGGGTGGGAAGGGGCCACGGGCGCAACGAGGGCACTTCTACGACTGGTGTAGCGGGGCCTACAACATGTCTCCAGGTCAGGGGCCTGCCGCCACTTTTTGGACAAAATTCTGCCCCGGCCCCAAACGAGCATTGATCTCTTGAATGGGTCGCGCGTGCGTGCGAGCTGGGAAGTGTTCGAACCGTCCCCCTAGGTCCCACGGCCACTGAAGAATTTGGCCCAGAAATTGGTCCAAAAATTAATGGGGATCAATACAAAAGTGGCACTCTGGAAGCACAAGATGGCTGCCACCACTGGGATGGGGTTAGGGGCAGGGCTATGAAAGCGGCCAAAACGGAAGCCCCGGAAGGGCCAGGGCGAGCCCCCAAATGGGTGACTCCGTAACTCCACTTCTAAAATTGCATGTAGTCTGGCCTGTGGAACTCTGCAAAGCTCAGATTCAGCTGTCCCCCGTCCCCCAACTGGCCAGTGAGCGGGGGATGGGCAGAATTATAAATTTTGAACAGAAGGTCGCAGAGACTTGCGAGAGGTGTCTACGGAAAGGCCAGACTCCCCCGAATGAGAAAATGCTTAAATGGAGCCTCTGCGGCCCACCGTTCGGACGCCAGGGGCGCCAAAGAGTGCGGGAAACGGGCCCGTTAAGGATCACAACTCACCACAGGAAGCTGGCAGGAACCGGATGGGGACATCATTGCGATCGGGACGAGAGGCCGGATAGCATACAGGGCAGCTGGGCACATCGCGGCAACTTTTGCCATTTCTGCCCTTGAAAATCAGCACCACGGCTCTGCCGCTATGCCAGCGACGCCCACGTCCCTGACTCATGTTGTAGGAGGGTCTGGGCCCTTCCCATGGCTCCAATTTAGAAACCCAAACTGCTTCCTGTGGGATATGAATGGCCCACTTCCACAGTCCACATTCATATTTGTTTTGGTCAGCAAAAACAACTTTCTTAAATAGGAAATTAAAAGTGGGCTGACTGGAGTGAAAGTGAGTGGACATGAGTGGGAGGGGGCTGCCAAGTATTTTTCCCATGTGTGGGAGTCCACCTGAGTAGAATGAGTCCACTTTGAGGTCAATAGGAGTACCTTCCATTTTTGGGTCCCTGTCATGGTCCATGCTCATTACCACTCCCTGCTTCCTGCTGACCATATTTGGCTTGCCAATCATCACCGCTGTTTGGACGGCACAGCTGGAGAACATCAAGTCATCATTCTCATCGCCATATAAACCTCACCCGGACCTCCAGTCATCGCTGGATTATACTACTCATACCAGTCGTGCACATGATCTAAATCGTATTGTATCTGAACCAACCTAACTTGTACCCTCTCTCTTCCAAGAACCGTACCTGAACCTCGTCCACACCACGGAGAATCCTGTCTGCCCGCTCCAGCCCGTCCTTCCAGCAAACCCTGCATACTGCACTGCACAATTCAAATAAAGTGTCTTTGATCATTCTCCGAGCGCTCCTCTCCTTGGATCCATACACCCAATCCGTGACAGAATAATCCAGCCCAACAATATGGATCCTACGGAGCAAGCCGCCAGGAAAGCCGAACCCGGAAGCGATCTGCATCAGGCCGTGTCTGCACATGGAAATCTCCTTGGTCAACACTCGCAGGTACTCCGGTCTCTAGGAGAAGGACAACACGCTTTGCAAAAACAATTAGACGATATCTCCAGATCTTTGTCAGCCCTGTTTAATCAACCTGCTCAGCTTTCAATCCCCGCAGCTCCTCAGCCTGTCCCCGTGCCGACTCCGCCCACTCCGGTGCGGGACGTACACATTCCGGATCCCAGACCGTTTTCCGGCGAGTTGGGGAAATGCAGAGGATTCCTTCTCCAGTGTACTCTTATCTTCGACCAGAAACCACTCACTTACTCCTCGGACCCCTCGAAGGTATCATATATAATTGGTCTGCTTACTTCCCGGGCACTTACATGGGCAGAGGCATACCTTGAGACCATGCCCCTCCACACTCTTTCACTGCGGGCTTTCACAGCCGACTTATTAAAAGTTTTTGATGGTCCAGTTCGGGGCCGTGAGACGGCCAAGCGCCTGATGTCAATTCATCAAGGGAACCAGAGTGTGGCTGAATTTTCGGTGGAGTTCAGGACGTTGGCTGCCGACTCTGGGTGGAACTCTGCTGCATTAATGGACCATTTTTTACATTGTTTAACAGATACCCTGAAGGATGAACTGGCAACTCTGGACCTTCCAGCTACTCTGGATTCCCTGATAGACCTAGCCACCCGTCTGGATAATCGCCTCCGGGAAAGGACCCGAGAACGCCGTAGTCCTCGCCCGGGTCTGTCTCATAGGTGGTTTCCATCTTCACCTGAACCATCTCCGGACTTCCTCCCTGTTTCGGCCGCCGAACCCATGCAGGTGGGTCGCACACACCTGACCCCGACGGAGAGGCAGAGACGGCTACAGGCAGGAGCGTGTCTGTATTGTGGTGAAGAAGGGCATTTCCGGGCTACCTGTCCTGTTCGGCCAAAAGACCAGGCCCGTCAGTTCAGGTCGGGATTCTGACGGGCCAGACCCAGACAAAGACCCAGATCCCGGCAACACTAACCTTTTCTGATCAGTCCCTCACAGTGCAGGCCTTAATCGACTCAGGAGCAGAGGACAGTTTTCTGGACATCCACCTGGCTGAGGAAGCCAAGATCCCTCAGGTACCGCTAGTTCAACCCATAACAGCCAAGGCCTTGGATGGTCGCACCCTTGCCCAGGTAACGCACACCACTGCACCCATAAAATTAAAACTCTCTGGAAACCACACTGAAGTAATCGAGTTCAAGTTGATTTCAGCCCCCGAATCCCCGCTGGTGCTCGGTCATCCCTGGTTGTCTCTCCACAACCCTCACATCAACTGGGCCTCCCGAACCATCATGGGTTGGAGTGAGGAATGTCACCAGTCCTGCCTTCGATCAGCCATACTCCCAGCCGCCATAGACTCCAGCAAAGCAGAAGCCCCGGATCTGACCTCAGTCCCGACCGAGTACCATGACCTGGCCGAGGTATTCAGTAAACTCAAAGCGTCCTCTCTGCCTCCCCACAGACCCTATGACTGCGCCATAGAGCTCCTGCCCGGTTCCCTGCTTCCAAACAGTAGGCTGTATAACATCTCCAGGCCAGAGCGGGAAACCATGGAGACGTACATCCAGGAGTCTCTCGATGCCGGCATAATCCGACATTCCTCCTCCCCGTTGGCCGCTGGGTTTTTCTTTGTCACAAAAAAGGATAAAACCCTGCGTCCCTGCATCGATTACCGGGCCCTGAACAAAATCACCGTACGTAACAAGTATCCTCTCCCCCTAATTGACTCCGCCTTTGAGGCGTTACTAGGTTCCACGATCTTCACCAAACTCGACCTCCGTAACGAACGCCTATTATCTGGTCCGCGTAAGGGAAGGTGATGAGTGGAAGACCGCCTTCAAGACCCCTCTGGGTCATTTCGAATATCTAGTCATGCCCTTTGGCCTAACCAACGCCCCGGTAGTATTCCAAGCCCTAGTCAATGACGTGCTCCGGGACTTTCTCAACCGTTTTGTTTTCGTCTATCTCGATGACATTCTGATCTACTCACAGACCCAGTCCGAACACAAGAAGCACGTCCGTTTGGTTCTCCAGAGACTCCTCGAAAATAAACTGTATGTGAAGGCGGAGAAGTGTCAGTTTCACTCAGACACCGTCGGCTTCTTGGGCTACGTCTTCACGAGCGGGCAGATGAAGGCAGACCAGGCAAAGGTTCAGGCGGTATTGGACTGGCCCACACCGGACTCTGTTAAATCTCTGCAGCGCTTCTTGGGTTTTGCAAATTTCTACCGCCGCTTCATTAAAAACTTCAGCCTGGTGGCAGCCCCCCTTACGAAACTGACTTCTCCCAAGACTCCGTTCCATTGGTCAGACAGTGCGAAGTCCGCTTTTCAGGACCTTAAGGCGCGTTTCGCCTCAGCTCCGGTCCTCACTCAGCCAGACCCTTCACGACAGTTCGTGGTCGAGGTGGACGCCTCTGATTCCGGGGTGGGGGCGGTACTATCCCAGCGCTCGGAACAGACGGGCGAATTACACCCATGTGCCTTTTTTTTCCCGGCGCCTCACCCCAGCCGAACGCAACTATGACGTGGGGGAACGCGAGCTTCTGGCTGTTAAGTTTGCGTTGGAGGAGTGGCGCCACTGGCTGGAGGGTGCAGCTCAACCCTTCATCGTGTGGACGGATCACCGCAACCTTGAGTACATCCAGTCGGCCAAGCGGCTTAATTCCCGTCAGGCCAGGTGGGCTTTATTCTTCGGCCGATTTAACTTCTCTTTGACCTACAGGCCGGGATCCAAGAACGTCAAACCCGACGCCCTGTCACGCCAGTTCAGCTCCGGTGGCCCGTCCTCAGATCCAGA
The DNA here is from genome assembly GCF_017639745.1 of Melanotaenia boesemani. Taxonomy (NCBI): domain Eukaryota; kingdom Metazoa; phylum Chordata; class Actinopteri; order Atheriniformes; family Melanotaeniidae; genus Melanotaenia; species Melanotaenia boesemani. The sequence continues at coordinate 30,166,937 of NC_055702.1, forward strand.
CACCATCCTGCCTGCGTCCTGTGTTGTGGCTGCCGTAACATGGGAGGTGGAACAAAACGTCCGGGAAGCCCAGCGAGCGCATCCAGACCCAGGTACCGGTCCGCCTAACAGACTCTTTGTTCCTGACCAAGTCCGCTCTCAGGTTCTTCAATGGGGACATTCATCCCGGGTTGCCTGCCACTCTGGCCGCGCACGCACAGCGGTCCTCATCAGACGGCGGTTCTGGTGGCCAACCCTGGAAAAAGACGTCCGGGAGTTCGTGGCCGCTTGTCCTGTCTGTGCCCGGGGAAAGATGTCCTCCCAGGCTCCAGCGGGTCTTCTTCGGCCTCTCCCCATTCCCCGACGACCCTGGTCCCACATAGCACTGGATTTCGTTACTGGCCTCCCTCCATCCCGAGGTAACACTACCATCTTGACCATCACTGACCGCTTTTCCAAAGCAGCTCATTTCGTGGCGCTGCCCAAATTGCCCACTGCTTTGGAAACCGCAGACATCATGTCTGTTCATGTCTTCCGTCTCCATGGCATCCCTGTGGACATCGTTTCTGACCGAGGGCCCCAGTTCGTGTCACGGGTCTGGAAGGCATTCTGCTCCGAGCTTGGGGCGACCGTCAGCCTGAGTTCGGGGTTCCACCCTCAGACCAACGGTCAAGCAGAACGCCTTAACCAAGAGTTGGAGTCCGCCCTGCGCTGCGTGGCTGCCGACGACCCCTCCGCCTGGAGCAGCCACCTGTGCTGGGTGGAGTATGCCCACAATTCACATGTCTCCTCCGCCACAGGTCTCTCCCCTTTCGAGGCCTCCCTGGGGTATCAACCACCTCTCTTCCCGGACCAGGAGGCTGAGCTCGCTGTTCCCTCCGTCCAGCATCACCTGGGTCGATGTCGCCGGCTGTGGCGGGCTACCAGGGCAGCCCTGGTGCGGACCTCGGTCAGGAACCGCCGGGGTGCGGATAGGCGCAGGATCCCCGCACCTCCGTACCGTGTTGGGCAGCAGGTCTGGCTGTCCTCCAGGTACGTGCCCCTACACACGGACTCACGCAAGCTGTCTCCCCGGTTCCTCGGCCCCTTTGAAGTCCTGGAGATACGGAGCCCTGTGGTCGTGAAGCTGCGGCTGCCGCGCTCCATGCGCATCCACCCTGTTTTCCATGTCTCCCAGCTCAAGCCGGTCTCCTTCAGTCCATTGGTCCCTCCTTCCAGGCCCCCTCCACCCGCCCGGGTCATTGACGGTGATCCGGCCTTTTCCGTCCGTCGCCTCCTGGATGTCCGCCGCCGGGGTCGTGGTCTGCAGTACCTTGTGGACTGGGAGGGCTATGGCCCGGAGGAACGGTCTTGGGTCCCTCGCTCCTTCATCCTGGACGCTGACCTCATCCGGGATTTTCGTCGCCGTCAGGCTGCTGGGTCGCCCGGGGGCTCCCCTTGAGGGGGGGGCACTGTCATGGTCCATGCTCATTACCACTCCCTGCTTCCTGCTGACCATATTTGGCTTGCCAATCATCACCGCTGTTTGGACGGCACAGCTGGAGAACATCAAGTCATCATTCTCATCGCCATATAAACCTCACCCGGACCTCCAGTCATCGCTGGATTATACTACTCATACCAGTCGTGCACATGATCTAAATCGTATTGTATCTGAACCAACCTAACTTGTACCCTCTCTCTTCCAAGAACCGTACCTGAACCTCGTCCACACCACGGAGAATCCTGTCTGCCCGCTCCAGCCCGTCCTTCCAGCAAACCCTGCATACTGCACTGCACAATTCAAATAAAGTGTCTTTGATCATTCTCCGAGCGCTCCTCTCCTTGGATCCATACACCCAATCCGTGACAGTCCCATAGGAAAGAATGGCATCTCCAATTTGGAAGTGGGCTGAATGGAGAGAAAGTGAGTGGAAACGAGTGGGAGTGGGCTGCCAAGTATTTTTCCCATGTGTGGGAGTCCCCCTGAGTAGAATGAGTCCACTTTGAGGTCAATGGGAGTACTTTCCATTTTTGGTTCCAATATGAATGAATGGCATCTCGAATTTGGAAGTGGACTGAGTGGAGAGAAAGTGAGTGGAAATGAGTGGGATTGGGCTGCCAAGTATCTTTCCCGTGTGTGGGAGTCCGCCTGAGTGAATGAGATAACTTTGAGGTCAATGGGAGTACCTTCCATTTTGGGTCCCATAGGAATGAATGGCATCTCCAATTTTGAAGTGGACTGAGTGGAGAGAAAGTGAGTGGAAACGAGTGTGAGTGGGCTGCCAAGTATTTTTCCCATGTGTGGGAGTCCCCCTGAGTAGAATGAGTCCACTTTGAGGTCAATAGGAGTACCTTCCATTTTGGGTCCAATAGGAATGAATAGCGTTTTGGAATTTGGAAGTGGGCTGAGTGGAGAGAAAGTGAATGGAAACGAGTGGGAGTGGGCTGCCAAGTATTTTTTCCCATGTGTGGGAGTCCACCTGAGTAGAATGAGCAAACTTTGAGGTCAATGTGAGTACCTTCCATTTTGGGTCCCATAGGAATGAAGGGCGTCTTCAATTTGGAAGTGGACTGAGTGGAGAGAAAGTGAGTGGAAACGAATGGGAGTGGGCTGCCAAGTATTTTTCCCGTGTGTGGGAGTCCCCCTGAGTAGAATGAGTCCACTTTGAGGTCAATGTGAGTACCTTCCATTTTGGGTCCCATAGGAATGAAAGGCGTCTCCAATTTGGAAGTGGGCTGAGTGGAGAGAAAGTGAGTGGAAACGGGTGGGAGTGAGCTGCCAAGTATTTTTCCCGTGTGTGGGAGTCCCCCTGAGTACAATGAGTCCACTTTGAGGTCAATGGGAGTACTTTCCATTTTTGGGTCAAATAGGAATGAATAGCGTTTTGGAATTTGGAAGTGGGCTGAGTGGAGAGAAAGTGAGTGGAAATGAGTGGGAGTGGGCTGCCAAGTATCTTTACCGTGTGTGGGAGTCCCCATGAGTAGAATGAGTCCGCTTTGAGGTCAATGGGAGTACTTTCCATTTTTGGGTCCCATATGAATGAATGGCATCTCGAATTTGGAAGTGGACTGAGTGGAGAGAAAGTGAGTGGAAATGAGTGGGATTGGGCTGCCAAGTATTTTTCCCGTGTGTGGGAGTCCGCCTGAGTGAATGAGATAACTTTGAGGTCAATGGGAGTACCTTCCATTTTGGGTCCCATAGGAATGAATGGCATCTCCAATTTTGAAGTGGACTGAGTGGAGAGAAAGTGAGTGGAAACGAGCGGGAGTGGGCTGCCAAGTATTTTTCCCGTGTGTGGGAGTCCCCCTGAGTAGAATGAGTCCACTTTGAGATCAATGGGAGGACCTTCCACTTTGGTTCCCATAGGAATGAATGGCATCTCCAATTTGTAAGTGGGCTGAGTGGAGAGAAAGTGAGTGGAAACGAGTGGGAGTGGGCTGCCAAGTACTTTTCCCGTGTGTGGGAGTCCCCCTGAGTAGAATGAGTCCACTTTGTGGTCAATAGGAGTACCTTCCATTTTGGGTCAAGGAGGAATGAATAGCGTCTCCAATTTGGAAGTGGGCTGAGTGGAGAGAAAGTGAGTGGAAACGAGTGGGAGTGGGCTACCGAGTATTTTTTCCCATGTGTGGGAGTCCCCCTGAGTAGAATGAGCAAACTTTGAGGTCAATGTGAGTACCTTCCATTTTGGGTCCCATAGGAATGAATAGCGTCTCCAATTTGGAAGTGGACTGAGTGGAGAGAAAGTGAGTGGAAACGAGTGGGAGTGGGCTGCCAAGTATTTTTCCCGTGTGTGGGAGTCCCCCTGAGTAGAATGAGTCCACTTTGAGGTCAATGGGAGGACCTTCCATTTTGGTTCCCATAGGAATGAATGGCGTCTCCAATTTGGAAGTGGGCTGAGTGGAGAGAAAGTGAGTGGAAACGAGTGGGAGTGGGCTGCCAAGTATTTTTTCCCGTGTGTGGGAGTCCCCCTGAGTAGAATGAGTCCACTTTGAGATCAATGGGAGGACCTTCCATTTTGGTTCCCCCCCTAGCGCCCACGGGGACGTACCCCCGTCCACGAGCCTATACCTGTGAATGGGGAAAAAATGCCGTTTTCGGCCGTTTTCGGGAGCCCTGCGCGGGCTCCCCCGAAGACGCACGGCGGCGTGCCTGGTATCCACGCGTTCGTCCGGGTCTCCCCTACGCTACGGGAAGGCAGGGCGCGCGTACCCCCAGGCGGTGACCCCGAAATAAATCGTCAAAGAGGGGAACGCAAACGCAGTTGCGCGCTGCGTCCACCGGAGGGCGGGATTCCCAACACCCATTCAGCCCGGAAAGTGGGTTTCCCCTGAACTGGCGTGTGTGAAATTCACAGGACGGGTTCTTTGGACGGGTCAGAACCGGTCCGGAGAGTTTCGTGTCTGTGGGGCAACGCCGTTCTTAGAACCGAGCTTTTAAGTACCGTGTCCTCGGTCCTATACCTGAACATGGGCCGGACGTACTGAGCCGCGGACAGCGGCCTCTGGCGGGGCCGTTTCGGAACCGATCGGGCCGAAACTCGCAGGACACGTGCGGGGGATCTCGCCGGACCTGCCCTGTGATTTTCAGCTCCCTAGAGCAAGGCGTTCGCCAGTAATGGTCCGAAAACCTCTCGGCGGCCATCTTGAAAAGTTCGGCCGTTCCGAGACATTGACGGAAGGAAAGGGGCTATGGCGAGCTCATTTCTGGACAGATTGGTCTGAAATCAGTGTGGCCGTGTGACTGGACCTCCTGGACCCCGTGTGTGGAGTTTCAGCTTTCTACGTGACCGTAGGACTACGCTAGGTCCGTGTACACGAAGTGGACCTAAGGCTGCCATTGAAAAGTCTCAGCCGTGGACACCAGTTTCTGTTGGACATACGGTGGACATATGTGAACGGATCGATCTGAAATTAAAGTCACACAAGCACGGGGGGATGCTGAACACATATCTGGAGTTTCATCCATTTCTGTCCGGGAGAAATTTATTTATTTGATCGAACGTGACTGCCTCCATCTTGCATTAAAGTCATCTCCAAAGTGCATTTAACGATCTTTTTCTACAGGTCTGATCCTCACCAAACTTCACACACCTGTTGGGAATGGTTCAAGGACCCCAAATATTAATTCCCATCCATTTCGGATCATGTTTGGGGAAGTTATGACCTCTTGTACACGGGTGGGACTTTACATTTAAACGCCAGGTCGAGTTGGTGGACAGCGGCTATAACTCGGTCATTTCTGGACAGATCGGTATGAAATCAGTGTGGCCGTGTGAGTGGACCTCCAGGAGTCTGAATCTGGAGTTTCAGCTTTCTACGTGCACGTACGGCCGAGTTATAATCGTGTCCTTGAACTCGACCTGAGTTTGAATGGCAAGTATCAGACGTGTACACCTGTTTCAAAGTGTCATAACTGGACTGTACTTTGTCCGATTTGTTTCAAACTTGGAGCACTTGTTTGGCCTTCAACAAGGACCTTAAATATTAATTCCCATCCACTTCGGAGCATATTTGGGGAAGTTATGGCCTCTTGTACACGAGTAGGAATTTATTATGGGGCCGTCAGTTGCGGTTCGTGGACAGAGGCTGTTACTCGGTCATTTCTGGACAGATCGGTATGAAATCGGTGTGACAGACTCTTTGGATGTTGGGAAAGATCTGTGAATTTTTTCATAATTTTCTGGCCAGAGGTTTTGCCGTTACAAGCCCCAGTTGTTAGACCGGGGACCAGCGGAAGACGCTGCCCGGGATAGTAGCGCTCTGCAGCGGGTAGAAGGCTGAGTAACGTCGGGACCGCGTCCGGAGGCCACAGCGCAGGCATTTCCGAACGGATCGAGCTGAAATCAGTGTGACAGACTCTTTGGATGTTGGGGTAGATGTCTGATTATTTTCATAATTTTCTGACCGGCGGTTTTTCCGTTATTAGCCCGACTTGGTCGACCGGGGACCAGCGGAAGACGCTGGCCGGGATCTGAGCACTGTGCAGCGGGTAGAAGGCTGAGGAACGCTCGGGCCCGCTTCAGAGACCACAGCGCAGGCATTTCTGCACGGATCGAGCTGAAATCGGTGCGACAGACTCTTTGGATGTTGGGAAAGATCTGTGAATTTTTTCATAATTTTCTGGCCAGCGGTTTTTCCGTTATTAGCCCGAGTTGTTAGACCGGGGACCAGCGGAAAACGCAGCCCGGAACGGCAGCGCTGAGCTGGGTGTAGAAGGCTGAGTAACGTCGGGGCCGCGTCCGAAGGCCACAGCGCAGGCATTTCTGCACGGATCGAGCTGAAATCGGTGTGACAGACTCGTTGGATGTTGGGGAACATGTGTAAATTTTTTCAGAATTTTCTGACTGGCGGTTTTTCCGTTATTAGCCCGACTTGGTCGACCGGGGACCAGCGGAAGACGCTGGCCGGCATCTCAACGCTCTGCTGCGGGTAGAAGGCAGAGGAACGCTCGGGCCCGCTTCAGAGGCCACAGCGCAGGCATTTCTGCATGGATCGAGCTGAGAATCGCAGGGTCTACTTTTGGGACATTTGGGGACATGTGTTATACTTCTCAGCCCGGTCCCGTCTACCAAATTGGAGAAAAGCACCGGGGGAAGTCCGCGACGGACACGCGGCCAGAACCGGCTCATATCTCCACGGATCGAGCTGAAATCAGTGTGACACAAGCACGGGGGGTTTGGGAACATAAATGTGGAGTTTCATCCATTTCTGTCCAGGAGAAATTTATTTATTTGATCGAACGTGACGGCCTCCATCTTGCATTAAAGTCATCTCCAAAGTGCATTTAACGATCTTTTTCTGCTGGTCTGATCCTCACCAAACTTCACACACCTGTTGGGAATAGTTCAAGGAGCCCAAATATTAATTTTCATCCATTTTGGTTAAGATTTGGGGAAGTTATGGCCTCTTGTACACGAGTAGGAATTTATTATGGGGCCGTCAGGTGAGGTTTGTGGACAGAGGCTGTAACTTGGTCATTTTTAGAGATATCGATGTGATATTGATAACACACACTCAGGGGGCCCTTCTGAGCTAGCCTATCAAGTTTCAGCAATCTAGGACCAAGTATGACCAAGTTACAGCCCGCGTCCACCACCTGGAACTGGACATTGGGTCCCGGTTCCAGGTGGTGGACACGGGCTGTAACTGGGTCCAACGTGGTCCTGGTGGGCTGAAACTCGCTAGGTGGACTCGGGGGAGTCCACTGAGTGTGTGGTATCAGTTTCAGCACGATATCTTAAGAAATGACCGAGTTATAGCCCGTGTCCACGTCCTGGAATTGGACATTGGGTCCCGGTTCCAGGACGTGGACACGGGCTGTAACTTGGTGATTTATGGTCCCAGGAGGCTGAAACTCGCTGGGGGGGCTCATGTACGTCCCCTGAGTGTGTGGTGTGAGTTTCAGCCCGATATCTTAAAAGATGACCAAGTTACATCATTTAAATCAATCATCTTTACAGCGGGTGGTTTCCTGGGAAAGTTCGACGTCCACGTTGATGTTTTCAGACTGACTCCTAAATCCAACCTGAGAGGCTCTGTGTAAGCATGGTCCCAGGAGGCTGAAACTCGCTGGGGGGGCTCATGTACGTCCCCTGAGTGTGTGGTGTCAGTTTCAGCACGATATCTTAAGAAATGACCGAGTTATAGCCCGTGTCCACGTCCTGGAATTGGACATTGGGTCCCGGTTCCAGGACGTGGACACGGGCTGTAACTGGGTCAAACATGGTCCCAGGAGGCTGAAACTCGCTGGGGGGGCTCATGTATGTCCCCTGAGTGTGTGGTATGAGTTTCAGCCCGATATCTTCATAAATGACCAAGTTACAGCCCGTGTCCACGACCTGGAACTGCAACCCAATGTCCGGTTCCAGGTCGTGGACACGGGCTGTAACTCGGTCATTTTTAGAGATATCGATGTGATATTGATATCACACACTCAGGGGGCCCTTCGGAGTCAGCCTACCAAGTTTCAGGTCTCTAGGACAAAGTATGACCAAGTTACAGCCTTCGTCCACGTCTAATACTTTCCATTGTAAGTCAGGTGCAGTTCGTGGACAGAGGCTGTAACTTGGTCAAACATGGTCCCAGGAGGCTGAAACTCACTAGGTGGACTCAGGGGAGTCCACTGAGTGTGTGGTATGAGTTTCAGCCCGATATCTTAAAAGATGACCAAGTTATAGCCAGTGTCCACGAACCCCACCTGAAATCGAATGGAAAGTATTAGACGTGGACAGAGGCTGTAACTTGGTCATTTTTAGAGATATCGATGTGATATTGATAACACACACTCAGGGGGCCCTTCTGAGTCAGCCTACCAAGTTTCAGGCCTCTAGGACCAAGTATGACCAAGTTAGAGTCAGCGTCCACGAACCCCACCTGAAATCGAATGCAAAGTATTAGACGTGGACAGAGGCTGTAACTTGGTCAAACAAGGTCCCAGGAGGCTGAAACTCACTAGGTGGACTCAGGGGAGTCCACTGAGTGTGTGGTATGAGTTTCAGCCCGATATCTTCATGTTTGACCAAGTTAGAGCCTGCGTCCACGAACCCCACCTGACCATACAATGGAAAGTATTAGACGTGGACAGAAGCTGTAACTTGGTCATTTTTGGACAGATCGACCTGATATTGATATCACACACTCAGGGGGCTCATCTGAGACAACCCTGCGAGTTTCAGCCCTCTAGGACAAAGTATGACCAAGTTACAGCCTCTGTCCACGTCTAATACTTTCCATTATAAGTCAGGTGCGGTTCGTGGACAGAGGCTGTAACTCGGTCATTTTTAGAGATATCGATCTGGGAATGATATCACAGACTCAGGGACCTAGTCTGAGTCAGCCTACCAAGTTTCAGCCCTCTAGCACCAAGTATGACCAAGTTACAGCCTCTGTCCACGTCTAATACTTTCCATTATAAGTCAGGTGCGGTTCATGGACAGAGGCTCTAACTCGGTCATTTTTAGAGATATCGATGTGATATTGATATCACACACTCAGGGGGCCCTTCTGAGCCAGCCTACCAAGTTTCAGCCCTCTAGGATAAAGTTTGACCAAGATACAGCCTGCGTCCACGAACCCCACCTGACCATACAATACAAAGTATTAGACGTGGACAGAAGCTGTAACTTGGTCATTTTTAGAGATATCAATCTGGGAATGATATCACACACTCAGGGGGCCCTTCTGAGTCAGCCTACCAAGTTTCAGGTCTCTAGGACAAAGTATGACCAAGTTACAGCCTTCGTCCACGTCTAATACTTTCCATTGTAAGTCAGGTGCGGTTCGTGGACAGAGGCTGTAACTTGGTCATTTTTAGAGATATCAATCTGGGAATGATATCACACACTCAGGGGGGCCTTCTGAGTCAGCCTACCACGTTTCAGGCCTCTAGGACCAAGTTTGACCAAGTTACAGCCTTCGTCCACGTCTAATACTTTCCATTGTAAGTCAGGTGCGGTTCGTGGACAGAGGCTGTAACTTGGTCATTTTTAGAGATATCAATCTGGGAATGATATCACACACTCAGGGGGGCCTTCTGAGTCAGCCTACCAAGTTTCAGGCCTCTAGGACCAAGTTTGACCAAGTTACAGCCTTCGTCCACGTCTAATACTTTCCATTATAAGTCAGGTGCAGTTCGTGGACAGAGGCTGTAACTTGGTCATTTTTAGAGATATCAATCTGGGAATGATATCACACACTCAGGGGGCCCTTCTGAGTCAGCCTACCAAGTTTCAGGCCTCTAGGACAAAGTATGACTAAGTTACAGCCTGCGTCCACGAACCCCACCTGAAATTGAATGGAAAGTATTAGACGTGGACAGAGGCTGTAACTTGGTCATTTTTCAAGATATCGATCTGGGAATGATATCACAGACTCAGGGGGCCCTTCTGAGACAACCCTGCGAGTTTCAGCCCTCTAGGACAAATTATGACCAAGTTACAGCCTCTGTCCACGTCTAATACTTTCCATTATAAGTCAGGTGCAGTTCGTGGACAGAGGCTGTAACTTGGTCAAACAAGGTCCCAGGAGGCTGAAACTCACTAGGTGGACTCAGGGGAGTCCCCTGAGTGTGTGGTATGAGTTTCAGCCCGATATCTCCATGTTTGACCAAGTTATAGCCCGTGTCCACGACCTGGAACTGTAACCCAATGTCCAATTCCAGGTCGTGGACACGGGCTGTAACTTGGTCAAACATGGTCTCAGGGGGCTGAAACTCGCTGGGTGGACTCAGGGGAGTCCACTGAGTGTGTGGTATGAGTTTCAGCCCGATATCTCCATGTTTGACCAAGTTATAGCCCGTGTCCACGACCTGGAACTGTAACCCAATGTCCAATTCCAGGTCGTGGACACGGGCTGTAACTTGGTCAAACATTGTCCCAGGAGGCTGAAACCCGCTGGGGGGGCTCATGTACGTCCCCTGAGTGTGTGGTATGAGTTTCAGCCCGATATCTTTATAAATGACCAAGTTACAGCCTGCGTCCACGAACTCCACCTGAGCCCCAATGTCAAGGTATTAGTCGTGGACGCACATTTTCAAACTGGCCTAGCTCGGTCATTTTTAATGCTAGAGACCTGGGATTTCAATGAGGGGTTCCTGGGGGCCTTGGGAACACGTGGGTGGTGATGAAACAAAGTCAAAGTGTTTTAAAACTTGGAACACTTTGAGGTCAGTTTCCATTGGTGGCCATGTTGTTTACATGTGTGTAGAAGCCTGTCGCGTTGCGCACGCACGAGTTAGCTTCACCCTCCCCACGCACACTCGTAGGGCATGTCCTTAGGGATTAGTGACCCGAGTTTGGGGTCTCCAGACCCTTCCCGGGCCCAGATATTTAGATGTGTGTTTCCCCCATACTTTAACATGGAGGCCTGTTTTCTGCAGTGCTGGCGTTCGGCGCACGAACGAGTTAGCTTCACCCTCCCAACGCACCCTTGTAGGGCATGTCCCTGGGGATTACTGACCCGAGTTTGGGGTCTCCAGACCCTTCCCAGGCCGAGATATTTAGATGTGTGTTTCCTCCCATACTGTAACATGGAGGCCTACGGAGGCCATTTTTCTGCAGTGAGAAACGGGCTGGCGTTCGGCGCAGGAACAATTTGGCGCCACCCTCCCAACGCACCCTCGTAGGGCGTGACCTCAGTTTGCACCGACCCGAGTTTGGGGTCTCTAGCCCCTTCCCGGGCCGCGTACGGCCCCAAAAGGGAGCTCGACCTCTCTGACCCACAGTTTAACATGGAGGCCGGGTCCGGGAGTATAAAACGGGGTGGCTTTTCGCACAGGAATAACCTATCGCCACCGTTCCACTTGGCCCCGGTAGAGCTCGACCTCAGTTAGGACTGATGCGATTTTGGTGTCTGTAGCCCGTTCGGGGGCCGCGTGGTACCCCGACACAGAAGCGACCGTAGTCGTCTATGGGGTTTTCATGGAGCGCTTTCGGGGGTCCTGCGCGGCCCCCGAGGGTCCGAGAGGCCCCAGATTCGGCGTGGGCGTGCGCCTGGGCCCCCTCTACAATTCCTGAAAATTTCCCCCCCCTTTTCACCTCAAAAAACCTCAGGGCTTCTTCCACTCTAAGAGTCTGAGAGGATTTTTTGGAAAGTTTTTGAAATGGGGGGCAAAATTTTTTGGTGCGTTGCGCTGCGATGCGGGCGCGATATGTTGTTCGGGGGGCCGCTCCGCACGCGTTCCAGGCGTCCCCGGGCCGCTGCGACGCACGGCGTGCCCGCGGGAGGCCGTCCACGTGTCTATAATAATGAATGGGTGTTGTCGGTAGGGTACCGTCAATGGGAAATGCATTGGACGTGGACGCTGGTTTTTTTGGACAAATTTTGTGCAATTTTCACCAAATTTGGACCGCTGGCCCTTTCTCCAAGTCCCCTGTCAGAATCCCAGAGCTGGGGGCCCCAAACCCTCCCCGAGGCTACTTCCTTTTCCGAGCATGCTAGCGTCGCCGCGGCAATGGCGGCCCGCTCGGCACGTCCCCCCGATGACCCCTGTCCGGTCTGACCCCGATGGGACCCAGAACCAAAAAGTTATGGCCTTAATTTGTATGTAGGTCACAGGTCAAATCAATTAAGCATTGGAAAATGCTGTGAATCTTGCTTTGGGGGCATTTTTGAAGATATTTGACCCCTCGTATTTCGGACCCCGAGGGTCCGATCCGTCCCAGATCGCCAGGGGACGTCGTGTGGGACTCGGAACACCAGACGGACCGCGTTTCGCGCCTTTGCGGACACGCTTTAATATCTCGGCCCCGGGGGGTCCGGGGGGCCCGGCGTTTGGTAGGCGGCGTCGGGGGGGTGCCCTAAACGCGAATCAAACGTCAAACCGGACCCCGGACCGCTTTTGGGCAAAAGTTGCTCGGATCGAGCTGCCGTCGCTAGGGGGCGTTCTCGGGGGTCCGCGGGAAGCACCCTGCGAAGGGCGGCCTGATCGGAGCTTTTTTGGACAAAATTCCAGTTGGTGTACAGAAATTCCAGTTCGTGGACACGGGGCCCTCCCACGTCCAACACAGAGTGTCCAGGGCTAAAATTCCAGTTCGTGTACAGAAATTCCAGTTCGTGGACAGGGGACCCCCCCACACCCCCCCCCACACCTATTGGGACCCTTCCCGGTGGTCCGGGCATAAAATTCCAGTTCGTGTACAGAAATTCCAGTTCGTGGACAGCCGGACCCCCGCCGCACCCATTGGGACCCTTCCGGGTGGTCCAGGGGTAAAATTCCAGTTCGTGTACAGAAATTCCAGTTCGTGGACAGGGGACCCCCCCCCACACCCCCGCCGCACCCATTGGGACCCTTCCGGGTGGTCCGGGCGTAAAATTCCAGTTCATGTACAGAAATTCCAGTTCGTGGACACCGGGACCCCCGCCGCACCTGTCTGGGACCCCTCCCGTCGAAAGCCGGTGGTTCGAGCCTAAAGTTCCAGTTCGTGTACAGAAATTCCAGTTCGTGGACACCGGGACCCCTCCCGCACCTATCTGGGACCCCCCCGCCATCTAAATGACAGTTGGTGTACAAAAATTCCACTCTGGGTACAATCGCTCATCAAGAGTCATTGACCGTGGACACATATCCAGGTTCGTGTCCGAAATTCATTGCACGTGGACGCAGTTCCAGTTCGTGTCCCAGATGGAGCGTGAGCGCCCTCTACTGGCTCCGTCCACGTCTATTACCTGTCCGAGGACGCGTCCGGAAAAGTCGAGTTCGCGGACATGGCGAAGGATTCGTCACCGTTTCGTGGAAGAAAGCGTCCACGTCCTGGAAAAGCCCATTCATTTCGTAAGGGAAAGTGGCAAAAACGGCCTAAATTCCCTTACCATAGGAATGAATGGCGTCTCCAATTTGGAAGTGGGCTGAGTGGAGAGAAAGTGAGTGGAAACGAGTGGGAGTGGGCTGCCAAGTATCTTTACTATGTGTGGGAGTCCCCCTGAGTAGAATGAGTCAACTTTGAGGTCAATGGGAGTACTTTCCATTTTTGGGTCAATTAGGAATGAATAGCGTTTTGGATTTGGAAGTGGGCTGAGTGGAGAGAAAGTGAGTGGAAACGGGTGGGAGTGGGCTGCCAAGTATTTTTCCCGTGTGTGGGAGTCCCCCTGAGTAGAATGAGTCCACTTTGAGGTCAATGGGAGTACTTTCCATTTTTGGGTCAAATAGGAATGAATAGCGTTTTGGAATTTGGAAGTGGGCTGAGTTGAGAGAAAGTGAGTGGAAATGAGTGGGAGTGGGCTGCCAAGTATCTTTACCGTGTGTGGGAGTCCCCATGAGTAGAATGAGTCCACTTTGAGGTCAATGGGAGTACTTTCCATTTTTGGGTCCCATATGAATGAATGGCATCTCGAATTTGGAAGTGGACTGAGTGGAGAGAAAGTGAGTGGAAATGAGTGGGATTGGGCTGCCAAGTATTTTTCCCGTGTGTGGGAGTCCGCCTGAGTGAATGAGATAACTTTGAGGTCAATGGGAGTACCTTCCATTTTGGTTCCCATAGGAATGAATGGCGTCTCTAATTTGGAAGTGGGCTGAGTGGAGAGAAAGTGAGTGGAAACGAGTGGGAGTGGGTTACCAAGTATTTTTTCCCATGTGTGGGAGTCCCCCTGAGTAGAATGAGCAAACTTTGAGGTCAATGTGAGTACCTTCCATTTTGGGTCCCATAGGAATGAATAACGTCTCCAATTTGGAAGTGGACTGAGTGGAGAGAAAGTGAGTGGAAACGAGTGGGAGTGGGCTGCCAAGTATTTTTCCCGTGTGTGGGAGTCCCCCTGAGTAGAATGAGTCCACTTTGAGGTCAATGGGAGGACCTTCCATTTTGGTTCCCATAGGAATGAATGGCGTCTCCAATTTGGAAGTGGGCTGAGTGGAGAGAAAGTGAGTGGAAACGAGTGGGAGTGGGCTGCCAAGTATTTTTTCCCGTGTGTGGGAGTCCCCCTGAGTAGAATGAGTCCACTTTGAGATCAATGGGAGGACCTTCCATTTTGGTTCCCATAGGAATGAATGGCGTCTCCAATTTGGAAGTGGGCTGAGTGGAGAGAAAGTGAGTGGAAACGAGTGGGAGTGGGCTGCCAAGTATCTTTACCATGTGTGGGAGTCCCCCTGAGTAGAATGAGTCCACTTTGTGGTCAATAGGAGTACCTTCTATTTTGGGTCAAGTAGGAATGAATGGCGTCTCCAATTTGGAAGTGGGCTGAGTGGAGAGAAAGTGAGTGGAAACGAGTGGGAGTGGGCTGCCAAGTATTTTTCCCATGTGTGGGAGTTCCCCTGAGTAGAATGAGCAAACTTTGAGGTCAATGGGAGTACCTTCCATTTTGGGTCCCATATGAATGAATGGCATCTCCAATTTGAAAGTGGAATGAGTGGAGAGAAAGTGAGTGGAAATGAGTGGGATTGGGCTGCCAAGTATTTTTCCCATGTGTGGGAGTCCACCTGAGTAGAATGAGTCCACTTTGAGGTCAATGGGAGTACTTTTCATTTTTGGGTCAATTAGGAATGATTAGCGTTTTGGATTTGGAAGTGGGCTGAGTGGAGAGAAAGTGAGTAGAAATGAGTGGGAGTGGGCTGCCAAGTATTTTTCCCATGTGTGGGAGTCCCCCTGAGTAGAATGAGTCCACTTTGAGGTCAATGGGAGGACCTTCCATTTTGGGTCCAATAGGAATGAATGGCGTCTCCAAATTGGAAGTGGGCCGAGTGGAGAGAAAGTGAGTGGAAACGAGTGGGAGTGGGCTGCCAAGTAATTTTCCCGTGTGTGGGAGTCCCCCTGAGTAGAATGAGTCCACTTTGTGGTCAATAGGAGTACCTTCTATTTTGGGTCAAGTAGGAATGAATGGCGTCTCCAATTTGGAAGTGGGCTGAGTGGAGAGAAAGTGAGTGGAAATGAGTGGGATTGGGCTGCCAAGTACTTTTCCCGTGTGTGGGAGTCCCCCTGAGTAGAATGAGTCCACTTTGAGGTCAATAGGAGTACCTTCCATTTTGGGTCCAATAGGAATGAATAGCGTCTCCAATTTGGAAGTGGGCTGAGTGGAGAGAAAGTGAATGGAAACGAGTGGGAGTGGGCTGCCAAGTATTTTTTCCCATGTGTGGGAGTCCACCTGAGTAGAATGAGCAAACTTTGAGGTCAATGTGAGTACCTTCCATTTTGGGTCCCATAGGAATGAAGGGCGTCTTCAATTTGGAAGTGGACTGAGTGGAGAGAAAGTGAGTGGAAACGAGTGGGAGTGGGCTGCCAAGTATTTTTCCCGTGTGTGGGAGTCCCCCTGAGTAGAATGAGTCCACTTTGAGGTCAATGTGAGTACCTTCCATTTTGGGTCCCAAAGGAATGAAAGGCGTCTCCAATGTGGAAGTGGGCTGAATGGAGAGAAAGTGAGTGGAAACGAGTGGGAGTGGGCTGCCAAGTATTTTTTCCCATGTGTGGGAGTCCACCTGAGTAGAATAAGCAAACTTTGAGGTCAATGTGAGTACCTTCCATTTTGGGTCCCATAGGAATGAAGGGCGTCTCCAATTTGGAAGTGGACTGAGTGGAGAGAAAGTGAGTGGAAACGAGTGGGAGTGGGCTGCCAAGTATTTTTCCCGTGTGTGGGAGTCCCCCTGAGTAGAATGAATCCACTTTGAGGTCAATGTGAGTACCTTCCATTTTGGGTCCCATAGGAATGAAAGGCGTCTCCAATTTGGAAGTGGGCTGAATGGAGAGAAAGTGAGTGGAAACGGGTGGGAGTGGGCTGCCAAGTATTTTTCCCGTGTGTGGGAGTCCCCCTGAGTACAATGAGTCCACTTTGTGGTCAATGGGAGTACTTTCCATTTTTGGGTCAAATAGGAATGAATAGCGTTTTGGAATTTGGAAGTGGGCTGAGTGGAGAGAAAGTGAGTGGAAATGAGTGGGAGTGGGCTGCCAAGTATCTTTACCGTGTGCGGGAGTCCCCATGAGTAGAATGAGTCCACTTTGAGGTCAATGGGAGTACTTTCCATTTTTGGGTCCCATATGAATGAATGGCATCTGGAATTTGGAAGTGGACTGAGTGGAGAGAAAGTGAGTGGAAATGAGTGGGATTGGGCTGCCAAGTATCTTTCCCGTGTGTGGGAGTCCGCCCGAGTGAATGAGATAACTTTGAGGTCAATGGGAGTACCTTCCATTTTGGGTCCCATAGGAATGAATGGCATCTCCAATTTTGAAGTGGACTGAGTGGAGAGAAAGTGAATGGAAACGAGTGGGAGTGGGCTGCCAAGTATTTTTTCCCATGTGTGGGAGTCCACCTGAGTAGAATGAGCAAACTTTGAGGTCAATAGGAGTACCTTCCATTTTGGGTCCCATAGGAATGAAGGGCGTCTCCAATTTGGAAGTGGACTGAGTGGAGAGAAAGTGAGTGGAAACGAGTGGGAGTGGGCTGCCAAGTATTTTTCCCATGTGTGGGAGTCCCCCTGAGTAAAATGAGTCCACTTTGAGGTCAATGTGAGTACCTTCCATTTTGGGTCCCATAGGAATGAAAGGCGTCTCCAATTTGGAAGTGGGCTGAATGGAGAGAAAGTGAGTGGAAACGAGTGGGAGTGGGCTGCCAAGTATTTTTTCCCATGTGTGGGAGTCCACCTGAGTAGAATAAGCAAACTTTGAGGTCAATGTGAGTACCTTCCATTTTGGGTCCCATAGGAATGAAGGGCGTCTCCAATTTGGAAGTGGACTGAGTGGAGAGAAAGTGAGTGGAAACGAGTGGGAGTGGGCTGCCAAGTATTTTTCCCGTGTGTGGGAGTCCCCCTGAGTAGAATGAGTCCACTTTGAGGTCAATGGGAGTACTTTCCATTTTGGGTCCCATAGGAATGAAAGGCATCTCGAATTTGGAAGTGGACTGAGTGGAGAGAAAGTGAGTGGAAATGAGTGGGATTGGGCTGCCAAGTATCTTTCCCGTGTGTGGGAGTCCGCCTGAGTGAATGAGATAACTTTGAGGTCAATGGGAGTACCTTCCATTTTGGGTCCCATAGGAATGAATGGCATCTCCAATTTTGAAGTGGACTGAGTGGAGAGAAAGTGAGTGGAAACGAGTGGGAGTGGGCTGCCAAGTATTTTTCCCGTGTGTGGGAGTCCCCCTGAGTAGAATGAGTCCACTTTGTGGTCAATAGGAGTACCTTCTATATTGGGTCAAGTAGGAATGAATAGGCGTCTCCAATTTGGAAGTGGGCTGAGTGGAGAGAAAGTGAGTGGAAACGAGTGGGAGTGGGCTACCAAGTATTTTTTCCCATGTGTGGGAGTCCCCCTGAGTAGAATGAGCAAACTTTGAGGTCAATGTGAGTACCTTCCATTTTGGGTCCCATAGGAATGAATAGCGTCTCCAATTTGGAAGTGGACTGAGTGGAGAGAAAGTGAGTGGAAACGAGTGGGAGTGGGCTGCCAAGTATTTTTCCCGTCTGTGGGAGTCCCCCTGAGTAGAATGAGTCCACTTTGAGGTCAATGGGAGGACCTTCCATTTTGGTTCCCATAGGAATGAATGGCGTCTCCAATTTGGAAGTGGGCTGAGTGGAGAGAAAGTGAGTGGAAACAAGTGGGAGTGGGCTGCCAAGTATTTTTTCCCGTGTGTGGGAGTCCCCCTGAGTAGAATGAGTCCACTTTGAGATCAATGCGAGGACCTTCCATTTTGGTTCCCTTAGGAATGAATGGCGTCTCCAATTTGGAAGTGGGCTGAGTGGAGAGAAAGTGAGTGGAAACGAGTGGGAGTGGGCTGCCAAGTACCTTTACCATGTGTGGGAGTCCCCCTGAGTAGAATGAGTCCACTTTGTGGTCAATAGGAGTACCTTCTATTTTGGGTCAAGTAGGAATGAATGGCGTCTCCAATTTGGAAGTGGGCTGAGTGGAGAGAAAGTGAGTGGAAACGAGTGGGAGTGGGCTGCCAAGTATTTTTCCCATGTGTGGGAGTTCCCCAGAGTAGAATGGGCAAACTTTGAGGTCAATGGGAGTACCTTCCATTTTGGGTCCCATATGAATGAATGGCATCTCCAATTTGAAAGTGGAATGAGTGGAGAGAAAGTGAGTGGAAATGAGTGGGATTGGGCTGCCAAGTAATTTTCCCATGTGTGGGAGTCCACCTGAGTAGAATGAGTCCACTTTGAGGTCAATGGGAGTACTTTCCATTATTGGGTCAATTAGGAATGATTAGCGTTTTGGATTTGGAAGTGGGCTGAGTGGAGAGAAAGTGAGTGGAAACGAGTGGGAGTGGGCTGCCAAGTAATTTTCCCATGTGTGGGAGTCCACCTGAGTAGAATGAGTCCACTTTGAGGTCAATGTGAGTACCTTCCATTTTTGGGTCCCATAGGAATGAATGGCGTCTCCAATTTGGAAGTGGGCTGAGTGGAGTGAAAGTGAGTGGACATGAGTGGGAGGGGGCTGCCAAGTATTTTTCCCATGTGTGGGAGTCCACCTGAGTAGAATGAGTCCACTTTGAGGTCAATAGGAGTACCTTCCATTTTTGGGTCCCATAGGAATGAATGGCGACTCCAATTTGGAAGTGGGCTGAATGGAGAGAAAGTGAGTGGAAACGGGTGGGAGTGGGCTGCCAAGCATTTTTCCCGTGTGTGGGAGTCCCCCTGAGTAGAATGAGTCCACTTTGAGGTCAATGGGAGTACTTTCCATTTGTGGGTCAAATAGGAATGAATAGCGTTTTGGAATTTGGAAGTGGGCTGAGTTGAGAGAAAGTGAGTGGAAATGAGTGGGAGTGGGCTGCCAAGTATCTTCACCGTGTGTGGGAGTCCCCATGAGAAGAATGAGTCCACTTTGAGGTCAATGGGAGTACTTTCCATTTTTGGGTCCCATATGAATGAATGGCATCTCGAATTTGGAAGTGGACTGAGTGGAGAGAAAGTGAGTGGAAATGAGTGGGATTGGGCTGCCAAGTATTTTTCCTGTGTGTGGGAGTCCGCCTGAGTGAATGAGATAACTTTGAGGTCAATGGGAGTACCTTCCATTTTGGGTCCCATAGGAATAAATGGCATCTCCAATTTTGAAGTGGACTGAGTGGAGAGAAAGTGAGTGGAAACGAGTGGGAGTGGGCTGCCAAGTACTTTTCCCGTGTGTGGGAGTCCCCCTGAGTAGAATGAGTCCACTTTGAGGTCAATGGGGGTACCTTCCATTTTGGGTCCCATATGAATGAATGGCATCTCCAATTTGAAAGTGGAATGAGTGGAGAGAAAGTGAGTGGAAATGAGTGGGATTGGGCTGCCAAGTCTTTTTCCCATGTGTGGGAGTCCACCTGAGTAGAATGAGTCCACTTTGAGGTCAATGGGAGTACTTTCCATTTTTGGGTCAATTAGGAATGAATAGCGTTTTGGATTTGGAAGTGGGCTGAGTGGAGAGAAAGTGAGTAGAAATGAGTGGGAGTGGGCTGCCAAGTATTTTTCCCATGTGTGGGAGTCCCCCTGAGTAGAATGAGTCCACTTTGAGGTCAATGGGAGGACCTTCCATTTTGGGTCCAATAGGAATGAATGGCGTCTCCAAATTGGAAGTGGGCCGAGTGGAGAGAAAGTGAGTGGAAACGAGTGGGAGTGGGCTGCCAAGTAATTTTCCCGTGTGTGGGAGTCCCCCTGAGTAGAATGAGTCCACTTTGTGGTCAATAGGAGTACCTTCTATTTTGGGTCAAGTAGGAATGAATGGCATCTCCAATTTGGAAGTGGGCTGAGTGGAGTGAAAGTGAGTGGACATGAGTGGGAGGGGGCTGCCAAGTATTTTTCCCATGTGTGGGAGTCCACCTGAGTAGAATGAGTCCACTTTGAGGTCAATAGGAGTACCTTCCATTTTTGGGTCCCATAGGAATGAATGGCGTCTCCAATTTGGAAGTGGGCTGAATGGAGAGAAAGTGAGTGGAAACGGGTGGGAGTGGGCTGCCAAGTATTTTTCCCGTGTGTGGGAGTCCCCCTGAGTAGAATGAGTCCACTTTGAGGTCAATGGGAGTACTTTCCATTTTTGGGTCAAATAGGAATGAATAGCGTTTTGGAATTTGGAAGTGGGCTGAGTTGAGAGAAAGTGAGTGGAAATGAGTGGGAGTGGGCTGCCAAGTATCTTCACCGTGTGTGGGAGTCCCCATGAGTAGAATGAGTCCACTTTGAGGTCAATGGGAGTACTTTCCATTTTTGGGTCCCATATGAATGAATGGCATCTCGAATTTGGAAGTGGACTGAGTGGAGAGAAAGTGAGTGGAAATGAGTGGGATTGGGCTGCCAAGTATTTTTCCTGTGTGTGGGAGTCCGCCTGAGTGAATGAGATAACTTTGAGGTCAATGGGAGTACCTTCCATTTGGGTCCCATAGGAATGAATGGCATCTCCAATTTTGAAGTGGACTGAGTGGAGAGAAAGTGAGTGGAAACGAGTGGGAGTGGGCTGCCAAGTACTTTTCCCGTGTGTGGGAGTCCCCCTGAGTAGAATGAGTCCACTTTGAGGTCAACAGGAGTACCTTCCTTTTTGGGTCCAAGAGGAATGAATAGCGTCTCCAATTTGGAAGTGGGCTGAGTGGAGAGAAAGTGAATGGAAACGAGTGGGAGTGGGCTGCCAAGTATTTTTTCCCATGTGTGGGAGTCCACCTGAGTAGAATGAGCAAACTTTGAGGTCAATGTGAGTACCTTCCATTTTGGGTCCCATAGGAATGAAGGGCGTCTGCAATTTGGAAGTGGACTGAGCGGAGAGAAAGTGAGTGGAAATGAGTGGGAGTGGGCTGCCAAGTATCTTTACCATGTGTGGGAGTCCCCATGAGTAGAATGAGTCCACTTTGTGGTCAATGGGAGTACTTTCCATTTTTGGGTCAAATAGGAATGAATGGCATCTCGAATTTGGAAGTGGACTGAGTGGAGAGAAAGTGAGTGGAAATGAGTGGGATTGGGCTGCCAAGTATTTTTCCTGTGTGTGGGAGTCCCCCTGAGTAGAATGAGTCCACTTTGAGGTCAATGGGAGTACTTTCCATTTTTGGGTCAAATAGGAATGAATAGCGTTTTGGAATTTGGAAGTGGGCTGAGTTGAGAGAAAGTGAGTGGAAATGAGTGGGAGTGGGCTGCCAAGTATCTTCACCGTGTGTGGGAGTCCCCATGAGTAGAATGAGTCCACTTTGAGGTCAATGGGAGTACTTTCCATTTTTGGGTCCCATATGAATGAATGGCATCTCGAATTTGGAAGTGGACTGAGTGGAGAGAAAGTGAGTGGAAATGAGTGGGATTGGGCTGCCAAGTATTTTTCCTGTGTGTGGGAGTCCGCCTGAGTGAATGAGATAACTTTGAGGTCAATGGGAGTACCTTCCATTTTGGGTCCCATAGGAATGAATGGCATCTCCAATTTTGAAGTGGACTGAGTGGAGAGAAAGTGAGTGGAAACGAGTGGGAGTGGGCTGCCAAGTACTTTTCCCGTGTGTGGGAGTCCCCCTGAGTAGAATGAGTCCACTTTGAGGTCAACAGGAGTACCTTCCTTTTTGGGTCCAAGAGGAATGAATAGCGTCTCCAATTTGGAAGTGGGCTGAGTGGAGAGAAAGTGAATGGAAACGAGTGGGAGTGGGCTGCCAAGTATTTTTTCCCATGTGTGGGAGTCCACCTGAGTAGAATGAGATAACTTTGAGGTCAATGTGAGTACCTTCCATTTTGGGTCCCATAGGAATGAAAGGCGTCTCCAATTTGGAAGTGGGCTGAGTGGAGAGAAAGTGAGTGGAAATGAGTGGGAGTGGGCTGCCAAGTATCTTTACCATGTGTGGGAGTCCCCATGAGTAGAATGAGTCCACTTTGTAGTCAATGGGAGTACTTTCCATTTTTGGGTCAAATAGGAATGAATAGCGTTTTGGAATTTGGAAGTGGGCTGAGTGGAGAGAAAGTGAGTGGAAATGAGTGGGAGTGGGCTGCCAAGTATCTTTCACGTGTGTGGGAGTCCCCCTGAGTAGAATGATTCCACTTTGAGGTCAATGTGAGTACCTTCCATTTTGGGTACCATAGGAATCAATAGCGTTTTGGAATTTGGAAGTGGGCTGAGTGGAGAGAAAGTGAGTGGAAATGAGTGGGTGTGGGCTGCCAAGTATCTTTCCCGTGTGTGGGAGTCCCCCTGAGTAGAATGAGCAAAGCATTCACCCTGCCAAGATGCTGATCACCCATCGGGGGAAGTGTCGAGTTTTTGACACCCCTTCTGAGGCAGATCTCTTCGTACAACAACTAAAAAAGGACGGGAACGGAGAGAGGGAAGCCGAAGCTTGACACGTAGAAATGGATCGCCTACTGGTAAACAAGAACGGGTTTATGATCATTGACTGGATTACGTTATGACTCACCTCATACCTGGAGGTAAGCTGTAACAAAGGGCTGAGGAGACATAATCAGACCTAAATTTTTTGAGTTTGGTGGTACATAATACTTTGATTTATTTTTATTTTAAGCATGACTCCAATCTGTGTGGACTTGTAAATTCCACACGTGTGTACATAAATATGCATTTTGGTCCAATTTCAATTTTTTTTATTTTTTTATTTTTTTCTTTCACCCATGATTGGAGTGTCTCTGCTTTGGTTTGTTTGCTGCTAGTTTTGCTGCTCCTCTATTAGGCTAGTTGCCGGTGGATCAGCGGAGCCTAATAGCTTTGTCTACACTAAGTTAGGTTGGGCTAGGTGCATTTAGTTGGGTGTGAAATGAGTGGGAGTGGGCTGCCAAGTATTTTTCCCGTGTGTGGGAGTCCCCCTGAGTAGAATGAGTCCACTTTGAGATCAATAGGAGGACCTTCCATTTTGGTTCCCTTAGGAATGAATGGCGTCTCCAATTTGGAAGTGGGCTGAGTGGAGAGAAAGTGAGTGGAAATGAGTGGGAGTGGGCTTCCAAGTACTTTTCCCGTGTGTGGGAGTCCCCCTGAGTAGAATGAGTCCACTTTGAGGTCAATGTGAGTACCTTCCATTTTGGGTCAAGTAGGAATGAATGGCGTCACCAATTTGGAAGTGGGCTGAGTGGAGAGAAAGTGAGTGGAAACGAGTGGGAGTGGGCTGCGAAGTATTCTTCCCGTGTGTGGGAGTCCCCCTGAGTAGAATGAGTCCACTTTGAGGTCAATGGGAGTACTTTCCATTTTTGGGTCAAATAGGAATGAATAGTGTTTTGGAAATTTTCGAAGTGGGCTGAGTGGAGAGAAAGTGAGTGGAAACGAGTGGGAGTGTGCTGCTAAGTATTTTTCCCGTGTGTGGGAGTTCGCCTGAGTAGAATGAGTCCACTTTGAGGTCAATAGGCGTACCTTCCATTTTGGGTCCCATAGGAATTGTTGCACATATTTTATAAGCATTCTCATTCATTTACTCATTTATTATTCATTTACTTATTTAAGCATTCTTACTCATTTATTAATTTACATTTTATCCTTAGATTTTAGTAACATGCATTAGGCTCTGCTTTTAATTAATAGAACTACAGCTTAATTGTTATCATTGCTTTGCAGGTTACAGATAGTGCATTCACATAAACAGGAGACAGGGCTACTGAGTCCGGCATTCACAATGCTGGGAAAGTGGCAAGGGACCTTGAAAATTGTTCTGGTGCCCAGCAAGAGAAAGCTACTGAGAAGATAACAAATAAGCAGAAATAGGGAGGATAAAACTTGTTTTGCAGATCTCACCCAACTGATTGTGGGAAAGAAGAAAACAGCCTGGGAAGAAAAGTGACAGAAGAAGGAGGGACCACCTTGCAAAATACACATTCACATGAATGCGCACCACATGCACGCACATAGCCGCAATGCTTTGTATCAGTATAAATGAGGAGGATAACTTAGGTAGACGGGTCTTTTGGCTGAACCGAAGGGTCCCGACACTTCATGTATTAGTGGACCAGAAGCTAAGCTAACAGGCCTCCTCTGACAGAGATATGTATTGCTTCTTATTACTGGCTCAACAAAGAATTGTCAATTCTACTCAATCTCTGGTGTTTTTGCCTTTTTTTAAAAATGTGGATTTTTGAACACTGTTCCTTCTGATGACTTATTTACAGGTGGTGAACAAATCTTTTAAAACCAACAATTAAAAAACTTCAATTGGTGACCCACGACGTGATCCACTAAGAACGGCAATGGAGAGTATCCAGAGCAGGATTCGGGTTGTCTGAGTCTGGGCCCACCTCAACAAAGGTAAGCAGTAACCTATTGTACTTATATGTACTGAATACTGCAGATTGATTTTAACCAAATTTATCAGACATCCTGAACCCTCACTCTAGTGAGTAAAAAGCCAGTCTGTAGGAAAGCAATTCATTATATGGTAAAAAAGTAAAAGGGTTTCAGTCCCTGTAAAGGTGAGGTGCCAGTCCTCTACAAGTAAACAGGGTTCCAGTCCCTGTAAAGGTGAGGTGCCAGTCCTCACCGCAGGAGGTTTCAGTCCTCCTGTGAGTAAAAAGGGTATTTCAGTCCCTTTAAGGATAGGGGTGCCAGTCCCCTACAAGTAAACAGGGTTCCAGTCCCTGTAAAGGTGAGGTGCCAGTCCTCACCGCAGGAGGTTCGAGTCCTCCTGTGAGTAAAAAGGGTATTTCAGTCCCTTTAAGGATAGGGGTGCCAGTCCCCTACAAGTAACAGGGTTCCAGTCCCTGGAAAAGTGAGGTGCCAGTCCTCACCGCAGGAGGTTGGAGTCCACCTGTGAGTAAAAAAGGGTTTGAGTCCCTTTCTAGTTTTGGGGTACCCCGTTGTATGTTTTATGTTTGTCTAATGTCTTATGAATAATAATTTATAAATATTAATATAAACATTAATATCAATATATAATTACAACAATAATTGTGAGGAAGAAAATAAATATATATAAGAATTGTGTGTAGAAAACCTGAAAGTGTGGGATTAACCCTCAAGCTTACTCCGCTGTCCTATTCTAGAACCGAACAGCAGCAGATCAGAAGGAGGTGATTTTGCATAAAGCATTGTGATATTTCTGCATTGTGAGTGTAATCAGAGCTTCAGTTATTCTCCTATGGTATTTTGCATGCTGTATTGTGATATTTCTGCATTGTGAGTGTATTCAGAGCTTCAGTGATTCTCCTATGGTATTTTGCATGCTGTATTGTGATATTTCTGCATTGTGAGTGTTTTCAGAGCTTCAGTGATTCTCCTATGGTATTTTGCATACAGCATTGTGATATTTCTGCAATGTGAGTGTTTTCAGAGCTTCAGAGGTTTTTCTGTGGTGATTTTACCTGCAGCATTGTGGCATTTTTGCGTTGTGAGTGTATTCAGAGCTTTAGTGATTTTGCTATGGTAATTTTGCATGTGGCATTGTGATATTTCTGCATTGTGGGGGAATTATATTGTGGGGAGGCTTTTTAAACACAGAGCTTTGAGTGTTTTGAACAAAAAACAAAAAAAAAAAAACAAAACTCTCCGCTGTCTTCATGTAATTCCGGACAGTAGAGGACTGAGACAGCGCACCTTTTTACTGGATAAATTTTTTCTGCTCTGTGGGGAAACTGTATTGATTGTTGACTTCTGTTGTTTGGAGATTTAAAACCGGGTTTTGCGAATATCACACCGGATGCTGAGTGAACATTTTGACTGAAGCATCGCACTGGTGGAAACTTAGCGGTGTTAACATAAGCCAGTGGTCTGGTGAAATAGGTTGATCTGTGATCTCGCAGGTGGTGTGAAGGTAGCAAAACTCGGGGACACAATCCATTCACATACATCAGAGTCCATATTTTAAAACATGTCTATTTCAGAAGAGCAAGTCCCTCCTGCGGAGGGCAAGAAAGATAACTTTTTAACTCGTGTAAAAAATCAAGCCCAGTCAGGCATTGCAGGCAAAGAAAAAGAGTTTGATTCTTTTTGGTCAGATTGTGTGACTAGAATGCAGACAAGCCAGGTGAATGTGGAAAACCCTGATCCTGGGAAGGTACTGACATGGTTAAAATGTGCAGAATCTCAGACAGAAGGGGCTAAGGAGGTTGTTAAGAAAGAAATGGAAAACGCGAGTAGGATTAATAAGGGGAAGAAGAAGAAAAAATTTGAAGAAGCCGAGAACTGGAGAGCTTTTATTCATCATATCTATATTAATGCAACAGCATTGCATGCACTTCAGAGACACCAGCGTAGCAGACACGGGGGTTCGAGCTTCTCTCCCTCCTGTCCTGATCCACCTCCTTATCAGACCTCTCCAAGCCCTGCTCTTTAGGCGCCAATCCTTACTGTAAAGGGAGGATTTTTGGATTGTGTGGAGGCTCAGGAAGAGTCTTTGACTTCTCATACCACCTTGTATCCATCACTTAGTCCTGCAGGACTTCTCCATTCTACACCAATGGAGCAGGATGAGAGGGACAGTTCTAGCAGAAGGAATGTTACTAGTCAGCTTATAGACCACCCTCAGGAGACTGAGCACACGTCTTGCTCCCAGACTGAACCTCTTTCTGGTTCAGATGGAACAGTTTCTATGACGGTGGCAGGAGTTTTGAGTGCCACTCCAGTAAAAGCCAGCACGAACCCCTTTTTGCAGCTGATGGAGGACATTTCTAGACAGAACCATTAACAGGTCACTCAGGACTCCACTGCTTTGTGGGATCCTTCTCGGGACCCCGCTCCCTCTGCCAGCATGGCCACTTCTGACTTGATTACTTTTAAATGCACAGAAAACAGTTCCTCAGTGGAAACGCAGAGCTCTCTTTCCACCGAGCCACAATTGGGCCCACCATACTTTCTGAATATGCCACATCAACTTGGAGGAAATTTTCCTCTGATGCAACATCAAGCTGGAGGCTCAGTTTACAAGCCTTATTCTTTGACAGATATGCATTCTCTTACTTCTAAGTTACCTGCTCTCACTTCTGGGGGATTGATGTGGTGGAACAAAATGATTTCTCTTACCGCAGGGACTCAATTGGCTCTGGGAGATGTGCGAGGGATGGTTGCCTCTTGTACATCGACTCTGACTCTCAGAGAACTTGATTACTTGGCAGGAACTTTTACTCATCCTAATGACACCCCTTTGGGACCTTATGCTACTGCATGGTCAGCTGCACTTGACAGAACATTTCCCCCTCCTGCGGGTGATGTAGCTAAAATGACTTTCCAGAGAGATGACAAAGAGACACCAGAGGACTATGTACTGAGATGCATTACTACATACACTGACAGGGTGGGGCATCACCCCAGCCGTAGTGAGGTCCATTGTCCATTGGTTTAACTACGCATCAGTCCTATTATTCAACCTACTCTGGCCCTCCCAGAGGGCGGGGTAGCTTTCAGGGACGGTCCAATGGGGGCTATACTAGGCGGGGTGGGCGGAGAAGGGGTGGATCTGGGTGTCAGGGTTGTTACAGTTGTGGACAGACTGAACACTGGCAGAGGGAGTGTCCCTTCCTTCAGCCACTCCCACATCAGGCACCCTATGCTTCTGCAGCACTGCCTCCTGGAACAGGGAGAGGGGAAGACCGCGAATAGGGGTGCCCACGAGGAGCCTATCCAGTCATGGGGGAGGAGGCAGAGCCCATGATGACCGCCAAAGTGGGTGGAAAGTTTGTGACTTGCTTGGTAGATTCAGGGGCAAAATGGTCCACTTTAACCTCTGTCTCACCTGAACTTTTGTCCACTGATACCTTGGCACTCACTGGCTTCTCTGGGACTGTTCAACATCTGCCACTAAGTGCTCCTCTTCCCACCGAGGCAGCTGGATATCATTTTGAACATCGCTATGTTTCCTCTCCACACTGCCCAGTCCCACTGATGGGCAGAGACATCTCACTAAGCTGAGGGCAGGAATTCTTTGTTCTCCACATGGAGGGACTGTCAGATTCCCTAATGGAAATATAGTGGACTGCAACTCTGGTCTCATTCATTCTGTCTCACATGGACAATGGCTTCTTTCCACCCCTCCTGCTTCTGCACCCAGCATGCAAAGTGAACATGCACGTATATATTGGCTTCTTTTGGATGACCTCACACCTTCACCACAGTCATTGCTCACCCTGTATGCTCAATGGTCCCCCTGGATCCATCACCATGCTCCCTACTGCCCCCCTCCTGACCCTCCTCACTGTACTATGTTATATGGTCGCTGGGACACCAGCACTGATTATTATCACAGATGGACAGATGAGGCTGTGGGGACCTGGCTCTGGCTCTAGCATTGTTTTGGGCCCCCAAGGTGTGGCTGCTTTAATTGATTTAACCCCTGAACAGCTATCCTTTTATGAAATGTCTCCTTCTGCAGCACCTCATGTCAATCTGGCAGTCAGTCCTGCTCATTCTGCTAAAGATTTAGGCCCTATGTGTAAGCAGGCCTCAGATGCTTCTGACTGGGTAAACACTCAGCTGCCCCAGGTTTTGTTTTCTCCCTCCACCTCACTGTACAAAATCTGTTCCCTCACTCAGGACAAAGCTACACCTGAAACTCTTCTTTTGGACAGACAGCATGGCCGTGAAAAAA
Source organism: Melanotaenia boesemani (assembly GCF_017639745.1). Taxonomy (NCBI): domain Eukaryota; kingdom Metazoa; phylum Chordata; class Actinopteri; order Atheriniformes; family Melanotaeniidae; genus Melanotaenia; species Melanotaenia boesemani. Next base: position 30,195,740 of record NC_055702.1, read on the forward strand.
CTGACCATCCACATAAAGATTTTCTTTGCTCCACTCTGCCCTCTTCCCTGTGGGCTGAAGGGCCTGGTGATGTGGGAACACCTATGAAGGTTTCCCCTGTCACCTTCGACTATGAGTCCCCCAAACCTGTCTTCCGAGCTCAATATCCCATTTCTGAAAAAGCTATGGCTGGATTGAGACCTGTCATTGCTGATCTCAAAGCTAAACAGGTTATCTATCCCACCTCTTCTCCCTGGAACACTCCTATTCTTTCTGTCCCCAAACCAGGAACTGACATTTTCAGAATGGCTCGTGATCTTAGACTGATTAATCAGATAACCAAAACCAAACCACCAGCAGTCCCTAACCCTTATACCTGCCTGAACTCCATCACCTCCCAGTTCCAGTTTTTCTCTGTCATTGATCTAAAGAATGCTTTCTTTCACATTCCTCTTCACCAATCAGTCCAACCTCTTTTTGCTTGGTTCAGTGTCATCCTCTCACTGTACACACCCCTCATGGAGTTAGAGCTTTGTTGGACTCTTCTGCTTTCACTCTCTCTCTTCTGAGACGCACAAAAATTTCCCGTATTGTGTGTTAGCCCCATATCACCTTTGAGAGCACCCGTTCTAATGCTACTGAGGCCTTCCCTGAAGGTGAACCACATGACTGTGTGCCCAGAGTTATCTCTCTTTCATCTTTTCGCCCTGGCTTGTATGCCACACCTCTTTCTGATCCTGATCTCTCACTCTTCACAGATGGTTGTTGTTTCAGGGGCACACAGGGGGAGTGTGTCTGTGTCTGTCTCGTTTCTTGATTTTAATAAAGCCTTTGATTTATCTACTGTGCTGGTTTTACGTCATTTCTTAACTTTAATAAAGCCCTTGATCTATCTATTATGGTGGTTTTTTCAGTTTATTGACTTTAATAAAGACTTTGATCTCTATGTTATATTGGTGTTATGTCATTTCATGACTTTAATAATGCCTTTGATCTATGTATTATGCTAGCGTTATTTCGTTTCTTGACTTTAATAATGCCGTTGATCTATTTATTATGGTGGCATGATTTCGTTTCTTCACTTTAATAAAGTCTTTGATCTATCTATAATGATGGTTTATTCAGTTCATTGACTTTATTGATGCTGTTGATCTATCTATTATGTTGGTGCTATGTTGTGTCTTGACTTTAATAAACCCTTTGATCTATCTATTATGGGGGCTTTATTTCATTTCTTGAATTTAATGAAGCCTTTCATCTATCTATTATGGTGGCATTATGTCCTTTCTTGACTTTAGTAAAGCCTTTGATCTATCTATTATGGTGGCTTTATTTCATTTCTTTGCTTTAATAAAGCCTTTGATTTTTCTATTATGCTGGCTTTATTTCATTTCTTGACTTTAAAAAAGCCTATAAATCTATCTATTATACTGGTGTTATGTCATGTCTTGACTTTAATGAAGCCTTTGATCTTTCTATTATGCTGGCTTTATTTAGTTTCTTGACTTTAATAAATCCTTTGATCTATCTATTATGGTGGTTTCATGTCATTTCTTAATTTTAGTAATGCCTTTGATCTATCTATTATGGTAGTTTAATTTCGTTTCTTGTCTTTAATAAAGCCTTTCATCTATATGTTGTGATGGTGTTATGTCCTATCTTGACTTTAAAAAAGGTCTTTGATCTGTTCATTATAGTGGCTTTATTTCCTTTCTTGACTTTATTAATGCCTTTGATCTATTTATTATGGTGGCTTTATTTCGTTTCTTGACTATAATAAAGCCTTTGATCTGTCTGTCACGGAGTCTGTTTCTTTGATTTATACGTTGTGGTGGTGTTATGTCCTATCTTGACTTTAATAAAGACTTTGATCCGTTTACTATGGTGGCTTTATTTCGTTTTTTGACTTTAATAAAGCCTTTGATATATCTATTATGCTGGCTTTATTTCATTTCTTGACTTTAATAAAGCCTTTGATCTATCTATTATGGGGGCTTTATTTCATTTCTTGAATTTAATGAAGCCTTTCATCTATCTGTTATGGTGGCATTATGTCCTTTCTTGACTTTAGTAAAGCCTTTGATCTATCTATTATGGTGGCTTTATTTCATTTCTTTGCTTTAATAAAGCCTTTGATTTTTCTATTATGCTGGCTTTATTTCATTTCTTGACTTTAAAAAAGCCTATAAATCTATCTATTATACTGGTGTTATGTCGTGTCTTGACTTTAATGAAGCCTTTGATCTTTCTATTATGCTGGTTTTATTCAGTTTCTTGACTTTAATAAATCCTTTGATCTATCTATTATGGTGGTTTGATGTCATTTCTTAACTTTAGTAATGCCTTTGATCTATCTATTATGGTAGTTTAATTTCGTTTCTTGTCTTTAATAAAGCCTTTCATCTATATCTTGTGGTGGTGTTATGTCCTATCTTGACTTTAAAAAAGGTCTTTGATCTATCTATTATGGTGTCTTTATTTCGTTTTTGACTTCAATAAAGCCTTTGATCTATATATTACGGTGGTGTTATGCCCTTTCTTGACTTTGATAAAGCCTTTGATCTATTTATTGCAGTGACATTATGTCCTTTCTTGACTTTAGTAAAGCCTTTGATCTATCTATTATGGTGGCTTTAGTTCATTTCTTTACTTTAATAAAGTCTTTGATTTATCTATTATGCTGGCTTTATTTCATTTCTTGACTTTAATAAAGCCTCTGATCTATCTATTATCGTGGTTTATTCAGTTTATTCACTTTAAGAAATCCTTTGATCTATCTGTTACGGTGGTGCTATGTCCTTTCTTGATTTTAATAAAGCCTTTGATCTATCTATTATGCTGGCTTTATTTTGTTTCTTGACTTTAATGAAGCCTTTGATCTAGCTATTATGGGGGCTTTATTTCATTTCTTGACTTTAATGAAGCCTTTGATCTATCTGTTATGGTGGTGTTGTGTCCTATCTTGAATTTAATAAAGGCTTTCATCTATACATTACGGTGGAGTTATGTCCTTTCTTGACTTTGATAAAGCTATTGATCTATATATTATGGTGGCTTTATTTCATTTCTTTACTTTAATAAAGGCTTTGATTTATCTATTATGCTGGCTTTATTTCATTTCTTGACTTTAATAAAGCCTTTGATCTATCTATTATGGTGGTTTTATGTCATTTCTTAACTTGAAAAATGCCTTTGTTCTATCTATTATGGTAGTTTAATTTTGTTCCTTGTGTTTAATAAAGCCTTTGATCTATCTATTATGGTGATTTTATGACATTTCTTAACTTTAATAATGCCTTTGATCTATCGATTAAGGTAGTTTAATATCGTCTCTTGTCTTTAATAAAGCCTTTGATCTATCTATTACGGTGGCTTTATTTCGTGTCTTGACTTTTATAAAGCCTTTGATTTATCTATTATGCGGGCTTTATTTCATTTCTTGACTTTAATAAAGCCATTGATCTATCTATTATGGTGGCTTTATTATGTTTTTTGACTTTAATAAAGCCTTTGATCTATCTGTTATGGTGGTGTTATGTCCTTCCTTGAATTTAATAAAGCCTTTGATCTATCTATTATGTTGGTTTTATGTCGTGTCTCGACTTTAATAAAGTCTTTGATCTATCTATTATGGTGGCTTTATTTAGGTTTTTGACTTTAATAAAGACTTTGATCTATCTATTATTGTGGCTTCATTTTGTTTCTTGACTTTAATAAAGCCTGTGACCTATCTATTATGGTGGTGTCATGTTCTTCCTTTAATTTAATAAAGCCTTTGATCTATCTATTATGTTGGTGTTATGTCGTGTCTTGACTTCAATAAAGCCTTTGATCTATCTATTATGCTGGCTTTATTTAGTTTCTTGACTTTAATAAAGCATTTGATCTATGTATTATGGTGGTTTTATGTCATTTCTTAACTTTAAAAATGCCTTTGTTCTATCTATTATGGTAGTTTAATATCATTTCATGTCTTTAATAAAGCCTTTGATCTATCTATTATGGTGATTTTATGTCATTTCTTAACTTTAATAATGCCTTTGATCTATCGATTAAGGTAGTTTAATATCGTATCTTCTCTTTAATAAAGCCTTTGATCTATCTATTATGGTGGCTTTATTTCATTTCTTTACTTTAACAAAGGCTTTGATTTATCCATTATGCTGGCTTTATTTCATTTCTTGACTTTAATAAAGCTTTTGATCTATCTATTACGGTGGTGTATTCAGTTTATTCACTTTAAGAAAGCCGTTGATCTATCTGTTATGATGGCTCCATTTAGGTTTTTGAATTTAATAAAGCCTTTGATCTATCTATTATGCTGGATTTATTTCTTTGCTTGACTTTAAAAAAGCCTTTGATCTGTCTATTGTGCTTGCTTTATTTCGTTTCTTGACTTTAATAATGCCTTTGATCTATTTATTATTTTGGCTTAATTTCAGTTTTTGACTTTAATAAAGCCTTTGATCTAACTATTATGGTGGCTTTATTTCTTTTCTAGACTTTAATAAAGCCTTTGATCTATCTATTATTGTGACTTTATTTTGTTCCTTCACTTAAATAAAGCCTTTGATCTATGTATTATGTTGGCTTTTTTTTGTTTCTTGACTTTAATAAAGCCTTTGATTTATCTTTTATGGTGGCTTTAATTTGTTTCTTGATTTTAATTATGCCTTTGATCTATCTGTTATGGTGGTGTTATGTCGTGGCTTGACTTTAATAAAGCCTTTGATCTATCTGTTATGGTGGCATCACCAGGTATGAGTGAGGAGTGGATGAATAATGGATTCACACAATGTAAAGCGCTTTGGGTGCCTTGAAAAGCGCTATATAAATCTAATCCATTATTATTATTATTATTTATTTTGTTGCTTCAATTTATTAAAGTCTTTGAACGATCTATTATGCTGGATTTATTCTGTTTCTTGACTTTAATAATGCCTGTGATCTATTTATTATGGTGTCTTAATTTCATTTCTTGACTTTAATAAAGCCTTTGGTCTGTCTGTTATGGAGTCTGTTTCGTTTCTTGAATTTAAAAAAGTCTTTGATCTATTTATTATGGTGGATTTATTTCGTTTCTTTACTATAATAAAGCCTTTGATCTGTCTGTCACGGAGTCTGTTTCTTTGATTTATATGTTGTGGTGGTGTTATGTCCTATCTTGACTTTAATAAAGACTTTGATCCGTTTACTATGGTGGCTTTATTTCGTTTTTTGACTTTAATAAAGCCTTTGATCTATCTATTATGCTGGCTTTATTTCATTTCTTGACTTTAATAAAGCCTTTGATCTATCTATTATGGGGGCTTTATTTCATTTCTTGACTTTAATGAAGCCTTTCATCTATCTGTTATGGTGGCATTATGTCCTTTCTTGACTTTAGTAAAGCCTTTGATCTATCTATTATGGTGGCTTTATTTCATTTCTTTGTTTTAATAAAGCCTTTGATTTATCTATTATGCTGGCTTTATTTCATTTCTTGACTTTAAAAAAGCCTATAAATCTATTATACTGGTGTTATGTCGTGTCTTGACTTTAATGAAGCCTTTGATCTTTCTATTATGCTGGTTTTATTCAGTTTCTTGACTTTAATAAATCCTTTGATCTATCTATTATGGTGGTTTTATGTCATTTCTTAACTGTAGTAATGCCTTTGATCTATCTATTATGGTAGTTTAATTTCGTTTCTTGTCTTTAATAAAGGCTTTCATCTATATCTTGTGGTGGTGTTATGTCCTATCTTGACTTTAAAAAAGGTCTTTGATCTATCTATTATGGTGGCTTTATTTCATTTTTGACTTCAGTAAAGCCTTTGATCTATTTATTGCGGTGACATTATGTCCTTTCTTGACTTTAGTAAAGCCCTTGATCTATCTATTATGGTGGCTTTATTTCATTTCTTTACTTTAATAAAGTCTTTGATTTATCTATTATGCTGGCTTTATTTCATTTCTTGACTTTAATAAAGCCTCTGATCTATCTATTACCGTGGTTTATTCAGTTTATTCACTTTAAGAAATCCTTTGATCTATCTGTTACGGTGGTGCTATGTCCTTTCTTGATTTTAATAAAGCCTTTGATCTATCTATTATGCTGGCTTTATTTTGTTTCTTGACTTTAATGAAGCCTTTGATCTAGCTATTATGGGGGCTTTATTTCATTTCTTGACTTTAATGAAGCCTTTGATCTATCTGTTATGGTGGTGTTGTGTCCTATCTTGAATTTAATAATGTCACGATCAGGAGGGAGGATCCAAGGAGAAGTACACACTGTTAGTTACTGGTGAGTGTTTATTTACAATAAGAATGTGCACGCAGGTGAATCCCGTAGGACGTGAGGCTGGCAGGCGGTGCGAAGAACAGGCTGGCAGGCAGGCAGGGCGGAGAACAAGCTGGCTGGCAGGCAGGGCGGAGAACAGGCTGGCAGGCAGGCAGGCAGGACCGGTCGGGTAGAGAACGCAGGGTGAAGAGCTTGGGAGGACAAGAGACACGATTAGCACACAGGATTACTAGTCAGGCTTGGATTTGCGCCGAGCTGGTTACCACAAGAGCAGTACGATCCAGCGAAGACTAGACGTCGTCTGGGAGTCTTTATGCTAGTCCTTTAATGATCCAGAATATGCTGCAGCTGTGTAGCGCAGATTGAGAGCGCCGCCTCTCCTCCAGATTGGGCGAAGGAGGAGATCCATGCAGGATGCTGACAGTGCCCCCCCCCTCAAGGAGAGCCTCCAGGCGAACCACCACCACGAGCCCGACGGAAAGCCCGGATGAGGCCAGGATCCAGGATGAACGACCGGGGAACCCAGGCGCGCTCCTCGGGCCCATAACCCTCCCAGTCCACCAGGTACTGGAAACCCCGACCCCGGCGGCGCACGTCCAGAAGGCGGCGGACCGCAAAGGCCGGACCACCAGCAACGACCCGGGCGGGCGGAGGGGGCCTGGAAGGAGGGACCAGAGGACTGGACAGGAAGGGCTTGAGGCGGGAGACGTGGAAGACCGGATGAACCCGCATAGCGCGGGGCAGACGAAGCCGAACCACAGCGGGGTTGATGACCTCCAGGATTTCGAAAGGCCCCAGGAACCGGGGAGCCAGCTTGCGGGACACCGTCCGGAGAGGAATGTCCTTGGAGGAGAGCCAAACCCTTTGACCAGGCGCATAAGCGGGAGCGGAACGTCGGCGCCGGTCAGCCCACCGGCGGTTACCGGCAGCGGTGCGCTCCAACGCAACCCGGGCGGACCGCCACAGCCGCCGACACCGCCCCAGATGGCGCTGAACAGAGGGAACCGCCAGGTCAGCTTCTTGGTCCGGGAACAGCGGGGGCTGATACCCCAGGGACGCCTCGAACGGGGACAGCCCAGTGGCAGCAGAGATGTGGGAGTTGTGAGCGTACTCCACCCAACAGAGATGGGAACTCCAGGTGGTCGGGTTGGCAGCAGCCACACAACGCAAGGCGGACTCCAGTTCCTGGTTCAACTGTTCCGCTTGGCCATTGGTCTGGGGGTGAAAACCGGAACTAAGGCTGACTGTGGCGCCCAGGGCGGAGCAGAAGGCCTTCCAAACGCCGGACACAAACTGGGGCCCTCGGTCCGAGACTATGTCCGCAGGCAGTCCATGGAGGCGGAAGACCTGCTGGGACATAATCTCGGCCGTCTCAAAAGCCGTAGGCAGTTTAGGCAGAGCCACGAAGTGCGCCGCCTTGGAGAACCGATCTACCACCGTCAGGATGGTGGTGTTTCCCTGAGACGGCGGTAGACCGGTGACGAAGTCCAGGGCTATGTGGGACCAGGGTCTGCCAGGAATAGGGAGTGGGCGGAGAAGTCCGGCCGGAGCCTGGGAGGAGGTCTTTCCCCGAGCGCAGACGGGACAGGCAGTGACGTATTCCCGGACGTCCGCTGTCAACGTGGGCCACCAGAAACGCCGCCGGATGAGGGCCGATGTCCGGGCCACCCCTGGATGACAGGCGACTCGGGAGGCGTGACCCCACTGGATGACCTGGGATCGAGCGGCATCCGGAACGAATAGCCTGTTGGGAGGGCCGGTACCAGGATCAGGCTGAGTGCGTTGCGCATCACGGACGTTCTGCTCCACCTCCCAGGTTATGGCAGCTATGATGCAGGAAGCGGGAAGGATAGGTCCAGGGTCAGAGGAGGGATCCTCGGAACCGAACTGACGGGACAGGGCGTCCGGCTTGATGTTCTTGGATCCTGGTCTGTAGGTGAGAGAGAGGTTAAATCGACCAAAAAACAATGCCCACCTGGCTTGCCTGGAGTTGAGGCGCTTAGCTGTCCGGATGTATTCGAGGTTCTTGTGATCGGTCCAAACTATGAAAGGGTGAGCTGCCCCTTCCAGCCAGTGGCGCCATTCCTCTAGGGCCAGTTTGACCGCCAACAACTCTCTCTCTCCAACGTCATAGTTCTTCTCCGCCGGTGAGAGACGCCGGGAGAAGAACGCGCAGGGATGAAGGACACCCGACTGGTCCGCTCGCTGGGACAGGACAGCTCCCACTCCAGTGTCGGAGGCGTCCACCTCCACCACAAACTGGCGTGACGGGTCTGGGTGAGTAAGCACTGGAGCGGACGTGAACCGGGTCTTCAGCTCCAAGAATGCCGCCTCTGCCTGTTCGGACCAAATGAAAAGACGTTTAGGGGATGTTAGTTGTGTGAGAGGAGCTGCTACCTGACTGAAGTTCCGTATAAAGCGCCGATAAAAGTTGGCAAATCCCAGGAAACGCTGCAACTTCTTTACGGTGTCCGGTCTCGGCCATTCCTGCACCGCCTTGATCTTCTCAGGATCGGTTCCCATTCGTCCGCTCGTGAAAACGTATCCTAGAAAACCAATGGTGTCCGAATGGAATTGGCACTTCTCCGCTTTCACATAAAGCCGGTTCTCCAGCAGCCTCTGTAGCACCCGTCTGACATGAACTTTGTGTGTCTCCAGATCCTGGGAATAGATTAGAATGTCATCAAGATAAACAAAAACGAATTGGCTAACGAAGTCGCGGAGGACGTCATTTACTAGGGCTTGGAAAACAGCGGGAGCATTGGTTAGGCCAAAAGGCATCACCCGATATTCGTAATGCCCGAAGGGGGTCTTGAACGCTGTTTTCCACTCATCCCCCTCCTTCACACGGACCAGGTAGTAGGCGTTACGGAGATCAAGTTTTGTGAACACGGTGGATCCTACCAGGGCATCGAAAGCTGAGTCGATGCGAGGCAGGGGGTACTTGTTCCGGATGGTGATGTCGTTGAGACCCCGATAGTCCACACAGGGGCGCAGCGAGTTATCCTTCTTTGTCACAAAGAAGAATCCTGCAGCCAGTGGAGAGGAGGATGGCCTAATGATGCCGGCCCGCAGCGAGTCCCGAATATAAGTGTTCAGAGCCTCTCTCTCGGGCCTGGAGATGTTATATAAACGACTGTTGGGCAAGGTGGAACCCGGTACTAAGTCTATGGCTATGTCGTATGGCCGATGAGGGGGAAGAGAAGTAGCCTTGAGTTTACTGAAGACTCCAGCCAGGTCATGATAGTCCTCAGGCACAGAGGACAGATCCGGGGCCTCCACAGGAGATTTGGGCCCGCCGGCGGCGGGCAACGCGGAACGCAGACAAGACTGAAGACATCCGTCTCTCCAACCGGATATCGTTCCTGTTGCCCAGTCGATGTGGGGGTTATGACGTGCCAACCAGGGGTGTCCTAGAACCAGGGGGGAATCAGGAGCAGATATGAGTTTGAACTCGATCAGTTCGGTATGGTTACCTGACAATGTCAACTGGACCGGAACGGTGGAGTGCGTAACTTGTGCTAATTTCCGACCATCAAGGGCGTTGGCCGTTATGGGACGTGGTAACAAGACGAGTGGGATGTGGGCCTCCTTTGCCAGGGTGAAGTCCAGGAAACTGTCCTCGGCCCCTGAATCTACTAAGGCAGGAACAGTTAGAGAGTGGTTAGCACATGTTAGGGTTGCTGGTATCTGAGTTTTATTGGGTAATCTGGTTGGGTGGCTTGTGTGATCCGTCAGGACACCAACCCTTACTGACGGATCCCTCCGTTTGGGCGCACAGGACAGGAGACACGGAAGTGCCCGGCTTCACCACAATACAAGCAAGTCCCGGCCCGCAGCCGTCTCAGCCGTTCCGCTGGCGTTAGGTGAGCCCTCCCCACCTGCATCGGCTCCTAGGCCGAGAGTAGCGAAGCCGCGGAGTCCTGAAGCAACAGGGCTGCAGACGTTGTACCGCCCCTCGAACCGTGGGCTGACCGGGACTCCTCTCTATCCCGGCGTCTCTCTCGGAGGCGGTTGTCCAAACGGATGGTCATCTCGATCAATTCATCCAGGTCTTCGGGGAGATCTCGAGCAGCTAGTTCGTCCTTTAACCTATCTGTCAGACAGTGAACAAAATGGTCTTTTAATGCGGCTGAATTCCAACCTGAGTCAGCTGCCAGAGTCCGAAAATCAACAGAAAATTCCGCCACACTTAAAGCGCCCTACTTCAGCGCCATAAGGCGTTTGGAGGCCTCCCGACCACGAACAGGATCATCAAAAACCTTCATGAGTTCACGAGTGAAGCTGGTGTAAGTGAGTGTGTGAATGGGCGTGGTTACCAGGAAGGCTTCTGCCCAGGTTAATGCTCTGGCTGTCAGCAAACCCACAATGAACGAGACTCGTGACCTGTCATCCGCGTAGGTGGCAGGTTTCTGCTCGAACACCAAAGAGCATTGAAGAAGGAACCCCCGGCACTTGCCTAGTTCTCCAGTGAAAGGTTTGGGATCTGGAATATGTACCTCTCGGGTAGCCATAGATGGTAGCTGTACGGGACCTGACGGTGGAGCTGTAGAGGCGGAAGACTGAGAGAGCCGGGTTAGAACGTCTGTTAGTCTGGAGGTGATATCATTTAGCTGACCTTGTAATGCCTGGTGGCTGTTGCTGAGTGAGCGGAGTGCCTGGGAGTGCTGGCCGAGCAGAGTTCCTTGCGACGATATGGCGAAGAACAGGTCATCGGAGGCTTCCGGTTTGCCGGAGCCGGCGGAGGTCGCTCCTACTGGATCCATGTTGTGGCTGGATCGTTCTGTCACGATCAGGAGGGAGGATCCAAGGAGAAGTACACATGGTTAGTTACTGGTGAGTGTTTATTTACAATAAGAATGTGCACGCAGGTGAATCCCGTAGGATGTGAGGCTGGCAGGCGGTGCGAAGAACAGGCTGGCAGGCAGGCAGGGCGGAGAACAAGCTGGCTGGCAGGCAGGGCGGAGAACAGGCTGGCAGGCAGGCAGGCAGGACCGGTCGGGTAGAGAACGCAGGGTGAAGAGCTTGGGAGGACAAGAGACACGATTAGCACACAGGATTACTAGTCAGGCTTGGATTTGTGCCGAGCTGGTTACCACAAGAGCAGTACGATCCAGCGAAGACTAGACGTCGTCTGGGAGTCTTTATGCTAGTCCTTTAATGATCCAGAATATGCTGCAGCTGTGTAGCGCAGATTGAGAGCGCCGCCTCTCCTCCAGATTGGGCGAAGGAGGAGATCCATGCAGGATGCTGACAAATAAAGGCTTTCGTTTATACATTACGGTGGAGTCATGTCCTTTCTTGACTTTGATAAAGCTTTTGATCTTTTTATTACGGTGGCATTGTGGCCTTTCTTGACTTTAGTAAAGCCTTTGATCTATCTATTATGGTGGCTTTATTTCATTTCTTTGCTTTAATAAAGTCTTTGATTTATCTATTATGCTGGCTTTATTTCATTTCTTGACTTTAAAAAAAGTCTTTAAATCTATCTATTATGTTGGTGTTATGTCGTGTCTTGACTTTAATGAAGCCTTTGATCTTTCTATTATGCTAGCTTTATTTAGTTTCTTGACTTTAATAAATCCTTTGATCTATCTATTATGGTGGTTTCATGTCATTTCTTAATTTTAGTAATGCCTTTGATCTATCTATTATGGTAGTTTAATATCGTTTCTTGTCTTTAATAAAGCCTTTCATCTATATGTTGTGATGGTGTTATGTCCTATCTTGACTTTAAAAAAGGTCTTTGATCTGCTCATTATAGTGGCTTTATTTCCTTTCTTGACTTTAATAATGCCTTTGATCTATTTATTATGGTGGCTTTATTTCGTTTCTTGACTATAATAAAGCCTTTGATCTGTCTGTCACGGAGTCTGTTTCTTTGATTTATACGTTGTGGTGGTGTTATGTCCTATCTTGACTTTAATAAAGACTTTGATCCGTTTACTATGGTGGCTTTATTTAGTTTTTTGACTTTAATAAAGCCTTTGATATATCTATTATGCTGGCTTTATTTCGTTTCTTGTCTTTAATAAAGCCTTTCGTCTATATCTTGTGGTGGTGTTATGTCCTATCTTGACTTTAAAAAAGGTCTTTGATCTATCTATTATGGTGGCTTTATTTCGTTTTTGACTTCAGTAAAGCCTTTGATCTATTTATTGCGGTGACATTATGTCCTTTCTTGACTTTAGTAAAGCCTTTGATCTATCTATTATGGTGGCTTTATTTCATTTCTGTACTTTAATAAAGTCTTTGATTTATCTATTATGCTGGGTTTATTTCATTTCTTGACTTTAATAAAGCCTCTGATCTATCTATTATCGTGGTTTATTCAGTTTATTCACTTTAAGAAATCCTTTGATCTATCTGTTACGGTGGTGCTATGTCCTTTCTTGATTTTAATAAAGCCTTTGATCTATCTATTATGCTGGCTTTATTTTGTTTCTTGACTTTAATGAAGCCTTTGATCTAGCTATTATGGGGGCTTTATTTCATTTCTTGACTTTAATGAAGCCTTTGATCTATCTGTTATGGTGGTGTTGTGTCCTATCTTGAATTTAATAAAGGCTTTCGTTTATACATTACGGTGGAGTCATGTCCTTTCTTGACTTTGATAAAGCTTTTGATCTTTTTATTACGGTGGCATTGGGTCCTTTCTTGACTTTAGTAAAGCCTTTGATCTATCTATTATGGTGGCTTTATTTCATTTCTTTGCTTTAATAAAGTCTTTGATTTATCTATTATGCTGGCTTTATTTCATTTCTTGACTTTAAAAAAAGTCTTTAAATCTATCTATTATGTTGGTGTTATGTCGTGTCTTGACTTTAATGAAGCCTTTGATCTTTCTATTATGCTAGCTTTATTTAGTTTCTTGACTTTAATAAATCCTTTGATCTATGTATTATGGTGGTTTCATGTCATTTCTTAATTTTAGTAATGCCTTTGATCTATCTATTATGGTAGTTTAATATCGTTTCTTGTCTTTAAGAAAGCCTTTCATCTATATGTTGTGATGGTGTTATGTCCTATCTTGACTTTAAAAAAGGTCTTTGATCTGTTCATTATAGTGGCTTTATTTCCTTTCTTGACTTTAATAATGCCTTTGATCTATTTATTATGGTGGCTTTTTTTCGTTTCTTGACTATAGTAAAGCCTTTGATCTGTCTGTCACGGAGTCTGTTTCTTTGATTTATACGTTGTGGTGGTGTTATGTCCTATCTTGACTTTAATAAAGACTTTGATCCGTTTACTATGGTGGCTTTATTTCGTTTTTTGACTTTAATAAAGCCTTTGTTTTATCTATTATGCTGGCTTTATTTCGTTTCTTGACTTTAATAAAGCCTTTGATCTATCTATTATGGGGGCTTTATTTCATTTCTTGAATTTAATGAAGCCTTTCATCTATCTGTTATGGTGGCATTATGTTCTTTCTTGACTTTAGTAAAGCCTTTGATCTATCTATTATGGTGGCTTTATTTCATTTCTTTGCTTTAATAAAGCCTTTGATTTTTCTATTATGCTGGCTTTATTTCATTTCTTGACTTTAAAAAAGCCTATAAATCTATCTATTATACTGGTGTTATGTCGTGTCTTGACTTTAATGAAGCCTTTGATCTTTCTATTATGCTGGCTTTATTTAGTTTCTTGACTTTAATAAATCCTTTGATCTATCTATTATGGTGGTTTCATGTCATTTCTTAATTTTAGTAATGCCTTTGATCTATCTATTATGGTAGTTTAATTTCGTTTCTTGTCTTTAATAAAGCCTTTCATCTATATGTTGTGATGGTGTTATGTCCTATCTTGACTTTAAAAAAGGTTTTTGATCTGTTCATTATAGTGGCTTTATTTCCTTTCTTGACTTTAATAATGCCTTTGATCTATTTATTATGGTGGCTTTATTTCGTTTCTTGACTATAATAAAGCCTTTGATCTGTCTGTCACGGAGTCTGTTTCTTTGATTTATACGTTGTGGTGGTGTTATTTCCTATCTTGACTTTAATAAAGACTTTGATCCGTTTACTATAGTGGCTTTATTTCGTTTTTTGAATTTAATAAAGCCTTTGATATATCTATTATGCTGGCTTTCTTTCATTTCTTGACTTTAATAAAGCCTTTGATCTATCTATTATGGGGGCTTTATTTCATTTCTTGAATTTAATGAAGCCTTTCATCTATCTGTTATGGTGGCATTATGTTCTTTCTTGACTTTAGTAAAGCCTTTGATCTATCTATTATGGTGGCTTTATTTCATTTCTTTGCTTTAATAAAGCCTTTGATTTTTCTATTATGCTGGCTTTATTTCATTTCTTGACTTTAAAAAAGCCTATAAATCTATCTATTATACTGGTGTTATGTTGTGTCTTGACTTTAATGAAGCCTTTGATCTTTCTATTATGCTGGCTTTATTTAGTTTCTTGACTTTAATAAATCCTTTGATCTATCTTTTATTGTGGTTTCATGTCATTTCTTAATTTTAGTAATGCCTTTGATCTATCTATTATGGTAGTTTAATTTCGTTTCTTGTCTTTAATAAAGCCTTTCATCTATATGTTGTGATGGTGTTATGTCCTATCTTGACTTTAAAAAAGGTTTTTGATCTGTTCATTATAGTGGCTTTATTTCCTTTCTTGACTTTAATAATGCCTTTGATCTATTTATTATGGTGGCTTTATTTCGTTTCTTGACTATAATAAAGCCTTTGATCTGTCTGTCACGGAGTCTGTTTCTTTGATTTATACGTTGTGGTGGTGTTATTTCCTATCTTGACTTTAATAAAGACTTTGATCCGTTTACTATAGTGGCTTTATTTCGTTTTTTGAATTTAATAAAGCCTTTGATATATCTATTATGCTGGCTTTATTTCATTTCTTGACTTTAATAAAGCCTTTGATCTATCTATTATGGGGGCTTTATTTCATTTCTTGAATTTAATGAAGCCTTTCATCTATCTGTTATGTTGGCATTATGTTCTTTCTTGACTTTAGTAAAGCCTTTGATCTATCTATTATGGTGGCTTTATTTCATTTCTTTGCTTTAATAAAGCCTTTGATTTTTCTATTATGCTGGCTTTATTTCATTTCTTGACTTTAAAAAAGCCTATAAATCTATCTATTATACTGGTGTTATGTTGTGTCTTGACTTTAATGAAGCCTTTGATCTTTCTATTATGCTGGCTTTATTTAGTTTCTTGACTTTAATAAATCCTTTGATCTATCTATTATTGTGGTTTCATGTCATTTCTTAATTTTAGTAATGCCTTTGATCTATCTATTATGGTAGTTTAATTTCGTTTCTTGTCTTTAATAAAGCCTTTCATCTATATGTTGTGATGGTGTTATGTCCTATCTTGACTTTAAAAAAGGTTTTTGATCTGTTCATTATAGTGGCTTTATTTCCTTTCTTGACTTTAATAATGCCTTTGATCTATTTATTATGGTGGCTTTATTTCGTTTCTTGAATTTAATGAAGCCTTTCATCTATCTGTTATGGTGGCATTATGTTCTTTCTTGACTTTAGTAAAGCCTTTGATCTATCTATTATGGTGGCTTTATTTCATTTCTTTGCTTTAATAAAGCCTTTGATTTTTCTATTATGCTGGCTTTATTTCATTTCTTGACTTTAAAAAAGCCTATAAATCTATCTATTATACTGGTGTTATGTCGTGTCTTGACTTTAAAGAAGCCTTTGATCTTTCTATTATGCTGGTTTTATTCAGTTTCTTGACTTTAATAAATCCTTTGATCTTTCTATTATGGTGGTTTGATGTCATTTCTTAACTTTAGTAATGCCTTTGATCTATCTATTATGGTAGTTTAATTTCGTTTCTTGTCTTTAATAAAGCCTTTCATCTATATCTTGTGGTGGTGTTATGTCCTATCTTGACTTTAAAAAAGGTCTTTGATCTATCTATTATGGTGTCTTTATTTCGTTTTTGACTTCAGTAAAGCCTTTGATCTATATATTACGGTGGTGTTATGCCCTTTCTTGACTTTGATAAAGCCTTTGATCTATTTATTGCAGTGACATTATGTCCTTTCTTGACTTTAGTAAAGCCTTTGATCTATCTATTATGGTGGCTTTATTTCATTTCTTTATTTTAATAAAGTCTTTGATTTATCTATTATGCTGGCTTTATTTCATTTCTTGACTTTAATAAAGCCTCTGATCTATCTATTATACTGGTGTTATGTCGTGTCTTGACTTTAATGAAGCCTTTGATCTTTCTATTATGCTGGCTTTATTTCATTTCTTGACTTTAAAAAAGCCTATAAATCTATCTATTATACTGGTGTTATGTCGTGTCTTGACTTTAATGAAGCCTTTGATCTTTCTATTATGCTGGCTTAATTTAGTTTTTTGACTTTAATAAATCCTTTGATCTATCTATTATGGTGGTTTCATGTCATTTCTTAATTTTAGTAATGCCTTTGATCTATCTATTATGGTAGTTTAATTTCGTTTCTTGTCTTTAATAAAGCCTTTCATCTATATGTTGTGATGGTGTTATGTCCTATCTTGACTTTAAAAAAGGTTTTTGATCTGTTCATTATAGTGGCTTTATTTCCTTTCTTGACTTTAATAATGCCTTTGATCTATTTATTATGGTGGCTTTATTTCGTTTCTTGAATTTAATGAAGCCTTTCATCTATCTGTTATGGTGGCATTATGTCCTTTCTTGACTTTAGTAAAGCCTTTGATCTATCTATTATGGTGGCTTTATTTCATTTCTTTGCTTTAATAAAGCCTTTGATTTTTCTATTATGCTGGCTTTATTTCATTTCTTGACTTTAAAAAAGCCTCTGATCTATCTATTATACTGGTGTTATGTCGTGTCTTGACTTTAATGAAGCCTTTGATCTTTCTATTATGCTGGCTTTATTTCATTTCTTGACTTTAAAAAAGCCTATAAATCTATCTATTATACTGGTGTTATGTCGTGTTTTGACTTTAATGAAGCCTTTGATCTTTCTATTATGCTGGCTTAATTTAGTTTTTTGACTTTAATAAATCCTTTGATCTATCTATTATGGTGGTTTCATGTCATTTCTTAATTTTAGTAATGCCTTTGATCTATCTATTATGGTATTTTAATTTCGTTTCTTGTCTTTAATAAAGCCTTTCATCTATATGTTGTGATGGTGTTATGTCCTATCTTGACTTTAAAAAAGGTTTTTGATCTGTTCATTATAGTGGCTTTATTTCCTTTCTTGACTTTAATAATGCCTTTGATCTATTTATTATGGTGGCTTTATTTCGTTTCTTGAATTTAATGAAGCCTTTCATCTATCTGTTATGGTGGCATTATGTCCTTTCTTGACTTTAGTAAAGCCTTTGATCTATCTATTATGGTGGCTTTATTTCATTTCTTTGCTTTAATAAAGCCTTTGATTTTTCTATTATGCTGGCTTTATTTCATTTGTTGACTTTAAAAAAGCCTATAAATCTATCTATTATACTGGTGTTATGTCGTGTCTTGACTTTAAAGAAGCCTTTGATCTTTCTATTATGCTGGTTTTATTCAGTTTCTTGACTTTAATAAATCCTTTGATCTATCTATTATGGTGGTTTGATGTCATTTCTTAACTTTAGTAATGCCTTTGATCTATCTATTATGGTAGTTTAATTTCGTTTCTTGTCTTTAATAAAGCCTTTCATCTATATCTTGTGGTGGTGTTATGTCCTATCTTGACTTTAAAAAAGGTCTTTGATCTATCTATTATGGTGTCTTTATTTCGTTTTTGACTTCAGTAAAGCCTTTGATCTATATATTACGGTGGTGTTATGCCCTTTCTTGACTTTGATAAAGCCTTTGATCTATTTATTGCAGTGACATTATGTCCTTTCTTGACTTTAGTAAAGCCTTTGATCTATCTATTATGGTGGCTTTATTTCATTTCTTTATTTTAATAAAGTCTTTGATTTATCTATTATGCTGGCTTTATTTCATTTCTTGACTTTAATAAAGCCTCTGATCTATCTATTATCGTGGTTTATTCAGTTTATTCACTTTAAGAAATCCTTTGATCTATCTGTTACGGTGGTGCTATGTCCTTTCTTGATTTTAATAAAGCCTTTGATCTATCTATTATGCTGGCTTTATTTTGTTTCTTGACTTTAATGAAGCCTTTGATCTAGCTATTATGGGGGCTTTATTTCAGATGGCAAGATGGCGGCGCGCATGGATGCAGCGGCTTACGGCTCCCCATTCCAGTGCTCTTTTCTCTTTCTTTTTCTGTCGTTTTTCTGTCTTTTGTGCACGACTGGCCGTGCGAACATCCCGTACACCCGTCAGATGCTTTTGGATATCGGATACCAACACCAGATATCTATTTCGAGTGACTTCCACCACACGCACAACATCCCAGACGACATAGCGAGACCACCGGACTCTCCGTGGATTGTCATCGGGTCTGGAAGGCGGCGCAGACGGAGGAGGGAGAGGAAGCAGAAGCGGGGCTGCAGGTCCGGCGTTATGCTACGGCTAAGAAAACAACCTCACAAGCCACCTCTTCCGAGCCTGTACCTGTCCAATGCCAGATCCCTGGTACATAAAACGGACGACCTGGAATTACTACTCGCTGGAAACCGCTACGTCCGGGACTGTTGTGTACTGATCATCACTGAAACCTGGCTTCACCCGGACATACCCGATGCTAGCGTGCAGCTCGCAGGCCGAACTCTGCTACGCTGGGACAGGACTGAGGACTCCGGTAAGAGCAGAGGAGGGGGGCTCTGTATCTATGTGCACGATAACTGGTGTAACAACGGGACAATCATAGACCAACACTGTTGTCCGGACATAGAGTACATGTCTGTTAGATGTCGGCCTTTTTTTCTGCCGAGAGAGCTGTCTGTTGTTATCGTCACAGCGGCGTATGTGCCACCCGACGCCAGTGTAAACACGGCGCTCTCTCTCCTGCTGAACGCCATAAACGAACAACAGCGGGCTCATCCCAACGGTGTTCACATTATTGCAGGGGACTTTAATAAGGCCAACTTAAAAACTGTACTACCGAAGTTCTACCAGCATGTTAAGTGTGCTACAAGGGGGGAGAACACCCTGGATCATGTCTACACTAACATCAAGCATGCATACAGGGCCGTACCCCTCCCCCACCTCGGACAGTCAGACCATCTTTCCCTCCTGCTTCCCCCAGCCTACACCCCCCTCAGACGTAGGAACAGGCCCACCACAAAAACTGTAACAACCTGGCCTGAAGATGCCCTCGCCAAACTCCAAGACTGTTTCCAACAGACAGACTGGGACATCTTTGAACAACAGGAGCTGGAGACACTCACAGGAACGGTACTGGACTATATTCAGTTCTGTATCGGGAATGTAACTGTGGACAAAACCATCAGGGCTTTCCCTAACCAGAAACCCTGGATGACCAGCCAGGTCCGCGCACTCCTCAGAGCCCGGGACGCTGCCTTCAGGTCAGGGGACAGAGCACTGTATAGTGCTGCTCGTGCTGACCTGAAAAGAGGCATAAAAAGAGCCAAGGCGGACCACAGGATGCGCATAGAGTCCCACCTGTCCAGCAACAACACTCGGGAGGTGTGGCGGGGCATACAGGACATCACTAACTTCAGAGGTTGTGATGTGTCGACAGCAGATCAGAGCGCAACACTGGCAGAGGAGCTAAACTGCTTCTTTGCCCGGTTCGACTCTCAGCAGCATGCATCTGCTCCAACCATGCCCCCACCCCCACCCACACCGACACCCCCATCTGGCTCCCGCACCACCCCACTCACCATCCAGGAGCACGATGTCAGACGGGTGCTCCTGGCGGTGAACACCAAGAAGGCTACTGGCCCAGACGGAGTACCTGGCAAGGTGCTCAGAGCGTGCGCCCACCAGCTCGCCCCCACCCTTACCAGGATCTTCAACCTCTCCCTGGCTCAGGCAGTCATCCCACACTGCCTCAAATCCTCCCCAATTGTCCCGGTGCCGAAGAAATCTCCCATCACCAGCCTGAACGATTACCGACCGGTGGCCCTCACTCCGGTAATCATGAAGTGCTTTGAGAGACTTGTTCTTCAGCACATCAAGGACCATCTCCCCCCAGACTTCGACTCCCACCAGTTCGCATACCGCGCGAACAGATCCACTGAGGACGCCATAGCTGTAGCTCTTCACTCTGCGCTGAACCACCTGGAGCAGCAGCAGAGCTACGTCCGGATGCTCTTTGTGGATTACAGTTCTGCGTTCAACACAATAATCCCGGACAGATTATGCACAAAACTGGACACTGTTGGCCTCCCCCCTCTCACATGTGCCTGGATAAAGGACTTCCTAACAGACCGACCCCAGACTGTGAGACTAGGTCCCCACCTCTCCTCCACCAGCACGCTGAGCATCGGCTCCCCACAGGGCTGTGTGCTGAGCCCCCTCCTGTACTGCCTCTACACCCATGACTGCAGGCCGGCCCACAATGACAACCTCATCGTCAAGTTCGCTGACGACACTACAGTGGTCGGACTCATCTCCGGGGGTGATGAGGCTGCCTACAGGGAGGAGATCCTGAAGCTGGCTGCTTGGTGTTCTGAGAACAACCTCGCTCTCAACACCAAGAAAACCAGGGAGATCATCATCGACTTCAGGAGGTTCAGCACAGACCCAGCCCCCCTCTACATAAATGGCGAGTGTGTGGAGAGGGTCCACACCATCAGGTTTCTTGGCGTCATCATCTCGGCCGACATCTCCTGGTCAGAGAACATCACGTCAATCACCAAGAAGGCTCAGCAGCGGCTACACTTCCTGAGAGTCCTCAGGAGGCACAAACTGAACTCCAACCTGCTGCTGACCTTCTACCGCTCATCCATTGAGAGCCTGCTGACATACTGCATCACAGTATGGTACGGCAGCTGCACTGTAGCAGACAAGGAGAGGCTACAGAGAGTGGTAAAGACAGCACAGAAGATCACTGGCTGCCCTCTCCCCTCCCTGACGGACATTTACACCTCCCGCTGCCTCAGCAGAGCCAGAAACATCATAAATGACAGCTCCCACCCTGGCTCTGATCTGTTTGCCCTGCTGCCCTCTGGGAGGCGCTACAGGTGCATCAGGACTAAAACAAACAGACTTAAAAACAGTTTCTTTCCAAAAGCAATAACTGCCCTGAACTCCTGTAGGACTTCAAATCTGAAATACGCTGGACACTAACAACATATGTGCAATACATTCTGTCACATGACATGTACAACATATCATGATCCGTGCAATAATACTTTGAACGTGCAATATATTTTATTTTTTCAGACATAGACATCATACTTATATCTGCAAATAACTAGAGTGTGCACATCTGTTTTATTTCTGTAAATATTTTATACCTTAGATCTTTTATTTATTATTTATTTCTATACTGCTCTCTCTGCACTGACACTGGGGATGGCTTAATCTCGTTGTACATGTGTATAATGACAATAAAAGGCATTCTATTCTATTCTATTCATTTCTTGACTTTAATGAAGCCTTTGATCTATCTGTTATGGTGGTGTTGTGTCCTATCTTGAATTTAATAAAGGCTTTCGTTTATACATTACGGTGGAGTCATGTCCTTTCTTGACTTTGATAAAGCTTTTGATCTTTTTATTACGGTGGCATTGTGTCCTTTCTTGACTTTAGTAAAGCCTTTGATCTATCTATTATGGTGGCTTCATTTCATTTCTTTGCTTTAATAAAGTCTTTGATTTATCTATTATGCTGGCTTTATTTCACTTCTTGACTTTAAAAAAAGTCTTTAAATCTATCTATTATGTTGGTGTTATGTCGTGTCTTGACTTTAATGAAGCCTTTGATCTATCTATTATGCTGGCTTTATTTCATTCCTTTGCTTTAATAAAGCCTTTGATCTATCTATTATGGTGGTTTTATGTCATTTCTTAACTTTAAAAATGCCTTTGTTCTATCTATTATGGTAGTTTAATTTCGTTTCTTGTGTTTAATAAAGCCTTTGATCTATCTATTATGGTGATTTTATGTCATTTCTTAACTTTAATAATGCCTTTGATCTATCGATTAAGGTAGTTTAATATTGTCTCTTGTCTTTAATAAAGCCTTTGATCTATCTATTATGGTGGCCTTATTTCGTTTCTTGACTTTTAAAAAGCCTTTGATTTATCTATTATGCGGGCTTTATTTCATTTCTTGACTTTAATAAAGCTATTGATGTATCTATTATGGTGGCTTTATTATGTTTTTTGACTTTAATAAAGCCTTTGATCTATCTATTATATTGGTTTTATGTCGTGTCTCGACTTTAATAAAGTCTTTGATCTATCTATTATGGTGGCTTTATTTAGGTTTTTGACTTTAATAAAGACTTTGATCTATCTATTATCGTGGCTTTATTTCTTCTCTTGACTTTAACAAAGCCTTTGATCTATCTATCATTGTGGCTTCATTTTGTTTCTTGACTTTAATAAAGCCTGTGACCTATCTATTATGGTGGTGTCGTGTTCTTCCTTGAATTTAATAAAGCCTTTGATCTATCTATTATGTTGGTGTTATGTCGTGTCTTGACTTCAATAAAGCCTTTGATCTATCTATTATGCTGGCTTTATTTAGTTTCTTGACTTTAATAAAGCCTTTGATCTATGTATTATGGTGGTTTTATGTCATTTCTTAACTTTAAAAATGCCTTTGTTCTATCTATTATGGTAGTTTAATATCGTTTCTTGTCTTTAATAAAGCCTTTGATCTATCTATTATGGTGATTTTATGTCATTTCTTAACTTTAATAATGCCTTTGATCTATCGATTAAGGTAGTTTAATATCGTATCTTGTCTTTAATAAAGCCTTTGATCTATCTATTATGGTGGCTTTATTTCATTTCTTTACTTTAATAAAGGCTTTGATTTATCTATTATGCTGGCTTTATTTCATTTCTTGACTTTAATAAAGCCTCTGATCTATCTATTATCGTGGTTCATTCAGTTTAATCACTTTAAGAACGCCTTTGATCTATCTGTTACGGTGGTGCTATGTCCTTTCTTGATTTTAATAAAGCCTTTGATCTATCTATTATGGGGACTTTATTTCATTTCTTGTCTTTAATGAAGCCTTTGATCTATCTGTTATGGTAGTGTTGTGTCCTATCTTGAATTTAATAAAGGCTTTCATCTATACAATATGGTGGAGTTATGTCCTTTCTTTACTTTAGTAAAGCCTTTGATCTATCTATTATGGTGGCTTTATTTCATTCCTTTGCTTCAACAAAGCCTTTGATCTATGTATTATGGTAGTTTAATTTCGTTTCTTGTCTTTAATAAAGCCATTGATCTATCTATTATGGTGGCTTTATTATGTTTTTTGACTTTAATAAAGCCTTTGATCTATCTGTTATGGTGGTGTTATGTCCTTCCTTGAATTTAATAAAGCCTTTGATCTATCTATTATGTTGGTTTTATGTCGTGTCTCGACTTTAATAAAGTCTTTGATCTATCTATCATGGTGGCTTTGTTTAGGTTTTTGACTTTAATAAAGACTTTGATCTATCTATTATCGTGGCTTTATTTCATCTCTTGACTTTGACAAAGCCTTTGATCTATTTATTATTGTGGCTTCATTTTGTTTCTTGACTTTAATAAAGCCTGTGGCCTATCTATTATGGTGGTGTCATGTTCTTCCTTGAATTTAATAAAGCCTTTGATCTATCTATTCTGTTGGTGTTATGTCGTGTCTTGACTTCAATAAAGCCTTTGATCTATCTATTATGCTGGCTTTATTTAGTTTCTTGACTTTAATAAAGCCTTTAAACTATGTATTATGGTGGTTTTATGTCATTTCTTAACTTTAAAAATGCCTTTGTTCTATCTATTATGGTAGTTTAATATCATTTCTTGTCTTTAATAAAGCCTTTGATCTATCTATTATGGTGATTTTATGTCATTTTTTAACTTTAATAATGCCTTTGATCTATCGATTAAGGTAGTTTAACATCGTATCTTGTCTTTAATAAAGCCTTTGATCTATCTATTATAGTCGCTTTATTTCATTTCTTTACTTTAATAAAGGCTTTGATTTATCTATTATGCTGGCTTTATTTCATTTCTTGACTTTAATAATGCCTCTGATCTATCTATTATTGTGGTTCATTCAGTTTATTCACTTTAAGAAAGCCTTTGATCTATCTGTTACGGTGGTGCTATGTCCTTTCTTGATTTTAATAAAGCCTTTGATCTATCTATTATGTTGGTTTTATGTCGTGTCTCGACTTTAATAAAGTCTTTGATCTATGTATTATGGTGGCTTTATTTAGGTTTTTGGCTTTAATAAAGACTTTGATCTATCTATTATCGTGGCTCTATTTCTTCTCTTGACTTTAACAAAGCCTTTGATCTATCTATTATTGTGGCTTCATTTTGTTTCTTGACTTTAATAAAGCCTGTGACCTATCTATTATGGTGGTGTTATGTCGTGTCTTGACTTCAATAAAGCCTTTGATCTATCTATTATGCTGGCTTTATTTAGTTTCTTGACTGTAATAAAGCCTTTGATCTATGTATTATGGTGGTTTTATGTCATTTCTTAAATTTAATCATGCCTTTGATCTATCGATTAAGGTAGTTTAATATCGTATCTTGTCTTTAATAAAGCCTTTGATCTATCTATTATGGTGGCTTTATTTCATTTGTTTAGTTTAATAAAGGCTTTGATTTATCAATTATGCTGGCTTTATTTCATTTCTTGACTTTAATAAAGCCATTGAAATATCTATTATGGTGGCTTTATTTCATTTCTTTAGTTTAATAAAGGCTTTGATCGATCTATTATGGGGGCTTTATTTCATTTCTTGAATATAAAAAAGCCTTTGATCTATCTATTATGGTGGTTTTATTTCGTTTTTTGACTTTAATAAAGCCTTTGATCTATTTGTTACGGTGGCATTATATCCTTTCTTGACTTTAACAAAGCCTTTGATCTATCTGTTACGGTGGCATTATGGCCTTTCTTGACTTTAACAAAGCCTTTGATCTATCTGTTACGGTGGTATTATGTCCTTTCTTGACTTTAATAAAGCATTTGATCTATCGATTATGTTGTTTTTTTGTCATGTCTTGACTTTGATAAAGCCTATGATCTATCTATTATGGTGGTTTATTCAGTTTATTGACTTTAAGAAAGACTTTTATCTATCTGTTACGGTGGCGTTAATCCTTTCTTGGATTTAATAAAAGCCTATGATCAATTTATTATGGTGGCTTTATTTTGTTTCTTGACTTTATTAAAGCATTTGATCTATCTATTATGGTGGTGTTATGTCCTTTCTTCACTTTGATAAAGCATTTGATCTATTTATTACGGTGGCGTTATGTCCTTTCTTGACTTCAGTAAAGCCTTTGATCTATCTATTATGGTGGCTTTATTTAATTTCTTTGCTTTAATGAAGCCTTGAATTTATCTATTATGCTGGCTTTATTTCATTTCCTGACTTTAATAAAGCGTTTGATCTATCTATTATGGTGGTTTATTCAGTTTATTCACTTTAATAAAGCCTTTGATCTATCTATTATGGTGGTTTATTTAGTTTATTGACTTTAAGAAAGCCTTTGATCTATCTGTTATGGTGGTGTTATGTCCTGTCTTGACTTTAATAAACCCTTTGATCTATCTGTTATGGTGGTTCTTTCAGTTTATTGACTTTAATGAAGCCTTTGATCTATCTGTTATGGTGCTGTTATGTCCTTTCTTGACTTTACTAAACCCTTTGATCTATCTGTTATGGTGGTTTATTCAGTTTATTCACTTTAAGAAAGCCTTTGATCTATCTGTTACGGTGGTGCTGTGTCCGTTCTTGACTTTAATAAAGCCTTTGATCTATCCATTATGGTGGTTTATTATGTTCATTGACTTTAAGAAAGCCTTTGATCTATCTGTTATGGTGGTTTTATGTCATTTCTTAACTTTAGTAAAGCCCTTGATCTATCTTTTATGGTGGTTTATTTGGTTTATTGACTTTAATAAAGCCTTTGATCTATCTGTTATGGTGGTGTTATGTCCTTTCTTGAATTTCATAAAGCCTTTGATCTCTCTATTATGTTGGTGTTATGTCCTGTCTTGACTTTAATAAAGCTTTTGATCTATCTATTATAGTGGTTTATTCAGTGTATTGACTTTGAAAGACTTTGATCTATCTGTTACGGTGGCCTTAATTCCTTTTCTTGGATTTAATTAAGCCTTCGATCTATTTATTATGGTGGTTTTATTTCGTTTCTTGACTTTATTAAAGCCTTTGATCTGTCTGTTATGGAGTCTGTTTCATTTCTTGACTTTAATAAAGTCTTTGATTTATCTATTATGGTGGCTTTATTTAGGTTTTTGACTTTAAGAAAGCCTTTGATCTATCTATTATGTTGGTTTTATGTCATTTCTTAACTTTAATAATGCCTTTGATCTATCTATTATGCTGGCTTTATTTAGTTTCTTCACTTGAATAATGCCTTTGATCTATCTATTATGGTAGCTTAATTTCGTTTCTTGACTTTAATAAAGCCTATGATCTATATGTTGTGGTGGTGTTATCTCCTATCTTGACTTTAATAAAGACTTTGATCCATTTACTATGGTGGCTTTATTTGGTTTGTTGACTTTAATAAAGCCTTTGATCTATCTATTATGGTGGTTTTTTTCAGTTTTTTGACTTTAATAAAGCCGCTTATCTATCTGTTATTGTGGTGTTATGTCATTTTTTGACTTTAATAAAGTCTTTGATCTATCTGTTATGGAGTTTGTTTCGTTTCTTGACTTCTATAAAGCCTTTGATCTATCTATTATAGTGGTTTTATTTCGTTTCTTGACTTTTATAAAGCCTTTGATCTATCTATGATGGTGGCTTTATTTCGTTTTTTGACATTAATAAAGCCTTTGATCGTTCTGTTACGGTGGCATTATGTCCTTTCTTGACCTTAACAAAGCCTCTATTCTATGTATGAAGGTGGTTTTACGTCATTTCTTAACTTTAATAATGCCTTTGATCTATCTATTATGTTAGTTTAATTTCCTTTCTTGACTTTAATAAAGCCTTTGATTTATATGTTTTGGTGGTGTTATGTCCTATCTTGACTTTCATAAAGACTTTGATGTATATATTATCATCAGTATCATCATTTAGCTACTACTGATGATAGAAGAGATAGACCTTGGGTGGATCTGCTGCAATTAAGGGTCAATAAGGCTTCAGGCGTCTTTTACCAGAGTTCTGGAGGATTTCTGGATGAAGGGGAAGTTCTCCTGCAGGATGGGCATGAGAAAATGACTCGTGCTTTTAGAAAAACAGAAAAAGGCAAATCTTTGACAAACTACAAGAAGGCACAAAAGGAAATCATTTCTGCTCAAATCCAAAGAAACGACTTTCACACATAAATCTTTTAATATATAAAAAATTCTTTTGAAATAAATTCTGAAAAATGGATTTATACAAATAAATATAAGTGTGTTTTTTCTAAAATTGTTCTTAAAAATGAATTTTTAACTTTTATTCATCTATAAAGGCACAACGTTTTAGCTTTATTCCCACATGTATTTAAATAAGGGAATGACAAGATAAGTTTTAAAAGAGTTGAGAAATAAGCTTAAACTCTGAGAGTTGATGAGAAACATGAGATTTAAAACTGCTCGGTGTTTCAGAGCTGCAGACATCAGAAGCAAAGAAGCCATTTCAAACAGGCAGAAATACAGACACCTAAATCCACAGATTTGTGTAAATTATGTCATTTGGGGCCTTGAATTTACAATCATTTTCAGAATTCAGATTATCATTTCTACTAAAGCCTACTGGCAAGGAAAACCATGTAAAGTTATTCAAGCTTTTACATCGATAAAAATGAAATCTCTTATGAACATTTATGAACAGTCTTTTCTATTGTATAAGTCGTACACAGTGGACACACCAACAAGCCCCAGAGGTTCACACATCCAGTAGCTGCTCCAAGGCACTAGGTGAGGGGCGTTATCACTGGAGACATCACCAGGTCCTCACATCAAATCAAACTTTATTTACATAGCACTTTTCATGCAGAACTGCAGCAAAAAGAGCTTTTCATAATATAAACAACAATTTATCTGGTGCATCTTAAAAACACCAGTAGTCACATGCCAAAGTTTATCACAAAAACTAATCTAAGCACAAACGCACATAAACATGCTCTCCAGCACACACACATTAAATGGACATAGATCCGCTCCCCCTTCGAAAACAAGCTGTCTTTATAACTGTATAAACGAACATGTCTTGGCACCAGGTGAGGAAACGGTACCCTTCCACACCAAGAGCCAGCCTACACATGTCAACAGAGGCCGTCACCATGGGGAACCACACAGACCCAGCCACCGTAACAGATAGATCAAAGGCTTTATTAAAGTCAAGAAATGACAAAAAACCACCATAATAGATAGATCAAAGGCTTAATAAAATTCAACAAGTGAAATAAAGCCACCATAATGGATAAATCAAAGGCATTATCAAAGTCAATTAACTGAATAAACCACGATAATAGATAGATCAAAGGCTTTATTAAAGTCAAGAAAGGACATAACACCACCATAACATGTAGATCAAAGGCTTTATTAAAGTCAATAAATGAAACGAAGCCACCATATTAGATATATCAAAGACTTTGATAATGTCAAGACATGACATAAAACCACCATAATAGATAGATCAAAGGCTTTATAAAAGTCAAGACACGACATAAGACCAACATAATAGATAGATCAAAGGCTTTATTAAAGTCAAGAAACAACATAACACCACTATAACAGGTAGAAGAAAGGCTTTATTAAAGTCAGTAAACTGAAAAAACCACCATAATAGATAGATTAAAGGTAAAGTCAAGTAACGAAATAAAGCCAGCATAACAGATAGATCAAAGGCATTATTAAAGTCAAGAAAGGCCATAACACAACGACAGTAGATAGATCCAAGGCTTTATTAAAGTCAAGAAACAACACAACACCACTATAACAGGTAGAACAAAGGCTTTATTAAAGTCAGTAAACTGAATAAACCACCATAATAGATAGATCAAAGGCTTTATTAAAGTCAAGAAACTAATCAGACACAACAATAGATAGATCAAAGGCATAATTAAAGTCAAGAATCAAAATAAAGCCACCATAATAGATAAATCAAAGGCTTTATTAAAGTCAAGAATCGAAATAAAGCCACCATAATGCAGAGATCAAAGGCATTATTAAAGTCAAGAAACAAAAAAAGCCAGCATAACAGATAAATCAAAGTCTTTCTTAAAGTCAATAAACTGAATAAACCACCATAATAGATAGATCAAAGGCTTTATTAAAGTAAAAAACTGAAATAAAGCCACCATAATA
This sequence comes from Melanotaenia boesemani, assembly GCF_017639745.1. Lineage (NCBI taxonomy): Eukaryota > Metazoa > Chordata > Actinopteri > Atheriniformes > Melanotaeniidae > Melanotaenia > Melanotaenia boesemani. The sequence goes on from NC_055702.1 coordinate 30,225,343, forward strand.
CATAGATCAAAAGCTTTATTAAAGTCAAGAAAAGAAATAAAGCCACCATAATAGATAGATCAAATGCTTTATTAAAGTAAAAAACTGAAATAAAGCCACCATAATAGATAGATCAAAAGCTTTATTAAAGTCAAGAAAAGAAATAAAGCCACCATAACAAACAGATCAAAGGCTTTATTAAAGTCAAGAAATGAAATAAAGCCACCATAATAAATAGATCAAAGGCATCATTAAAGTCAAGAAACGAAATCAAGCCAGCATAATAGATAGATCAAAGACTTTAATAAAGTGAAGCAAAGAATTAAAGCCACCATAATAGAGAGATCAAAGACATTATTAAAGTAAAGAAACTTAAAAGACACCATAATAGATAGATCAAAGCTTTATTAAAGTCAAGAAACAAAATAAACCCACCACAATAGATAGATCAAAGGCTTTGTTAAAGTCAAGAAACTACACAGACACCACAATAGATAGCTCAAAGGCATAATTAAAGTCAAGAAACAACATAAAGCCACCATAATAGATAAATAAAAGGCTTTATTAAAGTCAAGAAACGAAATAAAGCCACCATAATGAATAGATCAAAGGCATTATTAAAGTCTAGAAACAAAATAAAGCCAGCATGATGGATAGATCAAAGGCTTTATTAAAGTCAATAAATGAAAGAAAGCCTCCATAATAGATAGATCAAAGGCATTATTATTGTCAAGAAATGACATAAAATCCCCATAATAGATAGACCAAAGGCTTTATTAATGTTAAGAAATGACATAAAACCACTACTTTAGATAGATCAAAGGCTTTATTAAAGTCAAGACATGACATAACACCAACATAATAGATAGATCAAAGGCTTTATTAAATTCAAGGAAGGACATAACACCACCATAACAAATAGATCAAAGGCTTTATTAATGTCAAGAAAAGAAATAGAATCCATAACAGACAGATCAAAGGCTTTATTAAAGTCAAGGAACTAAATAAACCCACCATATTAAATAGATCAATGGCATTATTAAAGTCAAGAAATGAAAAAAAGCCAGCATAATAGATAGATCAAAGGGTTTATTGAAGTCAATAAACTGAATAAACCACCATAATAGATAGATGGAAGGCTTTATTACAATCAAGAAAGGACTTAACGCCACCGTAACAGATAGATCAAGTCTTTTTTAAAGTCAATAAACTAAATAGACCATCATTATAGATAGATCAAAGACTTTATGAAAGTCAATAAACTGAATAAACCACCATAATAGATAGATCAAAGGCTTTATTAAATTCAAGGAAGGACATAACACCACCATAACAGATAGATCAAAGGCTTTCTTAAAGTGAATAAACTGAATAAGCCACCGTAATACATAGATCAAAGGCTTTATTAAAGTCAAGAAAGGACATAACGCCATGGTAACAGATAGATCAAAGGCTTTATTAAAGTAAAGAAAAGACAAAAAGCCACCATAATAAATAGATCAAAGGCATTATTAAAGGCAAGAAATGAAATAAAGCCAGCATAATAGATAGATCAAAGGCTTTATTAAAGTCAAGAAAAGAAGTAACACCAACATAACAGATAGATCTAAGGCTTTAAAAGAGTAAAGCAAAGAGAAAAAGCCACCATAATAAATAGATCAAAGACTTTATTAAAGTCAAGATACGTAATAAAACCACAATAACAGATAGATCAAAGGGTTTATTAAAGTCAAGAAAAGACATAAAGTCACCATAATAGATCGATCAAAGGCGTTATTAAAGTCAAAAACCTAAATAAAGCCACCATAATAAATAGATCAAAGGCATTATTAAAGTCAAGAAACGAAATAAAGCAAGCATAATAGATAGATCAAAGGATTTATTAAATTAAATAAACTCAATAAACCACCACAATAGATGGATCAAAGGCTTTATTAAAGTCAACAAAGGACATAACACCACCATAAAAGATAGATCAACGGCTTTCTTAAAGTGAATAAAGTGAATAAAATGAATAAACCACCATGATAGATAGATCAAAGGCTTTATCAAAGTCAGGAAAGGACATAACACCACCATAACAGATAGATCAAATGCTTTATAAAAGTCCATCAAAGAAAAAGAGCCACCATAATAAATAGATCAAAGGCATTATTAAATTAAATAAACTCAATAAACCACCATAATAGATAGATCAAAGGCTTTATTAAAGTCAAGAAAGGACTAAACACCACCGTGACAGATAGATCAAAGTCTTTCTTAAAGTCAAAAAACTGAATAAACCACCATAACAGATAGATCAACGGCTTTCTTAAAGTGAATAAAGTGAATAAAACCACCATCATAGATAGATCAAAGGCTTTATTAAAGTCAAGAAAGGACATAACAACACCATAATAGATAGATCAAAGGCTTTTTTAAAGTCAAGAAACAAAAAAAACCCCAGCATAATAGATAGATCAAAGGCTTTATTTAAGTGAAGGAACAAAATGAAGTCACAATAATAGATAGATCAAAGGCTTTATTAAAGTCCAGAAAAGAAAAAAAGCCACCATAATAGATAGATCAAAGGCTTTATTAAAGTCAAAAACTGAAATAAAGCCAAAATAATAAATAGATCAAAGGCATTATTAAAGTCAAGAAACGAAATAAAGCAAGCACAATAGACAGATCAAAGGCTTTATTAAAGTCAAAAACTAAAATAAAGCCACCATAATAGATAGATCAAAGACTTTATTAAAGTCAAAAAAAGAAACCGACTCCATAATAGACAGATCAAAGGCTTTATTAAAGTCAGGAAACGAAATAAAGCCAGCATGATAGATAGATCAAAGTCTGTTATTAAAGTCAAAAACTAAAAGACAGCCACCATAATAGATAGATCAAAAGATTTATTAAAGTCAAGAAACGATACAGACTCCATATTATACAGATCAAAGGCATTATTAAAGTCAAGAAACTAAATAAAGCCAGCATAATAGATCAATCAAAGGCTGTTATTAAAGTCAAAAACTGAAATAAAGCCACCATAATAGATAGATCAAAGACTTTATTAAAGTCAAAAAAGAAACAGACTCCATAATAGACAGATCAAAGGCTTTATTAAAGTCAAGAAACTAAATAAAGCCACCATAATATATAGATCAACGGCTTTCTTAAAGTGAATAAAATGAATAAAACACCATAATAGATAGATCAAAGGCTTTATTAAAGTCAAGAAAGGCTATAAAGCCACGGTAACAGATAGATCAAAGTTTTAATAAAAGTCAAGAAAAGAAATAAAGCCAGCATAATAGATAGATCAAAGGCTTTATTAAATACAAGGAAGGACATAACACCACCATAACAGATAGATCAAAAGATTTATTAAAGTCAAGAAACTATACAGACTCCATAACATACAGATCAAAGGCATTATTAAAGTCAAAAACTGAAATAAAGCCACCATAATAGATAGATCAAAGACTTTATTAAAGTCAACAAAAGAAACAGACTCCATAATAGACAGATCAAAGGCTTTATTAAAGTCAAGAAACTAAATAAAGCCACCATAATATATAGATCAAAGGCATTATTAAAGTCAAGAAACGAAATAAAGCCAGCATAATAGATAGATCAATGGCTTTATTAAATTCAAGGACATAACACCACCAAAACAGATAGATCAACTGCTTTCTTAAAGTGAATAAACTGAATAAACCACCGTAATAGACAGATCAAAGGCTTTATTAAAGTCAAGAAAGGCCATAACGCCACGGTAACAGATAGATCAAAGGCTTCATAAAAGTCAAGAAAAGAAATAAAGCCAGCATAATAGATAGATCAAAGGCTTTATTAAATTCAAGGAAGGACATAACACCACCATAACAGATAGATCAAAAGATTTATTAAAGTCAAGTAACTATACAGACTCCATAACATACAGATCAAAGGCATTATTAAAGTCAAAAACTGAAATAAAGCCAGCATAATAGATTGATCAAAGACTTTATTAAAGTCAAGAAAAGAAACAGACTACATAATAGACAGATCAAAGGCATTATTAAAGTCAAGAAACGAAATAAAGCCAGCATAATAGATAGATCAATGGCTTCATTAAATTCAAGGAAGGACATAATACCACCAAAACAGATAGATCAACGGCTTTCTTAAAGTGAATAAAATGAATAAAACACCATAAAAGATAGATCAAAGGCTTTATTAAAGTCAAGAAAGGCTATAACGCCACTGTAACAGATAGATCAAAGTTTTTATAAAAGTCAAGAAAAGAAATAAAGCCAGCATAATAGAAAGATCAAAGGCTTTATTAAATTCAAGGAAGGACATAACACCACCATAACAGATAGATCAAAAGACTTATTAAAGTCAAGAAACTATACAGACTCCATAACATACAGATCAAAGGCATTATTAAAGTCAAGAAACGAAATAAAGCCAGCATGATAGATAGATCAAAGTCTGTTATTAAAGTCAAAAACTGAAATAAAGCCACCATAATAGATAGATCAAAGACTTTATTAAAGTCAAGAAACTAAATAAAGCCACCATAATATATAGATCAACGGCTTTCTTAAAGTGAATAAAATGAATAAAACACCATAATAGATAGATCAAAGGTTTTATTAAAGTCAAGAAAGGCTATAACGCCACGGTAACAGATAGATCAAAGTTTTAATAAAAGTCAAGAAAAGAAATAAAGCCAGCATAATAGATAGATCAAAGGCTTTATTAAATACAAGGAAGGACATAACACCACCATAACAGATAGATCAAAAGATTTATTAAAGTCAAGAAACTATACAGACTCCATAACATACAGATCAAAGGCATTATTAAAGTCAAGAAACGAAATAAAGCCAGCATGATAGATAGATCAAAGTCTGTTATTAAAGTCAAAAACTGAAATAAAGCCACCATAATAGATAGATCAAAGACTTTATTAAAGTCAAAAAAGAAACAGACTCCATAATAGACAGATCAAAGGCTTTATTAAAGTCAAGAAACTAAATAAAGCCACCATAATATATAGATCAAAGGCATTATTAAAGTGAAGAAACGAAATAAAGCCAGCATAATAGATAGATCAACGGCTTTATTAAAATCAAGGAAGGACATAACACCACCAAAACAGATAGATCAACTGCTTTCTTAAAGTGAATAAACGGAATAAACCACCATAATAGACAGATCAAAGGCTTTATTAAAGTCAAGAAAGGCCATAACGCCACGGTAACAGATAGATCAAAGGCTTCATAAAAGTCAAGAAAAGAAATAAAGCCAGCATAATAGATAGATCAAAGGCTTTATTAAATTCAAGGAAGGACATAACACCACCATAACAGATAGATCAAAAGATTTATTAAAGTCAAGAAACTATACAGACTCCATACCATACAGATCAAAGGCATTATTAAAGTCAGGAAACGAAATAAAGCCAGCATGATAGATAGATCAAAGTCTGTTATTAAAGTCAAAAACTAAAATAAAGCCACCATAATAGATAGATCAAAAGATTTATTAAAGTCAAGAAACGATACAGACTCCATATTATACAGATCAAAGGCATTATTAAAGTCAAGAAACGAAATAAAGCCAGCATAATAGATCAATCAAAGTCTGTTATTAAAGTCAAAAACTGAAATAAAGCCACCATAATAGATAGATCAAAGACTTTATTAAAGTCAAAAAAGAAACAGACTCCATAATAGACAGATTAAAGGCTTTATTAAAGTCAAGAAACTAAATAAAGCCACCATAATATATAGATCAACGGCTTTCTTAAAGTGAATAAAATGAATAAAACACCATAATAGATAGATCAAAAGCTTTATTAAAGTCAAGAAAGGCTATAACGCCACTGTAACAGATAGATCAAAGTTTTTATAAAAGTCAAGAAAAGAAATAAAGTCAGCATAATAGAAAGATCAAAGGCTTTATTAAATTCAAGGAAGGACATAACACCACCATAACAGATAGATCAAAAGATTTATTAAAGTCAAGAAACTATACAGACTCCATAACATACAGATCAAAGGCATTATTAAAGTCAAGAAACGAAATAAAGCCAGCATGATAGATAGATCAAAGTCTGTTATTAAAGTCAAAAACTGAAATAAAGCCACCATAATAGATAGATCAAAGACTTTATTAAAGTCAAAAAAGAAACAGACTCCATAATAGACAGATCAAAGGCTTTATTAAAGTCAAGAAACTAAATAAAGCCACCATAATATAGAGATCAAAGGCATTATTAAAGTCAAGAAACGAAATAAAGCCAGCATAATAGATAGATCAATGGCTTTATTAAATTCAAGGACATAAGACCACCAAAACAGATAGATCAACTGCTTTCTTAAAGTGAATAAACTGAATAAACCACCGTAATAGACAGATCAAAGGCTTTATTAAAGTCAAGAAAGGCCATAACGCCACGGTAACAGATAGATCAAAGGCTTCATAAAAGTCAAGAAAAGAAATAAAGCCAGCATAATAGATAGATCAAAGGCTTTATTAAATTCAAGGAAGGACATAACACCACCATAACAGATAGATCAAAAGATTTATTAAAGTCAAGAAACTATACAGACTCCATAACATACAGATCAAAGGCATTATTAAAGTCAAAAACTGAAATAAAGCCAGCATAATAGATTGATCAAAGACTTTATCAAAGTCAAGAAAAGAAACAGACTACATAATAGACAGATCAAAGGCATTATTAAAGTCAAGAAACGAAATAAAGCCAGCATAATAGATAGATCAATGGCTTCATTAAATTCAAGGAAGGACATAACACCACCAAAACAGAGAGATCAACGGCTTTCTTAAAGTGAATAAAATGAATAAAACACCATAATGGATAGATCAAAGGCTTTATTAAAGTCAAGAAAGGCTATAACGCCACGGTAACAGATAGATCAAAGTTTTAATAAAAGTCAAGAAAAGAAATAAAGCCAGCATAATAGATAGATCAAAGGCTTTATTAAATACAAGGAAGGACATAACACCACCATAACAGATAGATCAAAAGATTTATTAAAGTCAAGAAACTATACAGACTCCATAACATACACATCAAAGGCATTATTAAAGTCAAGAAACGAAATAAAGCCAGCATGATAGATAGATCAAAGTCTGTTATTAAAGTCAAAAACTGAAATAAAGCCACCATAATAGATAGATCAAAGACTTTATTAAAGTCAAAAAAGAAACAGACTCCATAGTAGACAGATCAAAGGCTTTATTAAAGTCAAGAAACTAAATAAAGCCACCATAATATATAGATCAAAGGCATTATTAAAGTCAAGAAACGAAATAAAGCCAGCATAATAGATAGATCAACGGCTTTATTAAATTCAAGGAAGGACATAACACCACCAAAACAGATAGATCAACGGCTTTCTTAAAGTGAATAAAATGAATAAAACACCATAATAGATAGATCAAAGGCTTTATTAAAGTCAAGAAAGGCTATAACGCCACTGTAACAGATAGATCAAAGTTTTTATGAAAGTCAAGAAAAGAAATAAAGCCAGCATAATAGAAAGATCAAAGGCTTTATTAAATTCAAGGAAGGACATAACACCACCATAACAGATAGATCAAAAGACTTATTAAAGTCAAGAAACTATACAGACTCCATAACATACAGATCAAAGGCATTATTAAAGTCAAGAAACGAAATAGAGCCAGCATGATAGATAGATCAAAGTCTGTTATTAAAGTCAAAAACTGAAATAAAGCCACCATAATAGATAGATCAAAGACTTTATTAAAGTCAAAAAAGAAACAGACTCCATAATAGACAGAGCAAAGGCTTTATTAAAGTCAAGAAACTAAATAAAGCCACCATAATATATAGATCAACGGCTTTCTTACAGTGAATAAAATGAATAAAACACCATAATAGATAGATCAAAGGTTTTATTAAAGTCAAGAAAGGCTATAACGCCACGGTAACAGATAGATCAAAGTTTTAATAAAAGTCAAGAAAAGAAATAAAGCCAGCATAATAGATAGATCAAAGGCTTTATTAAATACAAGGAAGGACATAACACCACCATAACAGATAGATCAAAAGATTTATTAAAGTCAAGAAACTATACAGACTCCATAACATACACATCAAAGGCATTATTAAAGTCAAGAAACGAAATAAAGCCAGCATGATAGATAGATCAAAGTCTGTTATTAAAGTCAAAAACTGAAATAAAGCCACCATAATAGATAGATCAAAGACTTTATTAAAGTCAAAAAAGAAACAGACTCCATAATAGACAGATCAAAGGCTTTATTAAAGTCAAGAAACTAAATAAAGCCACCATAATATATAGATCAAAGGCATTATTAAAGTGAAGAAACGAAATAAAGCCAGCATAATAGATAGATCAACGGCTTTATTAAATTCAAGGAAGGACATAACACCACCAAAACAGATAGATCAACTGCTTTCTTAAAGTGAATAAACTGAATAAACCACCATAATAGACAGATCAAAGGCTTTATTAAAGTCAAGAAAGGCCATAACGCCACGGTAACAGATAGATCAAAGGCTTCATAAAAGTCAAGAAAAGAAATAAAGCCAGCATAATAGATAGATCAAAGGCTTTATTAAATTCAAGGAAGGACATAACACCACCATAATAGATAGATCAAAAGATTTATTAAAGTCAAGAAACTATACAGACTCCATACCATACAGATCAAAGGCATTATTAAAGTCAAGAAACTAAATAAAGCCACCATAATATATAGATCAAAGGCATTATTAAAGTCAAGAAACGAAATAAAGCCACCATAATAGATAGATCAATGGCTTTATTAAATTCAAGGACATAACACCACCAAAACAGATAGATCAACTGCTTTCTTAAAGTGAATAAACTGAATAAACCACCGTAATAGACAGATCAAAGGCTTTATTAAAGTTAAGAAAGGCCATAACGCCACGGTAACAGATAGATCAAAGGCTTCATAAAAGTCAAGAAAAGAAATAAAGCCAGCATAATAGATAGATCAAAGGCTTTATTAAATTCAAGGAAGGACATAACACCACCATAACAGATAGATCAAAAGATTTATTAAAGTCAAGAAACTATACAGACTCCATAACATACAGATCAAAGGCATTATTAAAGTCAAAAACTGAAATAAAGCCAGCATAATAGATAGATCAAAGTCTGTTATTAAAGTCAAAAACTGAAATAAAGCCACCATAATAGATAGATCAAAGACTTTATTAAAGTCAAAAAAGAAACAGACTCCATAGTAGACAGATCAAAGGCTTTATTAAAGTCAAGAAACTAAATAAAGCCACCATAATATATAGATCAAAGGCATTATTAAAGTGAAGAAACGAAATAAAGCCAGCATAATAGATAGATCAACGGCTTTATTAAATTCAAGGAAGGACATAACACCACCAAAACAGATAGATGAACGGCTTTCTTAAAGTGAATAAAATTAATAAAACACCATAATAGATAGATCAAAGGCTTTATTAAAGTCAAGAAAGGCTATAACGCCACTGTAACAGATAGATCAAAGTTTTTATAAAAGTCAAGAAAAGAAATAAAGCCAGCATAATAGAAAGATCAAAGGCTTTATTAAATTCAAGGAAGGACATAACACCACCATAACAGATAGATCAAAAGACTTATTAAAGTCAAGAAACTATACAGACTCCATAACATACAGATCAAAGGCATTATTAAAGTCAAGAAACGAAATAAAGCCAGCATGATAGATAGATCAAAGTCTGTTATTAAAGTCAAAAACTGAAATAAAGCCACCATAATAGATAGATCAAAGACTTTATTAAAGTCAAAAAAGAAACAGACTCCATAATAGACAGAGCAAAGGCTTTATTAAAGTCAAGAAACTAAATAAAGCCACCATAATATATAGATCATCGGCTTTCTTAAAGTGAATAAAATGAATAAAACACCATAATAGATAGATCAAAGGTTTTATTAAAGTCAAGAAAGGCTATAACGCCACGGTAACAGATAGATCAAAGTTTTAATAAAAGTCAAGAAAAGAAATAAAGCCAGCATAATAGATAGATCAAAGGCTTTATTAAATACAAGGAAGGACATAACACCACCATAACAGATAGATCAAAAGATTTATTAAAGTCAAGAAACTATACAGACTCCATAACATACAGATCAAAGGCATTATTAAAGTCAAGAAACGAAATAAAGCCAGCATGATAGATAGATCAAAGTCTGTTATTAAAGTCAAAAACTGAAATAAAGCCACCATAATAGATAGATCAAAGACTTTATTAAAGTCAAAAAAGAAACAGACTCCATAATAGACAGATCAAAGGCTTTATTAAAGTCAAGAAACTAAATAAAGCCACCATAATATATAGATCAAAGGCATTATTAAAGTGAAGAAACGAAATAAAGCCAGCATAATAGATAGATCAACGGCTTTATTAAATTCAAGGAAGGACATAACACCACCAAAACAGATAGATCAACTGCTTTCTTAAAGTGAATAAACTGAATAAACCACCATAATAGACAGATCAAAGGCTTTATTAAAGTCAAGAAAGGCCATAACGCCACGGTAACAGATAGATCAAAGGCTTCATAAAAGTCAAGAAAAGAAATAAAGCCAGCATAATAGATAGATCAAAGGCTTTATTAAATTCAAGGAAGGACATAACACCACCATAACAGATAGATCAAAAGATTTATTAAAGTCAAGAAACTATACAGACTCCATAACATACAGATCAAAGGCATTATTAAAGTCAAAAACTGAAATAAAGCCAGCATAATAGATTGATCAAAGACTTTATCAAAGTCAAGAAAAGAAACAGACTACATAATAGACAGATCAAAGGCATTATTAAAGTCAAGAAACGAAATAAAGCCAGCATAATAGATAGATCAATGGCTTCATTAAATTCAAGGAAGGACATAACACCACCAAAACAGAGAGATCAACGGCTTTCTTAAAGTGAATAAAATGAATAAAACACCATAATGGATAGATCAAAGGCCTTAGTAAAGTCAAGAAAGGCTATAACGCCACGGTAACAGATAGATCAAAGTTTTAATAAAAGTCAAGAAAAGAAATAAAGCCAGCATAATAGATAGATCAAAGGCTTTATTAAATACAAGGAAGGACATAACACCACCATAACAGATAGATCAAAAGATTTATTAAAGTCAAGAAACTATACAGACTCCATAACATACAGATCAAAGGCATTATTAAAGTCAAGAAACGAAATAAAGCCAGCATGATAGATAGATCAAAGTCTGTTATTAAAGTCAAAAACTGAAATAAAGCCACCATAATAGATAGATCAAAGACTTTATTAAAGTCAAAAAAGAAACAGACTCCATAGTAGACAGATCAAAGGCTTTATTAAAGTCAAGAAACTAAATAAAGCCACCATAATATATAGATCAAAGGCATTATTAAAGTCAAGAAACGAAATAAAGCCAGCATAATAGATAGATCAACGGCTTTATTAAATTCAAGGAAGGACATAACACCACCAAAACAGATAGATCAAAAAATTTATTAAAGTCAAGAAACGATACAGACTCCATATTATACAGATCAAAGGCCTTATTAAAGTGAAGAAACGAAATAAAGCCAGCATAATAGATCAATCAAAGGCTGTTATTAAAGTCAAAAACTGAAACAAGCCACCATAATAGATAGATCAAAGACTTTATTAAATTCAAAAAAGAAACAGACTCCATAATAGACAGATCAAAGGCTTTATTAAAGTCAAGAAAGGCTATAACGCCACTGTAACAGATAGATCAAAGTTTTAATAAAAGTCAAGCAAAGAAATAAAGCCAGCATAATAGATAGATCAAAGGCTTTATTAAATACAAGGAAGGACATAACACCACCATAACAGATAGATCAAAAGATTCATTAAAGTCAAGAAACTATACAGACTCCATAACATACAGATCAAAGGCATTATTAAAGTCAAGAAACGAAATAAAGCCAGCATGATAGATAGATCAAAGTCTGTTATTAAAGTCAAAAACTGAAATAAAGCCACCATAATAGATAGATCAAAGACTTTATTAAAGTCAAAAAAGAAACAGACTCCATAATAGAGAGATCAAAGGCTTTATTAAAGTCAAGAAACTAAATAAAGCCACCATAATATATAGATCAAAGGCATTATTAAAGTCAAGAAACAAAATAAAGCCAGCATAATAGATAGATCAACGGCTTTATTAAATTCAAGGAAGGACATAACACCACCAAAACAGATAGATCAACTGCTTTCTTAAAGTGAATAAACTGAATAAACCACCATAATAGACAGATCAAAGGCTTTATTAAAGTCAAGAAAGGCTATAACGCCACTGTAACAGATAGATCAAAGTTTTTATAAAAGTCAAGAAAAGAAATAAAGCCAGCATAATAGAAAGATCAAAGGCTTTATTAAATTCAAGGAAGGACATAACACCACCATAACAGATAGATCAAAAGATTTATTAAAGTCAAGAAACGATACAGACTCCATATTATACAGATCAAAGGCATTATTAAAGTCAAGAAACGAAATAAAGCCAGCATAATAGATCAATCAAAGGCTGTTATTAAAGTCAAAAACTGAAATAAAGCCACCATAATAGATAGATCAAAGACTTTATTAAGTCAAAAACTGAAATAAAGCCACCATAATAGATAGATCAAAGACTTTATTAAAGTCAAAAAAGAAACAGACTCCATAATAGACAGATCAAAGGCTTTATTAAAGTCAAGAAACTAAATAAAGCCACCATAATATATAGATCAAAGGCATTATTAAAGTCAAGAAAAGAAATAAAGCCAGCATAATCGATAGATCAACGGCTTTATTAAATTCAAGGAAGGACATAACACCACCAAAACAGATAGATCAAAAGATTTATTAAAGTCAAGAAACTATACAGACTCCATAACGTACAGATCAAAGGCATTATTAAAGTCAGGAAACGAAATAAAGCCAGCATGATAGATAGATCAAAGTCTGTTATTACAGTCAAAAACTAAAATAAAGCCACCATAATAGATAGATCAAAGACTTTATTAAAGTCAAGAAACTAAATAAAGCCACCATAATATATAGATCAAAGGCATTATTAAAGTCAAGAAACGAAATAAAGCCAGCATAATAGATAGATCAACGGCTTTATTAAATTCAAGGAAGGACATAACACCATCATAACAGATAGATCTAAAGATATATTAAAGACAAGAAACGATACAGACTCCATAACAGACAGATCAAAGGCATTATTAAAATCAAGAAACGAAATAAAGCCAGCATAATAGATTGTTCAAAGACTTTATTAAAGTCAAGAAAAGAAACAGACTACGTAATAGACAGCTCAAAGGCATTATTAAAGTCAAAAACTGAAATAAAGCCACCATATTAGATAAATCAAAGACTTTATAAAAGTAAAAAAAGAAACAGACTCCATAATAGACAGATCAAAGGCTTTATTAAAGTCAAGAAACTAAATAAAGCCACCATAATATATAAATCAAAGGCATTATTAAAGTCAAGAAACGAAATAAAGCCAGCATAATAGATAGATCAACGGCTTTATTAAATTCAAGGAAGGACATAACACCACCAAAACAGATAGATCAACTGCTTTCTTAAAGTGAATAAACTGAATAAACCACCATAATAGACAGATCAAAGGCTTTATTAAAGTCAAGAAAGGCTATAACGCCACTGTAACAGATAGATCAAAGTTTTTATAAAAGTCAAGAAAAGAAATAAAGCCAGCATAATAGAAAGATCAAAGGCTTTATTAAATTCAAGGAAGGACATAACACCACCATAACAGATAGATCAAAAGATTTATTAAAGTCAAGAAACGATACAGACTCCATATTATACAGATCAAAGGCATTATTAAAGTCAAGAAACGAAATAAAGCCAGCATAATAGATCAATCAAAGGCTGTTATTAAAGTCAAAAACTGAAATAAAGCCACCATAATAGATAGATCAAAGACTTTATTAAGTCAAAAACTGAAATAAAGCCACCATAATAGATAGATCAAAGACTTTATTAAAGTCAAAAAAGAAACAGACTCCATAATAGACAGATCAAAGGCTTTATTAAAGTCAAGAAACTAAATAAAGCCACCATAATATATAGATCAAAGGCATTATTAAAGTCAAGAAAAGAAATAAAGCCAGCATAATAGATAGATCAACGGCTTTATTAAATTCAAGGAAGGACATAACACCACCAAAACAGATAGATCAAAAGATTTATTAAAGTCAAGAAACTATACAGACTCCATAACGTACAGATCAAAGGCATTATTAAAGTCAGGAAACGAAATAAAGCCAGCATGATAGATAGATCAAAGTCTGTTATTACAGTCAAAAACTAAAATAAAGCCACCATAATAGATAGATCAAAGACTTTATTAAAGTCAAGAAACTAAATAAAGCCACCATAATATATAGATCAAAGGCATTATTAAAGTCAAGAAACGAAATAAAGCCAGCATAATAGATAGATCAACGGCTTTATTAAATTCAAGGAAGGACATAACACCATCATAACAGATAGATCTAAAGATATATTAAAGACAAGAAACGATACAGACTCCATAACAGACAGATCAAAGGCATTATTAAAATCAAGAAACGAAATAAAGCCAGCATAATAGATTGTTCAAAGACTTTATTAAAGTCAAGAAAAGAAACAGACTACGTAATAGACAGCTCAAAGGCATTATTAAAGTCAAAAACTGAAATAAAGCCACCATATTAGATAAATCAAAGACTTTATAAAAGTAAAAAAAAGAAACAGACTCCATAATAGACAGATCAAAGGCTTTATTAAAGTCAAGAAACTAAATAAAGCCACCATAATATATAAATCAAAGGCATTATTAAAGTCAAGAAACGAAATAAAGCCAGCATAATAGATAGATCAACGGCTTTATTAAATTCAAGGAAGGACATAACACCACCAAAACAGATAGATCAACTGCTTTCTTAAAGTGAATAAACTGAATAAACCACCGTAATAGACAGATCAAAGGCTTTATTAAAGTCAAGAAAGGCCATAACGCCACGGTAACAGATAGATCAAAGGCTTCATAAAAGTCAAGAAAAGAAATAAAGCCAGCATAATAGATAGATCAAAGGCTTTATTAAATTCAAGGAAGGACATAACACCACCATAACAGATAGATCAAAAGATTTATTAAAGTCAAGAAACTATACAGACTCCATAACATACAGATCAAAGGCATTATTAAAGTCAAGAAACGAAATAAAGCCAGCATGATAGATAGATCAAAGTCTGTTATTAAAGTCAAAAACTGAAATAAAGCCACCATAATAGATAGATCAAAGACTTTATTAAAGTCAAGAAACTAAATAAAGCCACCATAATATATAGATCAAAGGCATTATTAAAGTGAAGAAACGAAATAAAGCCAGCATAATAGATAGATCAACGGCTTTATTAAATTCAAGGAAGGACATAACACCACCAAAACAGATAGATCAACTGCTTTCTTAAAGTGAATAAACTGAATAAACCACCATAATAGATAGATCAAGGCTTTATTAAAGTCAAGAAAAGAAATAAAGCCAGCATAATAGATAGATCAAAGGCTTTATTAAATTCAAGGAAGGACATAACACCATCATAACAGATAGATCTAAAGATATATTAAAGACAAGAAACGATACAGACTCCATAACAGACAGATCAAAGGCATTATTAAAGTCAAGAAACGAAATAAAGCCAGCATAATAGATTGATCAAAGACTTTATTAAAGTCAAGAAAAGAAACAGACTACATAATAGACAACTCAAAGGCATTATTAAAGTCAAGAAACGAAATAAAGCCAGCATAATAGATAGAGCAATGGCTTTATTAAATTCAAGGAAGGACATAACAGCACCAAAACACATAGATCAACGGCTTTCTTAAAGTGAATAAAATGAATAAAACACCATAATAGATAGATCAAAGGCTTTATTAAAGTCAAGAAAGGCTATAACGCCACGGTAACAGATAGATCAAAGTTTTAATAAAAGTCAAGAAAAGAAATGAAACCAGCATAATAAATAGATCAATCGCTTTATTAAATACAAGGAAGGACATAACACCACCATAACAGATAGATCAAAAGATTTATTAAAGTCAAAAAACTATACAGACTCCATAACATACAGATCAAAGGCATTATTAAAGTCAAGAAACGAAATAAAGCCAGCATGATAGATAGATCAAAGTCTGTTATTAAAGTCAAAAACTGAAATAAAGCCACCATAATAGATAGATCAAAGACTTTATTAAAGTCAAAAAAGAAACAGACTCCATAATAGACAGATCAAAGGCTTTATTAAAGTCAAGAAACTAAATAAAGCCACCATAATATATAGATCAACGGCATTATTAAAGTCAAGGAACGAAATAAAGCCAGCATAATAGATAGATCAACGGCTTTATTAAATTCAAGGAAGGACATAACACCACCAAAACAGATAGATCAACTGCTTTCTTAAAGTGAATAAACTGAATAAACCACCGTAATAGATAGATCAAAGTCTTTATTAAAGTCAAGAAAGGCCATAACGCCACGGTAACAGATAGATCAAAGGCTTCATAAAAGTCAAGAAAAGAAATAAAGCCAGCATAATAGATAGATCAAAGGCTTTATTAAATTCAAGGAAGGACATAACACCACCATAACAGATAGATCAAAAGATTTATTAAAGTCAAGAAACTATACAGACTCCATAACATACAGATCAAAGGCATTATTAAAGTCAGGAAACGAAATAAAGCCAGCATGACAGATAGATCAAAGTCTGTTATTAAAGCCAAAAACTAAAATAAAGCCACCATAATAGATAGATCAAAAGATTTATTAAAGTCAAGAAACGATACAGACTCCATATTATACAGATCAAAGGCATTATTAAAGTCAAGAAACGAAATAAAGCCAGCATAATAGATCAATCAAAGGCTGTTATTAAAGTCAAAAACTGAAATAAAGCCACCATAATAGATAGATCAAAGACTTTATTAAAGTCAAAAAAGAAACAGACTCCATAATAGACAGATCAAAGGCTTTATTAAAGTCAAGAAACTAAATAAAGCCACCATAATATATAGATCAACGGCTTTCTTAAAGTGAATAAAATGAAGAAAAACACCATAATAGATAGATCAAAGGCTTTATTAAAGTCAAGAAAGGCTATAACGCCACGGTAACAGATAGATCAAAGTTTTAATAAAAGTCAAGAAAAGAAATAAAGCCAGCATAATAGATAGATCAAAGGCTTTATTAAATACAAGGAAGGACATAACACCACCATAACAGATAGATCAAAAGATTTATTAAAGTCAAGAAACTATACAGACTCCATAACATACAGATCAAAGGCATTATTAAAGTCAAGAAACGAAATAAAGCCAGCATGATAGATAGATCAAAGTCTGTTATTAAAGTCAAAAACTGAAATAAAGCCACCATAATAGATAGATCAAAGACTTTATTAAAGTCAAAAAAGAAACAGACTCCATAATAGACAGATCAAAGGCTTTATTAAAGTCAAGAAACTAAATAAAGCCACCATAATATATAAATCAAAGGCATTATTAAAGTCAAGAAACGAAATAAAGCCTGCATAATAGATAGATCAACGGCTTTATTAAATTCAAGGAAGGACATAACACCACCAAAACAGATAGATCAACTGCTTTCTTAAAGTGAATAAACTGAATAAACCACCATAATAGACAGATCAAAGGCTTTATTAAAGTCAAGAAAGGCTATAACGCCACTGTAACAGATAGATCAAAGTTTTTATAAAAGTCAAGAAAAGAAATAAAGCCAGCATAATAGAAAGATCAAAGGCTTTATTAAATTCAAGGAAGGACATAACACCACCATAACAGATAGATCAAAAGATTTATTAAAGTCAAGAAACTATACAGACTCCATATTATACAGATCAAAGGCATTATTAAAGTCAAGAAACGAAATAAAGCCAGCATAATAGATAGATCAAAGACTTTATTAAAGTCAAAAAAGAAACAGACTCCATAATAGACAGATCAAAGGCTTTATTAAAGTCAAGAAACTAAATAAAGCCACCATAATATATAGATCAACGGCTTTCTTAAAGTGAATAAAATGAATGAAACACCATAATAGATAGATCAAAGGCTTTATTAAAGTCAAGAAACTATACAGACTCCATATTATACAGATCAAAGGCATTATTAAAGTCAAGAAACGAAATAAAGCCAGCATGATAGATAGATCAAAGTCTGTTATTAAAGTCAAAAACTAAAATAAAGCCAGCATAATAGATTGATCAAAGACTTTATTAAAGTCAAGAAAAGAAACAGACTCCATAATAGACAGATCAAAGACTTTATTAAAGTCAAGAAACGAAATAAAGCCACTATAATATATAGATCAACGGCATTATTAAAGTCAAGAAACGAAATAAAGCCAGCATAATAGATAGATCAACGGCTTTATTAAATTCAAGGAAGGACATAACACCACCAAAACAGATAGATCAACTGCTTTCTTAAAGTGAATAAACTGAATAAACCACCGTAATAGACAGATCAAAGGCTTTATTAAAGTCAAGAAAGGCCATAACGCCACGGTAACAGATAGATCAAAGGCTTCATAAAAGTCAAGAAAAGAAATAAAGCCAGCATAATAGATAGATCAAAGGCTTTATTAAATTCAAGGAAGGACATAACACCACCATAACAGATAGATCAAAAGATTTATTAAAGTCAAGAAACTATACAGACTCCATAACATACAGATCAAAGGCATTATTAAAGTCAAGAAACGAAATAAAGCCAGCATGATAGATAGATCAAAGTCTGTTATTAAAGTCAAAAACTAAAATAAAGCCACCATAATAGATAGATCAAAGACTTTATTAAAGTCAAGAAACTAAATAATGCCACCATAATATATAGATCAAAGGCATTATTAAAGTGAAGAAACGAAATAAAGCCAGCATAATAGATAGATCAACGGCTTTATTAAATTCAAGGAAGGACATAACACCACCAAAACAGATAGATCAACTGCTTTCTTAAAGTGAATAAACTGAATAAACCACCATAATAGATAGATCAAGGCTTTATTAAAGTCAAGAAAAGAAATAAAGCCAGCATAATAGATAGATCAAAGGCTTTATTAAATTCAAGGAAGGACATAACACCATCATAACAGATAGATCTAAAGATATATTAAAGACAAGAAACGATACAGACTCCATAACAGACAGATCAAAGGCATTATTAAAGTCAAGAAACGAAATAAAGCCAGCATAATAGATTGATCAAAGACTTTTTTAAAGTCAAGAAAAGAAACAGACTACATAATAGACAGCTCAAAGGCATTATTAAAGTCAAGAAACGAAATAAAGCCAGCATAATAGATAGAGCAATGGCTTTATTAAATTCAAGGAAGGACATAACAGCACCAAAACACATAGATCAACGGCTTTCTTAAAGTGAATAAAATGAATAAAACACCATAATAGATAGATCAAAGGCTTTATTAAAGTCAAGAAAGGCTATAACGCCACTGTAACAGATAGATCAAAGTTTTTATAAAAGTCAAGAAAAGAAATAAAGCCAGCATAATAAATAGATCAATCGCTTTATTAAATACAAGGAAGTACATAACACCACCATAACAGATAGATCAAAAGATTTATTAAAGTCAAAAAACTATACAGACTCCATAACATACAGATCAAAGGCATTATTAAAGTCAAGAAACGAAATAAAGCCAGCATGATAGATAGATCAAAGTCTGTTATTAAAGTCAAAAACTGAAATAAAGCCACCATAATAGATAGATCAAAGACTTTATTAAAGTCAAAAAATAAACAGACTCCATAATAGACAGATCAAAGGCTTTATTAAAGTCAAGAAACTAAATAAAGCCACCATAATATATAGATCAACGGCATTATTAAAGTCAAGGAACGAAATAAAGCCATCATAATAGATAGATCAACGGCTTTTTTAAATTCAAGGAAGGACATAACACCACCAAAACAGATAGATCAACTGCTTTCTTAAAGTGAATAAACTGAATAAACCACCGTAATAGATAGATCAAAGGCTTTATTAAAGTCAAGAAAGGCCATAACGCCACGGTAACAGATAGATCAAAGGCTTCATAAAAGTCAAGAAAAGAAATAAAGCCAGCATAATAGATAGATCAAAGGCTTTATTAAATTCAAGGAAGGACATAACACCACCATAACAGATAGATCAAAAGATTTATTAAAGTCAAGAAACTATACAGACTCCATAACATACAGATCAAAGGCATTATTAAAGTCAGGAAACGAAATAAAGCCAGCATGACAGATAGATCAAAGTCTGTTATTAAAGCCAAAAACTAAAATAAAGCCACCATAATAGATAGATCAAAAGATTTATTAAAGTCAAGAAACGATACAGACTCCATATTATACAGATCAAAGGCATTATTAAAGTCAAGAAACGAAATAAAGCCAGCATAATAGATCAATCAAAGGCTGTTATTAAAGTCAAAAACTGAAATAAAGCCACCATAATAGATAGATCAAAGACTTTATTAAAGTCAAAAAAGAAACAGACTCCATAATAGACAGATCAAAGGCTTTATTAAAGTCAAGAAACTAAATAAAGCCACCATAATATATAGATCAACGGCTTTCTTAAAGTGAATAAAATGAATGAAACACCATAATAGATAGATCAAAGGCTTTATTAAAGTCAAGAAAGGCTATAACGCCACGGTAACAGATAGATCAAAGTTTTAATAAAAGTCAAGAAAAGAAATAAAGCCAGCATAATAGATAGATCAAAGGCTTTATTAAATACAAGGAAGGACATAACACCACCATAACAGATAGATCAAAAGATTTATTAAAGTCAAGAAACTATACAGACTCCATAACATACAGATCAAAGGCATTATTAAAGTCAAGAAACGCAATAAAGCTAGCATGATAGATAGATCAAAGTCTGTTATTAAAGTCAAAAACTAAAATAAAGCCACCATAATAGATAGATCAAAGACTTTATTAAAGTCAAGAAACTAAATAAAGCCACCATAATATATAGATCAAAGGCATTATTAAAGTCAAGAAACGAAATAAAGCCAGCATAATAGATAGATCAACGGCTTTATTAAATTCAAGGAAGGACATAACACCACCAAAACAGATAGATCAACTGCTTTCTTAAAGTGAATAAACTGAATAAACCACCATAATAGATAGATCAAAGGCTTTATAAAAGTCAAGAAAAGAAATAAAGCCAGCATAATAGATAGATCAAAGGCTTTATTAAATTCAAGGAAGGACATAACACCATCATAACAGATAAATCTAAAGATATATTAAAGACAAGAAACGATACAGACTCCATAACAGACAGATCAAAGGCATTATTAAAGTCAAGAAACGAAATAAAGCCAGCATGATAGATAGATCAAAGTCTGTTATTAAAGTCAAAAACTAAAATAAAGCCAGCATAATAGATTGATCAAAGACTTTATTAAAGTCAAGAAAAGAAACAGACTCCATAATAGACAGATCAAAGACTTTATTAAAGTCAAGAAACGAAATAAAGCCACCATAATATATAGATCAACGGCATTATTAAAGTCAAGAAACGAAATAAAGCCAGCATAATAGATAGATCAACGGCTTTATTAAATTCAAGGAAGGACATAACACCACCAAAACAGATAGATCAACTGCTTTCTTAAAGTGAATAAACTGAATAAACCACCGTAAAAGACAGATCAAAGGCTTTATTAAAGTCAAGAAAGGCCATAACGCCACGGTAACAGATAGATCAAAGGCTTCATAAAAGTCAAGCAAAGAAATAAAGCCAGCATAATAGATAGATCAAAGGCTTTATTAAATACAAGGAAGGACATAACACCACCATAACAGATAGATCAAAAGATTTATTAAAGTCAAGAAACTATACAGACTCCATAACATACAGATCAAAGGCATTATTAAAGTCAAGAAACGGAATAAAGCCAGCATGATAGATAGATCAAAGTCTGTTATTAAAGTCAAAAACTAAAATAAAGCCACCATAATAGATAGATCAAAGACTTTATTAAAGTCAAGAAACTAAATAAAGCCACCATAATATATAGATCAAAGGCATTATTAAAGTCAAGAAACGAAATAAAGCCAGCATAATAGATAGATCAACGGCTTTATTAAATTCAAGGAAGGACATAACACCACCAAAACAGATAGATCAACTGCTTTCTTAAAGTGAATAAACTGAATAAACCACCATAATAGATAGATCAAAGGCTTTATAAAAGTCAAGAAAAGAAATAAAGCCAGCATAATAGATAGATCAAAGGCTTTATTAAATTCAAGGAAGGACATAACACCATCATAACAGATAGATCTAAAGATATATTAAAGACAAGAAACGATACAGACTCCATAACAGACAGATCAAAGGCATTATTAAAGTCAAGAAACTATACAGACTCCATAACATACAGATCAAAGGCATTATTAAAGTCAAGAAACGAAATAAAGCCAGCATGATAGATAGATCAAAGTCTGTTATTAAAGTCAAAAACTGAAATAAAGCCACCATAATAGATAGATCAAAGACTTTATTAAAGTCAAAAAAGAAACAGACTCCATAATAGACAGATCAAAGGCTTTGTTAAAGTCAAGAAACTAAATAAAGCCACCATAATATATAGATCAAAGGCATTATTAAAGTCAAGAAACGAAATAAAGCCAGCATAATAGATAGATCAACGGCTTTATTAAATTCAAGGAAGGACATAACACCACCAAAACAGATAGATCAACTGCTTTCTTAAAGTGAATAAACTGAATAAACCACCATAATAGACAGATCAAAGGCTTTATTAAAGTCAAGAAAGGCTATAACGCCACTGTAACAGATAGATCAAAGTTTTTATAAAAGTCAAGAAAAGAAATAAAGCCAGCATAATAGAAAGATCAAAGGCTTTATTAAATTCAAGGAAGGACATAACACCACCATAACAGATAGATCAAAAGATTTATTAAAGTCAAGAAACGATACAGACTCCATATTATACAGATCAAAGGCATTATTAAAGTCAAGAAACGAAATAAAGCCAGCATAATAGATCAATCAAAGGCTGTTATTAAAGTCAAAAACTGAAATAAAGCCACCATAATAGATAGATCAAAGACTTTATTAAAGTCAAAAAAGAAACAGACTCCATAATAGACAGATCAAAGGCTTTATTAAAGTCAAGAAACTAAATAAAGCCACCATAATATATAGATCAACGGCTTTCTTAAAGTGAATAAAATGAATGAAACACCATAATAGATAGATCAAAGGCTTTATTAAAGTCAAGAAAGGCTATAACGCTACGGTAACAGATAGATCAAAGTTTTAATAAAAGTCAAGAAAAGAAATAAAGCCAGCATAATAGATAGATCAAAGGCTTTATTAAATACAAGGAAGGACATAACACCACCATAACAGATAGATCAAAAGATTTATTAAAGTCAAGAAACTATACAGACTCCATAACATACAGATCAAAGGCATTATTAAAGTCAAGAAACGGAATAAAGCTAGCATGATAGATAGATCAAAGTCTGTTATTAAAGTCAAAAACTAAAATAAAGCCACCATAATAGATAGATCAAAGACTTTATTAAAGTCAAGAAACTAAATAAAGCCACCATAATATATAGATCAAAGGCATTATTAAAGTCAAGAAACAAAATAAAGCCAGCATAATAGATAGATCAACGGCTTTATTAAATTCAAGGAAGGACATAACACCACCAAAACAGATAGATCAACTGCTTTCTTAAAGTGAATAAACTGAATAAACCACCATAATAGATAGATCAAAGGCTTTATAAAAGTCAAGAAAAGAAATAAAGCCAGCATAATAGATAGATCAAAGGCTTTATTAAATTCAAGGAAGGACATAACACCATCATAACAGATAAATCTAAAGATATATTAAAGACAAGAAACGATACAGACTCCATAACAGACAGATCAAAGGCATTATTAAAGTCAAGAAACGAAATAAAGCCAGCATGATAGATAGATCAAAGTCTGTTATTAAAGTCAAAAACTGAAATAAAGCCACCATAATAGATAGATCAAAGACTTTATTAAAGTCAAAAAAGAAACAGACTCCATAATAGACAGATCAAAGGCTTTATTAAAGTCAAGAAACTAAATAAAGCCACCATAATATATAGATCAAAGGCATTATTAAAGTCAAGAAATGAAATAAAGCCTGCATAATAGATAGATCAACGGCTTTATTAAATTCAAGGAAGGACATAACACCACCAAAACAGATAGATCAACTGCTTTCTTAAAGTGAATAAACTGAATAAACCACCATAATAGACAGATCAAAGGCTTTATTAAAGTCAAGAAAGGCTATAACGCCACTGTAACAGATAGATCAAAGTTTTTATAAAAGTCAAGAAAAGAAATAAAGCCAGCATAATAGAAATATCAAAGGCTTTATTAAATTCAAGGAAGGACATAACACCACCATAACAGATAGATCAAAAGATTTATTAAAGTCAAGAAACGATACAGACTCCATATTATACAGATCAAAGGCATTATTAAAGTCAAGAAACGAAATAAAGCCAGCATAATAGATCAATCAAAGGCTGTTATTAAAGTCAAAAACTGAAATAAAGCCACCATAATAGATAGATCAAAGACTTTATTAAAGTCAAAAAAGAAACAGACTCCATAATAGACAGATCAAAGGCTTTATTAAAGTCAAGAAACTAAATAAAGCCACCATAATATATAGATCAACGGCTTTCTTAAAGTGAATAAAATGAATGAAACACCATAATAGATAGATCAAAGGCTTTATTAAAGTCAAGAAAGGCTATAACGCCACGGTAACAGATAGATCAAAGTTTTAATAAAAGTCAAGAAAAGAAATAAAGCCAGCATAATAGATAGATCAAAGGCTTTATTAAATACAAGGAAGGACATAACACCACCATAACAGATAGATCAAAAGATTTATTAAAGTCAAGAAACTATACAGACTCCATAACATACAGATCAAAGGCATTATTAAAGTCAAGAAACGGAATAAAGCCAGCATGATAGACAGATCAAAGTCTGTTATTAAAGTCAAAAACTAAAATAAAGCCAACATAATAGATAGATCAAAGACTTTATTAAAGTCAAGAAACTAAATAAAGCCACCATAATATATAGATCAAAGGCATTATTAAAGTCAAGAAACGAAATAAAGCCAGCATAATAGATAGATCAACGGCTTTATTAAATTCAAGGAAGGACATAACACCACCAAAACAGATAGATCAACTGCTTTCTTAAAGTGAATAAACTGAATAAACCACCATAATAGATAGATCAAAGGCTTTATAAAAGTCAAGAAAAGAAATAAAGCCAGCATAATAGATAGATCAAAGGCTTTATTAAATTCAAGGAAGGACATAACACCATCATAACAGATAAATCTAAAGATATATTAAAGACAAGAAACGATACAGACTCCATAACAGACAGATCAAAGGCATTATTAAAGTCAAGAAACGAAATAAAGCCAGCATGATAGATAGATCAAAGTCTGTTATTAAAGTCAAAAACTGAAATAAAGCCACCATAATAGATAGATCAAAGACTTTATTAAAGTCAAAAAAGAAACAGACTCCATAATAGACAGATCAAAGGCTTTATTAAAGTCAAGAAACTAAATAAAGCCACCATAATATATAGATCAAAGGCATTATTAAAGTCAAGAAGCGAAATAAAGCCACCATAACAGATAGATCAACGGCTTTATTAAATTCAAGGAAGGACATAACACCACCAAAACAGATAGATCAACTGCTTTCTTAAAGTGAATAAACTGAATAAACCACCATAATAGACAGATCAAAGGCTTTATTAAAGTCAAGAAAGGCTATAACGCCACTGTAACAGATAGATCAAAGTTTTTATAAAAGTCAAGAAAAGAAATAAAGCCAGCATAATAGAAAGATCAAAGGCTTTATTAAATTCAAGGAAGGACATAACACCACCATAACAGATAGATCAAAAGATTTATTAAAGTCAAGAAACGATACAGACTCCATATTATACAGATCAAAGGCATTATTAAAGTGAAGAAACGAAATAAAGCCAGCATAATAGATCAATCAAAGGCTGTTATTAAAGTCAAAAACTGAAACAAGCCACCATAATAGATAGATCAAAGACTTTATTAAAGTCAAAAAAGAAACAGACTCCATAATAGACAGATCAAAGGCTTAATTAAAGTCAAGAAACTAAATAAAGCCACCATAATATATAGATCAACGGCTTTCTTAAAGTGAATAAAATGAATAAAACACCATAATAGATAGATCAAAGGCTTTATTAAAGTCAAGAAAGGCTATAACGCCACTGTAACAGATAGATCAAAGTTTTTATAAAAGTCAAGAAAAGAAATAAAGCCAGCATAATAGAAAGATCAAAGGCTTTATTAAATTCAAGGAAGGACATAACACCACCATAACAGATAAATCAAAAGATTTATTAAAGTCAAGAAACGATACAGACTCCATATTATACAGATCAAAGGCATTATTAAAGTCAAGAAACGAAATAAAGCCAGCATAATAGATCAATCAAAAGCTGTTATTAAAGTCAAAAACTGAAATAAAACCACCATAATAGATAGATCAAAGACTTTATTAAAGTCAAAAAAGAAACAGACTCCATAATAGACAGATCAAAGGCTTTATTAAAGTCAAGAAACTAAATAAAGCCACCATAATATATAGATCAACGGCTTTCTTAAAGTGAATAAAATGAATAAAACACCATAATAGATAGATCAAAGGCTTTATTAAAGTCAAGAAAGGCTATAACGCCACGGTAACAGATAGATCAAAGTTTTAATGAAAGTCAAGAAAAGAAATAAAGCCAGCATAATAGATAGATCAACGGCTTTATTAAATACAAGGAAGGACATAACACCACCATAACAGATAGATCAAAAGATTTATTAAAGTCAAAAAACTATACAGACTCCATAACATACAGATCAAAGGCATTATTAAAGTCAAGAAACGAAATAAAGCCAGCATGATAGATAGATCAAAGTCTGTTATTAAAGTCAAAAACTGAAATAAAGCCACCATAATAGATAGATCAAAGACTTTATTAAAGTCAAAAAAGAAACAGACTCCATAATAGACAGATCAAAGGCTTTATTAAAGTCAAGAAACTAAATAAAGCCACCATAATATATACATCAAAGGCATTATTAAAGTCAAGGAACGAAATAAAGCCAGCATAATAGATAGATCAACGGCTTTATTAAATTCAAGGAAGGACATAACACCACCATAACAGATAAATCAAAGGCTTTATTAAAGTCAAAAAAAGAAACAGACTCCATAATAGACAGATCAAAGGCTTTATTAAAGTCAAGAAACGAAATAAAGCCACCATAATATATAGATCAAAGGCATTATTAAAGTCAAGAAACGAAATAAAGCCTGCATAATAGATAGATCAACGGCTTTATTAAATTCAAGGAAGGACATAACACCACCAAAACAGATAGATCAACTGCTTTCGTAAAGTGAATAAACTGAATAAACCACCATAATAGATAGATCAAAGGCTTTATAAAAGTCAAGAAAAGAAATGAAGCCAGCATAATAGATAGATCAAAGGCTTTATTAAATTCAAGGAAGGACATAACACCATCATAACAGATAAATCAAAAGATTTATTAAAGTCAAGAAACGATACAGACTCCATATTATACAGATCAAAGGCATTATTAAAGTCAAGAAACGAAATAAAGCCAGCATAATAGATCAATCAAAGGCTGTTATTAAAGTCAAAAACTGAAATAAAGCCACCATAATAGATAGATCAAAGACTTTATTAAAGTCAAAAAAGAAACAGACTCCATAATAGACAGATCAAAGGCTTTATTAAAGTCAAGAAACTAAATAAAGCCACCATAATATATAGATCAACGGCTTTCTTAAAGTGAATACAATGAATAAAACACCATAATAGATAGATCAAAGGCTTTATTAAAGTCAAGAAAGGCTATAACACCACGCTAACAGATAGATCAAAGTTTTAATAAAAGTCAAGAAAAGAAATAAAGCCAGCATAATAGATAGATCAAAGGTTTTATTAAAGTCAAAAAAGAAACAGACTCCATAATAGACAGATCAAAGGCTTTATTAAAGTCAAGAAACTAAATAAAGCCACCATAATATATACATCAAAGGCATTATTAAAGTCAAGAAATGAAATAAAGCCAGCATAATAGATAGATCAACGGCTTTATTAAATTCAAGGAAGGACATAACACCACCATAACAGATAAATCAAAAGATTTATTAAAGTCAAGAAACGATACAGACTCCATATTATACAGATCAAAGGCATTATTAAAGTCAAGAAACGAAATAAAGCCAGCATAATAGATCAATGAAAGGCTGTTATTAAAGTCAAAAACTGAAATAAAGCCACCATAATAGATAGATCAAAGACTTTATTAAAGTCAAAAAAGAAACAGACTCCATAATAGACAGATCAAAGGCTTTATTAAAGTCAAGAAACTAAATAAAGCCACCATAATATATAGATCAACGGCTTTCTTAAAGTGAATAAAATGAATAAAACACCATAATAGATAGATCAAAGGCTTTATTAAAGTCAAGAAAGGCTATAACGCCACTGTAACAGATAGATCAAAGTTTTTATAAAAGTCAAGAAAAGAAATAAAGCCAGCATAATAGATAGATCAACGGCTTTATTAAATTCAAGGAAGGACATAACACCACCATAACAGATAAATCAAAAGATTTATTAGAGTCAAGAAACGATACAGACTCCATATTATACAGATCAAAGGCATTATTAAAGTCAAGAAACGAAATAAAGCCAGCATAATAGATCAATCAAAAGCTGTTATTAAAGTCAAAAACTGAAATAAAACCACCATAATAGATAGATCAAAGACTTTATTAAAGTCAAAAAAGAAACAGACTCCATAATAGACAGATCAAAGGCTTTATTAAAGTCAAGAAACTAAATAAAGCCACCATAATATATAGATCAACGGCTTTCTTAAAGTGAATAAAATGAATAAAACACCATAATAGATAGATCAAAGGCTTTATTAAAGTCAAGAAAGGCTATAACGCCACGGTAACAGATAGATCAAAGTTTTAATGAAAGTCAAGAAAAGAAATAAAGCCAGCATAATAGATAGATCAACGGCTTTATTAAATACAAGGAAGGACATAACACCACCATAACAGATAGATCAAAAGATTTATTAAAGTCAAAAAACTATACAGACTCCATAACATACAGATCAAAGGCATTATTAAAGTCAAGAAACGAAATAAAGCCAGCATGATAGATAGATCAAAGTCTGTTATTAAAGTCAAAAACTGAAATAAAGCCACCATAATAGATAGATCAAAGACTTTATTAAAGTCAAAAAAGAAACAGACTCCATAATAGACAGATCAAAGGCTTTATTAAAGTCAAGAAACTAAATAAAGCCACCATAATATATACATCAAAGGCATTATTAAAGTCAAGGAACGAAATAAAGCCAGCATAATAGATAGATCAACGGCTTTATTAAATTCAAGGAAGGACATAACACCACCATAACAGATAAATCAAAGGCTTTATTAAAGTCAAAAAAAGAAACAGACTCCATAATAGACAGATCAAAGGCTTTATTAAAGTCAAGAAACGAAATAAAGCCACCATAATATATAGATCAAAGGCATTATTAAAGTCAAGAAACGAAATAAAGCCTGCATAATAGATAGATCAACGGCTTTATTAAATTCAAGGAAGGACATAACACCACCAAAACAGATAGATCAACTGCTTTCGTAAAGTGAATAAACTGAATAAACCACCATAATAGATAGATCAAAGGCTTTATAAAAGTCAAGAAAAGAAATAAAGCCAGCATAATAGATAGATCAAAGGCTTTATTAAATTCAAGGAAGGACATAACACCATCATAACAGATAAATCAAAAGATTTATTAAAGTCAAGAAACGATACAGACTCCATATTATACAGATCAAAGGCATTATTAAAGTCAAGAAACGAAATAAAGCCAGCATAATAGATCAATCAAAGGCTGTTATTAAAGTCAAAAACTGAAATAAAGGCACCATAATAGATAGATCAAAGACTTTATTAAAGTCAAAAAAGAAACAGACTCCATAATAGACAGATCAAAGGCTTTATTAAAGTCAAGAAACTAAATAAAGCCACCATAATATATAGATCAACGGCTTTCTTAAAGTGAATACAATGAATAAAACACCATAATAGATAGATCAAAGGCTTTATTAAAGTCAAGAAAGGCTATAACACCACGCTAACAGATAGATCAAAGTTTTAATAAAAGTCAAGAAAAGAAATAAAGCCAGCATAATAGATAGATCAAAGGCTTTATTAAAGTCAAAAAAGAAACAGACTCCATAATAGACAGATCAAAGGCTTTATTAAAGTCAAGAAACTAAATAAAGCCACCATAATATATAGATCAAAGGCATTATTAAAGTCAAGAAATGAAATAAAGCCAGCATAATAGATAGATCAACGGCTTTATTAAAGTCAAGAAAGGCTATAACACCACCATAACAGATAAATCAAAGACTTTATTAAAGTCAAGAAACGATACAGACTCCATATTATACAGATCAAAGGCATTATTAAAGTCAAGAAACGAAATAAAGCCAGCATAATAGATCAATCAAAGGCTGTTATTAAAGTCAAAAACTGAAATAAAGCCACCATAATAGATAGATCAAAGACTTTATTAAAGTCAAAAAAGAAACAGACTCCATAATAGACAGATCAAAGGCTTTATTAAAGTCAAGAAACTAAATAAAGCCACCATAATATATAGATCAACGGCTTTCTTAAAGTGAATAAAATGAATAAAACACCATAATAGATAGATCAAAGGCTTTATTAAAGTCAAGAAAGGCTATAACGCCACTGTAACAGATAGATCAAAGTTTTTATAAAAGTCAAGAAAAGAAATAAAGCCAGCATAATAGAAAGATCAAAGGCTTTATTAAATTCAAGGAAGGACATAACACCACCATAACAGATAAATCAAAAGATTTATTAAAGTCAAGAAACGATACAGACTCCATATTATACAGATCAAAGGCATTATTAAAGTCAAGAAACGAAATAAAGCCAGCATAATAGATCAATCAAAAGCTGTTATTAAAGTCAAAAACTGAAATAAAACCACCATAATAGATAGATCAAAGACTTTATTAAAGTCAAAAAGAAACAGACTCCATAATAGACAGATCAAAGGCTTTATTAAAGTCAAGAAACTAAATAAAGCCACCATAATATATAGATCAACGGCTTTCTTAAAGTGAATAAAATGAATAAAACACCATAATAGATAGATCAAAGGCTTTATTAAAGTCAAGAAAGGCTATAACGCCACGGTAACAGATAGATCAAAGTTTTAATGAAAGTCAAGAAAAGAAATAAAGCCAGCATAATAGATAGATCAACGGCTTTATTAAATACAAGGAAGGACATAACACCACCATAACAGATAGATCAAAAGATTTATTAAAGTCAAAAAACTATACAGACTCCATAACATACAGATCAAAGGCATTATTAAAGTCAAGAAACGAAATAAAGCCAGCATGATAGATAGATCAAAGTCTGTTATTAAAGTCAAAAACTGAAATAAAGCCACCATAATAGATAGATCAAAGACTTTATTAAAGTCAAAAAAGAAACAGACTCCATAATAGACAGATCAAAGGCTTTATTAAAGTCAAGAAACTAAATAAAGCCACCATAATATATACATCAAAGGCATTATTAAAGTCAAGGAACGAAATAAAGCCAGCATAATAGATAGATCAACGGCTTTATTAAATTCAAGGAAGGACATAACACCACCATAACAGATAAATCAAAGGCTTTCGTAAAGTGAATAAACTGAATAAACCACCATAATAGATAGATCAAAGGCTTTATAAAAGTCAAGAAAAGAAATGAAGCCAGCATAATAGATAGATCAAAGGCTTTATTAAATTCAAGGAAGGACATAACACCATCATAACAGATAAATCAAAAGATTTATATAAGATTAAGTCAAGAACGATACAGACTCCATATTATACAGATCAAAGGCATTATTAAAGTCAAGAAACGAAATAAAGCCAGCATAATAGATCAATCAAAGGCTGTTATTAAAGTCAAAAACTGAAATAAAGGCACCATAATAGATAGATCAAAGACTTTATTAAAGTCAAAAAGAAACAGACTCCATAATAGACAGATCAAAGGCTTTATTAAAGTCAAGAAACTAAATAAAGCCACCATAATATATAGATCAACGGCTTTCTTAAAGTGAATACAATGAATAAAACACCATAATAGATAGATCAAAGGCTTTATTAAAGTCAAGAAAGGCTATAACACCACGCTAACAGATAGATCAAAGTTTTAATAAAAGTCAAGAAAAGAAATAAAGCCAGCATAATAGATAGATCAAAGGCTTTATTAAAGTCAAAAAAGAAACAGACTCCATAATAGACAGATCAAAGGCTTTATTAAAGTCAAGAAACTAAATAAAGCCACCATAATATATACATCAAAGGCATTATTAAAGTCAAGAAATGAAATAAAGCCAGCATAATAGATAGATCAACGGCTTTATTAAATTCAAGGAAGGACATAACACCACCATAACAGATAAATCAAAAGATTTATTAAAGTCAAGAAACGATACAGACTCCATATTATACAGATCAAAGGCATTATTAAAGTCAAGAAACGAAATAAAGCCAGCATAATAGATCAATCAAAGGCTGTTATTAAAGTCAAAAACTGAAATAAAGCCACCATAATAGATAGATCAAAGACTTTATTAAAGTCAAAAAAGAAACAGACTCCATAATAGACAGATCAAAGGCTTTATTAAAGTCAAGAAACTAAATAAAGCCACCATAATATATAGATCAACGGCTTTCTTAAAGTGAATAAAATGAATAAAACACCATAATAGATAGATCAAAGGCTTTATTAAAGTCAAGAAAGGCTATAACGCCACTGTAACAGATAGATCAAAGTTTTTATAAAAGTCAAGAAAAGAAATAAAGCCAGCATAATAGAAAGATCAAAGGCTTTATTAAATTCAAGGAAGGACATAACACCACCATAACAGATAAATCAAAAGATTTATTAAAGTCAAGAAACGATACAGACTCCATATTATACAGATCAAAGGCATTATTAAAGTCAAGAAACGAAATAAAGCCAGCATAATAGATCAATCAAAATCTGTTATTAAAGTCAAAAACTGAAATAAAACCACCATAATAGATAGATCA
Organism: Melanotaenia boesemani; assembly: GCF_017639745.1. Taxonomy (NCBI): domain Eukaryota; kingdom Metazoa; phylum Chordata; class Actinopteri; order Atheriniformes; family Melanotaeniidae; genus Melanotaenia; species Melanotaenia boesemani. The sequence continues at coordinate 30,258,809 of NC_055702.1, forward strand.
AAGACTTTATTAAAGTCAAGAAACTAAATAAAGCCACCATAATATATAGATCAACGGCTTTCTTAAAGTGAATAAAATGAATAAAACACCATAATAGATAGATCAAAGGCTTTATTAAAGTCAAGAAAGGCTATAACGCCACGGTAACAGATAGATCAAAGTTTTAATAAAAGTCAAGAAAAGAAATAAAGCCAGCATAATAGATAGATCAACGGCTTTATTAAATACAAGGAAGGACATTACACCACCATAACAGATAGATCAAAAGATTTATTAAAGTCAAAAAACTATACAGACTCCATAACATACAGATCAAAGGCATTATTAAAGTCAAGAAACGAAATAAAGCCAGCATGATAGATAGATCAAAGTCTGTTATTAAAGTCAAAAACTGAAATAAAGCCACCATAATAGATAGATCAAAGACTTTATTAAAGTCAAAAAAGAAACAGACTCCATAATAGACAGATCAAAGTCTGTTATTAAAGTCAAAAACTGAAATAAAGCCACCATAATATATAGATCAAAGGCATTATTAAAGTCAAGAAACGAAATAAAGCCAGCATAATAGATAGATCAACGGCTTTATTAAATTCAAGGAAGGACATAACACCACCAAAACAGATAGATCAACTGCTTTCTTAAAGTGAATAAACTGAATAAACCACCATAATAGACAGATCAAAGGCTTTATTAAAGCCAAGAAAGGCCATAACGCCACGGTAACAGATAGATCAAAGGCTTCATAAAAGTCAAGAAAAGAAATAAAGCCAGCATAATAGATAGATCAAAGGCTTTATTAAAGTCAAGAAACTAAATAAAACCACCATAATAAATAGATCAAAGGCATTCTTAAAGTCAAGAAATGAAATAAAGCCACAATGATAGATAGATCAAAGGCTTTTTTAAAGTGAAGAAAGGCTATAACGCCACGGTAACAGATAGATCAAAGTTTTAATAAAAGTCAAGAAAAGAAATAAAGCCAGCATAATATATAGATCAAAGGCATTATTAAAGTGAAGAAACGAAATAAAGCCAGCATAATAGATAGATCAACGGCTTTATTAAATTCAAGGAAGGACATAACACCACCAAAACTTATAGATCAATTGCTTTCTTAAAGTGAATAAACTGAATAAACCACCATAATAGATAGATCAAAGGCTTTATAAAAGTCAAGAAAAGAAATAAAGCCAGCATAATAGATAGATCAAAGGCTTTATTAAATTCAAGGAAGGACATAACACCATCATAACAGATAGATCTAAAGATATATTAAAGACAAGAACGATACAGACTCCATAACAGACAGATCAAAGGCATTATTAAAGTCAAGAAACGAAATAAAGCCAGCATAATAGATTGATCAAAGACTTTTTTAAAGTCAAGAAAAGAAACAGACTACATAATAGACAGCTCAAAGGCATTATTAAAGTCAAGAAACGAAATAAAGCCAGCATAATAGATAGAGCAATGGCTTTATTAAATTCAAGGAAGGACATAACAGCACCAAACACATAGATCAACGGCTTTCTTAAAGTGAATAAACTGAATAAACCACCATAATAGATAGATCAAAGGCTTTATTAAAGTCAAGAAAGGCTATAACGCCACTGTAACAGATATATCAAAGTTTTTATAAAAGTCAAGAAAAGAAATAAAGCCACCATAATAGATAGATGAAAGACTTTATTAAAGTCAAGAAAAGAAACAGACTCCATAATAGACAGATCAAAGGCTTTATTAAAGTCAAGAAACTAAATAAAGCCACCATAATATATAGATCAAAGGCATTCTTAAAGTCAAGAAATAATATAAAGCCACAATTATAGATAGATCAAAGGCTTTTTTAAAGTCAATAAACTGAATAAACCACCGTAATAGATAGATCAAAGGCTTTATTAAAGTCAAAAACTGAAATAAAGCCACCATAATAAATAAATCAAAGGCATTATTAAAGTCAAAAACTGAAATAAAGCCACCATAATATATAGAACAAAGGCATTATTAAAGTCAAGAAACGAAATAAAGCCAGCATAATAGATAGATCAATGGCTTTATTAAATTCAAGGAAGGACATAACGCCACCAAAACACATAGATCAAGAGCTTTCTTAAAGTGAATAAACTGAATAAACCACCATAATAGACAGATCAAAGGCTTTATTAAAGTCAAGAAAGGCCATAACGCCACGGTAACAGATAGATCAAAGGCTTCATAAAAGTCAAGAAAAGAAATAAAGCCAGCATAATAGATAGATAAAAGGCTTTATTAAATTCAAGGAAGGACATAACACCATCATAAGAGATAGATCAAAAGATATATTAAAGACTAGAAACGATACAGACTCCACAACAGACAGATCAAAGGCATTATTAAAGTCAAGAAACGAAAAAAGCCAGCAGAATAGCTCGATCAAAGGCTGTTATTAAAGTCAAAAAGTGAAATAAAGCCACCATAATAGATAGATCGAAGACTTTATTAAAGTCAAGAAAAGAAATAAAGCCACAATGATAGATAGATCAAAGGCTTAATTAAAGTTAAGAAAAGAAATTAAGCCACCATAATAGATAGATCAAAGGCTTAATTAAAGTCAAAAAAGAAACAGACTCCATAATAGACAGATCAAAGGCTTTATTAAAGTCAAGAAACTAAATAAAGCCACCATAATATATAGATCAACGGCTTTCTTAAAGTGAATAAAATGAATGAAACACCATAATAGATAGATCAAAGGCTTTATTAAAGTCAAGAAAGGCTATAACGCCACGGTAACAGATAGATCAAAGTTTTAATAAAAGTCAAGAAAAGAAATAAAGCCAGCATAATAGATAGATCAAAGGCTTTATTAAATACAAGGAAGGACATAACACCACCATAACAGATAGATCAAAAGATTTATTAAAGTCAAGAAACTATACAGACTCCATAACATACAGATCAAAGGCATTATTAAAGTCAAGAAACGGAATAAAGCCAGCATGATAGATCAGATCAAAGTCTGTTATTAAAGTAAAAAACTAAAATAAAGCCAACATAATAGATAGATCAAAGACTTTATTAAAGTCAAGAAACTAAATAAAGCCACCATAATATATAGATCAAAGGCATTATTAAAGTCAAGAAACGAAATAAAGCCAGCATAATAGATAGATCAACGGCTTTATTAAATTCAAGGAAGGACATAACACCACCAAAACAGATAGATCAACTGCTTTTCTTAAAGTGAATAAACTGAATAAACCACCATAATAGACAGATCAAAGGCTTTATTAAAGTCAAGAAAGGCTATAACGCCACTGTAACAGATAGATCAAAGTTTTTATAAAAGTCAAGAAAAGAAATAAAGCCAGCATAATAGAAAGATCAAAGGCTTTATTAAATTCAAGGAAGGACATAACACCACCATAACAGATAGATCAAAAGATTTATTAAAGTCAAGAAACGATACAGACTCCATATTATACAGATCAAAGGCATTATAAAGTCAAGAAACGAAATAAAGCCAGCATAATAGATCAATCAAAGGCTGTTATTAAAGTCAAAAACTGAAATAAAGCCACCATAATAGATAGATCAAAGACTTTATTAAAGTCAAAAAGAAACAGACTCCATAATAGACAGATCAAAGGCTTTATTAAAGTCAAGAAACTAAATAAAGCCACATAGATCAACGGCTTTCTTAAAGTGAATAAAATGAATGAAACACCATAATAGATAGATCAAAGGCTTTATTAAAGTCAAGAAAGGCTATAACGCCACGGTAACAGATAGATCAAAGTTTTTAATAAAAGTCAAGAAAGAAATAAAGCCAGCATAATAGATAGATCAAAGGCTTTATTAAATACAAGGAAGGACATAACACCACCATAACAGATAGATCAAAAGATTTATTAAAGTCAAGAACTATACAGACTCCATAACATACAGATCAAAGGCATTATTAAAGTCAAGAAACGGAATAAAGCTAGCATGATAGATAGATCAAAGTCTGTTATTAAAGTCAAAAACTAAAATAAAGCCACCATAATAGATAGATCAAAGACTTTATTAAAGTCAAGAAACTAAATAAAGCCACCATAATATATAGATCAAAGGCATTATTAAAGTCAAGAAACGAAATAAAGCCAGCATAATAGATAGATCAACGGCTTTATTAAATTCAAGGAAGGACATAACACCACCAAACAGATAGATCAACTGCTTTCTTAAAGTGAATAAACTGAATAAACCACCATAATAGATAGATCAAAGGCTTTATAAAAGTCAAGAAAAGAAATAAAGCCAGCATAATAGATAGATCAAAGGCTTTATTAATTCAAGGAAGGACATAACACCATCATAACAGATAAATCTAAAGATATATTAAAGACAAGAAACGATACAGACTCCATAACAGACAGATCAAAGGCATTATTAAAGTCAAGAAACGAAATAAAGCCAGCATGATAGATAGATCAAAGTCTGTTATTAAAGTCAAAAACTGAAATAAAGCCACCATAATAGATAGATCAAAGACTTTATTAAAGTCAAAAAAGAAACAGACTCCATAATAGACAGATCAAAGGCTTTATTAAAGTCAAGAAACTAAATAAAGCCACCATAATATATAGATCAAAGGCATTATTAAAGTCAAGAAGCGAAATAAAGCCACCATAACTAGATAGATCAACGGCTTTATTAAATTCAAGGAAGGACATAACACCACCAAAACAGATAGATCAACTGCTTTCTTAAAGTGAATAAACTGAATAAACCACCATAATAGACAGATCACAGGCTTTATTAAAGTCAAGAAAGGCTATAACGCCACTGTAACAGATAGATCAAAGTTTTTATAAAAGTCAAGAAAAGAAATAAAGCCAGCATAATAGAAAGATCAAAGGCTTTATTAAATTCAAGGAAGGACATAACACCACCATAACAGATAGATCAAAAGATTTATTAAAGTCAAGAAACGATACAGACTCCATATTATACAGATCAAAGGCATTATTAAAGTCAAGAAACGAAATAAAGCCAGCATAATAGATCAATCAAAGGCTGTTATTAAAGTCAAAAACTGAAATAAAGCCACCATAATAGATAGATCAAAGACTTTATTAAAGTCAAAAAAGAAACAGACTCCATAATAGACAGATCAAAGGCTTTATTAAAGTCAAGAAACTAAATAAAGCCACCATAATATATAGATCAACGGCTTTCTTAAAGTGAATAAAATGAATGAAAACACCATAATAGATAGATCAAAGGCTTTATTAAAGTCAAGAAAGGCTATAACGCCACGGTAACAGATAGATCAAAGTTTTAATAAAAGTCAAGAAAAGAAATAAAGCCAGCATAATAGATAGATCAAAGGCTTTATTAAATTACAAGGAAGGACATAACACCACCATAACAGATAGATCAAAAGATTTATTAAAGTCAAGAAACGATACAGACTCCATATTATACAGATCAAAGGCATTATTAAAGTCAAGAAACGAAATAAAGCCAGCATAATAGATCAATCAAAAGCTGTTATTAAAGTAAAAAACTAAAATAAAGCCAACATAATAGATAGATCAAAGACTTTATTAAAGTCAAGAAACTAAATAAAGCCACCATAATATATAGATCAAAGGCATTATTAAAGTCAAGAAACGAAATAAAGCCAGCATAATAGATAGATCAACGGCTTTATTAAATTCAAGGAAGGACATAACACCACCAAAACAGATAGATCAACTGCTTTCTTAAAGTGAATAAACTGAATAAACCACCATAATAGATAGATCAAAGGCTTTATAAAAGTCAAGAAAAGAAATAAAGCCAGCATAATAGATAGATCAAAGGCTTTATTAAATTCAAGGAAGGACATAACACCATCATAACAGATAAATCTAAAGATATATTAAAGACAAGAAACGATACAGACTCCATAACAGACAGATCAAAGGCATTATTAAAGTCAAGAAACAAAATAAAGCCAGCATGATAGATAGATCAAAGTCTGTTATTAAAGTCAAAAACTGAAATAAAGCCACCATAATAGATAGATCAAAGACTTTATTAAAGTCAAAAAAGAAACAGACTCCATAATAGACAGATCAAAGGCTTTATTAAAGTCAAGAAACTAAATAAAGCCACCATAATATATAGATCAAAGGCATTATTAAAGTCAAGAAGCGAAATAAAGCCACCATAACAGATAGATCAACGGCTTTATTAAATTCAAGGAAGGACATAACACCACCAAAACAGATAGATCAACTGCTTTCTTAAAGTGAATAAACTGAATAAACCACCATAATAGACAGATCAAAGGCTTTATTAAAGTGAAGAAAGGCTATAACGCCACTGTAACAGATAGATCAAAGTTTTTATAAAAGTCAAGAAAAGAAATAAAGCCAGCATAATAGAAAGATCAAAGGCTTTATTAAATTCAAGGAAGGACATAACACCACCATAACAGATAGATCAAAAGATTTATTAAAGTCAAGAAACGATACAGACTCCATATTATACAGATCAAAGGCATTATTAAAGTGAAGAAACGAAATAAAGCCAGCATAATAGATCAATCAAAGGCTGTTATTAAAGTCAAAAACTGAAACAAGCCACCATAATAGATAGATCAAAGACTTTATTAAAGTCAAAAAAGAAACAGACTCCATAATAGACAGATCAAAGGCTTTATTAAAGTCAAGAAACTAAATAAAGCCACCATAATATATAGATCAACGGCTTTCTTAAAGTGAATAAAATGAATAAAACACCATAATAGATAGATCAAAGGCTTTATTAAAGTCAAGAAAGGCTATAACGCCACTGTAACAGATAGATCAAAGTTTTTATTAAAAGTCAAGAAAAGAAATAAAGCCAGCATAATAGAAAGATCAAAGGCTTTATTAAATTCAAGGAAGGACATAACACCACCATAACAGATAAATCAAAAGATTTATTAAAGTCAAGAAACGATACAGACTCCATATTATACAGATCAAAGGCATTATTAAAGTCAAGAAACGAAATAAAGCCAGCATAATAGATCAATCAAAAGCTGTTATTAAAGTCAAAAACTGAAATAAAACCACCATAATAGATAGATCAAAGACTTTATTAAAGTCAAAAAAGAAACAGACTCCATAATAGACAGATCAAAGGCTTTATTAAAGTCAAGAAACTAAATAAAGCCACCATAATATATAGATCAACGGCTTTCTTAAAGTGAATAAAATGAATAAAACACCATAATAGATAGATCAAAGGCTTTATTAAATTCAAGAAAGGCTATAACGCCACGGTAACAGATAGATCAAAGTTTTAATGAAAGTCAAGAAAAGAAATAAAGCCAGCATAATAGATAGATCAACGGCTTTATTAAATACAAGGAAGGACATAACACCACCATAACAGATAGATCAAAAGATTTATTGAAGTCAAAAAACTATACAGACTCCATAACATACAGATCAAAGGCATTATTAAAGTCAAGAAACGAAATAAAGCCAGCATGATAGATAGATCAAAGTCTGTTATTAAAGTCAAAAACTGAAATAAAGCCACCATAATAGATAGATCAAAGACTTTATTAAAGTCAAAAAAGAAACAGACTCCATAATAGACAGATCAAAGGCTTTATTAAAGTCAAGAAACTAAATAAAGCCACCATAATATATAGATCAACGGCTTTCTTAAAGTGAATACAATGAATAAAACACCATAATAGATAGATCAAAGGCTTTATTAAAGTCAAGAAAGGCTATAACACCACGCTAACAGATAGATCAAAGTTTTAATAAAAGTCAAGAAAAGAAATAAAGCCAGCATAATAGATAGATCAAAGGTTTTATTAAAGTCAAAAAAGAAACAGACTCCATAATAGACAGATCAAAGGCTTTATTAAAGTCAAGAAACTAAATAAAGCCACCATAATATATACATCAAAGGCATTATTAAAGTCAAGAAATGAAATAAAGCCAGCATAATAGATAGATCAACGGCTTTATTAAATTCAAGGAAGGACATAACACCACCATAACAGATAAATCAAAAGATTTATTAAAGTCAAGAAACGATACAGACTCCATATTATACAGATCAAAGGCATTATTAAAGTCAAGAAACGAAATAAAGCCAGCATAATAGATCAATCAAAGGCTGTTATTAAAGTCAAAAACTGAAATAAAGCCACCATAATAGATAGATCAAAGACTTTATTAAAGTCAAAAAAGAAACAGACTCCATAATAGACAGATCAAAGGCTTTATTAAAGTCAAGAAACTAAATAAAGCCACCATAATATATAGATCAACGGCTTTCTTAAAGTGAATAAAATGAATAAAACACCATAATAGATAGATCAAAGGCTTTATTAAAGTCAAGAAAGGCTATAACGCCACTGTAACAGATAGATCAAAGTTTTTATAAAAGTCAAGAAAAGAAATAAAGCCAGCATAATAGAAAGATCAAAGGCTTTATTAAATTCAAGGAAGGACATAACACCACCATAACAGATAAATCAAAAGATTTATTAAAGTCAAGAAACGATACAGACTCCATATTATACAGATCAAAGGCATTATTAAAGTCAAGAAACGAAATAAAGCCAGCATAATAGATCAATCAAAAGCTGTTATTAAAGTCAAAAACTGAAATAAAGCCACCATAATAGATAGATCAAAGACTTTATTAAAGTCAAAAAAGAAACAGACTCCATAATAGACAGATCAAAGGCTTTATTAAAGTCAAGAAACTAAATAAAGCCACCATAATATATAGATCAACGGCTTTCTTAAAGTGAATAAAATGAATAAAACACCATAATAGATAGATCAAAGGCTTTATTAAAGTCAAGAAAGGCTATAACGCCACTGTAACAGATAGATCAAAGTTTTTATAAAAGTCAAGAAAAGAAATAAAGCCAGCATAATAGAAAGATCAAAGGCTTTATTAAATTCAAGGAAGGACATAACACCACCATAACAGATAAATCAAAAGATTTATTAAAGTCAAGAAACGATACAGACTCCATATTATACAGATCAAAGGCTTTATTAAAGTCAAGAAACTAAATAAAGCCACCATAATATATAGATCAACGGCTTTCTTAAAGTGAATAAAATGAATAAAACACCATAATAGATAGATCAAAGGCTTTATTAAAGTCAAAAAAGGCTATAACGCCACGGTAACAGATAGATCAAAGTTTTAATAAAAGTCAAGAAAAGAAATAAAGCCAGCATAATAGATAGATCAAAGGCTTTATTAAATACAAGGAAGGACATAACACCACCATAACAGATAGATCAAAAGATTTATTAAAGTCAAAAAACTATACAGACTCCATAACATACAGATCAAAGGCATTATTAAAGTCAAGAAACGAAATAAAGCCAGCATGATAGATAGATCAAAGTCTGTTATTAAAGTCAAAAACTGAAATAAAGCCACCATAATAGATAGATCAAAGACTTTATTAAAGTCAAAAAAGAAACAGACTCCATAATAGACAGATCAAAGGCTTTATTAAAGTCAAGAAACTAAATAAAGCCACCATAATATATACATCAAAGGCATTATTAAAGTCAAGGAACGAAATAAAGCCAGCATAATAGATAGATCAACGGCTTTATTAAATTCAAGGAAGGACATAACACCACCATAACAGATAGATCAAAGGCTTTATTAAAGTCAAAAAAGAAACAGACTCCATAATAGACAGATCAAAGGCTTTATTAAAGTCAAGAAACGAAATAAAGCCACCATAATATATAGATCAAAGGCATTATTAAAGTCAAGAAACGAAATAAAGCCTGCATAATAGATAGATCAACGGCTTTATTAAATTCAAGGAAGGACATAACACCACCAAAACAGATAGATCAACTGCTTTCGTAAAGTGAATAAACTGAATAAACCACCATAATAGATAGATCAAAGGCTTTATAAAAGTCAAGAAAAGAAATGAAGCCAGCATAATAGATAGATCAAAGGCTTTATGAAATTCAAGGAAGGACATAACACCATCATAACAGATAAATCAAAAGATTTATTAAAGTCAAGAAACGATACAGACTCCATATTATACAGATCAAAGGCATTATTAAAGTCAAGAAACGAAATAAAGCCAGCATAATAGATCAATCAAAGGCTGTTATTAAAGTCAAAAACTGAAATAAAGGCACCATAATAGATAGATCAAAGACTTTATTAAAGTCAAAAAAGAAACAGACTCCATAATAGACAGATCAAAGGCTTTATTAAAGTCAAGAAACTAAATAAAGCCACCATAATATATAGATCAAAGGCATTATTAAAGTCAAGAAGCGAAATAAAGCCACCATAACAGATAGATCAACGGCTTTATTAAATTCAAGGAAGGACATAACACCACCAAAACAGATAGATCAACTGCTTTCTTAAAGTGAATAAACTGAATAAACCACCATAATAGACAGATCAAAGGCTTTATTAAAGTCAAGAAAGGCTATAACGCCACTGTAACAGATAGATCAAAGTTTTTATAAAAGTCAAGAAAAGAAATAAAGCCAGCATAATAGAAAGATCAAAGGCTTTATTAAATTCAAGGAAGGACATAACACCACCATAACAGATAGATCAAAAGATTTATTAAAGTCAAGAAACGATACAGACTCCATATTATACAGATCAAAGGCATTATTAAAGTCAAGAAACGAAATATAGCCAGCATAATAGATCAATCAAAGGCTGTTATTAAAGTCAAAAACTGAAATAAAGCCACCATAATAGATAGATCAAAGACTTTATTAAAGTCAAAAAAGAAACAGACTCCATAATAGACAGATCAAAGGCTTTATTAAAGTCAAGAAACTAAATAAAGCCACCATAATATATAGATCAACGGCTTTCTTAAAGTGAATAAAATGAATAAAACACCATAATAGATAGATCAAAGGCTTTATTAAAGTCAAGAAAGGCTATAACGCCACTGTAACAGATAGATCAAAGTTTTTATAAAAGTCAAGAAAAGAAATAAAGCCAGCATAATAGAAAGATCAAAGGCTTTATTAAATTCAAGGAAGGACATAACACCACCATAACAGATAAATCAAAAGATTTATTAAAGTCAAGAAACGATACAGACTCCATATTATACAGATCAAAGGCATTATTAAAGTCAAGAAACGAAATAAAGCCAGCATAATAGATCAATCAAAAGCTGTTATTAAAGTCAAAAACTGAAATAAAACCACCATAATAGATAGATCAAAGACTTTATTAAAGTCAAAAAAGAAACAGACTCCATAATAGACAGATCAAAGGCTTTATTAAAGTCAAGAAACTAAATAAAGCCACCATAATATATAGATCAACGGCTTTCTTAAAGTGAATAAAATGAATAAAACACCATAATAGATAGATCAACGGCTTTATTAAAGTCAAGAAAGGCTATAACGCCACGGTAACAGATAGATCAAAGTTTTAATGAAAGTCAAGAAAAGAAATAAAGCCAGCATAATAGATAGATCAACGGCTTTATTAAATACAAGGAAGGACATAACACCACCATAACAGATAGATCAAAAGATTTATTAAAGTCAAAAAACTATACAGACTCCATAACATACAGATCAAAGGCATTATTAAAGTCAAGAAACGAAATAAAGCCAGCATGATAGATAGATCAAAGTCTGTTATTAAAGTCAAAAACTGAAATAAAGCCACCATAATAGATAGATCAAAGACTTTATTAAAGTCAAAAAAGAAACAGACTCCATAATAGACAGATCAAAGGCTTTATTAAAGTCAAGAAACTAAATAAAGCCACCATAATATATACATCAAAGGCATTATTAAAGTCAAGGAACGAAATAAAGCCAGCATAATAGATAGATCAACGGCTTTATTAAATTCAAGGAAGGACATAACACCACCATAACAGATAAATCAAAGGCTTTATTAAAGTCAAAAAAAGAAACAGACTCCATAATAGACAGATCAAAGGCTTTATTAAAGTCAAGAAACGAAATAAAGCCACCATAATATATAGATCAAAGGCATTATTAAAGTCAAGAAACGAAATAAAGCCTGCATAATAGATAGATCAACGGCTTTATTAAATTCAAGGAAGGACATAACACCACCAAAACAGATAGATCAACTGCTTTCGTAAAGTGAATAAACTGAATAAACCACCATAATAGATAGATCAAAGGCTTTATAAAAGTCAAGAAAAGAAATGAAGCCAGCATAATAGATAGATCAAAGGCTTTATTAAAATCAAGGAAGGACATAACACCATCATAACAGATAAATCAAAAGATTTATTAAAGTCAAGAAACGATACAGACTCCATATTATACAGATCAAAGGCATTATTAAAGTCAAGAAACGAAATAAAGCCAGCATAATAGATCAATCAAAGGCTGTTATTAAAGTCAAAAACTGAAATAAAGCCACCATAATAGATAGATCAAAGACTTTATTAAAGTCAAAAAAGAAACAGACTCCATAATAGACAGATCAAAGGCTTTATTAAAGTCAAGAAACTAAATGAAGCCACCATAATATATAGATCAACGGCTTTCTTAAAGTGAATACAATGAATAAAACACCATAATAGATAGATCAAAGGCTTTATTAAAGTCAAGAAAGGCTATAACACCACGCTAACAGATAGATCAAAGTTTTAATAAAAGTCAAGAAAAGAAATAAAGCCAGCATAATAGATAGATCAAAGGTTTTATTAAAGTCAAAAAAGAAACAGACTCCATAATAGACAGATCAAAGGCTTTATTAAAGTCAAGAAACTAAATAAAGCCACCATAATATATACATCAAAGGCATTATTAAAGTCAAGAAATGAAATAAAGCCAGCATAATAGATAGATCAACGGCTTTATTAAATTCAAGGAAGGACATAACACCACCATAACAGATAAATCAAAAGATTTATTAAAGTCAAGAAACGATACAGACTCCATATTATACAGATCAAAGGCATTATTAAAGTCAAGAAACGAAATAAAGCCAGCATAATAGATCAATCAAAGGCTGTTATTAAAGTCAAAAACTGAAATAAAGCCACCATAATAGATAGATCAAAGACTTTATTAAAGTCAAAAAAGAAACAGACTCCATAATAGACAGATCAAAGGCTTTATTAAAGTCAAGAAACTAAATAAAGCCACCATAATATATAGATCAACGGCTTTCTTAAAGTGAATAAAATGAATAAAACAACATAATAGATAGATCAACGGCTTTATTAAAGTCAAGAAAGGCTATAACGCCACTGTAACAGATAGATCAAAGTTTTTATAAAAGTCAAGAAAAGAAATAAAGCCAGCATAATAGAAAGATCAAAGGCTTTATTAAATTCAAGGAAGGACATAACACCACCATAACAGATAAATCAAAAGATTTATTAAAGTCAAGAAACGATACAGACTCCATATTATACAGATCAAAGGCATTATTAAAGTCAAGAAACGAAATAAAGCCAGCATAATAGATCAATCAAAAGCTGTTATTAAAGTCAAAAACTGAAATAAAACCACCATAATAGATAGATCAAAGACTTTATTAAAGTCAAAAAAGAAACAGACTCCATAATAGACAGATCAAAGGCTTTATTAAAGTCAAGAAACTAAATAAAGCCACCATAATATATAGATCAACGGCTTTCTTAAAGTGAATAAAATGAATAAAACACCATAATAGATAGATCAAAGGCTTTATTAAAGTCAAGAAAGGCTATAACGCCACGGTAACAGATAGATCAAAGTTTTAATGAAAGTCAAGAAAAGAAATAAAGCCAGCATAATAGATAGATCAACGGCTTTATTAAATACAAGGAAGGACATAACACCACCATAACAGATAGATCAAAAGATTTATTAAAGTCAAAAAACTATACAGACTCCATAACATACAGATCAAAGGCATTATTAAAGTCAAGAAACGAAATAAAGCCAGCATGATAGATAGATCAAAGTCTGTTATTAAAGTCAAAAACTGAAATAAAGCCACCATAATAGATAGATCAAAGACTTTATTAAAGTCAAAAAAGAAACAGACTCCATAATAGACAGATCAAAGGCTTTATTAAAGTCAAGAAACTAAATAAAGCCACCATAATATATACATCAAAGGCATTATTAAAGTCAAGGAACGAAATAAAGCCAGCATAATAGATAGATCAACGGCTTTATTAAATTCAAGGAAGGACATAACACCACCATAACAGATAAATCAAAGGCTTTATTAAAGTCAAAAAAAGAAACAGACTCCATAATAGACAGATCAAAGGCTTTATTAAAGTCAAGAAACGAAATAAAGCCACCATAATATATAGATCAAAGGCATTATTAAAGTCAAGAAACGAAATAAAGCCTGCATAATAGATAGATCAACGGCTTTATTAAATTCAAGGAAGGACATAACACCACCAAAACAGATAGATCAACTGCTTTCGTAAAGTGAATAAACTGAATAAACCACCATAATAGATAGATCAAAGGCTTTATAAAAGTCAAGAAAAGAAATAAAGCCAGCATAATAGATAGATCAAAGGCTTTATTAAATTCAAGGAAGGACATAACACCATCATAACAGATAAATCAAAAGATTTATTAAAGTCAAGAAACGATACAGACTCCATATTATACAGATCAAAGGCATTATTAAAGTCAAGAAACGAAATAAAGCCAGCATAATAGATCAATCAAAGGCTGTTATTAAAGTCAAAAACTGAAATAAAGGCACCATAATAGATAGATCAAAGACTTTATTAAAGTCAAAAAAGAAACAGACTCCATAATAGACAGATCAAAGGCTTTATTAAAGTCAAGAAACTAAATAAAGCCACCATAATATATAGATCAACGGCTTTCTTAAAGTGAATACAATGAATAAAACACCATAATAGATAGATCAAAGGCTTTATTAAAGTCAAGAAAGGCTATAACACCACGCTAACAGATAGATCAAAGTTTTAATAAAAGTCAAGAAAAGAAATAAAGCCAGCATAATAGATAGATCAAAGGCTTTATTAAAGTCAAAAAAGAAACAGACTCCATAATAGACAGATCAAAGGCTTTATTAAAGTCAAGAAACTAAATAAAGCCACCATAATATATACATCAAAGGCATTATTAAAGTCAAGAAATGAAATAAAGCCAGCATAATAGATAGATCAACGGCTTTATTAAATTCAAGGAAGGACATAACACCACCATAACAGATAAATCAAAAGATTTATTAAAGTCAAGAAACGATACAGACTCCATATTATACAGATCAAAGGCATTATTAAAGTCAAGAAACGAAATAAAGCCAGCATAATAGATCAATCAAAGGCTGTTATTAAAGTCAAAAACTGAAATAAAGCCACCATAATAGATAGATCAAAGACTTTATTAAAGTCAAAAAAGAAACAGACTCCATAATAGACAGATCAAAGGCTTTATTAAAGTCAAGAAACTAAATAAAGCCACCATAATATATAGATCAACGGCTTTCTTAAAGTGAATAAAATGGATAAAACACCATAATAGATAGATCAAAGGCTTTATTAAAGTCAAGAAAGGCTATAACGCCACTGTAACAGATAGATCACAGTTTTTATAAAAGTCAAGAAAAGAAATAAAGCCAGCATAATAGAAAGATCAAAGGCTTTATTAAATTCAAGGAAGGACATAACACCACCATAACAGATAAATCAAAAGATTTATTAAAGTCAAGAAACGATACAGACTCCATATTATACAGATCAAAGGCATTATTAAAGTCAAGAAACGAAATAAAGCCAGCATGATAGATAGATCAAAGTCTGTTATTAAAGTCAAAAACTGAAATAAAGCCACCATAATAGATAGATCAAAGACTTTATTAAAGTCAAAAAAGAAACAGACTCCATAATAGACAGATCAAAGGCTTTATTAAAGTCAAGAAACTAAATAAAGCCACCATAATATATACATCAAAAGCATTATTAAAGTCAAGGAACGAAATAAAGCCAGCATAATAGATAGATCAACGGCTTTATTAAATTCAAGGAAGGACATAACACCACCATAACAGATAAATCAAAAGATTTATTAAAGTCAAGAAACGATACAGACTCCATATTATACAGATCAAAGGCATTATTAAAGTCAAGAAACGAAATAAAGCCAGCATAATAGATCAATCAAAGGTTGTTATTAAAGTCAAAAACTGAAATAAAGCCACCATAATAGATAGATCAAAGACTTTATTAAAGTCAAAAAAGAAACAGACTCCATAATAGACAGATCAAAGGCTTTATTAAAGTCAAGAAACTAAATAAAGCCACCATAATATATAGATCAACGGCTTTCTTAAAGTGAATAAAATGAATAAAACACCATAATAGATAGATCAAAGGCTTTATTAAAGTCAAGAAAGGCTATAACGCCACGGTAACAGATAGATCAAAGTTTTAATAAAAGTCAAGAAAAGAAATAAAGCCAGCATAATAGATAGATCAAAGGCTTTATTAAATACAAGGAAGGACATAACACCACCATAACAGATAGATCAAAAGATTTATTAAAGTCAAGAAACTATACAGACTCCATAACATACAGATCAAAGGCATTATTAAAGTCAAGAAACGAAATGAAGCCAGCATGATAGATAGATCAAAGTCTGTTATTAAAGTCAAAAACTGAAATAAAGCCACCATAATATATAGATCAAAGGCATTATTAAAGTCAAGAAACGAAATAAAGCCAGCATAATAGAGAGATCAACGGCTTTATTAAATTCAAGGAAGGACATAACACCACCAAAACAGATAGATCAACTGCTTTCTTAAAGTGAATAAACTGAATAAACCACCATAATAGACAGATCAAAGGCTTTATTAAAGCCAAGAAAGGCCATAACGCCACGGTAACAGATAGATCAAAGGCTTCATAAAAGTCAAGAAAAGAAATAAAGCCAGCATAATAGATAGATCAAAGGCTTTATTAAAGTCAAGAAACTAAATAAAACCACCATAATAAATAGATCAAAGGCATTCTTAAAGTCAAGAAATGAAATAAAGCCACAATGATAGATAGATCAAAGGCTTTTTTAAAGTGAAGAAAGGCTATAACGCCACGGTAAGAGATAGATCAAAGTTTTAATAAAAGTCAAGAAAAGAAATAAAGCCAGCATAATATATAGATCAAAGGCATTATTAAAGTGAAGAAACGAAATAAAGCCAGCATAATAGATAGATCAACGGCTTTATTAAATTCAAGGAAGGACATAACACCACCAAAACTTATAGATCAATTGCTTTCTTAAAGTGAATAAACTGAATAAACCACCATAATAGATAGATCAAAGGCTTTATAAAAGTCAAGAAAAGAAATAAAGCCAGCATAATAGATAGATCAAAGGCTTTATTAAATTCAAGGAAGGACATAACACCATTATAACAGATAGATCTAAAGATATATTAAAGATAAGAAACGATACAGACTCCATAGCAGACAGATCAAAGGCATTATTAAAGTCAAGAAATGAAATAAAGCCAGCATAATAGATTGATCAAAGGCTGTTATTAAAGTCAAAAACTGAAATAAAGCCACCATAATAGATAGATGAAAGACTTTATTAAAGTCAAGAAAAGAAACAGACTCCATAATAGACAGATCAAAGGCTTTATTAAAGTCAAGAAACTAAATAAAGCCACCATAATATATAGATCAAAGGCATTCTTAAAGTCAAGAAATAAAATAAAGCCACAATTATAGATAGATCAAAGGCTTTTTTAAAGTCAATAAACTGAATAAACCACCGTAATAGATAGATCAAAGGCTTTATTAAAGTCAAAAACTGAAATAAAGCCACCATAATAAATAAATCAAAGGCATTATTAAAGTCAAGAAACTAAATAAAGCCACCATAATATATAGAACAAAGGCATTATTAAAGTCAAGAAACGAAATAAAGCCAGCATAATAGATAGATCAATGGCTTTATTAAATTCAAGGAAGGACATAACGCCACCAAAACACATAGATCAAGAGCTTTCTTAAAGTGAATAAACTGAATAAACCACCATAATAGACAGATCAAAGGCTTTATTAAAGTCAAGAAAGGCCATAACGCCACGGTAACAGATAGATCAAAGGCTTCATAAAAGTCAAGAAAAGAAATAAAGCCAGCATAATAGATAGATCAAAGGCTTTATTAAATTCAAGGAAGGACATAACACCATCATAAGAGATAGATCAAAAGATATATTAAAGACTAGAAACGATACAGACTCCACAACAGACAGATCAAAGGCATTATTAAAGTCAAGAAACGAAAAAAAGCCAGCAGAATAGCTCGATCAAAGGCTGTTATTAAAGTCAAAAAGTGAAATAAAGCCACCATAATAGATAGATCGAAGACTTTATTAAAGTCAAGAAAAGAAATAAAGCCACAATGATAGATAGATCAAAGGCTTAATTAAAGTTAAGAAAAGAAATTAAGCCACCATAATAGATAGATCAAAGGCTTAATTAAAGTCAAAAAAAGAAACAGACTCCATAATAGACAGATCAAAGGCTTTATTAAAGTCAAGAAACTAAATAAAACCACCATAATAAATAGATCAAAGGCATTCTTAAAGTCAAGAAATGAAATAAAGCCACAATGATAGATAGATCAAAGGCTTTTTTAAAGTAAAAAAACTGAATAAACCAACATAATAGATAGATCAAAGGCTTTATTAAAGTCAAGAAAAGAAACAGACTCCATCATAGACAGATCAAAGTCTTCATTAAAGTCAATAAACTGAATAAACCACCGTAATAGATAGATAAAAGGCTTTATTAAAGTCAAAATCTGAAATAAAGCCACCATAATATATAGATCAAAGGCAATATTAAAGTCAAGAAACGAAATAAAGCCACAATGATAGGTAGATCAAAGACTTAATTAAAGTTAAGAAAAGAAATTAAGCCACCATAATAGATAGAGCAAAGGCTTTATTAAAGTCAAGAAAGGACTTAACGCCACCATGACAGACAGATCAAAGGCCTTATTAAAGTCAAGAAACTAAAAAAAGTCACCATGATAGATTGATCAAAGGCTTTATCAAAGTCAAAAACTGAAATAAAGCCACCATAATAGATAGATCAAAGACTTTATTAAAGTCAAGAAAAGAAACAGACTACATAATAGACAGATCAAAGGCATTATTAAAGTCAAGAAACGAAATAAAGCCAGCATAATAGATAGATCAATGTCTTTATTAAATTCAAGGAAGGACATAACACCACCAAAACAGAGAGATCAACGGCTTTCTTAAAGTGAATAAAATGAATAAAACACCATAATAGATAGATCAAAGGCTTTCTTAAAGTCAAGACACGAAATAAAGCCAGCATACAAGATAGATCAAAGGCTTTATTAAAGTCAAGAAAAGAAACAGACTCCATAATAGACAGATCAAAGGCTTTATTAAAGTCAAGAAACTAAATAAAGCCACCATAACAGATAGATCAAAGATTTTATTAAAGTCAAGAAAAGAAACAGACTCCATAATAGACAGATCAAAGGCTTTATTAAAGTCAAGAAATGAAATAAAGCCAGCATAATCGATAGATCAAAGGCTTCATTAAAGTCAAAAACTGAAATAAAGCCACCATAATAAATAGATCAAAGGCATTCTTAAAGTCAAGACACGAAATAAAGCCAGCATACAAGATAGATCAAATGTTTTATTAAAGTCAAGAAAGGTCATAACACCACCATAACAGATAGATCAAAGGATTTAATAAAGTCAAGAAACGAAACAGACTCCATAACAGACAGATCAAAGGCTTTATTAAAGTCAAGAAACTAAATAAAGCAACCATGAAAAAAAGATCAAAGGTATTATTAAAGTCAAGAAACGAAATAAAGCCAGCATAATCGATAGATCAAAGGCTTTATTAAAGACAATAAACTGAACAAACCACCATAATAGATATATCAAAGGCTTTATTAAAGTCAAGAAACTAAATAAAGCAACCATGATAAATAGATCAAAGGCATTATTAAAGTCATGAAACGAAATAAAGCCAGCATAATAGATAGATCAAAGGCTTTACTAAAGTCAATAAACTGATTAAACCAACATAATAGATACATCAAAGGCTTTATTAAAGTCAAGAAAGGCCATAACGCCACGGTAACAGATAGATCAAAGTTTTTATAAAAGTCAAGAAACGAAATAAAGCTAGCATAATAGAAAGATCAAAGGCTTTATTAAATTCAAGGAGGGACATAACACCACCATAACAGATAGATCAAAAGATTTATTAAAGTCAAGAAACGATACAGTCGCGATAACATACAGATCAAAAGCATTATTAAAGTCAAGAAAGGAAATAAAGTCAGCATAATAGATCGATCAAAGGCTGTTATTAAAGTCACAAACTGAAATAAAGCCACCATAATAGATAGATCAAAGACTTTATTAAAGTCAAAAAAAGAAAGAGACTCCATAATAGACAGATCAAAGGCTTTATTAAAGTAAAAAAACTGAATAAACCACCGTAATAGATAGATCAAAGGCTTTATTAAAGTCAAAAACTGAAATAAAGCCACCATAATAAATAAATCAAAGGCATTATTAAAGTCAAGAAACAAAATGAAGCCAGCATAATAGATAGATCAAAGGCTTTATTAAATTCAAGGAAGGACATAACATCACCATAACAGATAGATCAAAAGATTTATTAAAGTGAAGAAACAAAACAGACTCCATAACAGACAGATCAAAGGCTTTATTAAAGTCAAGAAACTAAATAAAGCCACCATGATAGATAGATCAAAGGCTTTATTGAAGTCAAGAAAAGAAACAGACTCCATAATATACAGATCAAAGGCTTTATTAAAGTCAAGAAAGGACTTAACGCCACCGTAACAGATAGATCAAAATTTTTCTTAAAGTCATTAAACTGAATAAACCATCATAATAGATAGATCAAAGGCTTTATTAAATTCGAGCAAGGACATAACACCACCATAATAGATAGATGAAAAGATTTATTAAAGTCAAGAAACGATACAGACTCCATAACATACAGATCAAAGGCTTTATTAAAGTCAAGAAACTAAATAAAGCCACGATAATATATAGATCAACGGCTTTCCTGAAGTGAATAAAATGAATAAAACACCATAATAGATAGATCAAAGGCTTTATTAAAGTCAAGAAAAGAAATAAAGCCAGCATAATAGATAGATCAAAGGCTTTATTAAATTCAAGGAACGAAATAAATCCAGCATAATAGATAGATCAAAGGCTTTATTAAAGTCAAGAAAAGAGACAGACTCCATAATAGACAGATCAAAGGCTTTATTAAAGTCAAGAAACTAAATAAAGCCACCATAATATATATATCAAAGGCATTATTAAAGTCAAGTAACGAAATAAAGCCAGCATAATTGATAGATGAAAGGCTTTATGAAAGTCAAGGAAAGAAACAGACTCCATAATAGACAGATCAAAGGCTTTATTAAAGTCAACAAACTGAATAAACCAACATAATAGATAGATGAAAGGCTTTATTAAAGTCAAGAAAGGACTTAACGCCACCTTAAGAGATAGTTCAAAGTTTTTATTAAAGTTAATAAACTGAATAAACCACCATAATAGATAGATCAAAGGATTTATTAAATTCAAAAACTGAAATAAAGCCACCATAATAAATAAATCAAAGGCATTATTAAAGTCAAGAAACGAAATAAAGCCAGCATAATAGATAGATCAAAGGCTTCATTAAATTCAAGGACAGACATAACACCACCATAACAGATAGATCAACGGCTTTCTTAAAGTGAATAAACTGAATAAACCACCATAATAGATAGGTCAAAGACTTCATTAAAGTCAAGAAAGGACATAACGCCACGGTAACAGATAGATCAAAGGCTTTATAAAAGTCAAGAAAAGAATAAAAGCCACCATAATAAATAGATTAAAGGCATTCTTAAAGTCAAGAAACAAAATAAAGCCACAATGATAGATAGTTGAAAGGCTTTATTAAAGTCAAGAAAAGAAATAAAGCCAGCATAATAGATAGATCAAAGGCTTAATTAAAGTCAAAAACTAAAATAAAGCCACCATGATAAATTGATCAAAGGCATTATTAAAGTAAAGAAACGAAATAAAGCCAGCATAATAGATAGATCAAAGGCTTTATTAAAGTCAAGAAAAGAAATAAAGCCACCATAATAAATAGATCAAAGGCATTATTTAAGTCAAGAAACGAAATAAAGCCAGCATATTAGATAGATCAAAGGCTTTAATAAAGTCAATAAACTGAATAAACCACCATAATAGATAGATCAAAGGATTTATTAAAGTCACGAAAGGATTTAATGCCACCATAACAGATAGATCGAAGTTTTTCTTGAAGTGAATAAACTGAATAAACCTCCATAATAGATAGATCAAAGGCTTTATTAAAGTCAAGAACGGCCATAACGCCACGGTAACAGATACATGAAAGGCTTTATAAAAGTTAAGAAAAGGAAAAAAAACAACCATAATAAATAGATCAAAGGCATTCTTGAAGTCAAGAAACGAAATAATGCCACAATGATAGATAGATCAAAGGCTTTTTTAAAGTCAAGAAAAGAAAGGAAGCCAGCATAATAGACAGATCAAAGGCTTTATTAAAGTCAAAAACTGAAATAAAGCCACCATAATAAATTGATCAAAGGCATTATTAAAGTCAAGAAAGAAATAAAGCCAGCATAATAGACAGATCAAAGGTTTTATTAAATTCAAGCAAAGACATAACACCACCATAACAGATAGATCAAAAGATTTATTAAAGTCAAAAAAAGATAGAGACTCCATAACAGACAGATCAAAGGCATTATAAAAGTCAAGAAACGAAATAAAGCCAGCATAATAGATAGATCAATGGCTTTATTCAATTCAAGGAAGGACATAACATCACCATAACAGATAGATCAAAAGATTTATTAAAGTCAAGAAACAAAACAGACTCCATAACAGACAGATCAAAGGCCTTAATAAAGTCAGTAAACTAAATAAAGCCACCATGATAGATAGATCAAAGGCTTTATTAAAGTCAAGAAAAGAAACAGACTCCATAATATACAGATCAAAGGCTTTATTAAAGTCAATAAAGGACTTAACGCCACCATAACAGATAGATTAAAGTTTTTCTTAAAGTCAACAAAGTGAATAAACCACCATAATAGATAGATCGAAGGCTTTTTTAAAGTCAAGAAAAGACTTAACGCCACCGTAACAGATAGATCAAAGTTTTTCTTAAAGTCCTTAAACTGAATAAACCATCATAATAGATAGATCAAAGGCTTTATTAAATTCAAGCAAGGACATAACACCACCATGACAGATAGATCAAAAGATTTATTAAAGTCAAGAAACGATACAGACCACATAACCGACAGATCAAAGGCATTATTAAAGTTAAGAAACGAAATAAAGCCAGCATAATAGATAGATCAAAGGCTTTATTAAAGTCAAGAAAAGAAATAAAGCCAGCATAATAGTTAGATCAAAGGCTTTATTAAAGTCAAAAACTGAAATAAAGCCACCATAATAAATTGATCAAAAGCATTATTAAAGTCAAGAAAGGCCATAAAGCCACGGTAACAGATAGATGAAAGGCTTTATAAAAGTGAAGAAAAGAAAAAAAGCCACCATAATAAATAGATCAAAGGCTTTTTTAAAGTCAAGAAAAGAAATAAAGCCAGCATAATAGATAGATCAAAGGCATTATTAAAGTCAAGAAACGAAATAAAGCCAGCATAATAAATAGATCAAAGGCATTCTTAAAGTCAAAAACTGAAATAAAGCCACCATAATAAATTGATCAAAAGCATTATTAAAGTCAAGAAAGGCCATAAAGCCACGGTAACAGATAGATCAAAGGCTTTATAAAAGTCAAGAAAAGAAAAAAAGCCACCATAATAAATAGATCAAAGGCTTTTTTAAAGTCAAGAAAAGAAATAAAGCCAGCATAATAGATAGATCAAAGGCATTATTAAAGTCAAGAAACGAAATAAAGCCAGCATAATAAATAGATCAAAGGCATTCTTAAAGGGGTATTGCACAGTAAAATATAAATAAATATTACACAGTATTATGACTATACAGATAAGTTGTACAATCTGACAGCAGTGGGAATTAAGGACCTGCGGTAGCGTTCCTTCCTACACTGAGGGTGTCTCAGTCTGCTGCTGAAGGAGCTGCTCAGCCCCCCACAGTCTGGTGCAGCGGGTGAGAGGTGTTGTCCATGATGGATGTGAGCTTGGCCAACATCCTCCTCTCACCCACCTCCTCCACAGAGTCCAGCGGGCAGCCCAGGACAGAGCTGGCCCTCCTGACCAGCTTGTTCAGTCTCTTCCTGTCCCGGTCAGTGCTGCTCGCTCCCCAGCAGACAACGGCATAGAGGACAGCAGAGGCTACCACAGAGTCATAAAATGTCCTTAGCAGAGGCCTGCATACTCCAAAGGACCTCAGTCTCCTCAGGAGGTGGAGGCGACTCTGGCCCTTCTTGTACAGGGCGTCTGTGTGGTGTGACCAGTCCAGTTTACTGTTGAGGTGAACACCCAGGTACTTGAAACTGTCCACCCGGTCAATGTCCTTCCCCTGGATGTTCACCGGTGTGTGGGGTAGTGTCCTTCTCCGGAAGTCAATCACCATCTCCATGGTCTTACTGGTGTTTAAGCACAGGTGGTTGCGCTCACACCAGTCCACAAAGTCCATGATGACTGACAGGTACTCCAGCTCGTTCCCCTCAGACACACAGCCCACAATGGCTGAGTCGTCAGAGAACTTCTGGAGATGACAACAGCTGGTGTTGTAGGTGAAGTCCGAGGTGTAGAGGGTGAAGAGGAACGGTGAGAGCACTGTTCCCTGAGGGGCCCCCGTGCTGCAGACTACCACCTCAGACACACAGTTCTGCAGACGCACGTACTGTGGCCGGTTGGTGAGGTAGTCGATGGTCCACGCAGCTAACTTTCCATCCACTCCAGCTCCTTCCAGCTTCCCCCACAGCAGCGCCGGCTGGATGGTGTTGAACGCACTGGAGAAGTCAAAAAACATGACTCTCACGATGCTCCCAGCGGTCTCCAGGTGAGCCAGCGCCCTGTGCAGTAGGTAGATGACAGCATCATCCACCCCGATGTTTGGCCTGTAGGCAAACTGCAGCGGGTCCATCTTGGTGCACACCACGGAGCGGAGGTGACCGAGGATGAGCCTCTCCATGGTCTTCATCAGGTGGGAGGTCAAGGCGACGGGTCTGTAATGGTTCGGTTCCTTAGCGTGTGATATCTTAGGAACCGGAACCACACAGGAGGTCTTCCACAGGACAGGGACCTTCTCCAGGCTGAGGCTCAGGTTAAAGATGTACCTGAGCACCTCACAGAGCTGGTCTGCACAGGTCCTGAGCAGCCTGGGGCTGATGCCGTCTGGTCCTGCAGCTTTCCTGTTCTTCAGCAGCCTCAGTTCTCTCCTCACCTGGGCCGATGTAAGGGAGAGGGGGGAGGTGGAGGGCAGTGGGGGGCTGGTGGTGGAGTCCATTGGCGTGGAGTGGAGATGGGGGGTAGGTGAAAGTGGAGGTGAAGATGAAGGTGGTTGGGGGAAGGGGATGGTTGACGCTGGACTGAGAATGTGTGAAGAGGAGGGAGGGGGGGCAGAGAGAGTGGGGTTAGAATCAAATCTGTTAAAAAACAGATTTAAATCATTGGCCCAGCGCTGGTCTCCATCAGCTGTCCCTCTGGCACCACTCTGTCCAAATCCAGAGATCTCCTTGAGCCCTCTCCACACGTCCCGTGTGTTCTTCTGCTCCAGCCGCTCCTCCAGCTTCTTCCTGTAGCTGTCCTTGGCCCGCCTGATCTTGTACTGGAGTTCATGCTGAACTCTCCTCTGCTCCTCTCTGTCCCTTGAAATGAAAGCCCTCTTCTTCTGGTTCAGCAGGACTTTAAGCTCAGGGGTCACCCAGGGTTTGTTGTTGGAGAAACACCGCACCCTCCGGGTTGGCACAGTTTTCTCCACACAGAAGTTGATGTAGTCCGTGATGTAGTGGGTCAGGCCATCAGTGTCCTCTCCATGAGAGCTGCAGAGTGTCTCCCAGTCTGTGGTTTGGAAACAGTCTCTCAGTCTCTCATTGGCCTCATCGGTCCACACTTTCACAGACTTCTTCTGTGCCAGCTGTCTTCTCACCCTGGGTGTGTATTCAGGGAGCAGATGTACGAGGTTGTGATCAGTAGGTCCAGCGTCTTGTTCTCCCTGGTGTGGCACTTCACGTACTGGACGAAAGTAGGGAGAGTGGCAGAGAGCGAGGTGTGATTGAAATCCCCGCTGATGAGCAGGAGGGACTGCGGGTGGCGAGTCTGCATCCGAGTCACTGCGCCGTGGAGCAGCTCACAAGCAGCTGCTGCATCAGCCGAGGGAGGGATGTACACATTAAACAGTATAACGTGTGAAAACTCCCTCGGGAGGTAATACGGCCGCATGCCCACAGCGAGTAAATCAATGTCCCTGGTGCAGAGTTGTTCCTTTACACAGACGTGCGCCGGGTTGCACCATCTCTCGTTGACATACACCGCGAGTCCCCCGCCTTTCCTCTTACCACTCTCCGCCGCACTCCTATCCGTGCGCGAAAGTTTAAATCCATCCAGGGAAACCACAGAGTCCGGAATAAGTCTATTCAGCCACGTCTCCGTTAAACACATTAGGCTACATTCCCTGAACTCCCACTGTAGCCGGGTCAGCACCGTGAGCTCGTCGGTCTTCTTAGAGAGGGAACGAACGTTTCCCATAATCACAGAGGGTAAATATGGCCGGTACCTCCGTTTCCTCTCCTGGAGCTTTCTTCCTGCTCTGCAGCCTCTTCTTTTTCTCCGTATCTCCGTGGGAATCTCCAGCTTCTCCGCGTAGAGAAGAGCAGTGCCGCTCAGAGCTAACAGCTGGTCCCTGGAGTAAACAATGGAGCCGTGGCTGAAACCAAAGGTGTCCCCCGCCGAAGTTTGGAAAAGTGCCAAAAGAAGCAGAAATCCAAATAGAAAATCAATAAAAGTAGGCTTCCCATGTGCAGAATTGCACCTGGTGCTGACTACTGTAAAGGAAAAAAGAAAACCACGTCTAAAAACCATAGAAAACGCTAAAAAAAGGAATAGAGGAGGCAGAGCTGCCGTAGCACGCAGCTGCTCGCACAGCGCCATGTTGATAAGAAGGCTTTATTAAAGTCAAGAAAGGACATAACACCACGGTAACAGATAGATCAAAGGTTTATAAAAGTAAAGAAAAGAAAAAAAGCCACCATATAATAAATAGATCAAAGGCATTCTTAAAGTCAAGAAACGAAATAAAGCCACAATGATAGATAGATCAAAGGCTTTATTAAAGTCAAGAAGAGAAATTAAGCCACCATAATAGATAGAGCAAAGGCTTTATTAAAGTCAAGAAAGGACTTAACGCCACCATCATAGATAGATCAAATGATTTATTAAAGTCAAGAAACGAAACAGACTCTATAACAGACAGATCAAAGGCCTTATTAAAGTCAAGAAACTAAATAAAGCCACCATGATAAATAGATCAAAGGCATTATTAAAGTCAAGTAACGAAATAAAGCCAGCATAATAGATAGATCAAAGGCTTTATTAAATTCAAGGAAGGACATAACACCACCATAACAGATAGATCTAAAGATATATTAAAGACAAGAAACGATACAGACTCCATAACAGACAGATCAAAGGCTTTATTAAAGTCAAGAAACGAAATAAAGCCAGCATGATAGATAGATCAAAGTCTGTTATTAAAGTCAAAAACTAAAATAAAGCCACCATAATAGATAGATCAAAGACTTTATTAAAGTCAAAAAAAGAAACAGACTCCATAATAGACAGATCAAAGGCTTTATTAAAGTCAAGAAACTAAATAAAGCCACCATAATATATAGATCAAAGGCATTATTAAAGTCAAGAAACGAAATAAAGCCACCATAATACATAGATCAAAGACTTTATTAAAGTAAAAAAAAAGAAACAGACTCCATAATAGACAGATCAAAGGCTTTATTAAAGTCAAGAAACTAAATAAAGCCACCATAATATATAGATCAAAGGCATTATTAGAGTCAAGAAACGAAAGAAAGCCAGCATAATAGATCGATCGAAGGATGTTATTAAAGTCAAAAACTGAAATAAAGCCACCATAATAGATAGATCAAAGAATTCATTAAAGTCAAAAAAAGAAACAGACTCCATAATAGACAGATCAAAGGCTTTATTAAAGTCAATAAAGGACTTAACGCCACCATAACAGATAGATCAAAGTTTTTCTTAATGAAATGAATGAATGAAAAATACTTTATTAATCCCAAAGGGAAATTCAATATTGTAGTAGTAGTAATTTTTTAGTAAAACAATCACATTAATTAATTAAGGGCTTTGTTCTTCAGCCTGATAGCTGCTGGAAGGAAGGATCTTCTGTATCTCTCTGTCTTGCATCGGACTTGAACAAGCCTCCCACTGAACACACTCTGTTGTTTCGTCACGGCGTGAAGGATCTTCCATTATCTTCGTCAGCTTGTACAGAATTCTTTTTTTGATGATCAACTCCAGCGGCTCCAGAGTTACTCCAAGCACAGAACCGGCTTTCTTGATCAGTTTGTTAATTCTTTTCAAGTCTCTGGTTCTGATGCCGCTGCCCCAGCAGATTGCTGCAAAGCTGATTGCACTTTCAACAACAGACCTGTAGAACATTTGCAACATTTTGGTGCAGACGTTAAAAGATCTCAGCTTCCTTAAGAAGTAGAGTCTGCTCTGACCTTTCTTGTAAATGTACTCAGTGTTGCTTTTCCACTCAAGTCTGTTGTCCAGCTGAACTCCAAGGTACTTGTATTCCTCCACCACCTCCACCTCCTCTCCCATGATGGAAACACTTCTATGTGTGTTCTTGTTCCTCCTGAAGTCAACAATCATCTCCTTTGTTTTCTTGGTATTCAAGATGAGATGATTGTCACCACACCATTTCACAAACTGACCGACCAGTTCTCTGTACTCTGCTTCTTGTCCATCACTGATACACCCAACAACTGCTGAGTCATCAGAGTATTTCTGCAGATGACAGAACTCAGAGTTGTACTGGAAGTCTGAGGTGTACAGCGTGAATAGAAATGGTGAAAGTACAGTCCCTTGTGGTGTTCCAGTGCAGCTGACCACCATCTCAGACACACAACCTTTCAGTCTCACAAACTGTGGTCTGTTTGTGAGGTAGTCGTAAATCCAGGTGGTTGTGGAGGGATCCACCTGGAATTTCTGCAGCTTCTCACACAGCAGAGCAGGCTGAATCGTATTAAAAGCACTTGAGAAATCAAAGAACATGACCCTCAAAGTGCTGCCTGACTGGTCCAGATGAGAGTGGGCTCTCTGAAGCAGGTATATGATGGCATCTTCAACCCCAAGCCCATTACGGTATGCAAACTGTAATGGGTCCTGAAAGGTGTTCACCTGCTTGCTGAGGTGAGCCAGTAAGAGTCTCTCCAGGACTTTCATGACGTGAGATGTCAGGGCGACTGGTCTGTAGTCTTTTGGTTCAGCTGGTTGTGGTTTTTTAGGCACTGGAACAAGGCAGGATGTTTTCCACAGCACCGGGATTCTTCTCTGGCTCAGGCTGGTGTTGAACAGGTGCTGGAGAATCGGACATAGCTGTTTTGAGCAGGTCTTGAGAACTCTGGGACTGACACCATCTGGACCTGCAGCCTTGTTCTGGTTCAGTTTCACCAGTTGTTGCATGACTTGGTTACAGGAGACAGACAGAGTGGAGGTGGAGGCAGAGGAGGTTTCAGGAAGTCCTGATGTGGAGGGAGATGAGGTTGTGTCCAGGTCCTTGACTGAGCTGCAGGGTGACAGAGTGGAGGTGTGACAGGAAAGCTGTGGGCTCATGGAGGGTGTGTGGCTAGTTGGGGTTGAAGCAGGAGGTGAGCTAAACCTATTGAAGAACATGTTCAGTTCATTCGCTCTGTCCAGACCTCCATCAGTCTGATCCTCCTTTATCCCGAAGCCAGTGATCTTCTTCATTCCTGACCACACATCCCTCACATTGTTTTTCTGAAGCTTACTTTCCAACTTCTTCCTGTAGTCCTCCTTGCACTTCTTCATTTGTGTTTTAAGTTGTTTTTGTGTGGACTTCAATAACTCCCTGTCTCCATCCCTAAAAGCTTTCTTTTTGATGTTTAGCAGCTTTTTCAGGTCACTGGTGATCCAGGGTTTGTTATTGGGGAAGCACCTCACTGTTCTTGTTGGAACGGTGCTGTCCACACAGAAGTTAATATAATCTGTCACACACTCAGTCAAGGCATTGATGTCATCTCCATGAGGTTCACATAGGACGTTCCAGTCTGTAGCCTCGAAGCATCCTCTCAGAGCATCTTCAGCTTCATTAGACCAGGTTCTAATAGCCTTTCTAATGACTGGTTGTTGCTGAACGATGGGCTTGTAGGAGGAGGAGAGAAGAACTAGGTTATGGTCTGATCTTCCTAAAGGTGGCAGGGCAAAGGAGCTGTATGCATTTTTAATATTTGCATAAAATAAGTCCAACGTTTTGTTTTCTCTGGTGGAGCAGCTGACAAACTGTTGGAAAGTTGGTAGAGTTGCAGAGAGGGAGATGTTGTTAAAATCTCCAGAGATCGCCACAAATGCGTTTGGATGTTGTGTTTGAAGCCTGGCCACTACAGAGTTAATGACATCACAGGCTGCGTCTGGAGCGGTACCAGGTAATATATATACCGCTACCAGAATAACGCATGTGAACTCTCTGGCGGAGACTCACAGCTAGCAGTTCAATGTCTCCTTTGCAGATCTTCTCTTTAACAGTGACATGTTCAGGATGACACCAGCGCTGGTTTACCAGCACCGCAATTCCACCTCCCTTCAGCTTCCCGCTGAGTTGTTTATTGCGGTCTGCACGGACCGTCCTGAAGCCGTGTACAGACGCATTACAGTCTGGGATGTTTTCATGCAGCCATGTCTCGGTGAAGCACATAATACTGCACTCTCTGTATTCTTTAAGAGACCTGGTTAGCACCTGAAGTTCATCAATTTTAACTAGCGATCTCACGTTTCCCATAACAACCGTTGGAAGAAACGGTTTGAATCGCCACCGTTTTTCTCTCTGCCTCGCTCCTGCCCTGCATCCTCTTCTCTTTCTTTTCAACTCCGTTGGGATTTGAAGTGTTGTTTCACTGATAATCTTGAGTTTGGAGAGTTTTATCAGTTGATCCCGATGGTAAACAAGTCTCGTTGCCATGGAGACTCACAATAACAAGTCTTGCAAAAAAGAAAAAATATTCAGAAAAATCTCCCGTATAGCACAGCCTCTGACCAGCGCGAAAAAATCTACCCGAACAGACACAGATTGACAGCTGATGTCTTAAAAAAGACGGCTATATTGCAAAAAATCACAAGTTAAAAACAGAGCTACTACAATTGCTGCTGCCACCTAGCGGCGCATTCTAGAATTTTTTGAAGTCAATAAAGTGAATAAACCACCATAATAGATCGATCAAAGGCTTTATTAACGTCAAGAAAGGACTTAACGCCACCGTAACAGATAGATCATAGTTTTTCTTAAAGTCATTAAACTGAATAAACCATCATAATAGATAGATCAAAGGCTTTATTAAATTCAAGCAAGGACATAACACCACCATGACAGATAGAGCAAAAGATATATTAAAGTCAAGAAACGAGACAGACTACATAACCAACAGATCAAAGGCCTTATTAAAGTCAAGAAACCAAATAAAGCCAGCATAATAGATAGATCAAAGGCTTTATTAAAGTCAAAAACTGAAATAAAGCCATCATAATAAATTGATCAAAGGCAATATTAAAGTAAAGAAAGGCCATAAAGCCACGGTAAGAGATAGATCAAAGGCTTTATAAAAGTCAAGAAAAGAAAAAAAGCCACCATAATAAACAGATCAAAGGCTTTTTTAAAGTCAAGAAACGAAATAAAGCCACAATGATAGATAGATCAAAGGCTTTATTAAAGTCAAGAAGAGAAATTAAGCCACCATAATAGATAGAGCAAAGGCTTTATTAAAGTCAAGAAAGGACTTCACGCCACCGTCATAGATAGATCAAATGATTTATTAAAGTCAAGAAACGAAACAGACTCCATAACAGACAGATCAAAGGCCTTATTAAAGTCAAGAAACTAAATAAAGCCACCATGATAAATAGATCAAAGGCATTATTAAAGTCAAGTAACGAAATAAAGCCAGCATAATAGATAGATCAAAGGCTTTATTAAATTCAAGGAAGGACATAACACCACCATAACAGATAGATCTAAAGATATATTAAAGACAAGAAATGATACAGACTCCATAACAGACAGATCAAAGGCTTTATTAAAGTCAAGAAACGAAATAAAGCCAGCATGATAGATAGATCAAAGTCTGTTATTAAAGGCAAAAACTGAAATAAAGACAGCATAAAAGATAGATCAAAGACTTTATTAAAGTCAAGAAAAGAAACAGACTCCATAATAGACAGATGAAAGGCTTTATAAAAGTCAAGAAACTAAATAAAGCCACCATAATAAATAGATCAAAGGCATTCTTAAAGTCAAAAACTGAAATGAAATACAGCCACAATGATAGATAGATCAAAGGCTTTTTAAAAGTCAATAAACTGAATAAACCAACATAATAGACAGATCAAAGGCTTTATTAAAGTCAATAAACTAAATATTCCACCGTAATAGATAGATCAAAGGCTTTATTAAAGTCAAAAACTGAAATAAAGCCACCATAATAAATAAATCAAAGGCATTATTAAAGTCAAGAAATGAAATAAAGCCAGCATAATAGATAGATCAAAGGCTTTATTAAATTCAAGGAAGGACATAACACCACCATAACAGATAGATCAACGGCTTTCTTAAAGTGAATAAACTGAATAAACCACAATAACAGATAGATCAAAGGCTTTATAAAAGTCAAGAAAAGAATAAAAGCCACCATAATAAATAGATCAAAGGCATTCTTAAAGTAAAGAAACGAAATAAAGCCAGCATAATAGATAGATCAAAAGATTTATTAAAGTCAAGAAACGATACAGACTCCATACCAGACAGATCAAAGGCATTATTAAAGTCAAGAAACGAAATAAAGCCAGCATAATAGATAGATCAAAGGCTTTATTAAAGTCAAGAAAAGAAATAAAGCCAGCATAATAGATAGATCAAAGGCTTTATTAAAGTAAAAAACTGAAATAAAGCCACCATGATAAAATGATCAAAGGCATTATTAAAGTCAAGAAAGGCCATAACGCCATGGTAACAGATAGATCAAAGGCTTTATAGAAGTCAAGAAAAGAAAAAAAGCCCCCATAATAAATAGATCAAAGGCATTCTTAAAGTCAAGAAACGAAATAAAGCCACAATGATAGATAGATCAAAGGCTTTATTAAAGTCAAGAAAGGACTTAACACCACCGTCATAGATAGATCAAATGATTTATTAAAGTCAAGAAACGAAACAGACTCCATAACAGACAGATCAAAGGCCTTATTAAAGTCAAGAAACTAAATAAAGCCACCATGATAAATAGATCAAAGGCATTATTAAAGTCAAGAAACGAAATAAAGCCAGCAGAATAGATAGATCAAAGGCTTTATCAATGTCAAAAACTGAAATAAAGCCACCATAATAGATAGATCAAAGGCTTTACTAAAGTCAATAAACTGAATAAGCCACCATAATAGATAGATCAAAGGCTTTACTAAAGTAAAGAAAGAACATTATGCCACCGTAACAGATAGATCAAAGGCTTTATTAAAGTCAAGAATCAAAAGAAATCCACCACAATAGATAGGTCAACGACTTTATTGAAGTGAAGAAACGAAATAAAGCCACCATAATAGATAGATCAAAGGCTATATAACAGTCAAGAAACTAAACAGACTCCATAACAGATAGATCTAAGACTTTATTAAAGTCAAGAAATGACATAACACCACCATAACAGATAGATCAATGGCTTTATTAACGTCAATAAACTGAATAAACCACTATTATAGATAGATCAAAGGCTTTATTAAAGTCAAGAAACGAAATAAATCCACCATAATATATATAGATCAATACCTGTTTTAAAGTAAAGAAACCAAACAGACACCATAATAAATAGATCAATGGCTTTAAAACTTGCATAATAGAGAGATCAAAGGGTTTATTAAAATCAGGACACAACATGGCACAAACATAATAGATAGATCAAAGGCTTTATTAAAGACAAGAAACAAAATAAAGCCACTATAATAGATAGATCAAGGGAATAATTAATGTCAAGAACAAAATAAAGCCAGCATAATAGATAGATTAAAGACTTTCTTAAAGTCAAAAAAAGAAACAGGCTCCATAATAGACAGATCAAAGGCTTTATTAAAGTCAAGAAACTAAATAAAGCCACCATAATATATAGATCAAAGGGATTATTAAAGTCAAGAAACGAAATAAAGCCAGCATAATAGATAGATCAATGGCTTTATTAAATTCAAGGAAGGACATAACACCATCATAACAGATAGATCTCAAGATATGTTAAAGTCAAGAAAAGAAACAGACTCCATAATAGACAGATGAAAGGCTTTATAAAAGTCAAGAAACTAAATAAAGCCACCATAATAAATAGATCAAAGGCATTCTTAAAGTCAAAAACTGAAATGAAATACAGCCACAATGATAGATAGATCAAAGGCTTTTTTAAAGTCAATAAACTGAATAAACCAACATAATAGACAGATCAAAGGCTTTATTAAAGTCAATAAACTAAATATTCCACCGTAATAGATAGATCAAAGGCTATATTAAAGTCAAAAACTGAAATAAAGCCACCATAATAAATAAATCAAAGGCATTATTAAAGTCAAGAAATGAAATAAAGCCAGCATAATAGATAGATCAAAGGCTTTATTAAATTCAAGGAAGGACATAACACCACCATAACAGATAGATCAACGGCTTTCTTAAAGTGAATAAACTGAATAAACCACAATAACAGATAGATCAAAGGCTTTATAAAAGTCAAGAAAAGAATAAAAGCCACCATAATAAATAGATCAAAGGCATTCTTAAAGTAAAGAAACGAAATAAAGCCAGCATAATAGGTAGATCAAAGGCTTTTATTAAATTCAAGCAAGGACATAACACCACCATAACAGATAGATCAAAAGATTTATTAAAGTCAAGAAACGATACAGACTCCATACCAGACAGATCAAAGGCATTATTAAAGTCAAGAAACGAAATAAAGCCAGCATAATAGATAGATCAAAGGCTTTATTAAAGTCAAGAAAAGAAATAAAGCCAGCATAATAGATAGATCAAAGGCTTTATTAAAGTCAAAAACTGAAATAAAGCCACCATGATAAAATGATCAAAGGCATTATTAAAGTCAAGAAAGGCCATAACGCCATGGTAACAGATAGATCAAAGGCTTTATAGAAGTCAAGAAAAGAAAAAAAGCCCCCATAATAAATAGATCAAAGGCATTCTTAAAGTCAAGAAACGAAATAAAGCCACAATGATAGATAGATCAAAGGCTTTTTTAAAGTCAAGAAAAGAAATAAAGCAAGCATAATAGATAGATCAAAGGCTTCATTAAATTCAAGGAAGGACATAACACCCCCATAACAGATAGATCAAAGGCATTCTTAAAGTCAAGAAACGAAATAAAGCCACAATGATAGATAGATCAAAGGCTTTATTAAAGTCAAGAAAAGAAATTAAGCCACCATAATAGATAGAGCAAAGGCTTTTTTAAAGTCAAGAAAGGACTTAACGCCACCATAATAGATAGATCAAATGATTTATTAAAGTCAAGAAACGAAACAGATTCCATAACAGACAGATCAAAGGCCTTATTAAAGTCAAGAAACTAAATAAAGCCACCATGATAAATAGATCAAAGGCATTATTAAAGTCAAGAAACGAAATAAAGCCAGCAGAATAGATAGATCAAAGGCTTTATCAATGTCAAAAACTGAAATAAAGCCACCATAATAGATAGATCAAAGACTTTATTAAAGTCAAGAAAAGAAACAGACTCCATAATAGACAGATCAAAGGCTTTATTAAAGTCAAGAAAGGACTTAACGCCACATGATAGATAGATCAAACGCTTTATTAAATTCAAGGAAGGTCATAACACCACCATAACAGATAGATCAAAGGATTTATTAAAGTCAAGAAACGAAACAGACTCCATAACAGACAGATCAAATGCTTTATTAAAGTCAATAAACTGAACAAACCACCGTAATAGATAGATCAAAGGTTTTATTAAAGTCAAAAACTGAAATAAAGCCAAAATAATAAATAGATCAAAGGCATTATTAAAATCATGAAACGAAATAAAGCCAGCATAATAGATAGATCAAAGGCTTTACTAAGGTAAAGAAAGAACATTATGCCACCGTAACAGATAGATCAAAGGCTTTATTAAAGTGAAGAAACAAAAGAAATCCACCACAATAGATAGGTCAAAGACTTTATTGAAGTGAAGAAACGAAATAAAGCCACCATAATAGATAGATCAAAGGCTATTTAACAGTCAGGAAACTAAACAGACTCCATAACAGATAGATCTAAGACTTTATTAAAGTCAAGAAATGACATAACACCACCATAACAGATAG
This sequence comes from Melanotaenia boesemani, assembly GCF_017639745.1. Classification (NCBI taxonomy): domain Eukaryota; kingdom Metazoa; phylum Chordata; class Actinopteri; order Atheriniformes; family Melanotaeniidae; genus Melanotaenia; species Melanotaenia boesemani. Next base: position 30,295,493 of record NC_055702.1, read on the forward strand.
ATCAATGGCTTTATTAACATCAATAAACTGAATAAACCACCATTATAGATAGATCAAAGGCTTTTTTGAAAGTCAAGAAACTAAATAAATCCACCATAATATATATATATATATAGATCAATGCCTTTTTGAAAGTAAAGAAACCAGACACCATAATAAATAGATCAATGGCTTTTAAACTTGCATAATAGAGAGATCAAAGGGTTTATTAAAATCAGGACACAACATGGCACAAACATAATAGATAGATCAAAGGCTTTATTAAAGACAAGAAACGAAATAAAGCCACTATAATAGATAGATCAAGGGCATTATTAATGTCAAGAACAAAATAAAGCCACCATAATAGATAGATCAAAGGCTTTATTAAAGTCAAGACATGACATATTACCAACATAACAGATAGATCAAAGGCTTTATTAAAGCGAAGAAAGGAGATAACACCACCATAACAGATAGATCAAAGGCTTTGATAATGTCATGAAATGACTTAAAACCACCATAATAGATAGATCAATGGCTTTATTAAAGTCAAGACACAACATAACACCAACATAATAGATAGATCTAACGTGTTCTTAAAGTCAAGAAACAAAACAGACACCATAACAGGTAGAACAAAGGCTTTATTGAAGTCAAGAAAGTACATGACACCAGTATAACAGATAGATCAAAGGCTTTCTGAAAGTCAATAAACTGAATAAACCACCATAATAGATAGATCAAAGGCCTTACTAAATTCAAGTAAGGACATAAGGCCACCATAACAGATATATCAAAGGCTTTATTAAAGTCAATAAACTGAAGAAACAACCATAATAGAAAGATCAAAGACTTTAATAAAGTCAAGAAATGACAAAAAACTACCATAATAGATAGATCAAAGGCTTTATTAATGTCAAGAAATGAAATAAAGCCACCATAATCGATAGATCAAAGGCTTTATTAAAGTCAAAAACTGAAATAAAGCCACCATAATAACTACATCAAAGGCACTCTTAAAGTCAAGACACGAAATAAAGCCAGCATACAAGATAGATCAAAGGCTTTATTAAAGCGAAGAAAGGACATAACACCACCATAACAGATGGATCAAAGGCTTTGATAATGTCATGAAATGACTTAAAACCACCATAATAGATAGATCAATGGCTTTATTAAAGTCAAGACACAACATAACACCAACATAATAGATAGATCTAACGTGTTCTTAAAGTCAAGAAACAAAACAGAAACCATAACAGGTACAACAAAGGCTTTATTGAAGTCAAGAAAGTACATAACACCAGTATTACAGATAGATCAAAGGATTTCTGAAAGTCAATAAACTGAATAAACCACCATAATAGATAGATCAAAGGCCTTACTAAATTCAAGTAAGGACATAAGGCCACCATAACAGATATATCAAAGGCTTTGTTAAAGTCAATAAACTGAAGAAACAACCATAATAGAAAGATCAAAGACTTTAATAAAGTCAAGAAATGACAAAAAACTACCATAATAGATAGATCAAAGGCTTTATTAATGTCAAGAAATGAAATAAAGCCACCATAATAGATAGATCAAAGGCATTATTAATGTCAAGAATAGAAATAAAGCCAGCATAATAGATAGATCAAAGGCTTTATTAAAGTCAAGAAAGGACAAAAAAACCACCATAACAAATAGATCAAAGGCTTTATTAAAGTTAAGAAACTAAACAGACACCACAATAGATAGATCAAAGGCATTATTAAAGTCACAGAAGGACATAACACCACCATAATAGATAGATCAAAGGCTTTCTTAAAGTCAAGACATGACATATTACCAACATAACAGATAGATCAAAGGCTTTATTAAAGCGAAGAAAGGACATAACACCACCATAAGAGATAGATCAAAGGCTTTGATAATGTCATGAAATGACTTAAAACCACCATAATAGATAGATCAATGGCTTTATTAATGTCAAGACACAACATAACACCAACATAATAGATAGATCTAACGTGTTCTTAAAGTCAAGAAACAAAACAGACACCATAACAGGTAGAACAAAGACTTTTATAAAGTCAAGAAATGACAAAAAACTACCATAATAGATAGATCAAAGGCTTTATTAATGTCAAGAAATGAAATAAAGCCACCATAATAGATAGATCAAAGGCATTATTAAAGTCAAGAAACGAAATAAAGCCAGCATAATCGATAGATCAAAGGCTTTATTAAAGTCAAGAAAGGACAAAAAACCACCATAACAGATAGATCAAAGGCTTAATTAAAGTTAAGAAACTAAACAGACACCATAATAGATAGATCAAAGGCATTATTAAAGTCACAGAAGGACATAACACCACCATCACAGATAGATCAAAGGCTTTATTAAAGTCAATAAACTGAATGAACCACCATAATAGAAATATCAAAGGATTTTTTGAAGTCAAGATAGGACATAACACCAGCATAACGGATAGATCAAAGGCTTTATTAAAGTCAAGAAACGAAAAAATCCACCACAATAGATAGATCAAAGACTTTATTAAAATCAAGAAACGAAATAAATCCACCATAATATATATAGATCAATGCCTTTTTAAAGTAAAGAAACGAAACAGACACCATAATAGATAGATCAATGGCTTTAAAACTTGCATAATAGAGAGATCAAATGCTTTATTAAAATCAGGACACAACATGGCACAAACATAATAGATAGATCAAAGGCTTTATTAAAGACAAGAAACGAAATAAAGCCACTATAATAGATAGATCAAGGGCATTATTAATGTCAAGAACAAAATAAAGCCAGCATAATAGATAGATCAAAGGCTTTATTAAAGTCAAGACATGACATATTACCAACATAATAGAGAGATCAAAGGCTTTATTAAAGCGAAGAAAGGACATAACACCACCATAACAGATAGATCAAAGGCTTTGATAATGTCATGAAATGTCAAAAAAAAAAAACTTAAAACAGTTACAACAAATAAAACCAACATGTACAAAATAAATGTATAGAAAGTTTATAATAAAAGTAGATTTATGAAAGCTATATTAACAGGCAGTAACAGTAAATAATTAAATTAAAAATTAAGTAAATATAGAAATGGATTAATTTAAAAGGAATAAAACTTATTTAAAAGCTCTTTTGTCCCTCCAGCCATTACCCTGTTGAACAAGGAGTTTGAGTCCCAGAAGTGCGTTGTCACAGCGCTGCACTAAATTTACGCACCGAGTAACTTCAACGCACTTCACGTACCCAGAATGCATCAATTCCGCAGTTCAGATAGGGGCAGACAGGAAATCAGACACGGGAGCAGTGTATTTTTCAAAATAAAAGCACCTGTGCAGATTTGCGCTGCTTAACCATGAAAACATTATGTGTTTAACTGGTCAGGGGAGCTCAGTGTTTTTGTCATCACAGACAATGGGACGTTCATCCTGGAAGTGGAGAATCACAAGATTCTGCAATCTTCCTGTGATTTCGTGATCTTGCGGATCCTGTTAGGTGGACTGCACTCACGGGCGCTCCACACCTGACATGCTCCCAGTATAAAATGCCATACAATGCAGGTCGGAACAAAATCGTGTGCACCTGGTATAATTCCGCTGTTAGAGTCAAAACAGTTTCTTACAGACAGAGTGTTTAAAACTCTCGTTTGCTTGAAATGATCTCTCTTGTCTGTTGGATGTTAAAGAAAATTTCAGTCTTGTCCTGGTTGAGCTGTAAGAAGTTCTCGGCCATCCATGACTTTGTATCTAAAATACAGTTTAAAAGAACGTTAACTGGCTCCAGGTCATCAGGAGACACGGCAACATAAAGCTGCATATCATCAGCATAGTTGTGGAAATCAATGCCATGTCTCCTGATGACATCCCCAAGAGGCAAGAAGTACAGATTAAAAAGACATGGGTCTAGAATTGATCCTTGGGGAACCCCACACTTTATTTCATGGATTCCTGAACATGTACCTGAGAGACACACCAGACTTCTGATTCTGTTTAATAAAATCTGGTGATCTGCTGTGCCAAACGTGACGCTTTTAAAAGAGCTGTCTCAGTACTGTGGTTTATCCTAAAACCAGATTTATATTCTTCTAAAATATTGTTTGTTTAAAAACTCATTTAGCTGAATAAAAACAACTTTTTCAAGAAGTTTACTTAAAAACGTAAGTTGGATACAGATCGATAGTTATCATATTGGATCAGAAGGGGCCTCACCACTGCTGTTTTACAGGCAGGGGGGAAGACACTCATAAGAGAGCAATTTAATATATAAAAAAGCTAATATATAAAAAAAAACCACATTTCTGCACTCCCCCACCTGAAGTCTCACTGAATAATAATGTTGACTATGTGTTGACTCCTAAAAAATAAACGATGAATGTAATGCAAGGATCAATAACAACTTCAGAAATAAAACTCTGCCATGGGCTAACCAGACCAGGAGGAGAGGCCAAAATTCCACAAACAGGAGAAACAGAGGAGCTATCGGCACCTCCACACTAAAGAAACAGACTCAGCTCTGGTTGGGGACTCCATAACAGCAAGTGAGGATGGCAAAGACGGAAAATCTAACTTTTCCTGATCCTTCAGTCAGGGAACTGATAGACATCTTTAGACTATTCCAGATGGTATGAAGATTATGGTCCACATGGGGTCTTTGGATATTCTGAGGAGGAAAAATGGCTCTGAAATCCTGAAGAAAGACTTTTCTCTGCTGCTGGACTGTGTCAATATATATAACTGAAACCAGATTACCTGCTGCACACCTGCGTCATGCTGTTGGGGTGGCAAAACCCAAACATGATGTACAGATAAGGACACAGCAGAGAGGTGACCAACCCCAGCTCTCCTCCTCACCAGACCTTCTGCTCCACATCACCAAAGGTCTTCAAAAGATGTTTCAAACCCAGTCCGGACCCCAGAGACCATGGACTACAAGGAAACATGGGGCTCCCTCTCCTCCACTCCTCATCCTCATCTTAGACCATCGGTCCTGGTAGAACAGGGCACGGAAGGATGTGCAGGAGGTTTACGGATGACCTGTTATATAAATGGCTGCTCTTGATGTTTGAAATATTTTTTATTATTTTTATTATAATCTTATTTTCTTTAGTCTTGATATGTCTGTGCCAAACTTGACAGAGAAACAGAAGAAGAGAGAAAAAGAGAAAAGGACAGGATTGAAATGTGGAAATAACAGTTGTCTAGGCTCCTAAATCACATCAGAATTCACAAAAACAATATAAACTACCACAGTACTACATGACACATGACGAAAATAGGATAATGATGAAATCAAACAGTCATCAAACATACCTGTAGAGAAACGTACCAACACACAAACATCAGCAACATTTAGTTGGAAGCAGATGGAGAGACAAGCATGTTTGTGAGCATGCGCGTGTGAACGTGAACATGCATGTGTGACCATGCAACAAGGATGAAACGTGTGCTTGCAAGAAGGCCGTGACCACGCCGCACCCCTAGCATCAGGGGGAGAAGGGGGGAGCCCAAGGGAGATGATGTCTTTTTTGCCCACGTACAACCACCTCTGTCCAGGACAATTGGTGATTTGGTGTGGAGGACAGTCTAGTGTCTGAAGAGAGATCCCATGGTATGGTGTCATGTAGGGCAGAGGTAAGTGAACCAATTGTTCAAAAGTCTAAACTGCGTACTCAGTAAGAAGGGCATCTTTGGTTTTTAACTGACCAGAGAACTGCCTTATATCCTCCAGATGGTCAGCAGCATTTTCTTGTTAGTTTTGTGTCTTCTTCATGGGGAACGTTTACATCCATGGTGTCACGTCCCCTGGCCTCTGGCCTGGGTACGTGCTGCATGGCCTGCACCCTGCACCTCGCCTCAGAAACCTCCTCCTTCTTCCTCCTTCCTGGTGATTGGTCGCCTTCGGCTCCACCTTCCTTCGGAGGAGACAAGCCTCCGACACCTTAGTGGACGACTCCTTCACCGCACTTCCTCCTCTTCAGCCAACCAGCACGACGCCTGGCTTATAAAAAGGAGGCAGCAACGCTGATCATGGCAGCTGTGTTCCTTCGGCCCACAGCTTGCCAGTGCTGGGATTGTGCTTGAGTAGTAGCTGGACTGAGAATCTTGTTGGTTTGTAGGAGCATTAATCTTCCCTTTAGTTATTTATTTAGACACCGGAATAGGTTATTGTTTGAGATTCTGCGCCCTCTTTTTGTATTCCTTGGTTTAGCGGACACCTTTTGTTTGTTTGTTGAATATACTTGATTTGGTGTGTATAAAGACTCTGTTTAAGGGAGTAAGAGTAATATTTTGGTTTGTGTGATACATTTGGAATTATAGTGGACTTTGTTTGGTTAAGAATAGCTTGTGTTTGGTTAATTCTAACCTCGAATGAGGACACCTTGTGTTAATTAGGATTTCTTTACTTACCTTGGTTGTTATGTAACACTTGAACCCGTTTGTATTGTAATAAATTATTGTGCATACTTTAAGTTTTGTTCCATTTTGATTTGTTACCGACCCGACTACCCCTAGGTTGAGTAGGGGTCGTAACAATGGATGTAGCCATTAGCTGGTTTGTTTTGGCCAACAGCTGATCGATGGCTAACAGAGGACAGGTGGCTACAAGTTTTTGACAGCTCCAGAATCAGTCCAAAACAAAAACTCTGTCAAAATGACTATTAAAATAACAAGAGCTCTTAAAATATGCTTTAAAACAAGTAAAAACCAGTTCAGACTAATAAAACACTCAAGGCCTCAAGACAACTCGTTTTACTGGAACTAACACTGCGTTGGGTGGAGTGAATGGAAGAGGTGCAAGAGAGGAAGAAGATAAATTACCAGGAGCTTGTGGAAGACTGTCTCAGGAATGGGTGGGAGATCAGATATGTGCCAGTGGAGGTGGGCTGCAGGGGGTTTGCCAGCCACACTCTCAGAAATGCCTATGTAACCCTGGGCATCACAGGTCTGAGAAGGGAGGTGCCATTAACCACAATGTTGAGGCAGCAGAGAAGGGGTCTAGATGTCTGCACATCACTGACCCACATCAATCCATGCAAGACTGCTGGTCCTAACGGCATACCTCAACGGGTGCTCAGAGCATGTGCGGAGCGGCTTGCTGGGATCTTCACTGACATTTTCAACCCATCCCTTGCCCAAGCAATTGCGCCAACATGCCTCAAAGTTACAGCCATTGTGCCAGAGCCGAAACACTCCAACCCGACGTGCCTCAATGACTACCATCCGGTAGCACTCACATCCATCGTTATGAAGTGCTTTGAGTGGCGGGTCCTGACATACCTGAAGAACTCCCTCCCATCTACATCTACACCAGTTGGCCTACCACAACGACAGGAATATAGATGATGTAGCTCTCATAGTGCTGCTCTCTGTGCTCACACACCTACAACACATATGCACGATTGCCGTTTGCCGACTTCAGCTCAGCATTCAGTAATGTCATCCCTTCCAAGTTAATTACTAAACTCAGGATTCTGGGCACCAACACCTCCCTCTACAACTGGATTATAAACTTTATGACCAATAGACCACAGTATGTTAGGTCAGACCATAACTCTTCCAACATCATCAAACTCAACACCAGTGTACCACAAGGTTGTGTGCTGAGCACATCCCTCTACTACCTATTCACCCACGACTGCTGCCCTGTACATGGGTCCAACTCCATCATCAAGTCTGCGGATGACACCACAGTCTTATCAGCTACGATTATGAGACAACCTACAGAGAAGAGGTACAGCACCTGGACACGTGGTACACTGAAAATGACCTGTCATCAACACCAGGAAGATCAAGGAGTTCATTGTGGATTTCAGGAAGGGAAGATGAGGCACACGTGATCCCATCCACATCAATGGGATGGCAGCTGAATACGTCTCCAGTCACTGGGGACCCACATCTTGGCAGATCTGTCCTGGACCACTAACACCTCCAGCCTGGTCCAGGAAGCTCAGGACACTGAAGTAGAACCACCTGTCTTCAGCCATCCTGGTGAACTTTTACTGCTGTGCAGTGTGCAATTAGTAAAAAACACCAGAGGGGGGACATTTTTTAAAATGTTTTATTCTTGAGAATAACAGGCTTATGCATGGTCTGCAATGTTATTATGGCAGTTTGTCCTGCCATGTACTCTTGACTTTTTCTGTTGTTTTTACTACTGTAAGGACTGTCACATTCTCTTCGGATAACTAGCCGACTAGAGTGCCCTTTCAAATAGGTTTTTGTTTATCAAATTGTGCCATCTACTGTCAGGAGTATTGTATAGCTTACTCCGACCGCTTCCACCAGAAGCGGAGGGACAAAATGTATGTATAGGGGATAAAAAAATAAAAAATATAAAATGAATGACCAGACGGGGGACATCAAAAGTAGAGGGGGAGTAAATTCCTTCCGGTCCTCAAGGACCTGGATTGGGAAACACTGAAATAGTTCATAGAAGGCTGATAATATAGCACAAAGAGGGGAATATGAGGAGAACGAGAGGAAACGCACAGTTAAAACTTGACGATATGGAAGGCCGAATGGACCAAAACATCTATTTTAACGTATGTGTTAAGACATACATTTTACGTTAAGACATACAAAGTTGACATCTTAAGATGAACAAAATTAACGTCTTAAGACGTTTGGACCTTAAGCCTTCCATCCTATTGGTTGGCATCAACATACCCTCCCCCCTTTGTACATCAGTGCTACGTTGGGCTGTACTTTACCTACACTTTGGTCATGTGGGCTCTTACTAGAGGATACGTTTGGGCTACGTACTTGTCACCTGTTTATACGCAACTGTGATTCACTGTTTGGGACAGTCTATTAATGCGGGGAAATGTAGCAAGTCTACTGTCTGTTCCAAAGTCTGGAGCAGAAGGTGGCGAATCAGTCGCCATGTTGGTTGTATCCTCGTTGTAAATAGCTGTTCATCGTCTTTGCTGCGTTATAATCTTTGATAACATGGGAGTTTCGTGTTGTGTGAAAGACTGCCACACTAAGTCACACGATAAAAAAGATAAAAAAGTAGCCACATTGTTTTGTTGAGCTTCCCACTTGTAAACAAGGCTGTGGACAGCAGGTTGAAGATGTAACTGAGGCGTCGGATGTCCTGGGTCGTAGCATTGAGAGGAAATCACTTTCACCACTGTCTCCCTTCATGCGTGTTTGCTGTCAGCGTTTTCATAAAGGTAAGTAGGAGTTTTTGTTGTTGTTTTTATTGTGTAAGTAATGTTCTATTCTATTCTGCAGTCATTTAGTATACGCTTTTATCCAAAGCCACTTACATTTGAGTGTAAGAACAACACAATGAAGAATTCAAACAAAATGGGACATCACAATTAAGTGGTAGTTAGACTGCTTTGAGTCCAGTTGGACCCAGGTGCTGTCATGTAGTGCTAGAGGCAGTGCATATATTTTTTTTTTTTCAAGTCATTTTGTTTAAATACAAGATCATGATTTCATCAAACAATATCATCTTGGGCATAAGTGCAGCAGCTTCTTCAGTACTTGTTTGAGCCAAAGAGCTGGACAAATCTTTCTAACTCATTCTGAGTAGAAGAGTTAAGCTAGGTGTGGAAATGCTCCTTAAACAACTGAGTCTTTAGCTTGCTTTTAAAAGTGGATAAGGACTCTGCGGATCGGACGGAGTTTGGTAGATTGTTCCACCACCGGGAAACAACAGAGGAGAAGAGTCTAGCTACTGATGTGGCGCCACCTTGTGGTGGGAGCACTAGGCGTCTTTCACTGGCAGAGTGTAACTGTGGAGAGGGAGTGTAGCTCTGGATTAAGGAGTGGAGGTAGACTGGAGCCGTTTGGGTTATTGTTTTGTAAGCCAGAAGCAGAGCTTTGAATCTGATGCGCTGCAACTGGAAGCCAGTGGAGAGCGATTAGCAGCGGAGTGACATGAGCTCTTTTGGGCTGGTTGAAGACCAGACGTGCTGCTGCGTTCTGGATCATCTGCAGAGGTTTAACTGAGCATGCAGTCAGCACAGTGGGAGGCTGAGCAGGTGGTGGAGATAGAAGAGAGTTAAACACCATGAACAGTTGTCGTGTGTTGGAAGCATTGCAGATCTTGGAACCTCTGCGAGCCATGGACTGGGAGGATTTTGTCTGGCTGGTTTTGACACCAGAGGACAGAGTTTGTCCAGAGAGGCGCAGAGTGTTTCTGTAGCCTCATTGACAGTAAGGAGAAGTCTAAGTGTGAAGGGAGGCTAGAGTGAACCTCATCAGACAGCTGTGTAGGTCTGAGGGATCTCAAATGTTAATGAATAAATAATTTATTTGGCTATTTAAAGTCACTACATTCAATCTGGCTAACTTCTCTTGTAAACTAGAGGCAAAGAGGGTGACATGGCCAGCGGACGTGGTACAAGGAAGAGGACCCAAAAGCAGATCACTCAGAAAGGCAAGGGGAAAGGTGCAAACAATGTTTATTGATAAGAAGTGTATGTGGCTTGGTCCAGGTCCGGGCAACTCTTCCTATGAAAGGACAGAGGGTTACTGCGGTTCAGAGAAGGTACCGGGTTGTGTCAGCTAGGCAGCGGCCTACTGTGTTCCAGAGTGAGACTGACGGTGGAGGGGTGAACCAGGAGATGCTCTCTGTGGAGGGTGATATGAGCTTGGTTGCAGGCAGGGCGAGCAGGCAGGCAGGCGGCTTGATATGAGGAGTAGTCCAGATTCTGGGTGCTGGGGTTAATCAAGGGATCAAGGTCTTAGGCTGTTGGACAGAGATGACAAGGTCAATAATCCAAGAACAAGATACACGATAAATCGTGGAAGAGGCCTGATTACCACGCTGCATAGAATGACAATCTGGCGAAGACTACAGCGCCTGCATGAATCTAAATAGCCGGGAGTAGAGCCGGCTAATGAGCACGCTGATGATCTGCAAGTGGTGTCAATTGAGGCTCCAGCCTCCGCCCTCCGTCCCCATGGCAACCTGCTCAGCCCAACCTGCAAACTCAGACACACATACACACAGAGCCATGACAGAGGGAGGGAAATAGAAATGAGTTCATCTGTTTGTGTTTGATCATAGCTTATTTTATTTAATCATCTTCATATAAAACGTCACAGAGTGAATGATTTTAGAGATACAGGTAAATACCAAGAGTGCTCTGTGAGATCTGATAGGATAGTTAACTGGTTGGATTAAGTGGTTCAGATTGTGAAATGTAATGGAAGCATCCAGTGTTAACTAGTTTTTAATAACACCAAACATGTGATTGCAGGTCAACCAGCTTAAGAAATGATGGAGGCTCAGACTGGACACCATCCCTGCTTCTAGGACACATCAGTTCCACCCACAAACGCTGCACGCTCTGCAAGACGAAGAAGACGGATCAGCTGAGTACAGAGACGCTGCAGCAGCAGAGATGGAGTCCACCAGGATGCAGACCCTGGTGAGCTGCAGACCATGAAGAGGACACCAGGATGCAGACCCTGGAGAGCTGCAGACCATGAAGAGGACTCCTGATGCTGGAAAGGAAAGCTTCAGGTACAGACCAGAGAGGCCAGAGAAGATGGAGATCAGCTGATCAGAGGATAAGACACATGATGAAGATGATATGTGTGTACAGTGAGCTGGAAGTTTTTTTTATATTATTTGTGCAGCAAAAATGTGTATTTATTGTTGTTTTTGTTCATGACTTAAACATGAATAATAAAGTGTGTTTTTGAAGTATTTTGCCTTTTCGTTGCCTCTTAAGAACATAAATAACCAGTGTCAGTTTAATAATAAAATGACATTAAATTTACATTATATTATAAAGTTTGTGGAAATAAACATTGAATAGAAACATGATTGTTAACCAGATGAGAAGCTTGACAGTTTTACTTTTTCATATAAGTTTTTATTGAAATTCTCAGTCAGAATAAACAGCAGCAGCACAGCGTTAAACAGATCAAATTTTATAAAAGAAAATACAGCTATGCACATGCCCGGTGATATAATAAAACACTGAAGTTGTGGTGTAATATCTTCAAGTTATGTAGAGAAAGAATTTCAAATCTTTGATGGCAAGTTCAACACTGAAACAATATAATGAGCAACTGTGGTAAAAACTGCAAACTATGTGTAAATGAGTCACCAAGAGGACCAATGAGAGCAGATCCAGAAGTCTTCTTTATCTGCTGCAGGCTGTAGACCTCCATGAAGCAGATCCAGAAGTCTTCTTTATCTGCTGCTGGCTGTAGACCTCCATGAAACAGATCCAGAAGTCTTCTTTATCTGCTGCAGGCTGTAGACCTCCATGAAGCAGATCCAGAAGTCTTCTTTATCTGCTGCAGGCTGTAGACCTCCATGAAGCAGATCCAGAAGTCTTCTTTATCTGCTGCAGGCCGTAGACCTCCATGAAGCAGATCCAGAAGTTTTCTTTATCTGCTGCAGGCCGTAGACCTCCATGAAGCAGATCCAGAAATCTTCTTTATCTGCTGCAGGCTGTAGACCTCCATGAAGCAGATCCAGAAGTCTTCTTTATCTGCTGCTGGCTGTAGACCTCCATGAAACAGATCCAGAAGTCTTCTTTATCTGCTGCAGGCTGTAGACCTCCATGAAACAGATCCAGAAGTCTTCTTTATCTGCTGCAGGCTGTAGACCTCCATGAAGCAGATCCAGAAGTCTTCTTTATCTGCTGCAGGCTGTAGACCTCCATGAAGCAGATCCAGAAGTCTTCTTTATCTGCTGCAGGCTGTAGACCTCCATGAAGCAGATCCAGAAGTTTTCTTTATCTGCTGCAGGCCGTAGACCTCCATGAAGCAGATCCAGAAATCTTCTTTATCTGCTGCAGGCTGTAGACCTCCATGATGAGCAGACCTCCATGATGACCAGAGCTTCAGTGGAGAGTCAGTCAGGTGTTGGGAGGACCTGTAGACACACACTGGCAGACAAACAACCGTGTTCAACCGTTTGCTTTATTTAGCTTCTTTTATAAGGACGTTTATATTATTACAGGTTCTGGTTTACAGGCTGATGCCAGACTGATGTGTTAGCTTCAGTAATTATGTTGTATGAACATGTGGTAGGATTATTACATCATTTAAACCTTTTTCAGAGTTATGTAATATAAATATGAAGTTGTTTCTTTTACAACATTGTAAAGCACATGAATCATTTATGCTCAGAGTAAATCAGAGTAAATGCTCAGACAAAACAAGTAAAGTAACCCTAACCACCATCATACCTTCACTAACAGCAGGTGAGCTTACCTTTGCAGTGAGACGGTGTTGTTCAGTCCTGCGGTGGAAATGTGAACAGATCTGCACCCAGACATTCCAGAGATTTATAGTTTCTGAACTGTTCATACGTGTAAGCACTGATACCATAAACGAGGTAGCTTATGTCCAGCGATGAGGTTGGAGGTAGTAATGTAGCATCGGAGCTCCGTTCCTTTGCTTTAAGGTCGTAAGTATTTACGTTATTGATTGTTTACAGTTTGGCCAAATACCGATCCCGGTCTCCTTGATAAGCTTGTCCCTGTACGGTATCCTCTCACCATTCCTCTTTTTATTCATATTGACGACCGAGTAAACGGTTTTAAAACGTATTAGTAACTAAAGTACTGCTCCTGGTGTTGCTTGTTTATATCTGAGATACAACTGATATGACGCAGGGGGGGTGTGTCGACTAGTTAGGTCATGTGTCTGACAAAGACTGATAAGCTGGATGCCAAACGCTAAACCCTTGCGCTCTCTTGACTCGCAACTGGGTCAAAACGCCCCTGGTTTCTCTTCTCCGCCTGGGTCAAAACGTCCCACCACCACCAACCAAGCACCGGGTCAAAACGTCCCCACCACCACCACCACCAAGCACTACCATCATCCTCTTTCCCTCACCCCAGGGTCAAACACGTCCCCACTACTACCGGGTCAAAACATCCCCACCACCACCAACCAAGCACCGGGTCAAAACGTCCCCACCAAGCACTACCGGGTCAAAACGTCCCCACCACCACCACCACCACCACCAACAACAACAACAACCACTGGGTCAAAACGTCCCAGCCACCACCAAGAACCACCGGGTCAAAACGTCCCCATGGGTCAAAACGTCCCCACCACCACCAACCAAGCACCGGGTCAAAACGTCCCCACCGCCACCAACACTTATTTCATTTCAAAGTGTAATGGTATAATAATAATAATAATAATAATAATAATGCATGTCATTATAGAATGAGGACAAGTGAAAAATGTTACTTTTACAGTTTTCAAGGTAGATTTTTATTCGTCCCCACCACCACCAACAACTACCGGGTCAAAACGTCCCCACCACCACCACCAACCACCGGGTCAAAACGTCCCCACCACCACCAACAACCACCGGGTCAAAACGTCCCCATGGGTCAAAACGTCCCCACCACCAACCAACCAACCAACCAAGCACTGGGTCAAAACGTCCCCACCACCAACCACCAAGCACTACCGGGTCAAAACGTCCCCACCACCAACCACCAAGCAAGCACTACCGGGTCAAAACGTCCCCACCACCAACCACCAAGCACTACCGGGTCAAAACGTCCCCACCACCAACCAACCAACCAACCACTGGGTCAAAACGTCCCCACCACCAACCAACCAACCACTGGGTCAAAACGTCCCCACCACCAAACAACCACTACCGGGTCAAAACGTCCCCACCACCACCACCAACAACCACCTATTTCATTTCAAAGTGTAATGTTATTATAGAATGAGGACAAGTGAAAAAAATGCTACTTTTACAGTTTTCAAGGAAGGTAGATTTTTATTAATCTTTCCAGCACATACCTTCAATTTGGTGAGTACAGAGATCATTGTGCAGGACAGTTAGCTGAATAAGAAAAATGCATTGTACTATATATTTAACCATCAAGCACTGGGTCAAAACGTCCCCACCACCAACCAACCACCGGGTCAAAACGTCCCCACCACCACCAACAACCACCGGGTCAAAACGTCCCCAATGGGTCAAAACGTCCCCACCACCACCAACAACCACCGGGTCAAAACGTCCCCATGGGTCAAAACGTCCCCACCACCACCACCAACAACCACCGGGTCAAAACGTCCCCATGGGTCAAAACGTCCCCACCACCACCACCACCAACAACTACCGGGTCAAAACGTCCCCACCACCAACAACCAACCACTGGGTCAAAACGTCCCCACCAACAACCAACCACCGGGTCAAAACGTCCCCATGGGTCAAAACGTCCCCACCACCAACCAACCACCGGGTCAAAACGTCCCCACCACCAAACAACCACCACCGGGTCAAAACGTCCCCACCACCAACCACCAAGCACTGGGTCAAAACGTCCCCATGGGTCAAAACGTCCCCACCACCAACCACCGGGTCAAAACGTCCCCACCACCAACAACAACAACCACCGTGTCAAAACGTCCCCATGGGTCAAAACATCCCCACCACCACCAACAACCACCGGGTCAAAACGTCCCCATGGGTCAAAACGTCCCCACCACCACCAACAACCACCGGGTCAAAACGTCCCCATGGGTCAAAACGTCCCCACCACCAACCACCAAGCAAGCACTACCGGGTTAAAACGTCCCCACCACCACCACCAACAACCACCTATTTCATTTCAAAGTGTAATGTTATTATAGAATGAGGACAAGTGAAAAAAATGCTACTTTTACAGTTTTCAAGGAAGGTAGATTTTTATTAATCTTTCCAGCACATACCTTCAATTTGGGAGTACAGAGATCATTGTGCAGGACAGTTAGCTGAATAAGAAAAATGCATTGTACTATAAATTTAAATGCACATTTATACATACATACATACATACATACATACATACATACATACATACATACATACAAACACACACACACACACACACACACACACACATATATATATATATATATATTCTTTTTACATTCACTTCAAGCTATCACCCGCCCACCTGCGGTGGGTCGCGTGATTTTCATGCAAGAGGCAACGGGCCTGTTGGTAAAAGCACATAATCAAGTTTTCCACGGTACTCTGCGCACCCTCACTTAGAACGTCGTACTGCAACATGGGATGCGGAACGTAACGCTTAAACCTCTTCCCGTATTCGTAACCAACCATGAGCATACAGTTCTCGCCCATCATATATTCGGTAGCGTGCTCCAGCATCTCACGTCCCAAAGAATCCACGTTGCCGTTGCTGAGCTTACACAGCATCTTTATGTCGGTGTCCTGGACGAGAACAAACGTCAGCAGGCCTTCCGGGGAGATCCACTCCTTGGGCGGCCTGTAAAACGTAATGTCCATGTCCACGTACATCAGCGCGTTGCCGGTCAGAACCGAAGCACGCTCGGCGGTACACATTCCTCTCACGACCTCTTTGAATCGGGCAGCCTCGTACATAGCCATTTGCCTCAGGTAGTCCATGAAGTATACCGCGTTGTATTTGGCAGGTATCCACTCGTAAGTCTCCGGAGGATAAAGTTCAGGTAGGTCTTCCAGGCATACGGCGACCAGATTTTCTCCTCGGACCTGCCGGAGCATTTCACGCTCGTTGGTCATGCGCCATCGGGAGTAGAACAACACGTGTACGTAGTCGAGCATCGTCTTGGATTGGTGCGTTATTTTAGAAACATAGTTATGTTTCTCTCCCGCTCTGCCCGCTGGCAGAGGACGTCCAAACACACTGGCCCACGTGTACATTATTATGTCGGGTGTTAGAGTTACGTAGTCATCGGGAATGGTATACTGAAAGTTTTCCAGCATATACCTTTTTACGCTCTCCTGGCCTCCGACAATGCATGACGAGGAAGACGAAGAAGAAGAAGAAGAAGAAGAAGAAGAAGAAGAAGAACAAGAAGAAGAACAAGAAGCCATTATGTGTACTACTGGGACAAAAACTCAACTGTGGGGGCCTTCTATGTAAGCTGTGTCCTTTAAGTATCTACATGTAAGCCCTCCCTCCCCCTTCTGTTATGTGGGCAGGTTTTTTGTGGTAAGATGACAGCAGGTTGATGTTCATGGTGCTGAAGGAAACAACGGATCTGAAAGACAGAAAAAAAAAGAAAAGAAAACTTGAAATGTTGTTGTTGTTGTGAAAGATTTTTGTTTTTGGGGTATTTCAAATAAAGTTAACGTGCCCACAACCACCACCACCACCAACAACACCACCACCACCAAGTCTTTGTTGTTTTCGTGCTCGTACTAATTGCACCTGGATTCCCAAACTACTACTACTACTACTACTACTACTAGAGCTATGAGCAGAACTAGAGGACCAAAGACGGTCCTGGACCCTAACAAAGAGGATAAGGTTGAGCATCAAAGCAAGGAAGAAGAAGAAGAAGAAGAAGAAGAAGAGGATGAGGAGGATGAAGAGGATGAAGAGGATGAGGAGGATGAGGAGGAGGAAGAGGAGGAACAACAACAACAACAACAACAACAACAACAAACGCTCGTCTCGAGAAATGGACAAATAACATGGTACACGTCTCCGTTGCAGGCCCACCGGTACAGTGGCTGCGAGGAGAGTCACGGTGGTCTCCGTGACGATAGTGATGCTGCTGCTGCTGCTGCTGCTGCTGCTGCTGCTGCTGCTGCTGATGGTGATGACCACCAAAGACAAAGGAAAAAACAGCACCACCACCAACAACAACAACAACAGGGACCCACAGAGTACGCAAGAGCTCGCATTCGGGACACGGTTTCGGCCTTTCGCCTCTTTCTAACGTATGACATGGAACAGCTTATACTAGACAGCACAAACGCCGCGGGTCTGCGAAAATACGGCATACAAAGACAAAACGGGAGGACCGTGAAGAGACCGAGACTCCTCGCGGGCGCAGCGGCAGTAGACCAGGACAAAGAACAAGACAAACGACACGAACAACATCAAGAAGAAGAAGAAGAAGAAGAAGAAGAAGAAGAAGAAGAAGAAGAAGAAGAAGAAGAAGAAGTTGATGATGAAGAAGAAGTTGAACAAGACAAACAAGAACAAGAACAAGAACAAGATGATGATGATGATGATGATGATGATGATGATGATGGAAACCAAGAAGAACATGAAAAAGAAAAGCGAGGTCCGCGTGGTGGTGGCGGCGGAGGTGGCAGTAGCAGCGGCAGAAGCAGCAGCAGCAGCGGCAGAAGCAGCAGCAGCAGCAGCAGCAGCTGGAGAGAGATGGACGCGGTGGATCTGCGAGCGTACGTGGGCCTGCTCATTCTGGCGGGTGTGTATCGCTCTCGAGGAGAGGCCGCGGCCAGCCTGTGGCACGCAAAGAGCGGACGCCCTGTCTTTCGCGCAACCATGCCGCTCAAAGTGTTCTACTCGTACTCGGCGGCGCTGCGTTTTGACGATCAAAGTACCAGAGCGGAGAGACGCGCCACGGACAAGCTCGCGCCCGTCAGGGAACTGTGGGACATGTGGACGGAGCGACTCTCTCTCCTCTACGAGCCCGGCTCCGAAGTAACGGTGGACGAGCAGCTGGTTCCGTTCCGAGGTGAGTGGAGTGGAGTGGAGTGGAGTGAATGAATGAATGAATGAATGAATGAATGAATGAATGAATGAGTGTTATGATGATGATGATGATGATGATGATGATGATAATAACTATTTTTTTTATCGTCTGTGTCCTTTTCATTTTTCTTTTTTCTTTTTTCTTTCTTTTTTTTTTGTTGTTGTTCTTGGACATCGTTTTTTCCGCCTTTTTCTCTTCAATGACCACCATCACCACCATCACCACCACCATCACCACCACCATCATCACCATCACCACCACCATCATCACCATCACCATCACCATCATCACCATCACCATCACCACCAACGCCACCTCTCACAACACCAGGTCGTTGTCCATTCCGCCAGTACATGCCCAACAAACCAGCCAAATATGGAATCAAATCGTGGGTAGCGTGCGACGCCAGGTCCAGCTACGCGTGGAAGATGCAAATCTACACAGGGAAAAGACAAAAACAAAAACAAACAACGGAGGCAACAACAACAACTGTGGCTGCTGCTCCTGTGACTGTTGCCGATGCCGCTGCTGCCGCTGCTGCCGCTGCTGAGAAAAACCTGGGCACCAGAGTCGTGCTCGAAGTGACCGAGGGACTCAGGGACCGCAACATCACGTGTGATAATTTCTTCACGTCCTACGATCTCGCTATGAAACTCCTCTCTCCGGCGGACCGCAACAACACCTTGGTCGGTACGCTTCGAAAGAACAGACCGGAGATCCCGGCCGCCTTGCTCGCGGTCAAGGGCAGGCAAATCTTTTCTTCCCTGCACGCGTTCACGAGCCGAGCCGCGCTCGTTTCTCACGTAGCTAAAAAGAACAGAGCGGTGGTGCTGCTCAGCACGCGCCCCGAACACCGCCGCAGCAGCAGCAGCAGCCGCCGCTGGAGCGCAGGTGGTGGGCGTGATTCTTCTTCTTCTTCTTCTGAGGAGGAGGAGGATGAGGAGGATGCAGCAGCAGCAGCAGCAGCAGCAGCAGCAGCAGCAGCAGCAGCAGCAGCAAGAGGCAAAGAGGGAAGCGCAAGAAGAGAAAGAAGAGGAGGAAAGCAACAACAACAACAACAACAACAACAACAACAACGAGTCCAAAAGCCCGAGATCATCCTTAGCTACAATCGCAACAAGGGAGGCGTAGACAACCTTGACAAATGCGTAGCCACGTACAGCTGCCGGAGGATGACCTCTCGCTGGCCCGTGGCCGTTTTCCACAACATCATCGACGTGTCTTGCTACAACGCCTTCGTGCTGTGGCGAGAAATCAATCCGGATTGGTTACAGCGCAAGCGCAACAAGAGAAGGCTGTTTCTGGAGCAGCTGGGACTAGCGCTCGTGGACCCTTTGATCCGACGCAGGACCCACATGCCCCGCGGGGCTCCGGCTTCAGCTTCCATCGTCGTCGTCGCCGCCGCCTCTGCCTCCGACAACAACAACAACAACAACAAAAACAACAACTCTGCCTCCGCCTCAACCAAGAAAACCAGAACGCTTGTCGAGCCTAGGAGGGCATCGGCAGCAGCGTCGGCAGCCACAGGAGCAGCAGCCACAGGAGCAGCAGCCACAGGAGCAGCAGCATCAGCATCGGCATCATCATCAGCAGCAGCAGCAGCAGCAGCAACAGCAGCAGCAGCAGCAGCAGCAGCAGCATCACAACAAGAACGAGAACAAGAACGAGAACGAGAACGAGAACAAGAAAGAGGACGAGGACGAGGAGGACGAATACCAGGACGAGGACGAGGAGGAATACGAGGACGAGGACGAGGACGAGCGTCTTGTGTTGGGGAGACTACGAGAGACCCGGAAGAGTATCCGAACAACAACAACATCGCACCTACTACAACATCCTCATCCTTGTGCTCAGATGCCAACGTTGTTCACGTCGAGGAGGAGCAGGAGGAGCAGGAGGAGGAGGAGGAGGACGCCGCTGTCTCCGCCGATGATGATGCAAACACGTCCCCCGCCACAGCGTTGCCAGCGGCAAACAAAAAACAAAAAAGCAAAAGGAAACGATGTCAGATATGTCCCTGGAAAAAAGATTGTAAAACGGTAAATGTGTGCTACGCGTGTAAGAGATATGTGTGCAGAACCCGAGCGGTCATGTACTGTCCGTCTTGCTGTAACGCAGATGCGGAAACTTCAGCGGGAGCGGTCGTAGCGGGAGACCAGAGAAAAAAAAAATAAATGTAAAAAGAATAAAAATAAAAGAGAAACACAATAAATCATTGCAACAAAATCATGGTCCTTGTGTTCTTTTGGGTTTCCTGACTGACAGCAAAAAACAAAAAAAAAAAAAAAATAAATAAATAAATAAAAGTACAGAAAAAACATAAAACAGGGATGAACTCCAAAAAAAAAAAACCAAAAAAAAAAAAAGAGGTCAGAGAGCTAACACGATCCCAAAGGCAAGAAAAAGAAAAAGAAAAAAGAAAGAAAATCAAACCAAATAAAGTATGAGATAAACCAAAAGCCTGTGGTATACATTGAAATGAGCGAAGAGAGCACAAGGGTTATACATACAGGATTGTGTAGAGGCCACTTGTAAGGGGGGTGTTTTTAAATCCACCCCCCCTCTTTGTAGCTCGCACCACGCGGGGAAGCAGCTCGCACCACGCGGGTAAGCAGCGTGGTGTTTTGCTAGGTTTTGTGATACTTTTTCGGTGTAATGGCAGGAACAAGCTCGTGGGTGCAAATCAAGGAAGGACAAACTACAGGGACTTGTAGCTGGTGCTTGTGACAGTACGGTGACATTTGGAGGGGCAGGAGGGTCAACCACCAATCTCCTGACTGGAAGGGGATCAGCACTACCTGAGTTACAACCACTCACAAAATAAACCAAGTAACCAAACACATGACACCACACAGAGATTAACATGGAAAGAAAAAAAGGTCCAGAAGCTATCAGGATCCCAAGGTTAAAAAACATAATACAAAATGAAGTATTGAATAAACAAGCAAGCTGCAATATAAATTGAACTCAGGTAGGAGAGCAAGACATATTAAAACAGGACTGCATAGAGGACACTTCTAAGGGGGCTGTTTTAAGATCCACCCGTGTTTCTTTTGCAGCTCACACCATGCGGGGAAGCAAGGCTTACTAATGTAAGGAGCGAACACAGTATTTCTCTGGGGAAAAGGAGCACAGAAATGATATAAGTGAAGACTAAACGGAGTAAACTTGAGAAGTAATAGCCGGTATCTTCTCAGTCAACAGTCAACCGAAATGATGGAAAATTATTGTAGCGCAAACACAGACGTTGAAGTGGTCTCATCGTACTTGGACACATCACTGGAGTTCAATCCAATCCAATCTACTCTTGGGCAGTTTCTGTGCAGAGCCCTAGGAGTGCAGTGGAAGGGATATCAGACGTCCACAAAGGTGGTACCATTGGGTCTACCATGCGCACATGTGCGTATTGTTGGAGACGGTAACTGTTTCTTCAGAGCAATCGGCGAGGCAGTGTGTGGTACGGAAGAGCATCATGCTCTAATTCGAGAAGCCGTGGTCTCGCAGCTTGCGAGAAACCCGAGAGCATATCAAGGCACACTTAGACTGGGCTATGAGTCTGTGGCAGACTACATCAATGAGTCAAAGATGGGAGCTCTGGGCACTTGGGCAACAGAAATAGAGATTCAGGCAGCGGCAGACTACCTTGGTGTCAACATCCATACTTATCACATGGGACGCTGGCTGAAATACAGCTCAAGAGACTTGGTCATGTCCGAGGAGGGAATCTATTTAGAGAATTCAGGAAGCCACTTTGATACAGTGGTCTGCGTACAGAAGGCTGACATGGAGTCCTGCCACGGTTACTGTAAAGCTATAAGAAATGCATTGTCCCTACCCTCAAATGTGTTTCCCAAAAGCCTTCGTGACTATGCCGGTTCTACAAAGTCAGACTGCTGGGGTGAAGATTGTCATCACAACAAGTGTAAACACAGTACTACTCGGATGGACCCAGTAGAGATGACAGATCCCACGCCTTTCGGTGACTCTCAACATTGGACAAAGGATCGAAACAAAGACAACTGCTCAACTTTACCAATGGACCCAGTTGAGAACATGGAGCCTGGATCTTTTCAAGATCTCACCCAAATGTCTGACAAACAGCGAAGATGTACAGCTGCTGCTGCTGCTGCTGATGATGATGATGATGATGATGATGATGATGATGATGATGATGATCAAGATGATGATGATCAGGATGATGTTGCTGTTGATGATGGGGATGATGACAGTGATGTGGATCAGAAGATGGAGAGGAGCTGGACTCCAAAAACAGCAAGCAAGGGGCAAGACATGAGATGGTCCCCATTGCACAGGTCATGGGATGGCTTCATGGCATGGCTAGGCAACCGGTGGTGGGGCGCAGTGAACCGAAATGTCATCGCCAAGTATCTTAGGAATAACAGCCGTCGTGCTGGGGATATTGTCATTGCAGCACACTGGGGTGACGAACACGGTGGTGTGTGTTCTGTTGCGGTGAAGAGGTCATTCGGGATGCTATCATTTAGTGTGGTCCTCTACAATGATAAGTACGTATGTACGAATCTGGTGGAGGGGGAATTTTCAAATCCCATCGAGATCTTCAAGCTACTGGCCATGGAAATGGAATATATACACCTGCTGCCTGTGCCAAAGGATTTAGAGTCAGCTCCAAGGACGTGTTTTTCGGTCACTCACGTAATGAAAGAGATGACATCTACGATCACAAGATTTAAGAGAGCATGGTGGGGAGCATTGCTCGGAAGTCAGGAAGGTTCAAGTCAACATCGCAGAGTACTCGAGTGTTTGCGCAAGCATACAAAGATGTCTCCAAACCCAGCCGCAATTCTGTACTATGCAGATGCAATGTGTGATGGATATTTGTTTGAGGTTGTGACAGGACAAGGAAAGAGATTCAAGGTTGCGTTTGATAGATCGGGCTTCACACTTGGAACCGATGAACGTTACATGAGACTTCAGGATGTGTTGTTTTACATCTGTGTGAACGAAAACATTACATTCGTCCCTAGAACGCCTGACACATCATGCGCAGACTCAAGTTTTGGGGAGGCAGACTAGAAGGGACTGCTGAGTTGCTAAGCTATCTGGTCTTTCTTATTTTATGCTATTGGGTGTCTTTACCACTAGTTATTCCTTTATTTGTAGTCTTAGAACTTTGTGTACATGTTTTTGTGTTCTTTTTACATATTATCCAAATGAAAATGTATTACCAAGTGTTTCTGTGAATGTGAAGTAACACAAGCAAATTAATAAAAACTAAAAAAAAAAAAAAAAAAAGAAAAAACACATCCACTGACTGAGATGCCTTTTTGTCTTTTTATTCTCAGCAGACTCAAGTTTTGGGGAGGCAGACTAGAAGGGACTGCTGAGTTGCTAAGCTATCTGGTCTTTCTTATTTTATGCTATTGGGTGTCTTTACCACTAGTTATTCCTTTATTTGTAGTCTTAGAACTTTGTGTACATGTTTTTGTGTTCTTTTTACATATTATCCAAATGAAAATGTATTACCAAGTGTTTCTGTGAATGTGAAGTAACACAAGCAAATTAATAAAAACTAAAAAAAAAAAAAAAAAAAAACACATCCACTGACTGAGATGCTTTTTTTGTCTTTTTATTCTCAAACATCACAAGTGGTCATTGACACAATGTTTTCTTATTTCTCAAAACAGATTTATAGGCATGCATGTATGTGTGTACATTCACTAT
The DNA here is from genome assembly GCF_017639745.1 of Melanotaenia boesemani. Taxonomy (NCBI): domain Eukaryota; kingdom Metazoa; phylum Chordata; class Actinopteri; order Atheriniformes; family Melanotaeniidae; genus Melanotaenia; species Melanotaenia boesemani. The sequence goes on from NC_055702.1 coordinate 30,319,655, forward strand.
GACTTTTCCCGATTTGATCATCACCAACATACAGAGCAGTGACAGGTGCTCATATTCATAAACTACAGCAAAAACAAAAAAAAAAAAAAAGAAAACAAAACTTGCAAGTGACACAGTGATATTTGTTAGCAAGGTTTCATCCATAGTAGTACTCGTACCACTCGTTTAAGGTCATCTCTCTACTCCATAGAAAGTTCAGTGGAGTGCTCCTGATCAGTGCATCGGCACTCAACTGCCGTGTGATGCTGCCATGTAGGGTATGAATCGCTTCTTCCTCACAACCCTGTACAATTTGCAAGCTCTCCATCACTTTTTCGTATATGGTCTGCAGCGTTGAGCCATACAGTACAGTCAGTGACATGCGTCCAGTGATCTCACCAATGTTTTCTGAGGGACTCTCGATCAACACTCTGACATGAGATGTGTTTTCATCTACGATGGCAAAGTTATCCGCATACTCTTTCAAGGTCTGGTACAGGCCGGTGATGTATCTGAGTTCTGCGTAGGGGACAAAGATGTTTGTCCTATATGCACTTCCGTGACGGGAGGGTGCATGCACATAATCCAGGTCTGCATTGTGGTCAGCGTCCAATTGCTCAGTAGCACGAGTGACGATTTCCGGATCATCGAGCGAAGCTGATCTCAGTAGGGCCAGAATGTTGCGGAGGGCCTCAAAGTCCTCATCAGCGTGCTGCTGTTCTCTGGGCATGCATACGCGGCTGTCTGCGCACCTTGGAAAAGTGAAAGAGGGGTGGTTGTAGCTGACCCTTTTTCTAACACAGGCAACTCCCAGCTCCGAGCACAGCTCGCATATGAATTCAAACTCCCCACGGGTAGATGTCGAGAGAATCTTCAAAGCAGCTGTAGCCTTATCCGTGACCCAGAGGCTATTGGACATCATAAAACTGAGAACGTTGGCCAGGGCCTGTCTATTTTCCTCATCGTACACAGGCAAGCTGCGGTAGAAGGGTACTGTGTCTGTGCCTGCTATTTTTACGCAAGGTCCACACCCAACCTCCACGTGCCACTGGGAGGACAGCTTGGACGGATCGTTTGTCAGGACCCTCTTTTTGGTATCATTGAGTACCGTGAACTTGACTGGTATTTTTTCCAAGGATCCATGCTTGTACGCCACGAGGCTCATGTTGTCAATCACAAACAGAGTGCTGTGTCCTCCAATAGGTATGAGGCCACTCAGGTCAACTTTGAAGATTGCAGGCTGATAGGCTTTGCTAACTGTGGTCATAGTGTGTGAGAACAGGTACTCCCTCTGACTGAAAGACATGTCTGGTGCTGTGTAGATGTCCCCGGTATACAAGAGGCTGTGTGTCAACTGTGTGGTGTATATGCATGCATATATATGTCTATATATATATATATATATATATATATATATATATATATATATATATCTGTGTATTTAGTTTTGTTTTCAATCTTAAATGTTTCAGTTTTCTTTCTTTTTCTTTCTGGATTTGGGACTTTGTTGACAGTTCTCTTAGTCTTGTACTTTCTCTTTCTTACTCTTTCTTATTTTCTTGTGTTGTGGGCATCTCTGCACAATCTTTCACCAAATTAGGGCTAAGCACGGAGCGAGATCTGAGATCCGAGCAAAGTGTCACGAAAGCCAGCGTCTTTCGTTGAAACACTGTCCTAACTTTCTTTTCTTGTCTGGACCATAGACGCACTGGATAAGTCTTTGACCAGGTATGTTGTTTGCGTAAAGGTCCATATAAAAGTTTTTACATCCAACGCAATGGTACTTGACCTCAGTTCCATCGGTGAGCCATTTTCTCTTTCCGAGCTTGACTTCAGTTGCCCTGAGCCACTTCTTCTGCTTGAAGACCGTGATCCAAGCTCGCATGAGCTCCCTGTCTGCGCACGAGTAGGGCATGATGCAAAGGACAGACTCGGGATACATACGCGAGGCCGATGAGCTGAACACTTCGGGTGCATTTATCTGCAACATGAGTATGGTCTGATACACGAGACCGGCCAGATCAACTAGGTCCCTCTCACAGAGCTCACTCTTGGTCACACAGAGGCCGCCTGTAGGAGAGCTGAGCCCAGCATCAGATAACATCACAGGTGGTACGGAAAGCACAATGAAAGCGTTATCCCGCGAGCGGTCACCCTGGGAGGTTTCTGTGGAGGTACTCCACAGAGACACTGTTCCCTCGGACATGGCCTCTGTGAGCTTCATCCCAAGCAAAGCGCTTAGGTGCGCGTAAACTGCGTGGGGCTCTAGTGACATGTCCTGAGTGATAACCTTGAGACAAACATTGAGTTTCTCACCGGAGATTCGTGACACAGTCTCCCTGTTCTTTCTTAGGTCTTTCAACTCCTGGGTCCCACAGGCTGGAATCATGTGTTCCGGACAATTGTTCATGATTGAGTTGAATGCTAAGCTCGCCCTCTTCAGCCTCACTCTCACGGCAGCGATGCGCTCGAGCAGATGTGCTCTACAATCATTCAGGCTACCTGGGCCCATGGTAGAGCTGTACATGCGTCCAGGGAGACAGTAGTCTATGATGCAGTGTGCGAGCAGTTTCCCGGAGCGGTTCACCAGCTCGCTATCTGCGAGGTGTGCAATCAGCACCCTAGAGTTTGAAAAACACTTGTTTAGTGGTTGGTACGGGTGTGGGGTGAGCTCTGCTTGCACGATTTCATTTTGCGGCGCATCTCCATGCCCGCTCTCGGGAACGGTCTCACGTGTGACAGTTTTGCCATATGCATTGCGGGACCGCGAACCCGCGAGCTCGCACAAGAGCGAGCCTCCAAACATGGCAGTGATACACCCCGTATTGGCCTGCAGATTTAGTGGGTATCTGTAGAACGTGGCCTCGCAAGGGTTGCACTTGTGAAACTCATTGCACTCGACCGGCTTGACAGACAATCCCGTGATGTCCTTGAGCCAGGTCTTGACAATTTCAACGAAAGTGGTCCTCACGCTGGAGCTCGCCACTTTCAAGCGCTCAAGCGTGTGCTGGCTGAAATGTTTGTTCTTAGCAGATTTGATGAGGCTGTTCCAAGGAAAGAACCCGCATCCCATCTTGGATGCGATGACTTCCGAAGCTTTGCACATAAGCAGGTCTCGCACAATGGCCTGCTCGCGCGAGAACATGTGGTTCATGCAGTACCGTGAGTCTTTGTATAGCGTTCTCACAATGAGTTTACCGTGACCCGATGCGCCGTCTTGCATGGGAACAAGCGATACGGAAACCGCGGAGAAGCCCGAGTCCAGCTGCAACGTTTCCACTTCTGTCACCCTGTGTGAGATGAGTATGCTGTTGGCTCGATGCAGCTCTAACCACCGGCTGACGTGATCCACTTGTAGCTTTTGCTCCGGATACAGGATGACATCTCCCCGCTTGAGCTGGTGCCAGGGACAGGTGGAAAAGCATGAGATCCGATCCCTCTCCAGCTTGACGCAGTCCCCTTTCATGACACAAGATATGAAAGTCTCGGTCACAGCAGAATCGCAAGGCGAACGCACGCTTTTGAAAGCTGAGAGGCCCCTGACTTTGACGGAGATCGAGGACAGTTCCCTCTTCTCGGTGTCAAGGCTGTGCGTGAGGGCGACGTATGTCTTTTTTGCCACGTGGCAGTAGATGGAGCAACTATTTTCATACTCCAGCCTGACTCGCCTGCCTTTCACAAAAGGTGTGGTAATATCCATGACTTTTCCGGAGTCAGGTACGCTGGCCACGTACACTGGATAGCCTTCATTGGTGAGCGTTCTTCTAGGGTCTCTCACAACTTTTACAGGTGTGTTCCCTCTGCCAATCACGTACATCCTCTCAAGAGTATCCTCCACCAGGGCTGTGTGCACGTAGTCTAAGAAGGCTGGCACCTCGGCACCCGCACGCTTGAACTTCTCGCCTACGACCTCCCGCGCCCGGCAAGCAAACTCTCTGAGGTGCTCAGTTACAGACCCGCTCCTCTGACGCTCCTCTTTCACACGCGAGTCAGTGTCTGGCAGCTCCTCGACCTCTACAAGCTCCTCGTCCTCTGAGAGCTCCCCGGGTCCGTATCCGACTGCGACCATCACGCTGTCCGTGTCTCCGTAGATCACGGGGCAGCGGTGACTGTAAAATGTGGACACGCACCTGTTTACCACGGCAATCTGTTGCCTTCCGTGTCCAGAAATCAGAGGACCGCACGGGTGCGGGGCTGTTCCATAAAATGAGTTCGCCAGGACTTTGCACTCTCCCTCCTGCGTTTTGTAGTAGGTCCGCTCAGACTCACAAATGTCTGGCCTCTTGAGCCGCCGTTTTAACTCGGATCTTTGTTCGAGGTAGTACTCAACGGACGAAGCGAATACAGCTGGGGCACGGACAAAGTTGCCTCGATTCCTATCATACTTGAGAATGAGCGAGGCGTACGCAAAGCCCTCGGACTCCCAACAATAACACAGCCAACCGCTAAGATCGTGAGGAAAGTTTGTGGGAGGCCACGGGATAGTGGTCTCCGGGGAGATGTTGAGAGCGCACATGATGGCTGGGTACATACTTGCAAAGTCGAAGGAGAGCTCTAGACCCATGCCGGGTCCCGAGTAGTGTAGGCCTGTGAGAGGATCACACACAGAACCCCCTTTCCACGTTTCCCGCTGCTCATTGTACAGGCCGTCGTCCGGGACCCAGCGCATTCGGCTGGGCAGTTCCTTACCCGCTGGTCCTGCTCTCACTCTGAGAGAATCTAGAGAAAACTTGAGCTGAGGCATCTGGACCGAGTGAATGCTCTGCACAAAGCCGCCGAAGGTGTCCCCTCGTCCATGTACAATCACATCTATATTGAGTGTGGTCCTACATCGATGAAACAAGGCCGATACGGGGTTGAGGACTTTGGCCAGCCTGGCACACAACTGGGAGTCCACCAGGTTGTACACGAGCACGGCAAAGAGACTCTTTCCGCCCCTTTTGATCATCTCATCCATGGTTGCGTATGAAACGTCTGCCACTTTGCAGAGCTTTCTGGCCTCCTTGGGCGGTTTTCCGTGCAGCTCCCTGGCATTGGCAATGACGAAGGGCGCTATGTCGTTCAGCTTCATGCTCGTGCAGGCGAACTTAATCTCCCTGGTCCCTGTGACCCTGTACAAATCTATGACATTCATCCCGCAGGCGTTCATTTTGAAATGGCCCAGCTTAGCCTTTTTCTTGTTAAACTTTTCTATGTGCTCATAGATTGCACGGAGTTTGTAACTGGTCAGAGTCCTGCCCAGCAACAAGGAACCCACATCTTTGATCATATCCTTGTACATTTCCAAGTATCGCACGTTTTCGAACTGGAAGAAAGGTGGGACATCTTTGGCCAAGGCCCTTGTCACAAAGAGCCCGTTCCAGGCTTTCAGTAGCGAAGCGCATCGATGCTCTGTGGCTGCAGGCGTGCACTTGGCATAATTAGACACTGCATAGAAATGGACACGTTGCTCGATGACCCTGAGGTCGAACTCTGCATTGAATACATACAGAAGCTCGATTCCGTGCTGGTACAATATTTTGATCGTGTTTTCCAAAAGAGCGAGCTCGCCCGAGCATGGATAAAATTTGATCCTCACAACCTCATCTATACCAGCACTCTTGGCCAGTTCGTGGTCAGCCTCTGGGTGCGGGTTACAGCCAGCAGCAACCTTGCGCGTGTTGTAGAGAACCACCAGTTCTTTTCTATGATGTTCTTTGGAGACCTTGGGCACGTGGGAGTTTACGATGACCAGCGAGATGCAGGTGATTTCGTGTAGCTGGCCTGGCAGGTCTGGTGCAAGAACAGGAATGGACACGTGCTTGCACTCTTTGCGTAACTGGGATCTGCCCGTGTTCAGAGCAAGAACCAGTTTCTTCCTGTAGTCTGTCATGTCAGCAACCATACGTTCGGTGCAGTAGGGAAACTTGTAAGCAAAGGACTCACATCTAAGGGATGTGTCTAGATACGATTTATCAAACACCGTTTCAATGTCCAGACAAGCGGACCGGTAGAAGTGGTGTGCGTGTTTGCTGTCAAAGAGCTTGGCCTCCGCTTCAGACCTTTCATGATCGTAGATGAGATCTGAGACACGGAGGTCTCGGTTCAGTTTGTTTGCGGGCATAAAATACACCCTACCGAACATGACATTAGAGCACAGAGCGGGCGTGTTACCGTCTCGAGCCACATAGTAGCCTTTGTCCGGGCAAAAGTCCCCAAACGTCAGTGCACCTCTCACCGTTTCCACATACTTTTTGGCCAGGCCTATGCGTTTGAGAGGGAACACTTGAGCGTTTACTCTTCGCTTGATGTCTTCGTGGAGAACGCGAGTATGAACGGGTTCACACGCAAAGTGCTTTGACCATGTTTTCTTCACGGATTCCCAGGTCTCTGTTTCACCGTCTTGGTCAGAGATGAGGTCTAGATCATAGCCCACAATGGGAGCAATGTCAGTAACTTTGAAGTGCACTGTGGTGTGGATACTGATGTGTTGTGCCTCAACCACCACCAAGCCTCTGCACAGAAGTACTTCTTCACATTTGTGGAATAGGACAGATTTCACCATGACTCCGACCAGATCACGCTCGTATTTGGTATTGACAGCTCTGTGCAGGGGAAAGACACTGGGAAACAGGCCCACAAAAGGCACAGCGGTGTCCATGTTTGAACAGACAGACTTTTGACAGGCATTACAAGACTCATACAAAACGATCTGTAATTAGAAAGAGCTCACTTTGTTTTACAACGTGAGCTCTTTTTATGATGACTGGGTGCTGGTGGGGGCAGAATGGGTGTGCCTGTGTGTGTGTGTGTGTGTGTGTGTGTGTGTGTGTGTGTGTGTGTGTGTGTGTGTGTGTGTGTGTGTGTGTGTTTTATTTTTCTGTTCTAGCTGGTAGTGTATCTAAAACCCTTGTGAAAACACACCTGTGTTAACCCACTGGTACTTGTCAAGGGTTGCAGATTACTCATGTTTTTTTCTTTTTATGTATCACGTAATTGATCATTACTATGGTCCCTCGCTTGCAGGTGGAGACACAGTGCCTACTTGGAGATTAAAACAAGACAAGAGACAACACTTCAGAATTGAGACAACCATGAGGGCCACTGAAGCAAACAAACAAACGCTGATTCCACACGCAGGTCTCTATGAAGAAACGTGGTCTGTTGGGTTGCTGCTCACGGACCACAATGGTAAAGTTATAGCAGGCGGGAGTTACAAAGATGGCGGTCTTACTGTTCCAAAGATCTCTGCAATGGAAATCGCTCTTGACCTGGATGACTTTGAGTCAGTGCAGTGCACACCAAAAGAGACTTTAAAATCTCACCCCAAAGAACTGATCATATCTCGGGGTAGCTCCAGCGTTCGCTTCAGAGACCGTGACTCTGTGACATGGAAGGGGAAAGTGTCATTGTCTGAGGAACCAGGGGAGGATACTTTCGAGGAGGTCATGGGGAATCGTCTGAAAATACACATCAATCCTAATTTAAATTCTACCTTGACTGTGTACACAGAGAAAGATAATCAGCATAATGAATCGCACGGTGTTCTTGTCATAGCTCCCAATATCATATCAGCAGAAGACTTGGTCAAGTGCGAACGTGTCCGGTTCACGTGTAAGCGAACAGACGGAGGTACTTTTCGTGTGAGCATAAAAGGTCCTAAGCTGTGCCACGATGGCGATCGCTTGCAGAGCACGATTCTCCTACCCAACGGGGGATGGTTTTACGGGCCGCACGCGGAAGAATGGTTCCAACCGCCAGACTGCGTGGAGATTCCAGGGGCAATGCAGAGCGGGCTAAACATCGCAAACCCTGACGATATCGTGATTTCCAGAGGACACGGGACAGTGCTGCTGCGCTCGAATGGTGAATGTGAATCTAGAGGGTCCGTGATAGTCTTACAACTTCCTGTGCCCGCTGTATCCCCACAGGATCATGGTGTGAAGCCCATTGTTATCTTTTGCTAAGATATCTGTCACTCTCACGGGTTACTTTGATACCATTTTCTCCCAAGGTACGCTGATGTATTGCATTGTATATGAAATGGTGAAGTGTCTGCCTGTGTAATGTTATGTCACGTACCCCTGAGCACCTGTAGATATTGTCATGATAAAGATGTTTTGCGAACAACATTCATCCTTGACTGCTTTTTCTTTATTTCAGTCACACAAACACACAAGACACACTATTCTTTGACTGTCCAAATTTTTTATTATTGTTATTATTACTCATGGGTCACAGAGAATGATGACAGTTACAGGGATACCTTGTGTGATCTTCTGAGGGAATTAAGAATTGAGTGTGTTTCTATGAACATTTCCTACAACATCTTCGTTCGTCTCTTTGCATGATGTGGTAGTATACCGCCACCACCACCACCACCACCACGACCACCACCACCACCACCACAAAAATACATGTACCCTACAACTGCAGATAGTGTAGCACACCATGACATGAGTATCGCTATAGAAGTCCAAAGGACAGCGTCGCTTGCGAATCCAGAGAGCCAACCTCCGAATGTTACTCTGCTGGCTGTCATCTCATCGTAGCGTTTGTCAAACTCTTCTAAGCCTCTTGTGATGTTCTCTAAGTCCTGGCGTACATCAAGGAGCTGGACACTTGTGTTTATTGCCTGTAGTATATCCATTTCGGGTATTCCGGGAACACTATGTTTTATGAGTTCAGAGAAAGAGATTGGTCCGTCCGATATATGCGCCCTGGAAAACGGTCTAAGCGGTGGTGAATCAATCTCCACGGCCGCTGTTCCCTCCATCCAGGTGACTTTCCTGTTCTGGTAGCAGATGCCCCGGTGGCAAGGTGCGCACACAAGTTTACACTCACTGCGATCCTTTCTGCATCTCAGGTACCTTTCGTGAATTTCTGGTTTGTGGCAGTATCTGCTATGGCATTCAGACGGTTCGTAATACTCTCCGTGAATTAACCACACCTTGTAGTCGGGCCAACAAGGAACTGCGTCCGTGCTCATGGTTGGCATGGGTATGATTTCCCGCACCACAGTCTGTTCCACGGTCCCGGGTACCTGGTGTACTATGAAAAGTTTTCTGTCTTTATACAAGGCAGTGGCGACCGTTGGGAAATCCGAAAGACCAGGGTGCTCCTTTATGATTGTCATACCGCTGGGACAGCTCCCTGAACGCTTCGAAGCGATCTGCCTGAGACAGTTGCCTATGCCTCTGGCCATAAATCTGGTGTGCATCGCGGCCTGGGTCATCTGATGGGTGACACTCTGCATCTGGGCATACCACATTTGGTAGCTAGCCATAACAGAAAATTTCACGTTTGTGTCTCGCAATGCAGCCTCAGTGTTTCTAATCATCGCGTCTCTAAGGAGTACAAAATTACTGTTGACGATCTCGTTATTTTTTTGGATTTTATTTTCTTGTTGGTCTAACCTTCCGTTGACTAAGGCTATGTTACTGTCCAATTTACTGCTCACCTCCACGAGCATGTTGGACACAGAGACGTAAGAGTTCTTCATATCATCCATCTGCTTTTGCAGAGCATCTACCCGAGTAGACACGTGATACGCGAGCCCCAGAGCTGAACCCCCTGTGACGATCCCTAGAAGAAATCGTTTTTGTCTTCTATGAGAACCACTTTGCTGCGGTGACGGTTTTTGGTCCAGCCATGGAAAAGGAGCGTTATCTGGCAGTTCGTAGACTTTCGCCTTGGTCTCCTGCACGGCCAGTTCCACTAGACCCTCTCTCATCAGCTCCCCGGCTCTGCGAGCATCGTTGATGATCTCGTGCGCAGAGTTGCACAGCCTCCCGTAGTCCTGCCTGCAGCTGTTATCCCCTCCGCATATGGCAATCAGACAGGGACGCAGAGCGCTCACGTCGTAGTCTATGCAGCTGACATTCATGTTGATGTAGTCGATTCCGGGTGTAAAGTTTGACACAAAGTACATAGCTTCGGCCGGTTTCACTATCACTCCGTGTTCCGCTTCCACAACTGGTTTGTCAATCGTGTAGCCGTCATCCACCTCTATCACATTCATGCTGTGCGTGGTCTCACCAGTGTTGTACGCTGTGCACACTTTGTTCACGGGGGGCACGTACTCCACCACCTGCTCCGAGTCCAGGATCCCCACCATATAATGGTTGTTATCCGTGGTGGGAATCAGTGTGTTGATGTTGACTGCGAGCTGCGGGGGCCTCTCTGATACAATCGCCTTTCTCCTTGGTTCTCCTGGGGTGCACGATTCAAGCTTGTAGAGGTTGGCTATGTATATTTTCTCGTAGCTCGTGCTGTACAACTCCTTATGAGGCTCCTTGAAGATGCCCAGTGCTCCATGTACAGCTATGAGTCCGGGACATACAATGGTGTTACTCAGGCCTATGCTGTACTGAGGGTCCAGGCAGTTCTTGGACCCAGAGGCAGGGTCCTTGTACTGGGTTTCGGGTATGTTGACTATGACGTTGTCCAATCTCAACAATTCACCCGTATCATAGGAGACAGCTGGAGCTGAGCGTCTGCTCCTGCTGCCTCCACGCTGTCCCGTAGATATTCCAGCCACCATCTGTTGCCTTTTCCAGTCTCTTAGCCTATGTACGGCCGACGTGATGCCCAGTATCGCGGGAGTGTCTGATCGAATGCCTCTTCTGAAGTCGGAATCAACCGGTGCTATTACGAACTGGTTGATGCCGAATGCCACGGAAATCAGCTCAGGAAAGCGCTTGAGCATTTCAAATGAAGTGGAGGTCACGGTCACGTTCACCATGATATTTCTGGCCCAGATGGTCACGCTGGAACCTGAGCAGCACTTGGTTTTGATGTCCTCTTGGCACTTTAACGCAGTGTTGGTCTCCATGTCGGCCAGAGACAGCTCCCCGATGATGTCCGGCTGTTGTTGCTGCTGGTGCTGCTGGCTGCTGCTGCTGCTGCTGCTGCTGCTGCTTCCGCTGCTGCTGCTGTTCCAAGTGTTCAAGCGGGCTAATCTTGATACCCCCCGTGAGAGAGAGTGTAAAGATGACCTTGTTGGCTCTAACCTTTAACCTCAATAGCGTTAAAAGGTACGCAATTACCCCACCAGACGCCATACTCTCCCTGGATTCTGAAACCCACATGTTCTGACAGCGTCCGGGTTGTGTCATGTCCACAGAGCCCCAGGGTGTGATGAAAGCTTCGTACATTGTTTCCAGCTTCCCGAGGTCCATGGTGCGTAAGATCTCGAGGGATCTGGGCAGCCTCAAAAAGAGTTTTGACACCCCTTCTCGAGCCAGAGCTGAGGAGAGGTGCTCTAAGGTTTTGGTGAAATTGCCACTTCTCCACCCTATGCGGGCGCATACGCTCGTGCTCCAGTCCATGGCATCCAACAGGATTGCTGTCGAGTGTGTAGACACCATGGCTTTGGCTAGCGTTTTAGCTATGACATCGACAGCATTTGTGCCCACGGATGGGATCGGGGGAAGAAGGCATTGGTCCAGGTAGACCTTCATGATTACGTGTCCCGCTTCGGCTACAGTGTGGAATTTGGCTACGTCCACTCTTATTGAGAGGTAGCCCGTGTTCATGTACACAGCTCTGTCCAAAGACAGAACGGTAGCGTCGCATGAGGAGGGAATTAGGAAGTCCCTGAGCTCGTCTGCAGTGGGAATGTAGTCCGGATCTCTCTCGTTGAGATTCTTGGTGCTGGAGACTTCACAAATGGCAATGGGGGCCGATGCTGCTCCGTCAGCGTTTGTCAGGCCCCGGCTCAGGGATTTGGAGCTGCCGATACAAAACCTGTTGCCCTCTGACACAAAACAGTTTTCTCCGAGTTGGTTGTAACAAATGCCGATATCCTCCGCGTCTCCAAGGCCAACGTAGGACAGCACACATGCGTAAGGGGAGTTTCGGATGGTCAGCACCTGGTCCGTATCCGGCCATGTTCTGCTAGCTGCAGGTGCTTGTAGAGTTCTCCTAAGTAGCTGGAAGGCTGCGCACTGAGGATCCGCTTCACACTCAGCCATGGGGTCCTTGCCAAAGTAGTATTCTCTGTTGCGTGGACTAGCGTGAAGCAGGATGGAGATCTTGTTCAAGGGAGTGTTTGCAACAAGGCGGTCCGAACATTTGAACCCCCCGGGAACCATGAGACACGAAGACCTGTCTAGCTTCCTGACATATGCACCCAGCATAGAGCCTTCCTTCTGGTGGATAATTAAATCCTCTTCCTTCGAGTCCTTAGATGGTTTCCAGTGAGCATGGATCATACCTGGGCAGTAGTGAGTGCACATGTCGTTTGTTTGGTTGTAGATGTCCACGGTCAGAGCGAAGCCGCTGTGGCTCTTCCCTTGACACCAACCGTTTTGGGTGTTGCATGTGCTCACGGCAATCCACGCGTAAGGAGCGTATCCGTACGGCTCATTGCGATTGTTGACGGTGAAGCCCATGATGTAAGGGAGCCACGAGATAGTTGCCAGGATCCGCATCCATGCCTCCATAGGAGAGGGTATTGTAATCCAATATAGAAAGATTGTTGATTGATTGATTGATTGATTGATTGATTGCTCGGTGAGATTGCGGGCATGAGGATTCACATAATTATTGAGAGCCCTTAAGATTCTATAGTATGTTTTTATTGGTCTCATCATTACAAGAGAAGGTTGTTGGCTTGACCTTTCTCTGTGTCCTTGTTATTTTTGTATTTCATCAAAGCCTGACAAGTGGATGCAAGACCTACAAACTGTTTCACAGCATCACTGTGAACCTTAGCCATGTCTTGGTCTGGAACAAAAAACTGCCTACCCATGTGTGTTCTGACGCAATTCATGATGCGAAGCGAGGTGGCATTTGCTAGTGCATAGGATTTGCACATCAAATCCACAGACATGTTCTGTATCACATCAATGACATTTTCCTCCCTTGCGGTGTGGGCAAGGTGAATGTTGATTTGTTCCTCTGTGAATCTGTGATTGTAGGTTTCAAGGTAGCCCTTCACTTCGCACGGCTTCAGCACTTTGATAGAGTCCAGAGTGTTCTTGTCCAGATCGCACAAAGCACATCCCCCGCCTTCATTCGCATACTGTATGTCTACCAAAGAGGGATGACTGCACACGTTGAGGTTCATGTGCAACATCGGATATTGCTTTTGTGTGAATCGATCATAGTCTTCGAGCCTGTACGGTTCTAGATCACCATGCTGGCTTTGTGGTTCTGGAAACATTTGGAAGATGGGGTCCGCGGCCATGGCGGAGGAATATCCTTGCGGTGCTGTGCGGGATCCCGAGGCATACGTTCCTCCTCTGAGGTTGTCTGAGGAGGGGTAGCGGAGGGACTTGCTGGTGCTACTAATACAAACGGAACTATCTAGCTCAAAGCTTTCCTCGATACTGGCGTTGATAGGAGTTCTGACCTTTCCCGTGAGCAGTTTGTGTCTCTTCCCACCTGCCTGGGAGCTCACCCTAAGCTTCTTGCGTGAAGGTTTGCAGCCTTGAGTTTGACCAGTTCCAGCAAATCCACACGATGATACGTGTGGCTGCAGAGACGAAACGGACGACGACGATGAAGAGAAAGAGGGAGACCAAGAGCCGTGAGGCCTTAACGAGTGTCCGAAATGACTCATTATTTGCAAGCGAAAAGCAATTAGATGAGCTCTACTTCGTAGTTGGCTTTCTCGAGTGCGAAGGCTTGTCAGTGCGCGGAGGACTTATAGCTTCATGCTGCGATTTTCCACTTGGTGAGTACTGTGTTTTTCGCACAAGCACAAAGCACGTGCTCACATTGGTCAAGCGTGAGCATTGTAAATGGTGCAAAGGTGCATCAGATTCACAGGCGCTTCAGAGTGAGTTCGATCAACTCGGGACCAGGGCATACTTACGGGGGATGTTTCAACTCACCTTTACGGAGTCGGTCAGGCTATCTGAACTGGTGACAGAGATCAGAAGGACACAAACGATCCGCAGCGAGCAATGTCACGGGTTTCCATTCACTGGAACCCCACCGTATTGTACGGTGGATAACGTGATTCACATATCTGGTGTTGCACTCAAAATACTCTTTGAGTTCGACCAAGAGTTTGTGTGGGGGGACAATCTGATCTTCAACACCAAGACAGAGCACACACAATCATAGTTGTACAGAAAGGACAAGTAAACTAAACCCAAGGTGCTGTTTTTGACTTGTTTATTTTATTTTATTTTGTTTTGTTTTGTTTTGTTTTACTTTCTTTCTTTCTTTCTTCCCCACTCCATAGAATAGCCTCCTGAACACTACTGTATAGTTCTACGCGGTGTGCAGTTGAAGAGCCAAGATGGTCTCAAGCCGTGCAAAACCCTTGGTGACAAAGGGAGCTAGGATAGGACCGGTCTTCTCTATGAAGGATGGGTGTGCATTCGTGAAAGTGTCAAAGGCGGACGAGAGGAGAGCAGTAGTAAACGTGACCAGCATGACGCTGGTCGAGTACGCGGATAAGTCTGAATTTCCCGAGGGGGAAGTGTGTTCTGATCAGTCTCTTTTTGTTCCAATCCTCTGTGTGGACTGCTATGGAACAGAGGAGGAAGACTACACCGAAGCGCTGAGTGGTATTGGAGGAGGAGGAGGAGGAGGAGGAGACAGGTTCCTCGTGGGGATGTGCTGCGTGTTTGGAGTGGCAAAGGGTGAGGTGTACCCTGAGCGCAGGAAAGAATATCTCATAGGGAATGACCTGTCTTATTCCGGAGCATGTCATCCCCAACCTGGAAAGGCAGTATTTCTTCACAAAGTGAAAAAAGACATCGGTAGAGTCCAGTGTTACTGGCATGTGCACAGTAGGTCTGCTGACAAGTGTTTCCTGTACTGTTGTGTGAAGTGTGATGACAACGAGTACACCAACGGTATCCTGAACCATGAGATGAGCATGGGCTTCAGCCTGGGCACAGTGGGAGACAATACCAATGGTCCGCTGACCGAGGAGTGTAGTCTGGTCTCAGTGCCCATGAGACCGGGATGTTTTTGCACCCTTGTGTCAGGAAAAGACGTGGCCCAGTCTATGATCAGAATGGGCTTTTCCACACTAAAGGATTCTGTCCTCGAAGCTTGTGCAAACATGCTCGCTGTCAATGAAAATGACAATGGTTACGATGACCTGGACACGGACATCCTACCCCCCTCTAAAGAGCTCGAGGCTTTGACTGGGAATGAGGGACTGTGCAGCATCGCAGAGACTCTTGTGTTTCTGAGGAGGGCAGCGTTAGAGAGTGCCGCAAAGTCTCAGGCCTTAGGAGACACGTTAGAGGCCATCAAGATTCAAAACAGCGTGCTGACTCAGAGGCTCACCTCTCCCAATGATCCGGACACACAATTCACCATGCAAGGAGCTAAGGACTTCACCAAACGCACTGGTGTCACAAATAAACTTTGTGCATGTATTAACCCTACTGCTCACGAGATTCCAGTGGCTCACTCGTGTAATGACTCGGTAGGGGACGAACAGAACAAGAAAGAGGAGGAAGTGTCATCGAAACCCACAGAGTCATATCAAGGTGCAAGTCCGGCACATGAACTTGTAAGTTTGGGAGGAATCATGAATGCTTCACAGACCCAAATTGATACTTTGATCAAACTTTTGCAACAGCAACAGCCCCAACAGCAGCCACAGCCTCAACAGCAGCAGCTGGACACACCGATGCAACAGGACCAAGCTGCATCCCAGCAGCAGCAGCAGCAGCAGCTACGGGCTCTACAGGCATTCTTGCAGTTGGCCCCTATTTTACAGCCTATGACCACGCAACCTCAGAGCTATCTTTACAACCAGCACAGTCTGCAACCACAGCAGCAACAACCAGGATACGAAGTGAGGCAAGGATTCCCTCACTCAACACAAAGTTCCGGGGTGCAATCGTACGGGACTCTGTCCGATGAGCAAAGGAGGCAGATAGCCATGGAATACAACAAAGCAGAATCTGAGAGACAAGCAGCCTTTCAGAGAGAGCATGAGAAAATGCTCGATTCGATCAAGGCCAGCGTAAGAGACGTGATCCTGGAACAACAACAACAGAGTTCATCCTTTGCGCAGCCCCAGTCCAACCATTCGGATACAGGCACACTGCACAGATTGGCCACAGATAAACCGTACAAGCGCACAGTACGCAAACCGGCCAAAGCAGATGAGGCTTCAGAGGGACTTCCTAACATCTTGAGTCAACTTCGGGAACTCCTGCATTTGATTCCATCACATCAATTCCACAATGCCCGAGCAGAGGGCGATGGAAACGTTGCGGACGTTTGTGGTAATCGTAATGGGCATGGTGGTGGTGATGCTGATGATGATGTTGATGATGCTGTTGCAATGGACACAGACAGAGATAGAGCAGAATCTTCAAATGTACTACCACAAGCCAATAAACAATTAAACCAGCACACCGTCAAGCAGTCCGAAAGCACAAGTGTTACAAACAAACAACAGGCCGGATACTCTGTACCCTCGGCAGGAGTCTGTCCTTCAAGTCATTCATCGTCTTTGGAAAATTTCATTTCTGCTGTTGCCACAAAGCTGTAGTGTTGCCATTAGAAGCGGATCATCTTGCTGCCTGTTTTTTTTTTTTTCTTTTGTCGTTTAGATGCAGCATTCAGACATGTGTGTGTGTGTGTGTGTGTGTGTGTGTGTGTGTGTGTGTGTGTGTGTGTGTGTGTCATTTTTCTTCTTGTATTTAGCTACATAGCTGGCCTGGTAATGAGCGATTTGTACAATTCATGTGTGTTGAAGACGGAATACATCTATAATGTGCATGGCAGAGGTGGGAGATTGTGCCATCATCAAGTCATCTCCATGCCATGAATTTGTTCTGCCCAGCCATTTAGGCAGGTAATTCCATTCAGCGCAGGTTAGTTCACTGGGCTGGTTGATTGGAATCACCTGCTTCAATGGCTGGGCAGAACTAATTCATGGCATGGAGATGACTTGATGATGGCACAATCTCCCACCTCTGGTGCATGGTATTAGCTCTTGAGGACCACACATGTGTGTATCTGATTATAGTGCCATAGCCCACCTTCTGGGGCATGTCACACATTTTTATATTGTTCCGTTTTATTTTTTGTGTTCATCCACTGGGATGTGCAAACTGTGGTCTTTGTATGCTTTGGTTTATCTCGATGTGCATTAAAAAGTCTTCAGAAGCAATACAACGAGTTATGTGTTTTTGACTTGGAAATGTGCAAGGTATAAGGAACAAGGACTAATGTTTGTGTGAGATGAGCTTTTTTTATTAAAAGAAAAAACAAAACAAAACAAAAAAAAAAACAAGCAAACACTAAAACACTGTAGTAACGGGTCACACTTTGGGCTCTGCTTGCGAAGTAACATCTGCATCACACAGACAAACACAATCACCACCCTGGTACGACCATGACCTCACAGAGATCACTGTGCTTCACGCTCAATGAGCAACGTGTGAGAGCAGTGTTGCGAGCAGGATCTAATAGAAGGCACTTTGTGGTGGACAAGGATCAACCAGAAAGTGACGTGGTGCTCCCTGGGCCAAATGCATACAAAGGGCAATGGATGAACCTCGCACTGGGCTGCTTCGACTTCAAGTATGTGCCCTCGCAGCTCCTCACCTACCAGAGCACTACAGCAACTCCTCAGATCGGGGACGTGTGTGTCAGGCTCCGGGAAGTCGTGGGTCAGTCAGAGGAATATGCAGGGATCGTTGATCTGTACAACATGTACATTGCCAATGGGAGCCCTCTGATTGCGCAGACCCATCTGAATAGCTACACGGGTGCCAAAGAACTGTACATACCGGCCATACCCATTCACACGCTCGTATCCGAGTGGAATGAGTCGCTTCAGCAATTCCGTGATCTAATCAGGACCGATGGGTCAGAAAATGCAAGGACCCAGCGTGACCGCCGCCTTTCTGTTATGGCCAACGTTGCAGAGATAGCTCTCAAGAATATACCCATCCTCAGTAACCATTTGTGGTACGTGCTACACTGTGTGGTATCTAGGCCATGTTTGGTCAAGCACTTTGTACAGTTGATTGGCTCCGTGTCCTCAATCTCGAGTCGTTGTTACCGCACAGGGGTTGTGGAAAACACTACGGTCCCAGGTCGACCTACGACCACACAGGCCTTAAATCTGTACCTCGTAGCCAAATCCCCACCGGCTACGGGGAACGATGTCACCGTGCTGGGACAGGAGGCGGGCGTAACACTCGGCCTCATCTGGGCTGCTGAGGAAGAGGAACTGTACGACCATTTGCGGAACAGTGGATCATGCTACTATGTCCACATAGGCACAGATGCTGGGAACACCTTTAGGTGCAATGGATTTAGTCAGTGGCGGTACTATAACTACAAGGTGTTCCAAAGGATGACAGGTGATCGGACAAGAGATTGTGTCATCAATCGAGGGCACTACCCTTGCTGGTAACACTAGGGACTCAGCTAGATTGTTAAATCAGAGTTAGAGAGAAAGCGAGACAGACAGAATTCCTCCAAAAACAAATTCTTTCTACCTACCTAAAGGAATCCCAACATAGAGCACAGAATAATTCAGCAGACACGAAATAACGAAACCAAACAACACCAAATATCATGTTACCGAGAAAGTTTCTACCCGACCAGGACTTGATCCTGGTTGCTTCTTTGAATAGAACTATGATGACCGTGAATATTCATCCCCTCTACCTACCCCCCGTTGTCACTTGGCTAAATCTGACCTACGTGGCGGTGCAGCGTGTAAGATGCGCCCTTTATCACGTGCTGAAAATCACTTCGAGTCTATTGGTGTTTGCAATGCTTTTTGCACATCTACTGAGATTGTGGACTTCGCACACGATGGGATGGTTGGGAGCTCTGTGGTCTCTGACAGTGATTCTCGCCATGAGCGCAGGCATCTTTGTGGCCATCCTGAGCTCAGAACGAAGCCGAGATGTTCATGCGATCCCCTGTCAGACCGATGGAGTGCCTTTGCATTGGAAAGTTATCATGTTCATCTTTCTGTTGACTGCTCAAACCTGCACATTGTTATACTACAGTCACCGTAGCAATGCATCGGCTGAGCCCGCCCATCTGCAATCCACATGCTGGAGCTCATACACCTGCGGACCCTCTCAGCTTACGATTCTACGATGGACAGTGTTTGTGTTCGTGTGGATTAACGCGATCGGTTGCATGAGACTGGTGCGATCCAATTGACCTAATGTCTTGCCAATGTATACGCTTGTGTTTTCTCTTCTTTTCCACATTGTTTTATGCTTACGATTTGACAATAGAGAACGCAACTCAGAAGAGCATGTGGCTCGTTGGGTACAAGGCCATCTTCTTGCTCGCTACGTTTAAATCTATAACCTCATTCATTTGCCTGCAATTGTACGAGCTACTCGAGAGAACCAAGCAGCTTCAGTGGTCTGCGCTATCGACAACTGGCAAGAGTGAAGTGCTCGCTTTGTATAGAGAGGAGAGACTTTCTGCATCTCAGAGCATGCACGCGTATCAACGTTGCATGCACAGACGAGAGGTGCCCAACAACCCCATTGAGCCTCGCGAACCGCTTCCATCTGTTTTCTGGTGTGGTCTCACCAGTGCTTTGATCGTGTACAACACGGCTCATCTTGCTTTCACTCCCTTATCGCACGCAACACCTCTCATTTTCGGTACACCGGCTTTGGTGTTGTACTGGGTTGCTATGAGAATGCTCCAGCTGGTGCTGAGATGAATACCGTCTCAATGAGATAGAGACACTGGACACGGGGACGGGGTGGCAACTGTGGCGAGAATTGAGAAGACTAAGATCTAGAACTCTCCCCCCCCCCACCTAAAAAAAAAAAAACAAATACAAACAAAAAAACAGACAAGAACCTATATAAACAATCATCGCTGGGGACAGGAGCGCAAAGCATGGTGCACCACCCCTATACACATCGCAAGTGCACAGTCGGTTCTGGCAACAAGACCTCTGCATTACTAGCTAAGCGAGTGGAGCAAGGCATATCTACATTTGTGTGCGCAGTGGTCCTTATTAACATCTGTCTGTGGTTTGTGAGACTGTGCTCGCACAGCGTGTCCTTTCTGGAGTGACTGCGCTGCCTGGGGTCCCTCTTCGAAATAATGAGTAACGAGAGGTGGTGGATCAGGATTTTGCTGTCCAACCACTCTGCTGAGAGCAGATGCATGCTACCGTGGTGGCTCGATTTGGGACAACGCTACGATGTGAACGAAAGCTCTACCAAACCGCAGTCCGAGCATCAGTGGTGGTTCTTTGATAAAGCAGCCTCTGCGCCCGCTGCTCCTGAAAGGAGCTCAGATGTAGACGTTGTCACGAATCACACTACCGGGATGTCAAAGTCGACCTCTTCTACAAGTTCACACGGGAGCCCAAGCGGGGACTTTTCCGAGGACCAGTTTGCTCCTCTGCTTGTCAAAAGAAGGACAAAGCTATCGGCCGGCAACCGCACACAGGCTCAGGACAGAAACAGAAGTGGCACCGTCAAAAAACAGATAAAGCATTTTCCCTGTGAACAGGATGAGACCTACAATTGCACTCAGTTAAACTTGGAGCCGAACATTCTGCACACTTGGTAGTGTTCTTTTATGTGCACTTGTGTACACGCTCCTATAAACAAGCATGCCAACAATGTGTCCAAAGATGTACTCTGTGTACTCTCTCTGTCTCCACTTATTGTACTATCATACATCTGAGTCAATACTGTATTTTGATACATGTTATCCCACAGTTGTGCTCTGACCGTTGCGAAAATACGTTGTATTTTGTGAAATGGAATAAAACTCGCATACACAAATGTTGTGCCAATTGTCATTTTATTAGGGTTTCCATTTAGTTGTCTATTTCTTACATTGGTCCTATGTTTCTATTGGTCTTGCATTATTCCCCGTAGCTCAGCCACACTCAGACCACTGGCACGAGTGATAAAGGACTTTGCTGCGGGCTCAAACGGAGAACTGTTGTTGACTTAGATGGGGGATTCCCGGTGGTGACTGATACTATGTTTTACAAGGAGACACTGGAGCCATCTGGTGGCGAGTGCACAAAGGTTAAGTAGAATGGAAGAACCGAAATCAGAAAAGGGATTACAAACAGATCCCCTACGGACGCAACAATGAAATGACCGTTGCATCCACAAATGTTGTTCCACTCTCGTATATACAAGTTTCTGTTTTGCCTTTGTTCTGTAGTTGTGCTTTCATTTTACGGTTGTGTATATCCTTATCCATTTCCAGTATGCTCAGAGACTCTCAGACTATAGGCACCAGTGATAAGGCACTGTGCTGCGGGGCTAAAATGTACTTCCGTTGTTGGCTCAGAGGGGGATTTCCACTGGGGATTTCCACTGGTGACTCATACCGTGTTTTACATCAGGACAATGGGGCCATCTGGTGGTGGGTGCACAACGGTTCGGGTTGCATACACAATGGCTGGTTGTGTCACTGTCATTTATTCCTGTTTTGCCTATATTTGCTTCTGTTTTTTTTTTTTTTTTAATTTTCTTTTTTTTTTTTATTATTATTATTATTTCATTGCTCACACTCTCAGAGCAACGGCACCTGTAATAAGTCAGTTGACTGTGAGCTCAAAGTCCACCTCTGCAAGCTCTAGAGTGGCCCTCCACCGGTGACTCATTCACGTACAAACATGTATGCTGCACTGCTGTTGTTGTTGTTGTTGTTAAAGTGTACTCTTTTATTGTGAAATTGAATAAACATTGCAAACACGATCACTGTGCTACTTTCCTTTATTTTTGTTTGTATGTCCTGGCAAAACATTTCTGTTCCCCAATACAAGTTTTACATGTACTCTGTTTTCACACATGGGACATTTGCAACCTAGGCAAAAAAAAGCCCACCAAGGTCTGACTAAAATACAAGCATTTTCAGAGGTAGCATCTAACAGAGCCACCTGTTCATGTTGAGCTGAGCCATAAATCGATCACCAGTCTTGATAGAGCTGCAAGTATGACCACTGCAAGCCCTTATCACTTGTCCTCCCGCAAAGCCTTGTACACACTCCACAATGTTGAGTGCGTGTCCGACTGATGTTCTCAAAAACTTTTTGGCTTCTTCATTCTCCACGATGGCCCGAACGATGGCCGCGTCAAAGTCCTCGTTAATGGCCGCGGCTGCACTGGTCCTTATATCATCGGGGACATTGTGGTACTCGGCTCCGTTGGCCACCAGGCTCATCATGGAAAAAGTACTCTGTGGTGTGTAGGGAGATATCAGCTGAAACATATCAAACTGCTGATCGTGCTTGATAGCTTGTATCACCTCCTCGACGGGGTCACCCTCACAGTCCACTCGTCTAGTCACTAGCAGTCCTCCCCAGATGCCTTTATTCACACACAGGTCGTAACCCTGATCGGTTTCAACATCCAGTTGTGCAGCGACATCCTCTCTATTGGGGAGCTGTACAGTAAAGCGATCTCCCTGCATCAGTGGCTCATGTCCTGTGTTGATCAGCTCCACTTCATAGAGATGTGGCGAGTTGAGAAACGGTCTGTGTGCAAGAGAGCTGCTGCTCGTACAAACGCCAACTTCTTTCAGACCTCTTATGAAGTCAGGGGTCAGCCCGTGTAGTGTTGGCAGATAACAATCTGCGTCCCTGACGAAATGAAACAGCCCACCGGGTAGGAAGCCCATAGCGGAATCAAACTTGTAACAGCCGTAAGGAATCGACTCGGTGCTCGGTCTTCGCTCGCACAGATTGTGCGTATATGTACGAATTGGGCGGTGTATTCTTGTAGATGACATTTTAGAGGTTGTACAAGGATGGTTGGTTCTTCAGTCTGCTTTGTATTTCTTTCCGTCTTTTCTTTCTTTCTTTCTTTCTTTCTTTCTTTCTTTCTTTCTTTCTTTCTTTCTTTCTTTCTTTCTTTCTTTCTTTCTTTCTTTCTTCAGTTCAGTCTCGGAATAGAAACCCTTGAGCAAGAGTCGAATCTCTGCACGTTGGAAAGTAGGGCACGTTGGGTTGTGTGAGAATCAGAACTGCAGCCAAAAGCAGTTCCAGGGAGATAGGGGATTCCTTGTTGTTGAGCCTGAGCAATCTGACTGTAAGCGTGTCAAGATACGCATCTGATAGTACCCCAAAAGTTTTTGAAAACCAAGGGCACCACGTGAGCATCACGTATGAACTGAGATCATCCTGTGCACTAGCCCGGGGTGGTGATAAATGACTTTCCTTGGTATAACCTTGATGTTTTGGAAGGACTGAAAGTATTTGAACTCGGTTAGGTTTCTCTTCATATGCTTTTCTTAGCTCCTGGAGTGTCATGGATGAGGTCAGGCAGATTAGCTCTTCAAACGTAAGCTTGTCCCACCTAGCATCCATGATCATGGTTGCATACATGTGTGCCTACTGCAACACTTTTTGTTCATGTGCGTTTACAAGGGGTGGGCGCGGTTACGAGTCTACAGATGGAAACATGACAAAAGTGGAGAAGATAAACAAACAGGCTGAAAGAAAAAAAAAAAAAAAAAAAAAAACTTGAACATACAAATCAATCCACCACAGTAGATGCAGTGACAGGACATGACTAGAAAACCGATGGCTCTAGAATTTGTGCGTGCCACGAGTGCCCTAGGAAGAATAGCTCATTTCCACTCTTTTGCGATAAGCCACAAGTCTCTCATCGTAAAAGTTGACATCCCCGATCGTCTGTGCAAAGTTACAACTGGTCATTTGTAGACTGTGTCTGTTCACCACTCTGCTAAGCACGACATACACTGAGGGCTTTATCGGAGACAAAGCAAAGCACCTGGGGGGGTGGTAGAGCACATTCCCGTACACCGTACAGCCCTGACAGTCATATGTGTTCATGGCCACCAGACAGGCCAGCGGGTGCGTGGTCACGGTCCAGTTCATATAGTGCCACTGAGAAGGAGCCACTTCATACATGGTACCCGTCCTAAGGCCCCTCACGTAAAACAAATTGTACCGTGAGCCTGGTTCAAGGCGGATATCTGCTATCACGCCCTCCGTGTCCAAAGGTCCAGGCACTGTAGCGTGTTGTTGTTGTTGTTGTTGATTGAGCCGCAGCCGCTTACCACCTGACGAGCGGGAGAGGATCTTAGGGGTCATTTCCTGAGCCTGTATTCCATTTGTGTCCATGTGCCAGAGTAATCGTACCTTGCAACCTACCCAGAGCTTGTCCACCCTGATATAGTCCCTCTCTGTGTTTCTGACTCCCTTGGGTACCGAAAACAGTTTGGGCAGCGCTTGAGCGGCCTGCTTCAGCACCTCATACTGCACTGTGGGTCCTCTGTTGCCACGCTGCGTATCCCGCTGTGTGACGCTGAGAAACTTATCTCCAATGCGAGCTTTTTCCTTCACTTTGTTCATGTATGCTAACGTGTAGGCGCTCTGCTGCGCGTCCTGGTGAAAGATGCGCATCTTATCCGGTTCGTACGCGGGGTCCATCACCTGGCGATCGTAGACAGAAACCTGGCTTCTGAAAATGCGTTGAGACTCTTCTGTGATCGTGTTGAACTGAAGATAGGTCAGGGCTTCCGCGTAACCGGGATCCTTGAACTGTCGCCTGTTGACTAGAAGTGGGGTAGAGGAGGCGAGGAGCTTCTCGAAGCGTTCCGATTCCCAAATGCGCATACGAGACCCTACAGGCTGCAGTTGCGAGACACTGCCTGAGAAGATGATCAGTGGACCCTTGTCGGGTCCGTAGAACAGCCTGAGACAGCACAGCATCCTTTCGAGCAGCTCCATATCCATCAGACCGTACTCGTCCACGATGAGCACGTTTGCACCGAGGAACAAAGGGGCCCCTTGCATGGGTGTATGTTTGGCAGGGTTTGTGGAAGCCCTTAGTTTCTCGAACATCTTGCTGCACACGGCACAAGATTCGGGTCTGTGATGTCTACACGAGTGTCCACCAAGCGCTGAGTCCTTCCAATACGGGTCTCCGAGCTTTACACGGCGCATGGCATTGAACTGGGCAATCACATAGGAGTACGCTTTTTGGTACTCGCGTGTAAACTCATCCGGGGCCATTGACTTGTTCAGCATTTCTTTCTTGAATCCCATCATCTTGTGGAACGTGTATACACGCTCGAGTGAATGTGCTTCCATAAGAGCACCCGCAGCTTTGTTGGTCATCGCACTCACTACGACGCTTATCTTCAAGCTCCTTAGCTTGTTGTACAACTGCGTGATAGCGTACGATTTCCCGCATCCCGCATCTCCGCTGAGCAGAGCTAGTGTCAAGCGATCACCTCTGGTCATGTGCAGTTTTACCATTTCCCTAACCCATTGTTCTTGGCAAAACCTCGACATAGCCAGCAGCGCTCGTGTTTTCGGGTCCTGCTCGTGCTCTTGGTGGGATGGCTTTTCAACATTCCCGACTTGCTTTGAATCGGCATTGGCACTCGATTCCATTTTTTTTCTTTTTTTTTTCTTTCTTTCAACTCCTATGTTGTTCTTCTTTGCTCTTGTGGTTTTCTTTTATATCTTTTTCAGGGTTGTTGGGTTTGGTTGTTTTTCTTTTGTTTTTGTATGTGGGTTTGTAGTTTTCAGATTGGTCAAGCTCTCTCTTATTTTTGCTGTGCACATGGAACTTGTGGTATCATTGGATTGTTACGGATACCAGCAGGCAGACTCTGACCAAGGTGAACTGAACCGCAACTGATTTTTAAGGGGCTGCTGAGGCCTGATACTGTGAGGTGGCTCCGCCTTAGATGAGAAAAGTTGTTGGTCACAGTATGGGATATGAGTTCTAGCAGGTTTTTTTTGCACATTGAGACCTCTGCGTTGCATAAATGTGGAAAGTGACAATTCCAAGCCGAGAGGGTCTTCCAAAGCGGACGTGTCTGCCTGAGCGCTTGTTGAAGCAAGACCATTGTGAGGAGGTGGATCGGCAGGCGGTGGGACCTCAATGCCTTCCAGCACAGAGCGCAAAACCCTGCTCCTGGTTGCGTGTGAACCTACTTGGACGGGTTCCACATTCGGGACCGGTACAAGAGGCACATACACGACCCCTTGTGCTTTGCGCACTTTTCGAGCTTGGTCACGTACACGCACGAATCCGTCGTAGGCTGTAGAAACCGTGTCTCTGAAAAGCGTCACATATGAGCTGTACACATTTTTACTCGTGTAGAGCGCAGCCGTTGTCACTCCACCCTTACCCGTGCTGTTGACCACAGTGAGGAGCATGGCGAGAACTTCTATCAGCGGTGCGTGTGCTCCGTACTCAAACAGGAGCCACGCAAAGTCCTCTGTGTCTATCCTGTCTGACGATTTGTACGCGTCTCCATAGACATACGCTTTCCAGAAACCAAAGTGTTTTGCATACCACCTGGGCTCCGTTCGAGCGAGCATGATGTTTACATTTTCCAGGAACAAGCTAAATCCCGTTGACAGCTTATCGCCCACCCTCATTTCAAACAGCTTCTGTAACACCCCTACTGGTGTGACTGACTGACCGGGTCTGAACATGCGATCATCTGGCAGCGATATCGCAAGGTAGTGCCTCCCGATCCAGTCTAAGTGAGGATGAGGAGGATGAACAGGAAGAGCTTGCCCGGGTTGGGGATTTTCACCCCTGCCCGTGCCAGACATTTCATTGGGTTTGGCGTGCTGCACCTCGGACAACTTGATCCTCAAAGCCTCTCTCTCTTCACATGCCTCCTCATACGCCTGTCTCATATTGTCCAGTTCTATGTTGCATACTTCTAATTCGCGAAGTGTGTCTCTGTGGGTGCTGGGCATATGGTAGTCCTCAACCTCTTTCTTCTCATGTTCCTCATCGTTCTTGTCTTGCCTGCTCTCCTCCTGCACGGATCCCTTTTCGCATGGAGGATACCTTGGATACCCAGGCCTGTGCACTGTTCCCTCTAGAAGAGACTCTTTCCTCTGCTCACGTTCTTCATCCAGTAACTTCTGCAGTGCTAGGACTTCACGTTTGAGATTAGCTATCATGTGTACATGAGAACTGTTACCGCACGTTTCTCGTGAGGACTCTTCTCTTGTCCGTCTCCTGCACAAGGATGCACCATTGCGTTTCGGGGGCATGTCACCGAGCTCTTGAATGTCCACCTATGGCCACAGCTGGATCACACACGTGAGATATGTGACTTGGTCCCCTACGCTCTAGATATTTCTGTCTGGGTGAATCCGATTCTATATAAAATAAGTGTACACATAGTGACCAGCACAGTAAACACAGAATCACAATTGTGTTGGTTGTTGTTTTTTTTTTTTTTTTTTTTTCTTTCCCGTGCGTATTTGTCACTTTATATTGTCAATGAATAGTAAGGTGGAAATAGAAGGCTTTAAAACAAAATAAACTCAAAGGTGTTATCTGATTGTTTTTCCATGACCTCCTTTATTCAGACACCTGGCCTTGCAAACATATACATATTCTCACATTTATATATTACATGTAAATCATACATCATACAAAAGAGGAGCAAGGCTGACCTCACTACTGTAGAGGTCTATTTTGCTCTCCGTAGCACAGTGTGCCTTACAGAACAGTGTTACCACAAGGATCATACACACACACACAGCAACGGTGATCATATACATGAAGGAGACATGAAAAAGAGCAAAGGCATTGGTCTTGGGCCGACGTGGTTTGTCCTTTTTTGCAACGTCCTCCTTGCTGCTGCGGTAGTCCTCATCTATAGCCTCATACTCTAGGAAGGTTGGACCGTCTATGCCAACAAAGCCATAAGCAAAAGATTAAAAACAAACAAGTAAAGGTAAACAACATGCGAGTAAAAAGAACATTGCTCCTATTCGGAATGTGAAAGCTTCCGTGCAGAGCTTCTCTCCTTTACGTACCTGTTACTGTGATGTTGACAATAGCACTGCATTCCCCAAGCTGCGATTCACACCAATACTGTCCGCTGTCAGACGGGTACAGATTCTCGATTACACACATGTGTCCCGATGGCGAATCCCACACTTGTGCACACGAACTGTTTGTTTCTTGCGCAGTAGTCCGCTTCACTGTCCAGTTGCCCCCTTGCATCCGTGCGGTGCATGTAAGATTTAGAGCATCGTATGCAAGGCCGGCTTTACGCAGGGGCAAGAGGGGGCAGTGCCCCCTCAAACAAACATTCTGCCCCCTCAATCAAATGCGCCGAAATGGGCAAATCTCTCCAAACGCTCTCTCCCCTCTGTACTGAACGCTGTGTGTCGGAGCTTCACAGGATCCATTGTACTGTCTTCAACAAGTCTTTCCCACCACCACAGAAAACAACCAATCAGTGTTTAGTATGCAAATGAGTTGACATACAGCCTGATCTTGCGGTGTCATATTTCTCCCCCTCGTAGAGAGAGCGGCTGCTGAGCTCCAGCGGTAAAACTTATAGAGTAAAGCTCTGTTAAATGTGTTGTAGCGATACTGAATAAATACTTATAATAACAGACGTATTTATTGCATCTATTCTGTCAACTGGGGTTTGTTTCTGTTCTATTTAAACGTGTCTACGCCTGTTAGTAGGAGCAGTGATCAATCACGCACGGGCCATAGATGTGACTGCCTCCTCGGTACTAGACTGAGGGAAAACGAGCTGCGCATATGAGACCCCTCAAGCTCCGCCCAGCCTTTAGTTCAGCATGCTAGTTTGAAGAAAAAAATAACAGAAAGTTTCACTCTACATTCCCGCTGCTTTCAGCAGTTCAGCTCAGAGCTTCATGTATGCCTTGTTGGTTCTTAAAATTTTGATGAAGGATCATTTAGTTTTTACTCATTTTCATTTATTATTATCATTATTTCCCCCTGAAGGTTCACTGCCTTATTTTGGTAGGGGGTTTAATTTTTTGCTCTGTTATTGTTGTGCTTGATAGTTATGATTCTTTAATCATTATGGTCTATATACAGACAGAAACAAACACACAGATAGTTGAGTTTATTGTTATTAGTTTCAAATTTATTCAAAATGCTTAGACATCTAATGGCTGTCCAATAGGGCAATTGTTATTTTGTTGGTTGTTAAAGCTTTGATAATGGATCATTCTTTTCTTTTTTTCTTACTTCATTTTGTTATTGATATTTTCTGTTCCCCCCCTGAGGGATTGCCACCTTATTGTGGTCAGGGGGTTTGCGTGCCTCAGTGACTCTAAGAGCTATACCAGCAGGAGCTTTGGTTTCAGGTGGGACACCCAAGCTGGACAGGTCTTAGAGTAGAGGCCTGACAAAGTGCAATCCATTTCTTTGAAGTTGGACTCCACTAACAGCACAGTTCCGTTAAAGAAACACTTAAAAAGCAAAAACAAGAAAATGCTGAAGTATGTACTCATAATGCCCCCTTCAAATTTATGCCTGCCCCCTCATGTATGCATTCCTAGAACCGGCCCTGATCGTATGTGAAGAACTGCGACCTGTCCGGGGTAATTCTAAGTGCTGTAAGAAAGACGAAAGAGGCAGGCGTGAGTACTGCCTGAAAAGCGAGTCTCTGCCATTACATGTAATGAAAACCATCATCAACCTGAACCTCGCACAATGCATACCTGTACTCGAGGGTTTCCCTTCGTGGCTGGGAAAATGAAATGCCTCAAAGACACAAACACACAGCGCCCAGCACAACAGATGCAGAATCATTGATCTCGCTGCCATTTGGACAACAGCTACGGGAAGTACACGAAACCTCGATCAGCCTTTCCTACAACTAGGTTTAGGTAAATAGAAGAGGTATAATAACACACACGTGCTGTGCTACCCCATAAGTCACTACGCGCTGCTGTATTGCATTTATTATGGAGTGGTGAATAATCTGCCTGAGTACTATTGCGCTATGTCTACGTTCTGCTTAACACCTACAGATATTTTCATCAGTAAGCTGTTTGTGCTCAACATTTATCCTTGACTGCTTTGTCTCGTTTCAATCACATAAACACACAAGAGGCCATATTATTTGGGTATTCCACCCTTTTATTTTATTATATGTATATATATATATACATATGTCTTATTCAAGCTTTGCAGAGAATGAGATTACAGTTTCAGGATTAGTTTGCATGTTTCTTATTCCCGCGGGGTTGGTTCTGCTGAGTGACTTATGAATGCAGCGTGCTTGGGTGAACAGGTAGTACAACATTTTTACATTCGCACATTTTATATTATACGGTAGCATACCATCACCACCCAGGGCAGCCAGCCAATGTTTGATCCAGTGTTACTTGTCATGTGTAATGACACAAGGTAAGGGCTCCTGCAAGTCAAAGTGCACAGCGCCATCATGTACAGCCAACCCGTATTCGAGTCCGGGCTTCGGGCTCTGGAGTTGCCAAACCTCACAGACATATTTCATGGTTCTGGCCATCAGTGAGCAATCGGTCATTGTCCAGTGCATATCTCGAGTTTTATCAGGGATCCGTGTCAGACATGCCAGTTTCATACCCATTTTGTAATAGGCCTGAGGAGAGACTCTGTCTTTTCCCACTCCTTCTCCTACTTCCTCGCTCTTCACACGCCACAGCAATTTGTGCAACTCCGTGCACCACAAGGAAAAGTGGTGGTGGTTAGTCACAGCTCCGATCATCAACCTTTTGATTCCCAATCCAGGTGGGACTCTGTTGTAGTCGGTTCCGCACAGAGCCATAAAAAAGAGTTTTTCCATTCGCTCCCGCTCGTCACATAGAACTGTTTGTTTTATGCGAACATAAAAGTGTGACCCCGCTCGGGACAACCTCAAAAAATGGCTGTAGCTATTCTTG